>NC_042523.1:16543280-17743280 GCF_900963305.1 Echeneis naucrates | reverse complement strand
CAATTGTTTACTTTAGATCACAAACTTTGCGTTTCAACTGTCTGACTGTTTTTGTGTAAGGTGCGTGGTGCAACAGCTCAGCTGAATACATCGCAGGGCGCCATCATCAACGCCTCTCACAGCATAAGATTAATTCTGGATGACCTGAAGGCCGTGTCTGAGAAGATTGACATTATCACCAGCTGTCAAATACTGCCTGATATTAACATGAGTAATCCAAATAATTATACTTCTTCTGCTCCATAAAGGAAAAAATTAACATTTATATTTAAACTGAGGATTCCGACATACTTTCACTGAATATGAGAGAGTAGAACTCAAGTGTTAAAAACCAGCAGGTCGGCTTTACTTTAATGTAATATAGTGTAGTGAATATTGTTTGTATCTGTATCTGTCAGGTAATGTGTCTGGAACCCAAAGATATTTCTGTCAAGAGTTGGGTTTAAAGAAAATGAACATATTCTGTCATTTAGTTATTTATTTTAAGAGTTTGTTAAACATTTCACACAGGAATTTATTGACTATATCCAAATTGTTACCAGCAAGCCTGTGTTATTATTAATGTAACTCAGCTTAAGATAATTTATATGATTTTCTTTCTGCCCTTTTTGTGTTTTGGAAGTAGTGCTGTATCTCATAGTAGGAACTGAAATTTATTTAAAATTAATTTTATTCCCATTTGCATTAAAATCTAAGTAATTCTAAAAATACATCTAAGATATTGATGTGACTTTGAATAAAAGTAGAGATGAGTGAAAATATTTTCTAACTTGAACTTTATTGATTATAAATATAGATTTCATTTTCCAATGTTTAAAATCATCAAACAGCCAGAGAACAAAAACATACAGTATGAAACTTAAACATGCTGACTGAAGCTGTAAATCAAATAAACTTTAATATTGCAGATAGAATATCAACTGAATATTTGGCAGGTAATGATCCAGTATTTACCACCTCATAGAGAAGGGCCTCAGCTTTCATTTAAAATAATGATACTTACAAACACAACCACAGAAGTCACTCTTAATGCCAATATTATTTTATCACTAGAAGATTCTGTCCCTTCCCTCTGTCTCTTTCTGTGCAGCAATCAAAGAGCTTCATCACACTGTTCGCGGACGTGCCAAAGAGGGGTGTAGATATACACAAACACAGTTACCAACAGGTTGAGAATTGTGCCAACAACACCTACAATGCCAAGCAGGGCTCAGGGCCCGTCTTATGTCGGGTTGATTCAGAAAGTGCACTCACAGGATCATTCATTCATTGATCTTCTACTGCTTATCCCTTTCTGGGTTGCAGGGGGTGCTGCAGCCAATCCCAGCTCGCTCTGGGCGAGGGTAGTGTACACCCCGGACAGCTCGCCAGTCCATCACAGGGCCTGCACACAAAGATGAACAAACTCACACTCACGCTCAAACCTACAGACAATTTAGAGTCACCAATCAACCCAAACATTATGTCTTTGGATGGTGGGAGGAAACCAGAGTACCCAGAAAAGCCCCAAGCCCGGGAACTGAGCCCGCAACCTACTTGTTGTGGGGCAACAGCACTAACCACTATGCCACCCTCACAGGATCAGTCAGAAATAGACAATAGGAGAATGAGCAGCTAACGGCCATGTGGTCATGCTAGGAATTGCTGGATTGGTGTCTTGACATATTTCAGCCACCCGATGGCACCATCGATAAAGGCATGACATCCAAAATAACCACTATCCTCTTGTTGCATCTGTGTAAACCTAATCTATTCTGCTCCACTGTTTTCCTCCATCCGTTGTGGTGAAGTCCATATGGTAATAGGTTGAATAAATGAATCTTTAAACATAATGGGGGAACACATTTGTTTCTATTCTACTTGGCCCATTATATGGAGTTGCTCAGAGTCTCTGCACTGATTTATATGCCTTTAGAATTTGCAATATGCTAGATGTACTATATCTGTTTTATGCAATATGAAGTTTTTTATTCTACCGCTCAGTTTTGTTCTTCCTTATTTGATGTGGCTCCATCCTTTGTTGTTAGGGACACATGTGCATGCACAGTATGTTTTGTCCCACATTGAGTACATGTACATGTAATATACTGTTTTGCCTATGTGATAACAAATACACATTTGTGTTTTCATGTAGTCATTTGGCAAAACTTTTATTCAAAGTGGTTTACAATAATGGAAGAGAAATGTTAGTTAAAGATACCCTATTCTGTTCTCTCTCTCAATATAGTGATACATTTGCAGTACAGTAAAATAAAGCGTGCAACTAACAGCAGAATTTGCTTGGGAAAAAAAAAGTGATCTCTGAAATGTATCTCTCATGTTTCTCTTTCCTCTTAGTTCTGCTGGCATGCTGTTCTCCATTTCTCGCTCTTCAAACTCATAGTAAGCGCCACTTCAACTTTGATCCAGTCCAGTCCCAAAACAAATAGGTCCAAATATTCAAAGACAGGCTGGTTGCCAGGCACCACTGGTAGCTTCTGGAGTTCCAAGTCCTTTTTATCCTCTTGTCCCAGGGCCCCAGAGACCCAGAGGTCTGTAATAAAAGAGATAGATAGGGATGCTATTTCGTGCTGTGGCTCTAAAGGCACAGAGTGTTACACAAGGCCAAGAGGCTGCTCAGCTAGCCAACCACTATTTCTGTGTGAGGTCATAAAGAGCTGGTCTGCAGCTGCCTCTGTGCATGTCCAGTATGTTACTGAGGGAGTGAAGAGGCCTCAAATACATAGTGGTGATGTCACTAGTGCCCACTTATTTGTCTGTGTGAGTGTGTGTGCACGCAAATGTGAGTGTGTATTTTCCCGAATTCAAAAGTTACGTGTGTGTTTATGTGGAGACATTTTGAAAAACATTTAAGAAGAAAAATAGTAATTTAAAAGGCATTTTATGCCCAACTGCTCCCGTTTACTTCAGGGAATTTGTTTCCCTGTTCAGCTTAAAATGATTAATCTGAAATGAACTGAAACAACCCAGTTTGGTTCTGTGTTGAATCCCATCCATCATGTTTAAAGTAGAAAGTGGAGCATAGTTTGCCACTGGAGAGCCTTGATTTCAGGGATCCACTGAAGCTTCATTATAGGAAGTGCTGAGGGGCAGAGGTGAAGTGTTTGTTAGCATTATTGTGAAGCTCCTACAGGCCATTTGTCATCTAAGAGCGCTGGCTTTGTCCAGACAAATGATCATTTGACTTAATTGGCTCATAAAATATTTAGAAAACATACAATTTACCCTCAGAAGAAAAAAAAGAAAAAAGATAATGTCTGGCAAGTGTTGCCCAGAGCTGAAGAGTCTTGTTGATAATTTTACAGGTGCATTCCCTCATTGCTGTAAAATGCATGCTATCAAATTATGACAAAGCTTTGCGGTTCACAATTTTGAAAATGATAAATCATCTTCAGCATAAAAATTAGTATGAAAATTCACTGTGTGAATGTTTGGTCAGAGCTCACCTTTGTCTTTGCCCTCCTCCAAGTACACCATGTGATTAATACATCGATCAGGGCCTCCCATGGGACGCAGGCAACATAAGTATAACAGGACACCAGAGATACGAGAAAGTACTGAAACCTTCATTTGAGGAACTCGCTTTTAAGCTAAAGAAGCAATTTCTGCATCCCCAGATATCTATTATTTCTGTTTGTGTTTATGCTTGTGTGTGTGTGAGTGTGTACACTGCTTCCCTCAGTCTCAGCTGTGCTGACTGAACTCCAGGCTTTGAGCGATACGTGACTGTTGTTTAGAATAAAAGCCAACACTGTAAACACCTTCACCCCTGAAGTATCAATCATTGGAAAAGTAAAGCAACACCGTGCTGATGATTACGGTGATGACTGTCATGTCTTCATGTCCCTCCAATCAATTCTAATCATTCAGAAGCTCTCTTCATGGTTGGATGCATGTTATGCATATGCAGCTCTGTTCTTTTTCTAGAAGAAAAAAAAAAAAACCCTCAACATCTTGATTGCCAAATATCAATATTAACAAATATTGATATTGATATTGATGGCCTGTAAATATGAAGCAGTTAACCTTGTTCCTTTTATTAGTAATTAATCTCATTTTAACTTTTGAACTCAAGTGCTGTTTTAAATGTCAATTAGTAAGGAAGTCGCATTAAATTATACGATGTGCTACAAAAATAATTCCACATTAAATAGCAGGACTTTTATGTTAACTTTTCAGGAATAAATGTGTTTCTTAATAATATTAATGTTACTTATGATTCGTTTCTAGTTTACTACTGGACCCTTGGAAAAAAAAAATAAGTGGTGTAATCATGGAAAAGTAAATGATATGACATCATACTAGTTTCTTGATTTCTCTCAGTGGGAATTTGATGCCAATGACTTTGATCTTTCCAGACACACTGTAGATTGTGCATTAAACAGAGATGGAGGTGCAGCCAGAGGAGCATGAGAAAAAAATGAAGTGACTCAGTGAGTATTTTCCTTCAAGGCTGGGTGAACTTCTGAGGGAATTGTTACACTCAACAGGCAAGTAGGACATTATATTACTGTTTACATAAAACATCTTTCCTTGTTCCACTGACAGTGGCTTGAGGCCCGGAGTCAGGAATGAGGTTCATGCTTGAGCTGGCAAACTAACTAAGGACTAAAATAGGAACATAGCAAACGATGGACCTAGGCGCTGAGGGTGGACCATAAATGTTTGCAGCAGAAAGAGTGCAGAGGTAAGGGAGAATAGAGAGGCAAGTGACACTAGATTATTAAATCATGCTATGTCATATATAGATATATACTGTGTGTGTGTGTGTGTGTTTGGGAGATCTATACTGGAGACTATAGGCCGATGTGCAGGAGTCTCTTTGTGTGTGTGTGTGTGTGTGTGTGCGCGCGGACGGCAGCCACCCATATTAGCCAGGTCAGTGACTGTCTCATGGGGTGCCGGAGGACACACTGTTAGTTTATCTGGCTGGCTGAACATGGCTGCACCCAACAGCACAGGTCTGCCAGAGCAGCTATACTACTTACAAAAAGAGCTCTGCTTTGTGGGTGATGACCTTGTTTTCATTCGGCTAGTGCGTCCAAGACAACATGGTATTAGGATGCATCCCACTGACAAGGCAGAAAAACAAACAGGGGGTGAAACTCTCAGAGGGGCTAAAGGGAGCAGCAGCATCCACTCATGTTGAATCTTGCTGATAAAAAGGGAAGCTGTGACTATATTACTAAACAAATTTTATGCCCTCAATTGAGTAATTCCAACTAATGAAATTAGTTGTCCCAATAGATTGCAACAGAGTTTGGAGGAGTTAGGATGAACACTCGGCTTCATTATCTCGTCAGCCGAAAGGAATCACTGATATGTTTTTAAAACAGCATGATAAAATCCACACAGTAAATTTTTTACACATTATGGAATCCAAAATAAATATTATGTGGCCACTGGCATTTGTTTAATGGCATGTGGATCTAAACAAAGACGAAATTATTACACCCAAACAAACAGAAACACCTCAAAATCAGACTCCAATTTTATATTTACACTTATTTGGTCGGCACATTCGGATTTCTTTTCACATTCGCAGCTTTAAAAACCAGCAAAACCCTTTGAAAGAGGTGTTTTAAATTTTTTATTGCCTTTACTATTTTTATACACTATATATAAACATTACATGAAAGTACACCAGATCTCACAGCGTTTGTTCAATGGTTACTCTCGGGGATTGCGACAAACTGTTTTTGTTGTGTTTTTTCTAAATCAGCTTCATGTCTCAGAAATGGCCACATTGATTTTCACATCATTCTAGAGTATATAGTTTCTCTCCTTAATAGCAATATTACTTAATCTCTTGCTCATCGAGGTCAATGTTTTCAGCGCAGCAGTAATTATAGACATTTGTCTTTTCAAGTCTACAGTTTGCTTGAATAGTACTGTCCTGGAATCAAAGTCACTGAATAATTACTGGCATACAGAACTTTCTGCCAGGTGGAAGGGATTTCTGATACCTGGCAGTTTCTTGAATCAGCGCACCTGTCTGCTCTGGAAATAGCTGGCTGTTAAATGAAAACTGACAGTCTGTGGCCGACGTGCCCTTGCAGGTTAAAAATCAATTCATCTCATGAATCATAAAAATAAGTTTTGAATCTGTCTCTCAATCTCAGGACACACATTGGCCTGTCTTGGAAAGGTATTTGCTTGCTTTCAGTGTTTTGTGTTAACTATTCATGCCTATGACTGGGGTCAGGAGTTCCAGGGTGGCCTTTATGCCCCTGTTTTTTCTCTGTTCCCCTTAACATAATGTTCATGCACATGAACTTAATAAAAAACAAAACAAAACAGGCGAACAAGCATCAAATAAATAATTAACTATCACAAGCTTCATGTGTGTGCGAATGAGAGACAGCAGATGGTCATGACTCGCCCTGTAGGCTCTCTCCTCCCTCATTGGTCTGTGCGGCAGTGGGCCTGCAACGTTAACTGGTATTCACCAAAACCCTGAGCTGCGCACAGAATGCACAGAAAGATAACCTATTGAACTTCTTAAAAAAGGCCAAAAACTGTTAGGTTCTTTCCTGACCGCGGCTACAGAAAACCGTCTCATCGATCAACATTGTTTCATTTATTTCTTCATGGTGAAAAAAAAAAAACATAGATTTAACGTCTCACCATTGGCTGTATAAGATGTGTCACTATGTCTCATAGAGGCATTCATGTTCTTCATGCACTACATTTACATCTGTAATAGTTTGGCACAAACATTTAGAAAGATTAAAAATTTTAATATTGGCACAAAATAAATGTCTTTCAGTTGTTTCAGTCCAAAAATATTAGCTTTAATGGTGGCCTTTGAAAACCTACAAACTGGTATCATTTTAAAGTTTTCCATTGTCTGCCAGTGATTAGTGAATCATTTACTGATGCGTCAATCAATTGAAAAAGGGCAATACGTTCTTCTTTTTAATGTATACCAGTTTGTGTAAAATCCGTTTTCAAGGTGGCATATTATAATCACTAAATAAATGGTCATGTCTGTCTCATTTTCTACTCACTCGTGGAGCTTCAGTAAAGGATTTATCAACCGTTAATAAAACCATTACTCACTACTTTTAAATCCTTTTAAAACTGTACCTAATTACAAATGAATTAACTGCAGTCAAATTGTAACCGTAGTGCTGTTACTAATGGCTTCTGACTTCTCTGCTAAAGGTTTCCTCTTTAGAAAGTGTTACCAAAATACCTTTTCCAGTATCTAAGTAAACCTGAGCGTATCCCTGTTCATTTAGTTTTTGCTAATGTCAAGTAGACCAAAAATATAAAGGATATTCAAATGTGTTTCTGCACAGCTCTGACTGCCGCTGTGTGACAGCAGATGTCTGGTGAGCCAAAGGTGGCTCGTGCAGTGCGGTGGCACACTCTTGAAGTAGATTTAGCTCAACCAACGCCGCTGTACAGTTATCAGATGTGACAGGAAGTAAATGTACAACTCACATAGATGTCAGCATGCTAAGTGTCAACTCTCCAGATGTGTGCTGAAAGATGGTAGAAAATTCAACTCCTGATGCTGGAATGTGTGTGTGTACACATTTGTTTTGTTTTGTTTTTTTGTTGTTTGTTTGTTTGTTTGTTTGTTGCTTTTCTCTTGGTGAGAATCAGTTTTAAGTGTGAGTGAAGACATTTTTGGAAAGTGACATTTTGGTTTGTTAAAGAGCAGCTATGATAACACTGTGATTGCTGACATCTCAGAGCACATTGCTACAAGTAAGGGCAGTGGACAGTTAACCTTCATGTTAGATTATGGATGTACATAGTATGCATATACATACACACACACGTATTTATATATATATATATATAAATCCTGGCCACTCTATAGCCAAATGTTCTTGGATATTTACTACTATTTTTGTTAATGATTACTAACACAACCAAAAGCTAAATTGCTGAGATTCCAATTAAGCCCATGTCAGTGCGGAACATATAATGTTTTTATATGCAAGTAATAAACTGTGCCCGATAAAAAAAAAAAAGTTAATTGGGCTTCACAGGCAATTGATGTTTCAACCTTTTCATTTTTTCCTCTTTCAGTTTGGGGAGGGAAAATGTGGGCACATGTTTGCCCAGCGTTTTGCAGTTATGGCCATGGAAATACTTGTCTGCACCTTCTACACTCTGGTCAGGACAACCGTATATATTTTAGTTTATATTAATCTCACACATTTTCCAACACGGCCTCCCTGACTTTTCAGGTTACCTTGAGAACAAACCACTCAATTATAAACTGACACTAAAATTAAGAGTATATATACACAATGTAACAAGGACTCTTATAATGCAATAATTATCAAAACCTCAGTACATATTCACACAAGCAAACATGTAAAATTTCAGTGATCTAAGTGAGCAGACAGATTTTCTGGTCTTTCATTTTGGGAGACAAACTTGTTCTGGCGGCCCTGTTTGTTCTGCCTCTCCCAGATTCTCTGACTGATGGTGTATGAAATGAAATCATTTTCACATGTTTGGATGTGTTTATATATAAAAGTATTGTGCTATGTGAAAGGACAGCAGAGATTCATGTGGGTCCTCTCAGTACTATGTCTTTTCTGGCTTTAGCTTGCTGGTGGAGAAGAGAATGAGGAGGATGATGTGTAGATTCATGCCAGTCCTTTCTGCTCGCTTGTCAACTACATTTAGGCTTGTGCTTCCATTAGAGACACAGTGCTTACATTTAAAACCACATCCACAGTGACATGCAGCTCCCGTGAAAACGTTGTAACCAAATCCCAGAGAGACTTTTGTGCCTTCACGGGTTTTGAGACAGACGGTGAGGTCTTGTGCAGAGGTTTTATGTCCTCTGTTGTCAGACAATCCATACTGCCTCCCCCTGATTACTCTGTTACTGTTGCGCTCCTTTTTGCTGCGACGTGAAAGTGCCCCGTCTTGATTCGTGTGACATTGTCTCAGCTTCACGCGTTGCTGCTCTGTGGCCGGCTTACAGAAACGCAACACCAGAAAACAGAGCGTTATTCTCTGGTGCCAGCCGTCCACAGAGGGATATCTGCTGATGCACGGAGCTTCAGCACAGTCCAAAACATCAACATCAGCTACTTTCATGTCACGTGTTTTCAACATTAATGAGCACGTAGAACTGGCAGAATTACTAAAAAGATGGCAGTCTTTACATTAGTTATTTTGGTCAAAGCGTGATAAAAAGCTCTTGATTATAGCAAGCTTGAGTAAACATCTGACGATGCACATAAGTGAGGGAGTACTGTATGTACAAAAACACTAACCGTAGAAGACAATTGACCACAATAATAATTTTGTAAAGCATATTTCTTTTATAAACCAGTCTTCAAACAAAACTTTTCTTCCTTTCTTAAGCTTCCTGCATTCGTCCTTCCGCCATCTGTTCCTTGATTTCCCACTGTTATTACAACATGACTATATTTTTAGGCACTGAAATCTGCCATGAATAAAATAAAATCCCCAAATAAGTTGTGATTCAGCCTGTGTAAGGTATCATACCCACAGGTGAGGTTGAAGACTGTACTCTGTTGCACAGTATGATCACTGGAAGCCTCTGGCTGCGTGCGGCGTGGCGAGCCATCTCATAGCTGATAAGGTGTGCAGGTAATCACTTCAGATGGAGGTGTATATGTAGACAAAGACAAGCAGCAGGAGGTTCAGTGCAATGCCGATGACTCCTAGCACAGCCAGGAATCTCTCCTCCTGTGTGCTGAGAGATGGACTCATTAGGTCCATGTAAAACCTTCTCAGTTACTCCACTTACTACAAACACCGATATTTGATGTGTGATCGGCTGTGTATGAGGACTGATGCTTTAGGACAGTAGATGTAACAGTAGTTAATCCTAACGGCCCCTCTCTTGTAAATTTGGTCCCTTTATGTAGTTTTAGCAGTCTGTTTGCTCCCTATTTACCAATATGATCAAGTGAAGACACAGTTCTATGCTTGTCAGGCTGTTTGGCAGTGATTATATCTTAAAACCCGCGGATAGATAAAAGCAACAGAAACAGACTGTCACAGTTATGACACAAAAGGCAAACGCAGCACAGTCATGAGCACCATCAAACGAAAGAGCTCGACTCTAACTGTCTAAGCAGTCAGAGGAATACTACACCACTGTCATGCATTAGTATTATTACACACAATTATAGCCAATAGCAGACTGGACACACCACCAGCAGTCATTTCATATGGGTTTAGGAAACAAATTGTAAAAAGTAGCTCCTATTAAGTCAACAAAGTGGAGCTGACTTTAGAAAAATACAGGTATGGATAAATATGGCTACCATCCAGCTGAACACACCGCAGATGATCATCACATCTCAGTGCTTACTCTAAGATCAAACCCTCCAGATGTATAAATACTTAAAGAGGATCGTGGGCGTTTCTGTAGTCAAGTTTAGGGCACTTCCAATAGAACAACAGCCTTAGGTGACGGAGGTGTAGATGTAGACAAATATGACCACTAAAAGATTGAGGATGGTTCCGATGATGCCCAGCACGGCTAATATTCTCTCCTCGCGATCGTTGGTGGAGTCGTCCTCTCTTGCATGAGCGCTGCAGACATAGCGGCTGCCGGGGACCATGGTTACCATCACAGAACCCCACCCCCATAGGGCGCGACGCCTGGCATGGAGAGGCAAAGGGAAAAAGGGAAGGACAGAGAAAGGAACAGATTAACATTGTCAATGAAAATGGTCCTTCATCCTTTAATTTACTGTGGATACTTAATATTAAACAGAGAAGGCTAAAAAGTTCAAAGCAGGTACAGAACGAAATGGGTTTTTGGTTTCGTGTGATGTCTGGCCTATATCTGCACCAAAAGCATCAAAACTTTCTCTCTCTTCTACCTCCCCTCATTCTCCAAGATCTCACTGCCCTCCCTTTTGGCCTATATCTTGTTTTCTATCTTCAGACTCTTCCTCTGCTCTTGTTCTTACCACTCACCCCCCTTCGCTACCCGTTTCTTTTCCTTCCCTCACATTTTCTCACTTCGTTCATGTCCCTTGGCTTCAAACCGAGTCCAGCACGTCTATTGCAATGCCAGAAAGATGTAATCTTTTTATGTTGTGTGCATTGTTCAGACCTTCTCATGTTCATCTTGTCTTTCTTTATCATGCTCTCCTTCCCTTCTTTTATCATTCTACCAGAGGACACCCCATCTCCCATTTCTTCACAATTCTTATAATTTTCACAACATTTCAATTACAGTTATAATTCTTCAAAATCCCATTTGACTATGATATTCATTATACTTCTTTTCCTTTCTTTCACTTCACCCATCTAGCCTTCTTCATTTTCCTCTGTCACTGAGCATTACTGCTGATGTGAGATCAATGGTGTCTGTTAAAACTGAATAAAGTCGGCTGCTCATGGGGGAATTATCTGTGGTCCTCAGAGACAGTTTGGGAGCACTGAGAGAACGGGAGGTTAGGTTGAGGACAGTCAGTGCAAGTGTGTGTATTTATATCTGTGTGTGACAGTTAAGATTTCCACAGCGACGAAATGACCGTAATTAGGTCCACAGGTCAATTACCCCATCCAATTTGGCCAATAATTCATCACCTTCCAATAAAAGTATGTGCTGAAATAGAACGAAGAGGAGATTCAGTTTTATGATGTGTTATTGCAGGCAATCAATCACAACCTCTCTCCGATGATGTGTGAAAACTGCAGACGTGCATAAATGTTAACACTGAATGGATTCATCCTCAAAAGTCTCCCTTTTCCTTCACACCTCCAGCAACCACCACTGACAGCAGGGGTAGTTTTCACCTTGTGTGTGTGTGTGTGGGGGGGGGGGGGGTTCTGTGGTTTCTGTAAGAGAAACCACTCTGGCAGGTGCTGTCTGTCTGTGGACACATTCATGCCCCATTCTTTGAAGATACAGCCAACGACACCTTCCAGGTGTGTAGCTGGGATCCAACTGAAGGCTGAATTCCACAGTGAGGCTAACAGATGTATGGTGGCGACTTGTTAAGTCGAAACAGCGACGTGTTCACTGTTGTTGTGACTGATGCGATCCCTTCACAGGATGGTCTCTAGTTGTTCTATCGTTGTATTGAGTTGGTGTGCTGAGGAAACAGCAGGACATCCAGCAGCTGTTGAGGCAGCCCAGGGGTGTGTGGGTACGTGGAGTTAGGACTGGGACACGGTGGGGTTTTTTTTTTTTTTTTGGATGCAGCTCAGCCACTCAGCAGTGTAACTTGATTATTTCCACCCGAATTAGATGAAATGCATGGCACACCTCTGTGCTGCGTGGCAAACAGTGTTAAACTAACTGTACAAATGGACAGCAGCAGCTGTGGAAGAAAACAGCTCCTGTTTGAGTATCTCTAATTTTACTAATTGGAAACCACATTAAACTGAGTCTTTGGTTGCCACTAAATTTGCAGGAGAATGTTACATGCTATCACTTTTCCAAGTTTTTTTTATTTGTAAGATGTCAGTAATGTTTTTTTAGCATGATAAAACTTTTTCCTCTACCTTTCATTGTCCTTATTTGAACCTTGATTACGTAACACAGACTCAACATCTAGGAATACTATTATTTCTGATTATTCACTAACTGTTTCCATGTCCTCCCTCATTATCGTCATTTTAAGTCCGGTGACTATCAAAATTATACAGCAATCTGAAACAATTTTGTTCCCTCTTTGTTTGCATGCATGTTCAATCGTGTATTCCTCTAGGCAGGCAAAACATTTCCATTTCAATATCTTAATAATGCGTGTGCGTGAACATTTTGAATGTACATGCACTGTATGTGCATGTGTTTGCTCGACAAAGAAGAAGAGTAACACAATGCTACAGGCTTATATCCCCATCTACAAATAATGGACAAGCATGGTTGTGAACATATAATACATGCTGCATATTGTATATTCAGTTTCATCACTACAATATTCTACTCAACATCCAAAATCTTCAAATTATTATTCCAATATTCATTCATTAATTTCTCTTACACTCCTTTCTCTTCCTTTCCTCTTTTCAAGTGCATGTTTAATATACCGCAGCAACTCAAGCAAATCAGTTCAGATTAATATTTCAGCGTATCTGTGCTCTTTCACTCAGCTCACTGTCCAAATGTACATCTCTGCCCAAATAAACTTGTTTTGCTTCAGGAAAACATGGGATTAAAGTAACTTTAAAGAGCTCATGATTACAGATGTTGCTAGACTTGTTTTGATCAAGTAAAACGCATAAAGTGTTGAGAAATGCAGCCCTGACCACTGAGCAATGCAAGACAGCCCCATGAAACTCATGAATAATATTCACCATAATTAGTGCAGATAGCTGCTCTGCTTATTTTGCTGCCAAATTAATTTATGTAGAGTGTGATGTAAATTCCCTAATGAAGGTCCATCTGTGTGTTACTGTAGAAGTTTGAGAGGTTGCACTGTAAATTCCTCTCAATGTAATCTCAGGGAAATATCTAAAATGGAAATGAGAGCGTGTGGGATGCATATTTTGAAGTGCACACAGCAAAGAGGGCATCATTAACTAAAACAATATGACTGAGGGCCTCTTTTTTTTTTTTTTTTTTTTTTTTTTAGAAATAATTGGGAGCAGTTACACAACCACTGCTTCCTTAACACAAATGTTTAATTTGAGGTTTCATTAGGAGGAATTCAATGGGTGCAGTATTTTGGAGGGCTGTGCCATCCCTGGGTGACACTAAAAAATAGCCTGATCAGGATTTATCTTACTTTGGATGGCTGAATTATTAAATGAGGAACATGTTTCTAAGTCTTACAAATATAGCAATAAGCCATGTGGGAATTACATTAATCGTTAACTTCTGGAAGGATAAATAAATGCAGTTTCTGTTGTTTGGCCAAATGGATGAATAGATGGACGGACTCATAGATGGATACACAGACAAAATGCCTAAATAATGCTCTGTTTTCCCCTTTGAGCGAAAACAGAGCATCATCTTAAAAACACACGGACTGTTCCATCACAAAGATTACTCTAAAAGCTGTTGCAACAAGGACGGATGGATTCTTGCTGGATGGAAGAACAGATGGATGAAAAATGAAAAATTTAGATGCCTGGGGAGGACAGTGTGTGAGTGTGTGCTTTTGGATATTTGGATTTGGATATGTGAAAGTCACAGAACAGCAACCTTTTTCTGCTTCATGCCTTAATGGTCCTTGTTCTGATCTTTGCCTGAACCGTTAGCCAAATGTCGACTAGACCAGTCTGCATACTTAATTGGACATGGAGACATTCACACACATTCTCATGTGTGTGCTCATCTCTCGTGTGAAACTTCAGTTTGTACCTCTAATCTCAATACCCACTTGAATCCAGGGATGGTTGATTTGAATCTTGTGATTAATGCTTTCACATGGAAAAATAATACAGCGGTGCAAGGTACAGATGGCAGCTGGGGTAGCAGCAAATTTCATTTCGTTTTCCCTCAAAGGGAAGTTCGGAAAGCAATGAATATCTTTTTCTCCCCATGGCCACCAGTGCATCACCTGTGCCACAGAGCTGGCAGCAGGTAGCCTTCATATCAAAATGAAATGTTTGAATGGCTGTTTTAATACTTCGATGCTTATTCTCCTCTCAGCACGTCCTCTTAGTTCATCATTTCCCTCAAAAATCTCCCTTGTTCATGTAAACGCACGTTTTGAAAAAAACTGATTTCATAAAAAAATCTGTTCAGTTGTCTGTTGTCTTAACAGACGGCGATTTTCGAGCGACCGCCTGTAAATGACATCCATATATCATGATTTTCAACAGAGTGGCCTCTCAGAGAAACATCCTTCTATCCTTATCTGTCTTTGATTAGTGCTTTGGTCAGTGTTCGTATTGATACATACAGCCATAACTGAATCTTTCCTTCAGACTTCAGGATGCCCTTACAAACTTATCTCCTAACTGCCAGTCAACCATTTCAAGTTAATCTGTTTTGAGCTGTCCCCTGGGGCGTGGGGGTTTAAGATAGTGACGGCATCACTGTAATTTTCTAGGTTGATCACCCATCTGTCTCCCCTGCTTTTTTTTTTGTCAGCCCACTGTCAAATAAACGCAACAAATGCCGCTAATACTTAGAATTATAGCTAATCTATCTCACGTCTCCGTCTGTGTCGTCCTCACAATTTGATTATTTAGTCAGCCAAATAACCACCAGCTGCCACTAAGTGTCCTGACACATTAAAACATGCCCCCCCCCAAAAAAAAAAAAAAAACAAGAAAAAAGAATAGAACTCTATTTATAACTCATTGAGGTTGACTTTCATGTTATTGGTGCCAATGATATCGACATTTCAGGCTGAGGAACTCTGACCTCTTTAACTCTTAACGTCAGACTTTTGGTATTGTTGAGATGGAGATACAAGCTTTTTCTACCGTGAGTCATCAGGGGAATCAACTCTTTGCCGAACAAACGTGATGAATTGGAGATTTTTGGGAAGACCAGCAGAGCATATTACAAATGCAGACTTATTTGCCTTACTGGAACCTGGCTCAACAGAAACATCTCAGACTACGTGACTTCACTCTGATCCATTCAGACAGAGATGCAAAAGCTAGTGGCAAGATAAAATGTGGAAGACTGGCTCTCCTTGTGAACCTAAGAAGGTGTAGCGCCACTCATTTCTCTGTCAAAGAGAAGATATTCTGTTCAGACAGTGAACTATTGGCACTTGACATGAGACCAGGTTACATTTTACAGGAATTGAGTCTTATCATAACAATGCTGGTGCTCATCCAACCAAGACAAGTGCTGATGTTTTATGTGATGTCATCCATGAAGATGTTGACAGGCTACAAACTGAACGTCCTGAAACAGTCACTGTAATAACTGGAGACTTCAATCATTGTTCCCTCTCCTCTTGTCTGACTGGATTTAAGCATTTGCTGACTGTTAAAACACTTGAACTGGTTTATGCAAACGTCAAAGCAGCCTACAGAGCTGATGCCTTTCCTTCACTGGGCAGGTCAAATCACAACCTGGTTCTCTGCGGACCTGTTTTAGACCCTGTGCAATGAGACAGTCTGCAACTACCCACACAGGCAGGAGTGAGGCTACAGATAGGAAGGTGATGCTGGAAACTGGTGGGAACAGCACCGACATCGACAGTCAGGTTGATTTTTTTTTTTTTTTACACCAAGTTCTGAAGAGACACTGTCATACCTACAAAGGTATGCTGTTTCTCAAATGATAAACCCTGGATCACATCCAACATCAAGGCAATCTACAACCAGAATTTTAGAGATGGTGACGAAGGGAGACTGAAACAGGTGCAACATGAGTTGAAGAGGAGATTAATAAAGGCTAAAGAATACAGAAAGAATACAGAAAGAAAATATGGAACTTCCATGAGGTGTGGAGAGGAAGCCACAAAATCACTGCAACAAAAGGAAAACGCAGCCATTAAAGGGTGATGTGGACAGAGCCAACAAACTCACCCAGTTCTCCAACAGATTTGATTCTGCAGCAACACCAACCCAAAGTCTCTCTCCTTCCACTGCTGCTACTTCTTTTGCTCCATCTGTGCCTCCTCCACCGGCCGTCACTGTGACGATGATTACTAACCGGAGTCTACAGTTGGGGCGGGTCCCGGCTCTGTGGAAAACAACTTGTATTGTACAGGTACCCAAAAATAAAATGTCCAGCTGAACTACACAACTACAGGGCTGCTCGCACATCATAAAAACTCTGGAGTGGCCGCCTCTACACCTACTGAGACTCAAGGTCAACAAGTGGAGTGACTGATGGCGTCCTCTACATGCGCTAACGTGCACTCTCATCTGGAAGAACCTAGCATTCTTGTGAGGATTATGCATTCAACACCATCCGACACATCATTCTCTGAGAGGAGCTCAAGGGGGATGGGAGTTGACCCCTCACTTGTTTCCGGGATCACAGATTACCTGCCCGCTTCTGAACACCTCAAAGACAAAGGTCATGATAGTGGATTTATGAAAGTCCAAGCTTCCTCTTCAGCCAATTACCATTTGAGGAGATGACAACATACATATATCCAGGAGTACACCTGGACAACAACATGGACTGGTCTCCTAACATAGATGAACTCCACAGAAGGAGACAGTGCTGCCTCTTTTTCTTGAGGAAGCTCCGATCCTTAGACGTCTGACGATTTTTTTTTTTTTTTACCAGTCCGTGGTTGCAAGTATGCTGTTCTACGCTGCAGTCCGCTTGGGAACCAGCATAAAACCAAAACGTGCAAGGTGACTGGACAAACTGGCTCTGTGACTGGCACCAGATTAGACTCTCTGGGGGCTGTGATGGCACGCTGCACACAGTGGAAGGCTGAAGCCATCTTAAAATACTTGGACCATCACTCATAACACCATAGTGGATCAGAGAAAACCACAGCTATGATGCAGCATCATAGAGGGAATCAAAATGGGAATGAATCATTCATTTCCACAGCCATCAGACCTAACAACTCCTTAACTATTAGAAGATAAGCTACCAAACAGCAGAATTTCCCTCAGGTGAAGTATTTCTGACTCTGATTCTGGTAAACAAGACAAAAAAATCTGATAAAGTCAGATAGAATACAAAGAAATAGTCTTGTATGGTTGGACACCGTGTCTATCAGGTTTATATGCAGTAGCGCTCAGAGGCAGATGGAATTGCAAGTATTGATCAGAATCTTAGATTGCTAGTCTTAGTGACACCGCAAAAAGTCTCAATCAATGATCTTACAGGTTTTTTTGTTTGCTACAATACAGACACTGCTCAGCCTTTGCAGAGATCAATGATTCACCCATGCAGCACACATAAAAGCGTTTTGTGTAGCACAGCTTAACTGTAAATGCCATCTGAAAGATACTGTTTTGCAGACAGACAGAATCATTATTTCAAATCAAATCCTGCATGCTTTCCATACAAAGTCCACTGCTGCATCGGTCTCAAGCTGTCTCTGTGTCTTGCACACAATTAGAAGGACACACACACAGTGAGCTGATGCACACAGAAATGGTGTGGGAACCAGATCGGTATGACACTAGAACGTTCCGCAGCCTCATTACGAGTTTGAGCCCGGCACTGATAGAATACGAAGCCAGCAGCCATGAAGCGACTGTCACTTCTCCTCAGACACAGCCCTGCTTCCTCCATGTTTGTGCATGTGTGTTTTTATAGCCTTTATGTGTGTGTGTGTGTGTGTGTGTGTGTGTGTGTGGGAAGGGGGGTGGGTGTATGTGTATGTGAGAAAAATAGAGAGAGGGAAGAGTGAGCGAGCTTACTGTTAGAGTTAATGTGATGTGTGAGAACGTATGCAAGAATGTGTGTCTGTGTGTGTTTGGTTCTGTTTGTTTAGACACAGTCTCACTTTTCACGTCAACACAAGTTGAAGATTGAAAATCCTTCATTCATTAAGACGTTAGAGTAACTCTCATGATGAGAAAAGCATACGAAGGACCTGCTGAATGAAGAGAAGCGATGATTGGCTCAGTTGTCCACAGCATATGGACTCACAAATGTCTGGATGATGAAAGAATGAGTTGTTTCCTTGGCTTTATCGCAAAATATACTTCAGTATGGACTCAATAAACAAGATGACATGTTGAGACATTCTCAGATAACGCGAGTGTCTAGTAGCTACAATAATGAATACATTTCATACTCAACTGCAGGCAGCAGGGAAAGTCCATTTTATCTGTCAACCAGAGGCTGTAGGAGTGTATTAAAAGATCCACTGTGCCCGTATGGTCTGTCAGACTTTTGCTCCAGACATTTCATTTGCTTTACAGGGAGACAGTTAATATCCATGAATGTTAATTGGTAATTAATGTCTCTGATGTCAATAATACGATGCACATCTGGTGATTTTGGGGTACACGTTGAAGATGTTAATATTGGTGTTGCTTTCTTTATGGTTCAACTCACCTTAGCTTATTATGTTGGTTCAGTTTTCTTTCAAGTTGCTATGCTGCATGTCATGTGACCCATTGCGCCCCCCCCCCCCCCCCATGTCACGTGATCAAAATGAAACAGTTTCAATCAGAACTTTTTAACATGCATTGACATGCACATTGGATGTTAATACCCTTGAACTCTGTGTTTTCTGAATGAACTTTCACCTTTGACCTTGGCCAGCCTCAGGGGATGTGTTGCTCAGTGCTGGATATACATTGTACATGCACTTGCATATCCATAGATGGCAGCCACAGATGTTTAGTATATACTCTTCTAAACAAGTAGACGTGTACTCACCACACATTGCACCAGGGGGGCAGCAAAAAATGTTTTTCTTTCTTCTCTTTATCCACGCATTTTGACAGTTTTTTGTTCTCCTCCGTCCTGCTGGTTTCTTTCACCTCCCTCTCTTCCTCCTCCTCCCCCTCCCTGTCCCCCCTCTCACCACCGCTGTTCAGGTCCAGCTCTATCGCTGGTGGGGAGAATCCAGGAAACACACGCACGCACGCACACTGCTCCGGGCAACGCTTTGACAATACACTCAGACACAGCTGGGCTCAAAGCTCAGTGCACGCACACACATTGACACACCTCTCTACACCGCACACTCACGCAAGCACAGCGCACAAACACAGCTGAGCTCCTTGACAGTCCTTAGACCCCCACGCTGCCACATACACGTGCACACACAGGTGGTCTATCTGCAGCTGGATGGAGACTGTAGCGATGTGTCTTCCTGCATTGTTGTCAAGATGTGTTGAGGAATCTGTGGATTCGGGTAGGACAGGAGTCTCTATCTGAACACCTTCACAACATTAAAAGTCATCGTGACTCTATTCAGTAATGAAGCCAAAAACAAAGTAAACATCCTGCCTCCGGTTCATGGATCCTTTGTGCTGATGCAATTCAAGGTGTCTCCACTATTACATTTCCTCGAGCCCTCACATCAAATCTCCCTTGGCCGAAGTTGGACCAGTTCCAATCAGTGCAGGATGCAATAATGAGAGGAAACATGTATGAATGCTTCAGCAGGTTTGGCTTATCTCTTCTGCCAGCCGATGTACCTCACAGCGGCAGCCCATCCAAGATATAAATCTATATTCATCAGCGAGAGCTGGATCGCGTTCTTCTGGAGAAGAAAAAAAAAAGTTCCAGTCCTGGAGTGATCATTCAGGTATTGATCCCTTTCAGTCTTTTCCTGTAATCACTCCACACTCCCCAGGAAATTGGGCAGCTGGCCAAGAAATAAAAAAAAAAAAATACTAAAAAAATGAAACAAAAAAAACTACCAAAACAAACAAACAAATAAATTAAAGAAAGCCCTCCAGGAAACTAAGTTTTGACTATTTGGGAGGTCTGGTCTTCCAGACAGCAGCATCTCAACTTCACACTCAGCTGTCTTTTAACACACTTTCAAGAGTCCGGTAAATATCCCTTAAATAATAATATAAAAAAATTAAAAAAATCAAGTATTTCTTCTTTCTGCTTCCATCTCTGTGGCGCAAGAGAGTGACAAGTTGGTATCAATATTTAACACCACCCTCTTGCTGTGTTGCTGTCACAGTTAGAATTTCCTTGTTCCTGTTGTGCGTTGGGCAACAACTCCTCTGGTCTGTATTGTTTCCAGTTTGGCTGTTCTTCTGGGCTTTTTAGCGATCGCTCACGCTTGTGATGTAAAGTTCCTTGGCATCCGTTTGTTCTTTAACCTCTCCACTGTCCATACCGTTTTCTCTCTTCACTTCGATCAGCGCCGCACCCCCCTATGCAAACTTCAGTCATGTTCAGTCCCTGTAGCAAGACGTAGTCACACAGGACATTCTCCCCAGTGGCTGCTGAAGTAGTTTTTCATTAAGCCTGTCCTTCTGTCCTCTGCAGTTCGATGTCAACTTTTTACCCTGCAGCGAAAGTTCACTCAACCTTCCCTCAACTGGCTTCAGTCATACCAAACGCTCCACTGACTGACCCTCTTCTCGCCTTCCTGTCCCTGTAGCAAGCTGATTCACTTGGCCTATATCTCACTCACCGCCTGCCAGTGTGGCTGCTTCTGCCCTCATCCTGTCCTTCCTCTGTCTAATGACTGCTCAATTCTGATCAAGTCTTCCTCTATTTTTCCTCCTATATCACTCTCGGGGCTCCTCCAATCCCCCTCTACCTCCTTCCTTGCATGCGGAATACACAATTTTCTAGCTGCTGTACTCTGAGTCATACAGCTCTCTCGCCTCCCTTTCCCTTCCAGAAGCTTGCAAATGTTCCTCTGTTTTTTTCTGTCTCCTCTATCTAGCAACACACCGGGATCTGTTCAGCACTTCTCTGTGTCCTAACCACCAAAACGATGCTTCTACATCCTGCTGAGACAGATGGAAGGACAGCCTGTGGATAGACAGTCAAGCAAAGAGAGAAAATAGGAAGAAGGAGTCACACTTTCCCCCACAGAGGCAGAAGTCTGCCTCCAAACGTTTGTCTGCTTCTCTCTGTGATCGTGCTGCTGCTGACAATCTCTCAGTTTTATAACAAGTAGCTTCTTTTCTTCTTCTCAGTGCAGGGAAAATGTCTTTTTACTTGCTGTGGTCAATGGTGCAAGTTCCTTCCCCATCGCCCCGCATTTTTAATCCCTCGCTGCGGCTGTTTTTTCAAGTCCACATTTGTGACAGTCTGGAGGAAAAAAGAGAGAAAAATATAGGATAAAACAGTGGTAAACATTCCCTGAAAAACACCAAAGTACAACAGCTGCGAGAGACTCCAAGAACCAATACACAAAGACTGGAGAAGGATGTGGAGATGAATAAATGAAAAAAAAAAAAAAAAAAGAAAAGAGATGCCTTCAGGATCTGTGGAAGGAAGTGACAGCAGAGGAGATATGGAGGAGGCAGGGAGGAGGAGAAGGAGGAGGAGGAGGAGGAGGGTGAAGAAGAGGGGGACGAGGGAGCTTGTGGAGAAAAGCTTGTGTGTGAGTGGAATGGAGAGATGATTGTAAGATGGATAAAGAGAGAAGCGAGAGGAGGAGCTTGCCGGGGAAGGGATAGTATGAAGAGAATGGATGGAGGGATGAGGGATGAGTGTATGGCGGCACATGGATGAATTGAGAGTGAGGTGGTGGATAGAGGGAGAGAGAGATGGGCGCACATGGATTTATGGAGGGACAGATGAATGGTTTGGCGGACTGACTGCTCTTCTATGACATGGAGGAAATGATTTCGTGCAGCTGTCATGGAAGAAAGGGCCTCTCCTATTATGTATTAGTCCACACCACCCAAATCACCCTCTCATTCATGGCTATTTCATGTTTTTGTCTTTTTTACCTGCATGGGAATCCTGTTGTGCTCTCTCTGACAATGCACTGCTCCCCTCCTCTTTCTTAATTTCTACCTCTCTCATCGATTCTCTCCATCCCTCTGTCTGCTCCTGCAGCCCCAGTCTGTGCTATCACTAAAATGCAGCATCCCTTTTCTCTCCCTCCTCCTCCTCCTCCTCCTGTCCCTGTCTCTCCCACTCTATTTCCCTCATTTTCCTCCCTTCCTCCCCCCTTCTCTGTACCTAGTCTCTCTATATTTGCCCTTCTCTGTCTCCCTCCTTTTCCTCTCCTCCAGTTTTCACCCTTTGCTTCCTCACCCCCACACCTCATCCCACCTTACCTTCCGTTATCTGGCCAACCCCACCCCCAACACCATCCCATCCCATATGCCATCATCACATCTCCTCATCCCTCTCTCTTGTGCTCTCCTTTGCTGTCTTTTTTTTTTTTTTTCTCTCCTTGTTCAATACGAGAAGCTTCCAGAACAGAGAGTGGACAGGCTCTGGGAGAGGAAAGCTCCCAGGACATGTGAACACCATTCATAACCCTGAAACATAAATAATACACACATAGTACATTCATATTTTCTCATATGCATGCACACATAACACACACACACACTGTCTCGCTCTCTTCGCCCCATCTGTCTCGCAAAGAAAAAACAAAAACAAATCCTGCAGAAAAATGTACGTCCAAGCAAGGTTTTTGTTACACATGCTTACACTCAACACTGTTCACAGTACAGCTACAGCAGATTTCAGAACACTTAAGGCTCCCATGTGGAGGAACCTGCTAAGACTGTATGGTGTGTGTGTTCATATGACTGCACCGATGTTCACACACAGAGACCAAAAATGCTGTGTAAAAAACATTCAGATTTGAAATGGAAATGTTGTTTGACAAATGGCAACCAAATTTTTTTACAAATAATCAAGCATCAGCCAAATTCTGTTTGTGAAACCAGGCAAATAAAAAGCGTGTGTGTGTGTTTGTATGTGTTTCGGTTGGGAGGAAGGGCGTACATATGTAAACTGTTACATGTATCTGTGTGTGTTGTGTGGAGCTGGTTAGAGCTGTCCTTATGGCTTCCAGCATCACCCAGTGCCGCCATCTGTGCCAGATGTCTGCATGGACATGTGTGTGTGTGTGGGAGTGTGAAATTGTGCAGGATGAGACCTTTATTTTGGTAAACTCATTAAAGAGCAACTTTAGTTATGTTGATTATTGATTTGTAGAAATGCAAAAATTCTGCAGCTCTTTCATCTCAATATCGTAAAAAAACAAAAACAAAAAACAAACTCTGACCCATCCAGGTCATGGGACAGACCTTAGAGTCTCAGATGAGGTCTGGATTCCAAAAGGCTCTGTTAGATTGACTCCAAATGAGTTTTAATGTAATGTAAAATGGATATGATGTCATTCACGCCAAATATGATGAAGCATATATCAGCCATGACGACGTTATCAAACAGCCATATCAACAACGGAAACAGAGGTAACTAGAGAGGCAGCTATAGCAGAGCACTGGTAGCATGCCGCCAACACAGCCTGCCACTGTCAAGAAGATTAGTCTTATCATATAATGCATAAGGCTATGCATATTCTGTCTAGCTTCTCTTGCAGGAAAACCTCTCTGTGGCCATCCAGTTCTGGGTGCTTTCCACTGTCACAACAAATCAACATAATTGAACTTTTCAGTTCAAAGGCTGAGGAAAAAAGCCAATAGTCTTGTTTTACCATCTATCGGTAATTGTTTGCTGACTTGGTGGTTTGGAGCTGAAATTCTGTTGACTTCTGGTTCCACCTTGCTCCCGTGTGTCTGACTGAATACCCTGCAGGTTGTGTTTCAGCTCCACCTCTCCTCTTTCTAAGATTCTTTATTTGTATAGAAGATTGTCTGCATTACAGTAAACATCAATTCAGCCAACCGCTGGCAGAAATCCATCTGTATTTCTGCTCAACGTATTTTCTCAAGAGAAAGCTGATCCTCAAGAATTGCCAAGTCAGTGTAAATTTGTTTCATCTGAGGGTCCGCTTGATGTCAGCTTCTTCATCGGAAGGTGTGTCGGAGGCTCTGGGGCCCACATACCCATCTATTTATGTCTGCGTGGACGGCCTGTGCAGTCACTGCAAACGTACCTTCTGTGCATGAGATGGAAAATAAACATTGGATCTGAGTTTGAGGAGAATCTGTTTGAGGGGGTCATCTGCATGTTGATCCAAGAGCCGACACAGAGACAAACAGCCACTCACATTCTCACAAATGTCACTCAAATGTGAGTGTTTTTGGATTGTAGCAGGATTACCATGGGAAATCACAAACCTGGGGTTCAAACCCAGAACCTTTTTCCTGTGAGGCCACAGTGCTAACCACTGGTGCCCAATAACCATCACTTATAAATGTATTTGAGGACAAAGACTTTTTCCGCAATTTTAAAGTGACTGCATTATGTGTCAACTATGGCCGTCGTGATCGATTACCATGTTGTTGTTGTTGTTTTTTTAATCGCATTAAATGCGTGCTTCTATTTTGGCCCTCCGACGCTTCCTTAACTTGTCACCTGGCCGTCGGCAGCTTCCTGTTTCCTACCGCTGTCTATGTCATGGAGGTAAATAACATAAAAAAATCTCTTTCTCATCTCATTTGCGAGTAATTGTTCTTTTTTTATGCACTTTAAAATGTGCTGTAAATTTTGCATAGATCTAATTGTGGAGCAATGTAAATTATTTATGTTTTTTTTTTTTTTTTAAGAATTTATTCCACAGAATAGGCACGAATAAGTTTTCTCCTCCTTCAAGACCACACAACATTATTATTCTGTTGAAGACGAGTTGTATTATGTTAGCTCAGGCTCAGCACAAGGTCAGAAAGTCATTCATTTGGCTCCCAATCAACATACACTGGTGAGAACATGGACTTAAAAACTTTTGTAAAATGCAAAATAATCACATTTTAAATATGTTAAAACATGCAACGGGGCTGTTGTTGTGCTGCAGTGAGCGTTTTGTGTTCTTGTTGCTGCTTTGTCTGCTGTTATTCAGATCTTTTAGCTTGTTTAGCTACACTTTCTATAGTTCCTCTCTGTTGTTTATGGTGTATATTGTGCGTGCTTGGATCCACTGTCTGCAGCAGGTGGTCGGGCCCTAATCCCCTGGTGCCTTGGTCCCTCAACAGCTATTCAGTGATGGCAATTGATGATCAGTCAGTCAGGGAAAACTCAGTTTTCAGGGTTGGCACCTCGGTTGTAAACCAGTCAGTTGTCTGTGTCTGCAGCTGTCAGCAACTGTACATTTGTGCAAGAATGACTGAGGCTGAT
This sequence comes from Echeneis naucrates, assembly GCF_900963305.1. Taxonomy (NCBI): domain Eukaryota; kingdom Metazoa; phylum Chordata; class Actinopteri; order Carangiformes; family Echeneidae; genus Echeneis; species Echeneis naucrates. Next base: position 17,717,773 of record NC_042523.1, on the reverse strand, counting down.
AGCCGTTTTGCTTTGTTTGGTTTAGTTTTTTTGTTGTACTCAAACACAGCTGAAACATGAACCCCAGCTAGTATGTGCCTGCTGTTTGTTGCTGGGCAGGTACCTCACAGTAGGCTTCCAGACCTTTTTGTGTTTTAGTCGACAAATCCACAGTCATGAAACTTTGGCATTTGGTTTAATTACTAAATGTAATGATGATGATTGAAATGAAAAGAGAACACAGTTGGTAGATTTTATTTTAGTAGATGGCCTGAATATCGTTGTGAGCTATCGATGTAATGATATCATGATATCATGGGGGATGTTACTAACGTTGGTTCACAAATTTTCTGGTCCTAAAGGTCCCCAATGGTCAGGCAGTGATGTGAAACCCCACGTGCAGCTCTGTGCGCTCTACATATTTGATACAGTACAGAGAAGCAGAAATGGCACAGTGGTTAATCCTACTAAATACTTAAGGGATGTGGAAACTCTGATCCATTAGTGTGGTATAGGTGATACGATTTTTGTGTTTTACTTTGAAGAAAACAGACAAAAAGGAGCAAAGAGACATGAAATGAAGGAAAACGATTCATACAAATCCTGACACATGCACATCTGGCAGCAGACAGACATACACTGGGACAGGAAAACAGCAGGCACATTCATGGTTTTGCTCATTCTGAAATTTGCTGCGTCATTACCCTCACTCTGCTTTCTTTTCATGTGTCTGACATATTTTCCTCCTTTCTCTCTTCCCTCGCTTTACAAAGCTGAACTTGCCTTCATGAAAAGTTCTACTTTAAACAGCAGAGCAGAGTTGCACAAAGAGAGGTCGAGAGTGATCAAGGAAGAAATAAAGAGACAGTGGGAAGGAGGGGGAGCTAAATTAGGAACAAAAGACAAGACACTGGGGGGAAGTAGGTGGGTGTGTGTCTGCCCATGTGTATATTTCATGTGCTTGCATGTTTTTGTGCATCTTCACAAAACTCTTGCAGGCTACTTAATTGCCTCTGCATCTTGCTTTTTAAAAATCTTTTATTGATACAATGAATCTACAGAATGTGATGAAACAACATCAGATAGATTAGATAGTTTTTTCGAGCTGAAAATTGAAGAATATTGTGGCACAGAGTATTTCTTAGCCTGCAGTCTCATATATTAAATAATGTGGCTTATAAGGTTTGCAGCTTCGTCTTTGGAAATTTGCTTCATATATCAAGTCAATGAAAGAAAAAAATTGTAAAATTAAAATAGCAGCACATTTAAGCCTTTTTTTTCCCTTGTTTTTGTTGCCTTTTCCGTAATTGCAGTCTTCTCTCTTTATTCCAGAAGAAGTGTTTTTGCTGTAGACCAGTAGGACACCCTATCGATTCCTTTTCAGTCCCATACAGTTCAGGCATGTTCATCGTCTTAATCAGACATACACCCATTAGAGATAATCAACGTCACAGTTAAATTGTCTGCCGGTAAAGATTATTGTCACTCTTGTGAGATCGTTTTCTGCTCCCTCACTCTCTGCACTAATTATTTGTCCCATATCACGGTGCCTTTGTCTATTTGATATAGATAGCATGTCAACTCCCCACCACCCACACTCCCACGCACACACACAGACACTCTTACAGCTGCAAGGTGTGTGGGAAATTCAAAATCTGTAATAATGATCATCAGTATAACAGTAAAAGCGTTAAGTATCTCTTTTAACATATACACACGAATGGTTTTCTCCATCATAAATCTGGGTGAACAGCAGCACTGAAGTGTGTAATAATACCTCCGTAGTGCGCAATAATAATCTGCACAGGGTGATGGTGCCCCCTTGTGTTGATGTTTGGGCCTGCAGGCTGGTCTGTAACTGCCTCTGTGTATAGTCTGTATCAAAGATACGTTTGCAGTGAGTAAATATAGTGTGTAATCAACACATTTTAATGAGTCTAATTTGCAATCTATTATTATGTTTACTCATTTTTGCCTCTGAGTTTTCCAACATGGGAATGCGTCCTTTCTGCATGCGTTCCCGTGATCCCCATCTGATGGGGAAAGCATGCAGGCCGGATTCCCTGCGTGGCTGAAGCTGCTCAGGTGTGAGTGTGCATGTTTGTATATAACTTGCTTGTTCCCGAGGCTGTAGCTGCTGTTGGAGTGTGCTTCCAGTCGCCTTATTCTGGTGAATAAGAGCAAGAAAAATTCTGCATTTTAAATGTCCCCCCTGAGGCTTAACACAGTATAGAACATCCTGAACAGCTGTGACCACCCAGACTGACACACAGTGTGAATGATAATATTTGACTATCGCTAACTTACAAATGTTTGAGTCAACAGCAGAAAATCAATTATCCCAGGAGATAAATAAGCATAAAATTTGAATTATATATTCCATAATAATTAAACACACTTACTCCGATGATTATGATTAAGTAGGATTTGATTTTCTATTGCTTTGCAATACATGATACATTTCACACATGAGTTTGCATACGACTTAATGGAGCCAGTGAACAGAACTAAGAGAGATAGATAGGACAACGTGTTAACTGATGGCTTGATTGGGGCTATTAGATGCATCACTCAGCTGTCTTATTTGGGCAATACCATAATTTCATATTGTAAAAGCATCTCCTAACCACATCCAGTGCATAATGGCTGCTGCACTTACCTTTTCTGTTACCTATCAGCCGCTGCATGGTGCTAAAACTTGATACATGACTGCCTCCTCCTGGTCTAGAGGCAAAAGCAAAAAAAATTATTTTATTTTCTATTCATTTGTTCAAGTTGTGGGGAACATTGAAAGGCTTAATGATGTTGAATTTAAAACCACTTTTAGAGCCAAATTGTCTTTGACATTGCTGTCTGTAGTAGTCATACGTTGTTATTATTCATGGGAAACATTTTGTGCTTCAGTCGATTTCTGTCATCTGTCACAGTTCATTTGCTCCAATGACTTCTTCCCATCCCCAATCTTCAGCTCTACAATAAGACTAAAATATTTTTGCTCTCAGTGCAGTCAGAAGGTTCCTGTTGGTGCACCCTATGGGACTCTAACAGACACACCAATTAATTAATTAATTCATGACTCATTTTCTCATTTATTCCAACTTTACGTTGTATTGGACGTCATTAAAAGCACAGTGTGTTACTTCTTCCACCAGGGGTCTCTCAATCAAAACATTCACACAGGCCTCTTCTCTAGTTTCATGTTGAAAATCTGTGATTCACCAACACGGTCTCACTCCTGTCAGATGACCAAACTCCTTTATGTGGTTAATTTGGAAAAGAAACAACAGGACAATAAGTCATTTTCTGTCAGCAATGATTCAAATCACATAATAATCTTAAAACATGGATAATAATGCTATCAATAATAATGGAAGTGTACAACTGAAAAACATTAAGTTTCCCTTGTGCAATTGATTTTTTTTTTCTTTTTTTAATCCTATTTGGCTCTAAAATATAACACAAAAAATAAAAAGTGGGGAAAAAAATTTTCAGTCCCAACCAATTCAAGCCTGTTCATACTATGAACAATGGTAAATTGAAGGAATTCATAATTAAAATAAACCTTTAGAAAGTGCTGCTATCTGCTGCTTATGAGCGACAGTGAAAATGATCAGAAGCCTTAAATTTCAGGCAGCTGTTTCAGACAGCAGGATGTTGTGGAATATTTGACATACCTTTAAGGTTTCTCCTCCAAGAGTGTGTGTAACATGGACAGAAAATGTGTTTAAGGGTAGAAGTTTCCATTGTTATTATCAATTTCGGTAGAAAATAAAAGACAATCACAAAAAAATCAGTTTGCTCTTAGATCTCTTTATATAAAACTGGAAACATTTTATTACATTCATTGTACACAATGTCCAGCATTTCCTTGTTTGACCTCCTTCAGATTTTTGTACCCATAAAAATGAATTCAAAAAGGTATCAAAATGCAAATAGAAAATAGACCTGCTATCCAAACATCATGTCGCACAGTTGAGTATTTTAACACCATTGCTGCTAAATGCGTAAACAGAACAGGGTTCTCCGTTTAAATCAGTTTGGGGTAGATTCACATTTGTATTTATGAGATAAAAGTCTGAAATGAAGTGGAAGAGTAGAACATTATTCTTTTCCAACACACAGTGAAAAGCATCCGGTCGTTCATTGAAATAAGCATTCTCTGAAGCCACAGACACCGTTGTAAAGACTATTTGGACTCATGGTCATGAACCAAATAGTTAGCAGTTATTTCAAGGGAACATTGTTTTACCACCCGTTGCTGTGTCGTTTTGTGGAGCAGTTAACAGTCAAACTCAGCAGAGTTAGAAAGTTAGAACTTTATACATATGGATGCTCAAACATGTGAATTAGTATGCATATTTATTTCACCTCTGCAGCTCTTGATTTGGCTGCGATCGTTGCAATCAGCAATGGTGATTTAACCACATCATTCCAGATCATTCTTGTTTCTGTGTGTGCTTTTACACAACAGTGGACTGAGTGGGTTTAGGAAAAACTGCCTTCAAACAGACACAGACTATAAGTCATTAAAAGTCCCAAGTTTTGCACCTCCTCCACACTTTCCTCTCCTTTGTGCACATTGAATAGTGAGAACTGCAAAGTAATAAAGATAGATAACAGCAGAGGGTGGCAGTAAAAAAAAAAAAAAAAGAAGCAAGAAAGAATTTGGCAAATTGACTTGAACATTCCTGATTCAACATGAAGTCTTGAACACCTTCATCGATATTCTGTTCTCGCCTGTTCCTAAGGGTTTCACCTCCTGTGTGTGACAGAACTCCCAATCAGTCCACTGTCCACTTTCATACTTTTCACCCCTCCCTGCTAACCGCAGATCACCCCTACATCTTCTCCATGAGAGCAGTTGTGTTTCCCGACCCTGGCTCTCTTGCACTCTAGTAGTGACCTCTCCCCCCCCTCACATTCCACGTCATCCAGAAAGATCCTAACGCTGCTGTCTGCCTCCCCCAGCGCGGCCCTCTTCATCACAGCCAGAGCTCTCGTGAAGCCGAGCTGTCGACACACCACGTTGCCTGCCTTGCTGGTGAAGAGGTCATCACACACCGTCCCCCACACTCCTCTGATAAAGATCTCCACTCTGCCTCGATCTGATAAACCGTCGGCGCTCACAAGCCGCACCGAGCCGACCCTCAGCCTTCTCCCTCCTCTTCCTCTATGGTCACCTCTTCCTCTTCCTCTGGGCCTCTTATATATTTGGTTGTCCACCCCAGCACGTTCCAGCTTCTCCCCAGCCCGCGACTTCTCTTCTTGTGCTTTAGGCAGGACCGTGCTGATTGGTGGTCTCGGGGGTTTGTATGAAGAAACAGTGGTTCTCTGGCTCCAATATGGTGGACGTGGTGTGGCCAACGCTGCAGGACGCTCGGGGTAACGTTTAGGGGTTTGTTGCAGAGAGGTCACGGAGGGAGGAAGCTGTGGTGCTGAGGTGATACGCTGGGGAAAGTGAAGGGGTCTCTCATTTCTCCTGGTTGGATGTGTGGGGATGACTGGAGTTTGAGCAATCCTAGAGGAGACTGCAGTCATGATGGTTGTGCGATAACCTGAGGGAGAAACAGAATCACCCCCTTTATTTAAATATATGTAGATGAACAACGTGTAAAAGACTTTATTTCTGCTGTAAACTAATACTCAGTAAATATGAAGCTACTTCCAGCAGCTAGTCAGCTCAGCATATAACACAAAGACGAAGGGAAACAAAATGTGCCTCCACCTTTACAAACTAAGATGTTAAGCTTCAGCATATTAAAACTAAAGTGTTCAAGTATTGTAATTGCTCAGCATAAAACCCCTGTGAAACCACAAATATATGATTTTTCATTTCTTTCCTGTCTGCTCATCTGATGATAAGATATAGTAGTCAATTCTTGTCCCCAGTTACAGGCTCAGGCTTCACCGTTCCTGCTCTTTCCGTTCCTAACTTGGGAAACATTCGAGTGGTATTGAGCTTCTCATCCAGCTCTTGTCAAGAAATTGAATGAGGAAATATTACTTTAAATAATGCATCAAAGTGGTGAATGAAGCACTGAGGATCTTTCTTAACTGAACCTACGGCCATTTTATGAATTAATCTCTTTGAGGGCAGGAAAAGGGAAAAAAACAACAACAACCATAAACACAGACACACAAAGATGAATGTCCAAACTGAAGCTGATGCAGAACCATTTATTCATAATAAATAAAGCCAATGTAACTGATTTAAGTTAAAGTAGTGCAAAAACTCAACACATAGAAAAGCACCATTTATCCTGCTTTAGACTCTTGTACCAGCCAAAGAAACGCACTTAAGCAGGAATTAAAATTGGGACCGAAGGCCATGTTAACTAATTCTCCTGTACCTGAGTTTGACATTAGCTTGTGCAAATGGCTCCTCTCCTAGTTTGTATCCGCACAGGCAAATGTATAAATTACTAATATACCCTGTAGTTAAAACACCACACACTGCTGGAGTTAATATTAAAATTCAAACAATTGAACTGCAATTTCATTAACATTTAATGTTGGGAATACAATTTTAATCTGTTCTTACTTCCACAATTTCAAAGACTTTTTATGGTTTATTTTCTTTTGAATCTTCCAGTGCTGAGATGTTGCAGTGTAAGTGCAAAAACTGAAGATACACATACAAAAGAAAGAAATTATATCAAAGAAGGTGGAGAGAAAAAGTCATCTAATTTAAACTGTTTTAATTGAAAATTTTATAGAAATTGAGTCAAGTTAATTAACTATCTTAGAAAACAATGCAAAGAATTATTTAAAACAAATATAAATGTATCTAACAATTACACTTATATGATATTTTATTTAGCCTATTTATCACCTTGCTTAGAGGCATTACAAGAAAGACATGTCGACTATATCTCAAAGCTATATAACTTATATATAACTTATAATGTTCAAAATGGTCCAAGTGAGCTCTCAATATTTTTTTTTCTCTTCTTGTCTATGATAAAACTGTTAGCACGTTTTAAATAAAATGCCATAGTAAAAAAAAAGAAGCTCATATCTGTGCTACAGTACGGATTTAGAACTAATATACAGTAAAACATGGAAAAATGCCCCTTTGCATATTTACAGTAACCTAGCTGCCAAACAATTCAATTATATTTTCATATAACCTTGAGTCAGCATTAGTCGGCATGCAACTACAGCAACTAAGACATAGGTGACTATTCTCTGCAACTTTGGTTTTAGTTTGTTGTTCTGTTTTGCTTTTTTTTACAATGATAGCTGCCACTAGTTCTTCTAAAAGCGGTATGATCTTATAAAATGAAAGCAAATAGAAAAGAAACCTCCACTTTGAAAATGTGCATGGTGGTGGGAAATGTAAATGTAGTTATTAACATGTTATGAAGTAAAAGAAAAGCAGAGTGCAGAAGAGGAAACCACCTGGTTCAGCCCTGGTGGCTTCGCCCCCAGGCGAGGTGTGCACTGCTGTACTGGCCGGTTTAACGTTAGCCCTAACGGTCGACATAGTGGTCGGGTGAGTAGTAGACCTAGTGGCTGGGTTAACAGTTGACCTAGAAGTGGGATAATCTGTAGAGCTGGCTCGGTTAACGGGTGCACCGTTGGGCCTACCAGAAGGCGTGGTCTTTGCAGGTGTTGTTGCCATGGTCGTCCGGACAGTTGTGCGTAAGGTTGTTGGCTTTACAGTTGTGGCTTGGGTTGTTTTTATTGTTGGTGCGTTCACAGTTGTTTTTCTTGCTGTCGGTGGTGTAGGCTTTGCTGTTGTTTTTCTTGGCTCTGGTGTTGCAGGTGGTGGTGCTAGCTGTGTTTTTCGTGTTGTTTTTCTTGTCGGCATGGGCGGCTTTATTATTATTATAGGCTTTCTTGGAGTTTTTTTCGTTGTTGTTGTTGTTCTTCTTGTGGTCGTCGTAGGAGCTGCTGTTGTAGTTGGTTTCTTGTTGATTACAAACTCTGCAAAGACATCAAGGGCAAAATAAAGACATTTTTACACTGTAAAAAAATAAAAAAGAACGACGGTCGTGCACATTGACAGAATAGTGAGAGTGGACTGTTCGCTGAAAGATAAAATTTGATGAGTTGTTGGTAAGAGTCAAATGTACAGAGATCAACAACAAAAGCAAAGAAAATTAAAACAGAAGTAATCTAAGAAATGAAATGATAAAGGATGATTTTAAGAATCCTCATACCTTCCTTGGGATAGAAGTGAATCAGTTTTCCCTTAACCTTAACATGTGAAGGCTTGATCCTGCATTTTCCTGGTGGAGCTCGTCTGTGCGATCACAAGAGAAAACGGAAATAAAATGAAATGACACTTGCATATGTTTTGAGCTCTGTAGCTTTTTCAAGTACTTTTAAGTAATCTCATTCCGCTTGCACTAAAATTTTAATGCTCTGCAAAATTACAATTAAGTTTGATTTGATCTGACTTTAATTACATTCTGTTTGTAATATCTAATATTTAGTCTAAATAAGTCCTAGTTTCACTTCTACTGAAGTTTGATCTCTTTATCCTTAAAATATGAATGAAAAATTACATGACTTGACTCTCACAGCTGTCCTCTGGACAAAAACAACAATCTTTAGAAGCTGTTTCATATTTGATCAGACCTGCCACGCACTCCTGAAGGCATGAAGAATTATTGGAATGGTTAGCTACCTGGAAGGGTCCACTATCTTATAAATGATTCCTGCTCTGGCTGTTGCACTCGGGACTCCAGTGGATAAGAAGTACAGCTCACCTAGACAAATGGACAGAGGAAAAGGAGAGAGAGTGGGGCAGAAATAAACAGATAAAAGGAAGAGGAGCATCAGCGGGAAAAACAGGAAGAATGTAGAGGAGAAAGGGAGAAAGATAGCAGCATAGAGGGGAGAAGATGTAAAATTGGGAAGGAGTCTTATGGCTAAGACGTTTGGACTTTGAACTTTCTGATTTAAATCTCCTCCGGAGCATTTTCTGTGGGAGGGATGAAATAATCTAAGGTCAGCAGCATGTGTTCAACACTCTCACTGTTAAATCAGCAGCTTGCTCTTTTTAATCCAAGTCAAACCAAAACTTCTGCTTTAACATGTGAACTCCACTTGCTAAACTTTGGCAACTTAGTAAGTGAAGCTATTCACACAACTCAGCTGTATCTACCATCAGTTTAAATCGAATGTAATTTCATTCCATTTTATGCAAAAACACCTTGAAGTACAGCAGTTTGGTTTTGGCTGTGACCAGCTCTTCAAGTTTGGAATAACATCATTACACGTTGATGAAAGCTTACTGACAAGAAAAAGTTTTCAAAAAATATACCACATTATCATATTACGTTGCTAAATTTAATCCTCAAAACAAAACAAAAACAAACTTTCCCACACCCCAATGACCTTACACCTTTTACTTTTTGTTAGTCATGCAGTGCTGTAGTATTCCCCCTAGATGCTCATATGCAGTCTTTACCTGCCTCATCCTCAGCAAAAGAGATGATGTATTTATAATAGCTGTTGATTAGTTTGGGGAATCTGCAGATCTGGTCTTTTCCCATACAGATCTCATTGTACTGCCATTCACCCGTGCTGACATTCTCCTTTAAAGACATCAGACGCCTAAATGGAAACAAACAGAGGCACATGCTTATCCACATTATTCAGTGTAACAACAGCTTACTGTGCTTTGTGTTATTCTAAGTGTTTATGTTTTGCGCCCATACCTAAGATGGGATTTTGTAGTGACACATGCACCAGCAGGCAAATAAACACATACCCACTCATGAAATCCCCAAAGATGTAGAGACCATTGAGGTTGGGCATCTCACAGCCTCTGTAGATGTATCCTCCTGTCACTGATTTGCCCAATTTGTGTGGGTAGGCAAAGATAGGCAAGACATCATCTACACAGAGAAAGAACAAAACATCACGAAACGCTGTTGCTCACATAAAAAGTAAGACAGCATTCTGCTCACGTACTGTAGGTTGTAGGTGCATAGACAAACAAAGTTTCTCAAAGTGCCTCATACTCAAAAGCCCGAGGTCACAAACTTGAAGAAGCAGAATAAATGTTAGAAGGATAAATGAGCTTTCACAGAAAAGCAATAGAAGACATAAATGAAATAAAATCGTCTCGGTTGTGCGTTTCGTAAAATGTGAGTTTGGGAGAAACCCCCCCCCCCCCCAAAAGAAGCATGTCATAGCTCACATCTGCATCCATTTTTCAGAGGCCATTTTGTGTCCCTCTGTGTAAAATATTAGACTCAGGTGACGTACTCTAAATTCTGTGACAGTGTCCTGGGAAGTCAACTCACCTAGAGATGAGTTTTGGCAGAGTTTGCGATCATAGCAGCTGAATCCTTCTTTGGCCCTCCAGCCATAGTTGCCTCCTTTAAAGAGCCAGTCAACACAGTTAGTTAAAGCATGTAAGAAGCCAGTGAACAGTCTCTTCTAATGGGGTTGCTTCCATATTCAGTAAATTTACTCTATAAAACTCACAGACCTATTGTTTGTCTGGCTAAAGAAACTTGTAATTTTATGTTTATTTCGTTCCACTTTTGGAACTCAACGTAGCCGGGCCCCATTCACTTCCACTGCGGTCTCAGATTAACCTATTATGTGTGACTCACTGTCTGACTGTGCCGTTTCTCAGAGAATTTTTTTTTTTATAGTGTGTGAATGGGGAGATAATGACAACTTTTACTGTTGAGTGAGTTAAAAACCTGAAGTGAAATCTTAAAAGTATGTGCATTAAAGCTAAAAAGTAAAATCCCTCCCAAGAAATGCTGTGTCAAACTATACACAAGCACACCTTTAACAATGATGTCCACCTCTTCGTATTTATTCTGGCCCACATCACCACAAATCATCCTGCCTCTGCCTTGGCCTGTAGCAGGGTCGCCGCGGTCGATGGAGCAGCGCCACATGTTACGCACTCCATAGGCATAAATCTCTACAAATAAAGTAGGAAAACAAGAAAGAAAAAATTTACATGCTGATACGCAGTAGCACATAACTCTTGAAGACTGAACAATTATCAACACTGTCCACAGAGCACACCAGAGCCATTTGCTTTAAATAGTCACTTCATAAGATTGTTCCATGTCATTGGAATATATACCAGGCCGTGCTTCTTTGTCCCCCAGAAATGGGTTGTCTGACGGGATGCTGTACGGGGCTCCGTCGTCATTGTTGTCGACATCAAGACGCAGCACTTTGCCGAGAAGTGCTGACCTGTCAAATATAAGGAGTGGACAAGAGAGTGTGAAAGAGTCAGCAGAATTTAAAGACCAAGCTGGCTTTAAATTTCCGCTTTTCCACTTAATTTAACTCTGAAGTCCGATCGTCACTTTTAAATTAATGTACAAATCAGTCCCCATCGTGATGTCCTTCTCTCCATGTAAAGTCTAGACTTGCCCTCCATTTTTACCATTCTACTACTGTCATCACTGCCTACTTACACACCTTTTCCACTCTTTCCAGTCCCACGCTCTGCACTCTCTCCCCTACACATACCAGTGTGTGGCAGGCCGCAATGTGTCGTGTCAATATTTGACTTGGCCGAGCGTATCCTCCGTCTTTCCCAGAGTAGCTCATACAGCATGTCAACAAACCCCTCAGAGACTAACTAGCTCCAAAGCTTAGCTGTAGCTGTCTGGAGAAGAGGTGTCAGCACCACAGCGAAACCTCAATGTTTCATAAACCGTGCCATCAACCTGCTGCCGAGACTGATAGCACAAATGTTTTCCTAGCCATGGATTTAGCTTCACCAAACAGGTTTTTCTTCATTTTGGTTCAAGGCTGTAATTTTGATCAAAGTGATTTATTCTCATAACATAGCTGCATCACAGTGGTTCATAATTTTTAGTCCAACTATCTGCCAGCTCCACAATTTCCTGTGTATGACATTCATTGCTTATTGTTCATCATGCATACAACCATCAGTTATTTATACTTCTGACCTTATTCTGACTTATTATCCTTTGGCAACAATTAACATTTAAGTAACTCAATAAAATGACAGCCGGCATTTATAGCTGGAGGACAAAACCTTCGTTACAGTGAAAACTACTCAAAGTACTATCTGCATGTCCACATGCAGCACTCACCCATAATGTTTCTGTATAAATACACAAGTGCCTTAAGATGCAGCTAGAATCTTAACTGAACGAGTGAAATAAATTATAACTTAAAGTTAATATGGTTTGAGAGGTGAGTAATGTTTACCAACACAGTAAAAGACCAAAAACGCCCCGCAGTTCCTTCTAAGACATCTCATCCCTTAAACTGTAAATATACCGCTCTTGGCATAAACACACCCTGCCACCTCTCCTTGACTTGTTATATAATCATAATTGGAGAAATATTAACTGACAACATGTCTTTAAATGCAGTATGTGACTGCACAATGAGTTGCTACCCATCAATAAACCAACCCAATAAGGTAAGTTTTGGCTGAATTTGATGAATAATGTAGTTGGCATATAAACTGGCAGTTGAAGTCTCAGTAAAGGAGTGCGCTACAGAGATTAGCAGGTTCCCAGCCCTGGGAGGTTCAGTTTAAGAGGCTGTTTTTATTGGAAACATAATTGTTCTCCAAACAGCTATCTCTTACAGTTGGAACGTTAAATTATCTATAGTCTCACTTCTTTTCATTCAGCTTTATTTGACTTGAATTTATTTAACTAAAAGCCAGAAGGGATTGGTTTTTGAAACACTTTGGTATTTTGAAAACACCTCAGTCTCAAGGAGGTTTTTAAATTTGTTTTAAATCAGCAATTTCTCTTTCAGTAGATCGACCTGAGGGCTGCATTTATCCTATTTGGGTAAATCATTTTAAATTACATGGAAGAGGGAGACGGTGAAATAATAATTGTAATTAGAATTATTTTAACTGATCAGATGTTAAACTTTTCCATAGGCTTAGTTCACATGAATTTGTTAAATTATGTTTACCTGTTCTGTGAGTTGCCAAACTTCCCAAAGGGGTCCCCAGCTCGACCGCCGTCACCAATGAAGATGTACAGGTAGCCATCATGGCCAAACAAAAGCTGTCCGCCATTATGGTTGGATGCCGGCTCTACCACCTCAAGAATGGTTCTACACAAAGAGATGACTATCCATGGTCACAGCCGCACAATTCTCAGACAAACTATCATCATTTTCTTTGAATGTCTCACCTCTCAGAGGAGTGGTCTAGCTGGTTGTCATCGTGTGTGGAAAGCGTGAACTCGCTGATACGTATCCTCTCCTCCCTCTTGACAGACACAGAGTAGTACACATAGGCTTTTCTAACTGTTGTGAATCTAAGTAAAGAAGAAAAGCTGGATGTCAGTGGTCTCCCTTTTTTGAATAATCCTCACAAATAACTCGCACTATGAGAGTATGAACCTCGGGTGCAGGGCAATGCAGAGGAATCCCCTCTCGTCCCCAGCCCAAGGTGACGTGAGGACAGCGCGGGTGAGGTTGAGGAAAGGACGGTCAATCCTGGAGCCGTTAGCCAAATACACCCACACATAGCCCAGCTGCTCAGCCACAAAGATGCGATGAGTTCCATCGTTTGCGTGAATCATGGCCACGGGGTTACGAAGCCCATTGGCAACCTCCTGCAAACACAACTCTAGACAACCTTCAGGATCTTCACGCATCAAGCCGAGGTTAGCATTTAGCTCTAAGGACAGAAAAAAAGGAGACACAGAGGAAGAGTTGTCTGATAAGATGTGGATTTCTACAAGTGCACAAAAAGAAGGAGGTGTTTTAGGATAAGACTTCACTACTAAAACCTGAGTGTATACATGGGCAGTAATCCCAGTCTGTCCAAAGTCTCATGTTACATAAAACATAAAAACATCCATCCATCCAACACCGTACCTGCGTTTGTCAGTACATTTGGATAGCAGTACTGTTTGTCCTTCAGCTCCAGTAAGTCACAGAACCTTCTGCGATCTTCTTCTATAGCTGCAGTCAGGTTTGAGAGCTGCTGCGGGCTCCCCATGTTCTCCAAGAGGAGACTTAGTGTGTAGCGACACTGATGCCAGTAGTTGTAGCAGTAATCACCACACAGTCCAGGCAGGATCCGCATGGGTGTGTTGGCATCCTCAGCATCATACAGGTGAGCAGCGTATGGAGAACACTCCTGGAAATGAAACACAAATTTAACAGTTAACAATTTTGGACATGATGGAATTTTGAGGAAGCCGACTCCTAAATGGAAACTGTTTTTAACAAACAAAATTTGAGATGGATGTATATTCTAGATGTTTGTACTAAATGTTTTTAGCAGAAGGAACCATATACAGTCTGGGTGTTAATGGATGTTTGTCAGAGATATTGAATACCAAACATGTTTTGTCTTTTTAAGCAATTTATCATGACATTATTGGCAAACACAATATGTGATTCAGTAATTTTTCCTCTCTTCATGAACGGGGTTTTGTGTCTATACTCCTTAACCTTGTTTTTTGTTGTGGGTTTATCTCAGATGTCGTTAAAGAGATGTAAGGATCAGATAAATAGAGGATGTGTGTTCTTGTTCCACCGCAGCTGCTCACCACCTCACTGCCTAACTGTAACTGGTCACACTGGGTTATATATGGGCTGTCTGAGTGCTGCCTGGTATAAATGGATACAAGGACAGTCCACTCAGTTATTAAGTCACAACCACGCTGTCCACATCCAGGATGGTGAGCTGTAGGGAGGCACAGCAACCAAACCATCATGTGGTCGACTGGTGCTCTTTTACTTGGTGCCAGATAACAGATCATTGACAGGAAACAGGACCCAAAGGAATAAACATCACTTATTCACCCATAGCCTGAAAAACGCAGTAATGCACATCACTAGATGGATGGTCAAGCAATGCACGAACTGCGTTTAGCTACATTGCCAGCGAAGTATAGTGTGTGCTGAAAATGCCCATGGGAGCAGGTACGGTTGTGGAATTTTTGCAGTTTACAGAAAACATACAATCAATTTCCTCTGGACAGCTGGCTGAGATGAGTGTTCAGCACACATCAGAAGAAGTCAGAGCCTTGAAACGAAATGTGCTGCTGTCTCTTCATTCCCATGGAGAAATAACAGCAAGGAAAGTTTCTGTTGCATTGTGGCAAAGTTTCACAATGAACCTCTGTAACTGACAATACCTTAATAACAGAAAGGGAATTAGTTAGTCTCTTAACATTGTGTCTGTCTTCTGTGGACAAAAGTTTTAAAATTAGTTTTTTTGATTATCATACAAAGAAAGTGTACCTGCATACTAATAATCCCATGCAATAATAAAGACTGGTCTGTGAAAACTACGGCACAAAAAAACTTTCTAACTTAAACAAGCAAACTATTTATGTAACATTTCTTTTGTGTGCCTGCACCTGAAAGGTCAGCTTATGAATAATTTTCACTCTTATTTCTTTGTGCATGTCAAGAAGAAAAAGCCCCATTAACTGTGACGCGTTATAAATTATAGATATAGTATGGAGACAGAAAAGGAAGAAAGTTATATATGTTTGAGCAGTTTGGATGCGCCGGTGTTGCTGTTAGTCTTTGTTGGTTTAATTATTGATTTATTTGTTGATATTCCTTTAAGTTAGACCCAAGTATGTTTGTTTGTATATGCATTTTGTTTAATTCCTCATCACCAGATGGGCACAGTGTAGCTAGTGTCAAGATTCATGTTCCCATGTTTCTCTCAACACTTTATTTATTTATTTATTTATTTTTAAATCTGTACTATTTAAGAGGTTTACAAACTATTTCTATTACCAGCTATATGAGTTCATTTATTTGATGGTCTCTGTTTTTGCTTGGCATTGCGTGAATTACCTAGCTATGATGTACTTTAATCAAAGATGATTTGGACTTGATTTAATTTTGCCCTCAGACGGTGGCATTAATAAATAGTATCATCACTGACTAAAAGAACATGCACAGAAGCTGACAGAGAAGCTTTGTCAAGTGGAATGAAAGTACATTTCTGGACAGAGTTCAAAGTCTTTCTGGGAATCAGCTTCAGCTTGAAAGGGAAAAACAAAAGCAGAGTTCAGTCTGAGCTGCTGGCGCTGTTGATGAAAGCAGGTTTTGGAGCGAACTGGGACATAAAGTAGATTCCTATGTTGGATTGATCTACTTCACCATTTACTAAAACACCATATCAAACAAGAGTCATGCTGACGTTTCGCATAAAGACACTTGATAGGTTTATGAAAACAGGTTCAAATTATCTTCATAAACCAGTCATTGTTCTCAGACTGTCTTATTTTGGGTCTTTCTAACAAAGAGTTGGATAAATGCTTTAACTACTAACAGCTGTTCCCGAACAATGGTGCCACTTGAAAGTGCTCTAATTTTGTGTTTACGCTGTCCGGTTTAGAACAAACAGATTCAAACTTGAAATGGGAATAAAAGCCTTTTCTGCTGGCACCTATCTTCCTGACTCCCCGTGCTGCACTCACTGGTCCACATGGCTGTGTTTTATTACAGCCAAGAAAGTGAAGCCTCGTGGCAAACAGATGGCTGGTAAATGTGTAAATTTGAACCTTGCCTCGCCTCAAAAGGGACAGACGGAGAAAAGGGACAGTAAAAAGTAAAGACAGAGAGAAAAGAGAAGGACTGGGTTCTCTGCGTCTTCATGCTAAACTTCAGTTGTTGGAATTGTGGTTCAGAAAAGAAAAGGAAAACAACACCATCAGCTTGTTGGATACTGAGTGTCCTTGTGTTTAAGATTTGTTGTGGTGTGGTGCATTCAAGTACTGCTGGGAAATGCCAGCATCTGCAGCTTATTGCAAATCAAGCTTCACCATGGGACCTTTTTAAATGTCTAAACAGACTAAAACATACTTTGACAGCAGCAGTACTTATCTGAGCTTTTTAAAAAGATGGCAGAGGAAAAAATTCTGTGTTTTTTTTTTTTTTTTTTCAGGTGAATGCATGCTAATTGTTTTTGAAGTGGCCTTAGGTGACTTTTTGCTCTTAGTTTAATATTGTATTTACTCACCATAAAACTGATTAAAGAGAGAGATAGAACAATAGCTGTTTATAACACACACACACACACACACACACACACACACACACACACACACACACACACATTCTTACTCTACACAATGATGTTAAATTAACATCTCCTGAAGTTACTGTTCTCTTTTCTTTCGCTTTCCATGCCTGCCCTTCTCTTTCTTTTCTCTCTTTTTCATCTTCTTCTGTCAGTCTCTCCATTTCAGGAACTTGATATATCCTGCTCTCCTGGTCAGAGGAGGAAATGGTTGTTTGTTTAGTCAGTCAAGCTCCCCTTTCTCCTTATAACACACACACATACATGCACTATTTTTTTTTTTTTTCGCTGTCTGTGTCTCTTTGTCTCTTCCGTCTGCCCACATATCTCTCTTTCTCCCCCGTGTCTTATATCAGGAAGCTCCAGTGGAGCAGTTCGAACAGAGGGCCTTAGTGTGGCAGGTTTACCCAGGATAAGTACCCTGGCAGTGCAGAAACTTGACCACCTCCAGGCTCTCCTTTACTTCAAACCATCGACCTGGGAGCAGCCACAACCACAGAAAAATACTTCCAAAAAGACTTTAAAAAGCTAAATAACATTTTTAGGTGAACACAAATCATTCATTACTCAAAGACAGACCCATTACGTGTTTCAGTGCAACATAACCAGATTAAAAAAAACAAAAAAACAAAAAAACAGCTGTGTTTGTGCTTTAAAAAAAGAGAAAAAACTGGCAATAACTTAGTTAAACTAGAATAATCATTGAAGGTCACATGAGCTCTGCAGTGCTGTCATTATGCTCCAGACGTGGCCTGCACTGCTCAGAAAGAACCACAGTGGACTATAATTACGACTGTGTTAGAAACCTATATTTTAGGAGTTGGGGGATTTGTCGCTGACTTTCACCTCGTTTCCACTGTTCGATGCTGATAATGGAGGGTGAAAGTGTTACTAGAGGGGTAGCCCTCAGCTGCCTTGTTTTGGCTTTTGTAGAATGAAGATTTTATCTGAAGTGTATGGGCAGGCCTGCTGCAGTAATCATCTAATTTGCACTCACGATCTGCACGTAGTTAGTTTCTGGATTGCAAAGTCAGCCCTGTATTATGCAATCAACCAGCAGGACTGGCTTTAAGGGCCACCGTCCAAGTTTAGCAAGGTCAGAAAATAAACTAAAATGCACTGACACTGAAATAGAAAGTCACTATTCTCCAACATTAAATAAGATTGGAATCTCACTCAGGATCCAAATCAAATTTGTCACAATATTAAGTCTAACTTAGCCAAATGCAGTATGAGTCATTTTTTTTTAGAAATGCAGTCCTGAGAAACTCTGTGCTGAATCTGGCAGCTGCAGCAAGACGCTCACTGTTTGTTGTCACTAATATTTCCATAGAATCCAGTTTAATTTGGTTTTCTCATCTACAACATTGGCCAGAATAGAGATCTCTGTAAATGTGGTTGTTATTTAATGTCCAGAATACTCAAAGTCCTCTGATTATTTCAGTGAATGGATCCGAAAATATCTTATGTGCTTTTCATTGTGTCTGAATCTTGTTTCACACACCTGTTCTGCATCAAGCGCTGGAGAAATAACTTACTCATGGCGACCTCCTGCCTGTGACACAAAACTTATGATTTCTGGGAGGGAAAAAGTGTACTTTTCAGATTTAGTGGATCGACTTGTGAGTCAACTTTAGGTACATATTTCAGTATGCTGTGAGTAAACTCAAAGAATTCCTTCTGATATAGTTGCATCATTTGGCTGCGTGTTCACTCCAGTTACAAGCTAACCCAATAAAAAACACATGAAGCCTGAGTTTTTAAGACTGTGGTTGAGCTTTTTAAGCACAAGTGACTTCTGTCTAACAAATGCCAATTTCTTCATGTAGCCATTAAACCGCATGTTTTGTTGGTTACTGTACTTTAGTTCTCACTCATGACAAACCACACAACAGTTTCCCTTGGGCTGAAAGACAAACTTGTATTTCCAGGCGGTCTCTGTGGTTATTTAGCCCCCTTCTGGAATATAAATGGTATTATTTTTACCTGGCAAAATAAGCCACAGGGATGAAAATGTGCACACTGTGTTCATCTTAAGGACATCATGATGTATTACATCAACACCAGGTTTCCTAGTTGGGCCTGGAAACATCCGCAGACAAAACAAACTTGCTTGAGAGACATTTTAGGTTCACCAAGTCTGGGGACGGTTGTTTTTCTTGTGTTCCTTACAAGAGCAGGTGACTGGTACATGTTATTCCTCATTGTTCCTTTAATACACAGAGAGATGAATGCTTGTCCATGCCATCAAAATATGACCAAAACATTTCTCTTACCTGGCAGAGGATGTTGCGGATGTACTTGCCACAGGTGATAAAACCTGAATGGTCAAAGTTCTCCATGATGCTGTAAAACCTGACTGAAATCTGTTCATCCTTCTCCAGATCGCAGCATCCAAACTTAGAGTACTCCTTGCAGAAGACCAGTGGCTGCTGTGGCTCAAACGGAGGCTTGTAGTCCAAACACTGGGGATGACATCTCCCCCACCAGGGCTGGAGGAGCAACAGCAGCGCCAAAACAAGTAGGTGAGGGAAGGAAGTGGGGTGCATGATGCATTGTGGGACCAGATTATAGAACTGGATGGTCATGGTGAGAATGTGGTGTCCTTCAGTTCAGGATATTTTGGCTCTTGATGTAGTTATGCCCTCGATCAAAGCAGTTTGTATGTGGCCTGTGGATATATTTAAAGCCCGCCAGCACCTCTCAGAGACAGGTATGAAATTCAAAGTTGAAATTCCTATAATACTTTATAGTGATGGATGTCTTCATCTGATGTCCTGGTCTCAGCAGGGTCAAGCAGCCATATGTGTTTGTAGAGTTGTGGATGTGTGTTTATCAAACACACGGAGCCATCATTACACCTGCCTGCGAGTTGGCCATAGACCTACAAAGCGCTCAGGATTTCACAGGCTATATTGTAAACATCATCCTTGAGTGGCAGCCGGCTTCTGTGATGTGTGTTTAAAGTTAAGCTGATCCAAATCCAGTGAGTTCTTTTGATTGTGAGGGGATCAGGAGTTGGCTGGCAGGATGAGTGCCCCAAGGAATCCAGGATCACAGCACAAACTCCCAAAGCAGAAAAGTTTTCAAATCTTTTAGTCACTTTTTTTGGGGGGGGTGGGGTGCAAAGCAGCCAAAAAGAAAGCAGTCGCAGTAATCCAGCTTCTCGAAAGTTGAAAGTTTCACCTTGAGCTGAAATTTCTGGAAAATATTTACTCCCAGCTTGAAGTCACTTGGAGTCCCTCTATGTTTGCTCTGGACATGTGCTCACTTGCTGCAGCGGATGTAAGTCATATATACAGACGGACAGCAGGAGAGAGTGGGACAGAGAGAGAGAGGTTCTTTCATTCAGACACAGAGCCACGCTGCAGCCTTAGCTTAGATCCCTCCCTCCTCACTTCTTCCTCCTCCTCCTCCTCTCTCCACCTCTCTTCTTTCCCTTTGCTCTTTCTCTCCCCTACAAAGACACATGCATTCCTTCTCATAGTATGCGGTCTATATTGCCCTGAAGTTGCAACTTTCCACCTCTCCTCCCTCTGGCCTCCCCCCACTTTCAGCATTCTCGGCCCTCCTCTCTGTCTCATCCGTTTCCAGACAGACACAGTCACACTGCTGTGTGTATGTGTGTGTGGCCAGATGAATCAGGACGTGTGCTGGAAGAGGAGACCAATGGATTCTCCAGGCACGATTTCAAGTCTTATGTTAAAGAGCAGAACTGGCCAACCTTTGTTTTCTGTAACTGTCATTTCTCCAGTAATTGCAGCTGCATTTTCCTCCTCCTAAACAGCACACATCCCCACTAGACAAACTTAAACATTTTGTAGATTCTGAAGTTCCATTACTCTTGGTTAGGCTGAATTTGAATATTTTTTTGAGATGTCACTGTGTATTGACTGGAATGAAGGACAAAGAGTGTGTGTTTATGTTTGTATGGATTATGTGTGTTTGTGTGTCTGTGAGTGTGTGTAGACATATGTGTGTTTCATTGCTGTTCAGCCGCCTTTCAGGCCAGAATGTGACTGCCATGTTTTTCTGGCTCTCGGACACTTTATCACTCTGCACCTGCTGATAGGAACATATGCTGCAGCCAGACGCTCCGTGGATTAATTATATAAATGAACATTTCATCATGTTATGTAACATCATTAATCATCATAGTCTTTATAGATCAATTGAGGTGAATTGATCGGCTCATAAATGGAAATTCTTTCATTTGAAACGCAAGCGCAACCTTCCACGCCGAAATGACTGTTTATTGTCTTTTCTCTGCTTAAACTACTCCTTTCTAAGAGTTTTATGTTTTATATTATTAAATTAATTTAAAGCTGCTTTAGCCATCTCATTAACACGATTGCACCAAAATATAGTTTCATACATGCATGTATGGTTTACTCATTAGAATGGATTCTGCAGTACCGAAAAAAACATCACAGGAAACTGGAAAGTAGCATTTAATCACATTTGGCATCATAGGGCGTTATCTAGATCACTGTATCATTACATCAACACTCAACAGCGCTGTTCACCTTTTGTTTGTTGTGAACTTCCAGGAGAGCTTCAGAGGGTTGTTGAGCTGTTTACATCAGAAAACACAAATGTACAAAGATCTGATACGACATGATGCGACCTGTGCCGCCTAGCTGCTGAGGAGGAAAACAACATTTTGGCAGTCAGAATTTAAACTTGGCTTGTAAAATTTGCAAATCTTTAGAATGACTAGAATGAGCCTGTGAGTCATTCTTTACTGGAATAGGCACACAAACGCACAAAGACACGCACACACACACACACACAAACATTTAGTCATACTGTGAAAGCAACCATGCGCACCAACTGTCTATCTTTATCTTTGTTTTATGCTTTGACATTGCAAATGAGTAGATATCGTTCAGATCTCACTTAAAGGACATTTGCTTAAACGCACACACCCATACACACACACGTAAACAAGCACATACACACACATGCAGACACAATCAAAAGGATCTATAGACTCAGAAATTGCCTCTCTTAGCTATGTTACACCTTTACAACAGAATACTTGTAATTGATTACAACCTCAACAACTTCTGCTACTCTTCCTGTCAACATATTTGAATTATTTCTTCCTTTAAGGTTTTAATTGTGATGAGAAAGTGGTGAAAGTTGGCATACTTTGATTGTTACAGGCAGCAAACTGTAATGATAACACACACACACGTTATAAATATAATCCTCTGCAAACACAACACTTTGATAGCACAAGTCTCACTGCCACAATTGTTATTCAAACAAATAATACTGTTTTGTTGGCCTCCCAGCAGATTTGACTTGTTTAGTGACAGTGACCTGCTGAGGTAAAAGTTAAGCTCCAGTTTGCCAAGAAAAACTACAAGTAAAGGAGCCAGGTTTACATCATTGTTTTCCTCGGCCCCGCTGACTCCATATATAGGCATCTTTGTGAGTGCTACAGCTATTCAAGAAAAACACATTGGTTTGTATGTGTCAGAGGCCAGTTGTATATTATATTGTATTATATTATCGTATATTTAATGCATCCTTCACTCCTGGAAATACAACCCACACTTATTTAAAGATCATTTAATCATTTAGAATATTTTCACCGTGCAGATTATTGGTCAGTAGTTGATTCAGTTCTTTGACATGGTCTGAGGTTATCTTTGACTTTTCAAGCATCTGTCAGACAGTGTTCTAACCTGTATCTCCATTGTGAGGGAAACATCTTGTTTATCTCACAGATTAGTCGGTCAGGTCAGGCTATCCTTGGCTAAGTTGTCACGTCTGTCAAATCATTTCCCCACAACAGTCTGCTGTGTCCTTCACTGTGTTTGTATCTTTCTCCTTTCGTCTCCTGGCCCAGTCCCTGTGCTTGATTAAATGTTCTGCCAAAAAGGCCAGTGATCACTATTTTTGGCAAAACAGTCTATGCGACCACGATGTGAAAGATTTTTTTAACTTTGCCAGCACTGTTTTGTGTGTAATTTGGGTTTTCCTTGAGATTTGTGCTTTTATAACCTTGGACCGACATACAGACTTTTTTGGCAGGACAATGTCAGAATTGTGCACAGCGTGATTCTCTGTTCAGGGTAATCAGTGATAGGATATCTAGATTTCCTCCCTTTTTCCAGTGAGGATGGTCACACTGACTGCTCACATTCATTACTGCTGTATTTCATATACAGTCAGTCATGACAGTCATATACTTGTGTGTGTGTATGTGTGTGTGTGTGTGTGTGTGTGTGTGTGTGTGTAGAACAGATTTCTCTGCATGTGGGTGCATGAATTCACTCATCTGTGCTTGTTACATCAACTCTTGTCTCCCCAAAGATGGTCAGCCAAGCCTGGCAGGACTACAGATGGAGTGTCTGGGATAGCCTGAAGGGCTAACACACGCACGCACACACACACATGCAAACACGCGCACACACACGCAAACACACACACAAGACTGATGCGCACTGTACCACTCACTTATACAATGCCTAATGAAATTCATAGGCAGAAAAAAAATCATATCAGTCCATTAAGATTAAGAAAGAAAGGAAGGAAGGAAGGCCTTTACTCTGCCTCAGCTGTGGTCTCGGAAGTGCTTGGTGTCACGATTCAGTCTATCAAAATGCAAAAAATTAATTCCATAATTTCCATGATTAACAAGTAACTGACTTCCCTGTGCTTCGTTAACCTAATATGCAGTTGAATATTAAAGGGAGGCAACAGTCTGGCCAGATAAAATGACCACTTTATGATACATGTGGGCAGATGACAAAGTCCTCTGATATCTGTATAATAGATCTGCAGTCATGTTATTTAAAACAGGAAAGCCTGTGATCATTTTAACTGGACCCGAAGTCACTGAATGAAGATGACGCCATGGTACTATTAATACGCATTTAGTCTGTGGTCGGATGAAGTCCTGTCCTTTCATGCTGACAGTGAATTCATAATTTCATTCGTAAAATAATGTATGGCTGGTAGTCTGACAGATAAAGTCATTCATAATTCACAAGTCTGTCCTCTACAATTTTGTTGACTTCGTCACTCCTCAGCCTGCACACTAAAAAATTGTGTTTTACTGTCTCACTGCCTTGAGTCCACTGAAATACTGGTGGCACATGTTGTTTTTTTGTTTTTGTTTTTTTTTTTACAATTTTAAATGACCTTCAGTTAATAGGATTAAAAAAAAAGACAAATTTTTAAATATTAAACAAATATTCACGTGTAGATTTTGACCGTTGTAAGAAAAATTGATGAATCAGATGATCATGTCCCATTCTTATGAATTTAATGAAATTATATCAGAGATGATTCAATGTACTATAAGACTCATACAGTAGAAAGTTTTAACTTTGCACAACTCTCTTCAAAGGTAGAGAAACATGGCATGTGACACAATTGAAAATATACAAAAAAAGTATTCCCAAATAAAACTTAAAATTGATAAAAAAAAAAAAAAGATTAACAACTGTAAAGCCATCTCCGTGCATGTAATTTTTTATTAACTAATAAAACGAAGCATGTAGACGCTTAAGAGAAAAAGAGAAATATCGTGACCATGCATGTCAAGTGCAGTACACACAATGCTGACAAACAATAGCATGCTACAATGTAGCTATATAACATGGAGCTGGATTTTAGCATTGTTCTCCCGCTCAACATGCAGGTGTTTAGACTCTTACTGTCTGCGTTCAACATTTGAAACAGACTCACTTACTCATTGTTTACATCCAATTCATCCTCTCAGTGTGTTTATGTGTATGTATGCACTTCACAAGTGAGCCATCTGTAGGATGTAAGCAGGACTTGCCTTCTTACAATGTTCACAGTGAAGTCTCTGAGCCTCCTCGCGATGAGCACAAGCATATTGCCTTGTTGTCACGTCATTACATTTGAAATAGACAAGCTGGACAGCTGTATCCTCCTGTCCTCCTCATATTGCCCTCAGAATAAATCTTCGTAGGAAATGTGATGTCATTTAAACAGTGAACCTTTTTCTGCTACCTGACTGTCAGCAGACTGTCAAGTCACCACTCTGCATTGTCTCTTCAGGCGTATCCATTCTGTGCAATGAATGAGATAAAAAAAAAAAAAACAAAACTACCCAGTCTGTTCTCAGGAAAAATGGATCAGAATGAACTCAGTGCCACAAAGTCCTTTTTTCCTCTTATTTAGGTCAAATAGTCGTCCCTCCAAGTTGCATTCAGTGCTCCTGCTGTACAAAGGTCAGAGATCGGGATCTGTACAGACACAGAAAACAGTTGAACAAGTTTAGACATTAAAACTTTTACTGTGATCATTTACCGAAGATACTGAGGATAATTTTATATGTAAGACATGTGAAGCAAAGATTAAAACCCCAATCTTAGGAATCACCTTCAGCCATGTCTGCAAACTGATCAGACCAATGTCGCATTTTTCCTCAAAGGCTGAAATCAGGTTATACCATGCTGGTAAATGAGGACTTACATAAACATCATGAAAGCTCTCAGAGGTCTGCTGAGGACAGTGTGTGTGCATGTGTGTGTGTGTGTGTGTGTGTATACAGTAGAGTTTCACAAAGTTGCCTTCACGGTCTGGTGCCTCACATGCATGAAAGGAGGGAAGTGGTAGATGACAGAAGGCATAACGTGACACATGAGACAAAGCAAACACAGTTCGTAGTATGTTTCTGCACCTCGTAAGATGCAGAGGATGATGTAAAAGCTGATAATATAAGATATGATTTGTTTATATTTCTAGAATGAGGTAGGGACGAACTGCATGGACTCACAATAGAAAAGAAAGTTGAACTTAAATAAAACTTTCCAGACTCGATGCTTTCACACTGGGAGTGGAGGAACTCCCTGCTGCTCAGATCTTCTGTCAGCTCAGCTGGCTGGATCATTCAGTTTGATATGCTGCCATCTTGGGTTCATATCCAGTGTGGAGAGTTTTTACTCTGCAATTTGAGCAACTGCTGATACTCTAGCTTTCACGAGAAAAGAGGCAAAACAGTTCACATCTTGAAAGACCTCTTTTACGCTTTCAAATATTCATGATGCAAAGTCTCAATGCATATCATCCAGATTACAGAAATGACTTTTACATAATTAATTTAGTAAACTTTAACTGTGGGTGTGTTGTCTCTTTTTTTATCCCAGAAAATGTATGCATGCTAGTGCCCTGTATTCAATTCAGCATGCCTTATCTCCATGCATTTTAAACAAGAGAAAAATAATCCTGCCTGAGGGGAGCATGATGCCTCAGATGAGTCAAAACCCATTGATGACTAATGTTTGCTACAGACGGGCTCGTCTTTTTGAGGAGAAAGAAGACTGAGTGAGCAAAGTGAGCATGACGCACGCAGTGCAGATGTATGCTAAAAAATTCATAGTTCAAAATTCATTCCAAGCAGCCGGCAATCAGCCTTATCCTCACCTGAGAGGTTACCGGGCTGGTAATAGGTGTCTGCAGTTGGAGAGGAGGTCTTCCATATGATTATGTGGAGAGGTAGCTGTCTGGATTTGAAAGTGGTGTATGTTGTCCCATCCAGAATAACAGCTACAATGGTGCGCCTGCTTTTGTTTTTCATTAAGTCCATAGTCACTTCCGACAGATTCGGCTCCTTCACGCTGTATCCTTTGGGTTGATACTGTAGAAACTGGCTGCTGTTTGGATAATGGGGGAAGTTGTTGGACGCACAAAATGCAAGTGGCAGTGAATGGGGGACACGACTGACCAAACAACGACCGCAAACACACTCTGGAGGGGTGTTGGGCTGTGAGGTTGCAGGCAGCGACTATGAAGTTCATTCTTTCATTCATTCATCCTCTACCGCTTTTTCGTTTCCGGGTCACGCGGGATGCAGGCGCCAATCCTACCTCACACTGAGTCAAATGACAAACAGACAATATCTGAAATATTTCTGAAGTAATGTTGCCGTGCCTTTGCCAAGTGGGTTTGTGTTTTTCATCCCTAAATCAAAGAAAGTATAATCACTGCACTAAATGAAACCAAAGTGTCTTCAGTTATTTCCTCCAGACTTTTCTACTTTCCTAACTCACTCACTGTCCTACTCATTCTGTTTTCTCCGCTCTGCTGTTCCTCACATACTCCACTCTCCTTCCCCCTCCAACTCATTTCCTCACTGCCACTTTTGAAGACCTCTTTCCTAACAGCTGAAATGTAAATGAGTGTTTCCTGCCTCGTTATCTTCCCTCATCCTTCTCTTCCATGTCTTCCTTTTTCACTTCATGTGTCATTCTTTTGCCATCTCTGGTGACTAATTTTTTTTTTCTCATCTCTGTTCATTTCTTTATCTGACGACTGATGTTACTCCTTCGCAGTCTGCAAAATCGTCGTCTAGTAAAAGTCAGCTGCAGTGATATGATCGGCTCTGACCGCTTAATAAGGGCCAGGGACACATTTCCCTCTGGGACATCAAGTGAGGGAGGAAAGAAGGGGGAAACTCGTCAGGAGGCTCAGGCTGGGGGAGCAACAGAGGCGCATTAGGGCTCATTACTCTGCAGAGGACTGACAGGATGATGACGCAGTTCACACAGGCTGGATTTCTGAGAGATGTTGAGATGTGTCTAAACACACGCATATGTATAAACAAATACATGTGCAGCGGAAGAGATTGGCTGTATGAGCCATTGTGACTAGATTGGGTTAAAACGTCTTCATGGAGTATGTTGATAAATCATCTGAGACGGAATAGCCGTATTAAGAATTCAACATCACTTCTCTCAAAGCTACAAGCTAATAGCTGACTGGTTTCATTTATATGGACTAAATATAGGCAGCACTTTCCATCTCCATCTAGGTTGTGTGCCCGTGGCCTTTAACAATGACACATATAGGCTTAGCATTATTTTTGAAAGGACAGTATGAGCATCAATGTAACTTTTATGTTCTTTTCCAAAAGTGGCACAAAACACTGCTTTATGAACTGCCTCTGAAGGTTGGGTTCAGGTCAGGCACACAAAACAGAGCAGGGTGGGAAAGGCGACTCTGACATGGCTATAATGGATTCATTTATTTTATTTATTAATTTTTTTTTTTTACTGTGTCTTTCCTGAACTGTGCTGTGCATTTCAGCTTTCAGCTTAGCGTCAGCTCAGTTCATTCTCACCACTCCCATCAGCGTAACACAGTCACAGCAGATAGCTACCTCCAGGAGGATGAAGAAGAACAAGCTTTGATACGATGCGCTCCAGTTCATGAAGTTACTTTTCGACCTCTCCTGACCTGATCTATCATCATCATTCGCCCCCTTATTTTTCTTCTCCCTCCCTGTCTACCTCATTTGGCTTTGTCCTTTGAGCTTTATGAAATTTTATCTCCTCACTAACAAGATTGATTTGAAGCAAGCTTTACTGGCACAACCCTTTTTAAAGGATGTATTTATGCTTTTAATGGACATAAGTAGCTCAACACTGACAGAAATGCTTCTGTGTGACCCTTTTTTTTTTTGGCTTGTTAAATTTCAACAAGTCACTGCTCAATCCCTCCTTCACCCTGCTCCCTTGAGTTTACGCAAGACATGCGTATTAGATGAGCTGGAGTTTTTCTGACTACCTATTAGAGTAGATGTTTGTGGGGAGCAGAAAGAGTAGAATTCGCTGATGCATCAAATAGTGAAAAGCTGTAGTCACAGCATGGGGGCAACATAACAGAGCGTCTGCCTCTAAAGGAGAAAATTAATGAGAAATTGTCCAATCACAGCTTAGCAACTCTAACTAGGCACAGCAGGCCTGTCGGAAATGGGATGTAAGCGAAGTGATCACAACAGGGCAAAATAGTAAGGAAGTGAGTGTCTTTATCTGGTCCAATGTAGGTGTCTACATGCCTGTCTAACTCATGTCTAAACTGTTCTGTTGTCACTGAGCATTACATCCAAGGCCAAAAATTGTCATGCTGTATTATTTTATGGGATAACGTGGTCTGTTGCGTGTCCCAACACGTGTTATTCCTCATTTAAAAAGCCTTTTATTTCATATTATGCATAAATCAGACCTGTGCCCTTTTCAACAATAAAAGCTGAGCAGCTCACCAGGATTCTGCTTGGAATTAATAATGATATCATTTTTCTTCATCATCATTATAATTGTCTCTCTAGACACTCTAGATTTATTAGTTTTCTTTCAGTTTCTTCATCAACTGACTGAATGTAGATTTTCTTTCTTAACATAATGCAACCTAACCTAATCTTATATCACCATATCATGCGCAAATGCTATATTTATACGTTTTGTGTCATTTTTGTTGTTTCTTTTCAATTAGACTTAAGTCATCTTATAATTGCTGAAATTTGCCCGGCTAATCTGCTAAAACCTCTGATGTCACTGACACATTGTTTTTCAAAAATCATGACAGTAGATGTACCTCTGTAAGTCAAATATTAGTCAAGGAAATACACATGGTGTTAAAAATGTAAGACTAGAAACAACAGAATAGAAAAGAATAATGTAGATAATGCAGCTTGGAGTTCGGTGCTTTCATCGAGCATCCTCAGGACAGCGACTGTCAAGGGGCTCGAACCTTTGACCTCTCTAACTACAAAATCTTGTGCAGCTGTTGATCTCTCTCTGGCTTCTGATCCCACTAAGAGATTAAACTATGATCTTCTCAAATCCCTTGAAGTCCTGGCACCCGACCTCTACTGAGCTTGTGGTGTAACTGGGGCCGAACAGGTTTATGTAACACCAGCTTGGATTGCATAACTGACTGACCACTGGCAAGCAAAGTGCTATTATGTTAAGGCGACAGCTTTTTTTTTTTTTTTTCTCAGCCTGGAATCCAAAATGAATAAATTTAGAATTTAGCTCTGGGACAATGCTCATTAAAACGATGCTCATACTCAGCTCACGTGGAGGTTAAAATAAAATCCATGTTAACCCGTGGAGAGGTAAATCTGAGTTTATTTCATCCTAACTGGATGGAAGCTAGTCATAAAAACTAAAGCAAACTTAAACTATTATCATGTGTTGTAATGGATCGCTATCTATTTCTATCTAACAATATTCTAAAGCTAATGATGGCAGGATGTGGGCTCCTACTTTCTGGGGATTGTGTTTGTGCTGGTTGAAATCCCTGAAACTAAATTCAAATATCCACGGATAAAAAGAATGAAAGACGGAATGAAGGAATTAATAAATTAAATGTAGAGGACTGTCTTCAATGAAAATTCAAAATGGGAAATATGACTTGCTTGGGTTTCTAACTGATTAGTTTTATAAATTGTACAACATGCATAGTATCCGTCTGTGTGTGTTTGGCCAGTCTGAGCTTTGCCAGGAATCAAAGTAAGATCTGAATTATTGAAGTGGTATGTTATGTTTTTATTGTACATATTTCCAGCCTTAATTTGTGGCTTAAAATAAATAAATCATTAGATTTTTCAGATTTTTAACTTGAGTGGAATATAATTTTAATTATCAAAAGTCTGGCCATGACAGACGTCAGGCAGAGAACTCAAACTAAAAGTCAGTTTAAAAGTAAGGCTATTATACATCACTGCTGAGGAAAAAATATATTTTCAAGACATACAAGATTTCCCATTATCCAAGACGGCAGCCTTGCTTTCAGAAGGCACAGGCACAAACCACAGCCACCACTACTATGTTTCCAATAGTTGCCAGCACAGCAATCCACAGCCAAATAGTGTCACTGGACACTTTCCCATCATCCTCTGCTTCTGAGGGTCGAGAGTAGCTGGCATTGAGGTTGGACGTGGACGTTTGCAAGGACGTGTTGCCATTATATGGAGAATCCATGAAGGCCCCGCTCACAGCCGGGAAATGCTGTCAGGAGAGAGAGGATAACAATTAAAGTCTTTACAAACTATTTTTGTTTTACAACACATTTTCTCTGTATGGATTGGAATACAGTATTTTAATATTAAAAACCGATCAATCAGATTATCAGATTCAAAGAGATATTTTAATTCTGCTGATATTGTCAGTCTGATGCACTCAGCCCGAAGTGAACTGAACCATACGGGAAGAACAATAACAATAACATTCTGCTCGGGAGGTAAATTACACATCTGTGCCTGGTTTTCAGGACAGCTGTAATGTACATGAGGAGGAATCAGCATCCCAGAGGGATTCGTTCTGACACATATTAACAAAGTGTGACACATGCTGCACATCTAGTGAAAGAGACAGGCACAGAAATGGAGGGTGAGAATAAAGAACAGGAATAGCAAGAGACCGATAATGAGCTCACTTTTAGTCTCAGACGGAAGTGTTTTGTCCCTTGAGGGTTTTCCTCGCACAAAAGCGATCCAGCCAAACCATACGGAGATACCTCCACTAATTAACAACATAAAATCCGCACAACACACACCACTTAAAGTTTAATTTGTTTGTGGTGCTGTCGGCGCTGTATTCAAGAGGTGCAACGCTTACAGGTGCTGTAGACACTCGCAGATGAGCTGCTGAAACTCAAGTGTGTTAACTTAATCTACTGTAACTTTTCACACAAGATCACTGTGACAAAGCTAAAAAAACAAAAAAACAAAACTATAACCACACAGGCTGTGTTGTGATTGCAAACCATAGACTGTAGAGTGTGCGAAGTTTTTGATAGAAACAAACATTGTGAGGGCAATTACTCACTCGAGCTTTGACCCTGACAGCTGAAATGGCCAAGGGAGTTTGACCTTTTAATCCTCAGTGGCTGCTCAACAGCATCACCTCTGCCCTGACTGCAAAGAGGATGGAAGTCAAATTTGACTTTCCGCTAAAAATACCACGTGCAGAAAGTTTGTTGATAGTAAAATGTATATTATAGGGAGGGAGGCTGAAAATGAACCCAATGACACATTTTAAGTGCTATATTCGGTTATCATTACATTTTAGTCATAAAGAGACCTTCAAAACATGTCAGAGCAAAACTGAAGAGAAGCTGGAAAATGTATTTAGTAAAATGAGCTTTCATTGAGGTGATGATTATCTGTTTCTATGTGTGTCAGTGCACGTGCAACTGAGTTTAAACGTCTGTGATTGTAAATAGATCAGTTTTTCTCCTTCAACTTTCACTTTGGGATGTTTCAAGCATCGGGTTCAGTTTGTCCCCGAGGCTTGTCTCATGTCCTCATCTACACTCAAACTGCAGCTGTGACTTCAGGGAAAAGTCTCACTGTGGAAACCTATAATGACACCTCCAAAATAAAGCTCACTTTGTGCTCACCATTAGCATTATAATTGGGTCTTCAAATTAAAACGCATTCCTGCAGACCTTAACCCAAATGAAACAAGTTAGCATTCAATTTACGCGCTTATTCTGAGTGATGGGTCAACAAGAATTCTGACCCGACCTCGCAAAGGGTTATACCATTTATTCAGCGTGTGGTTTGAACACACAACCCAAAGGAGACAGGAACAGATGTTAAAATAACAAACTTGTACTAGAAAAGGTATTTTATAATGTATGGATGAGAACTCATGCTCCAAAATCTTGATTCTTAATCTTAAATGCAAATGTAATGGAACAAAACAACAAATTAAGATATAGATGTAAATATGCTAATAAATATGCTAAATAAACGTATGGAACGACATAACAATCACATAGAGACTAACCAAAAGGTCCATTATGCATTAATGTTCATGAATAACTGTCTCATCACATCCAGTGAGACCGATAACTATAATTTTTGTGTCTGTGCGTGCAGTCATTCCTCCTGTGTGGAGAAAAAAAAAAAACAAACTAAAATGTTGCAACCGTTAAGATACGGCAGCATAATTTATAAGAGCTCTCACATAAGCCACTTAATATGTATATTTAATTAAAACTGCCTCTAAGGGGTTTTCAGGAGTGAGAGCAAGGGACATGGTTTGGAAGCACACAACATAAAGTACCCAGCATGCAACTGCCCGAACTGAAAATCTACAACCTAACCTGAAAAAACAACAACAACAACAACAAAAACTTTCTCCAGGAATGGGGGCACTGAAAAAGTCTCTGCCCACGAGCTGTTTCTCGTTCTGCACAGAAAGGTCATCAAAAAAAACCATCACATGCCTGCAAGACAAAGCACCCAAATGATAATGAATTTGTTATGAGAAGTCAGAGAACTGAATACCTGTTGTGCGCTGCAACCTTTCCCTTCACAAAAAGCCCCAGAGTAAGTCGGCAGTGAACATAAACATGCTCATAGCTTCAACTGCAATTTTGCATGTTAGTGATTAGTTTGCATACACTGTCTGAAGTGTCGTTGATGAATTGACATGCTTTTCATTTTTCCTAAGATGCGCTGCCGTTCACACTGTTATCCATGTTATATCTTGAGCCCCAGACATCAACTTTAAGCATTTTCTAATAAAGTCTGGAGGGAAGTTTCGATTATGAGATTCAGCAAAGGTAAAGATTGAGCTTGAATACGAATGACCAACCGCTGTCTGACAAACAATAATCGTGTATTTCCTCAGAAAGACTCAAAGTCAGAAACAAAAATGGGCGTTGGGGGTTTAGCTACGTACACACACTGTACACATACAGAAGCACAGATGAAGGTTACAGCCACTCCGTTGAATGTCAACACCGATCCTCAAAGAAACTCAACCATCTGTCCAGACGCACTGTTCCTCTTCAGCGTTTCTGATATGCAGTCTCCAACCTTTGATGAATTATTGTTCACTATGACCAAATATATGGAAAATGCCCATATTCATGATCCTGGCTTAAAAAAATTAATGAAAGAAAACTTATATCTTCAAAGTAGCTTCTGAGAAATTTTTACTCAGTCATGCTCCATGTACTCCCCAGAAGTATAGGCACCAATAACTTGAATGGTTCAAATATTTGAAAGGTGAAACTAGTGTACCCTAAAGTCCTTTCATATTTCCTCTAAACTTTTTTCAATGCATACATTGAGCTGATTTGGACATCGGGAATACAAGAGTAGAAATTAACACAACCGACATAACTATGAAGCAACTCGTCTGTTCTCTTTCGTTGGCAAACCAGCAAGTCACAGTCACAGAAAACTAAGCATCAGTAATTTGTGTTACAGCCCACACAAAGTTGGTCAAAGAGCCAGTCAACCTGTTCAGGGCTCTGGTGCCAAGAGAACGGATTAATATTAAGTTTAAGATACAACCGGACTACATTAAAACTACGATAGGATAAAATAAAGAATTCTGTTTAAGTTGTTCAGGATAGTAAAGAAAAAAAAAAAAAGGAAGTTTGGTGGGAAAAATTTATGATGCCCAGGTTTTATTCCCAAATAACAAAAAAAAAAAAAAAATAAGCCTCATGCCACCAGAAATCACAGCAATAACAGAAGAGCAAGTACCAGACTGCTGGTATCATGTCAGCTCCCTGAGCTCATGCAAGACTTCGCACGCAGAAATGTATTAAAGATTATCTGTGAGTTCAAAGTTCATCCACTGATCTGGTGTGTGAAGAGCAGACGTGAGGTATGTCAGTAATTGTGCCGCATCTCGTGCAGCGGAGAAAGATGTCCCATTCAGCAAATCTAAACAGCATTCAAGAAGTTTTCCAGATGGAGTTATTAAAGCGCTGAGTAAATATTACAGCATATACGCTGAGACAAACAGACAAGGACTGATGTTTTTCACAGCTGTGTGACAGTGAGAAAATTATTTTTAGAGAAGTCAAGAGATACATAGCAAAGATGTATACCTACTGTTGGCTTTTTCCGAAGAAAGAGATCAGTCCCTGTCTGTCCCGTCACACACTCTGACTTAGACTGAACGCATCCAGAGAGAGAGCAGCCACACTTCATGAGAGCGAGAGACCATATGAGAGAGAGAGAGAGAGAGAGAGAGAGAGAGAGAGAGGGAGGGAGGTCCCAGCAAAGAGGAGAGTTTTCTCTGAAACAGCTGAGCCGGGGATTTGTGTGTTGATTATAACAGCAACAGTCCCACAAAATAGATTCATCTGGTCAAATACGTAATGATGAATATTCTAATTGGTGCCTCTGTTCAGTCAGGTGGGGAAATAGTTTAAGTTGAAGAGTCTCCCATAACCAGGAAAAAAAAAAAAAAACAGGAAAATTTTATTATTTAATGGAAACAATGTGTCAGGTGGAAGGAGCAATGGGGAGAATGAATAAATAGAACGACAAAAAGCTTTTGATTGACCACACAGTGTTCAACTTAGTTCCTGGTAAATCACCTGGATGTGCAAGTAACAGCAAGTAACTGCATACATGTGTATTACGCACATGCATGTGTGTTCACATGGTACGCACCTGCGTGTATGCGTGCATGGATGGCCCATGTATGCACGCTGATGTGTGTGTCCTGTAGGAATATTCAGAGCATGTGTCTGTATTTATGGATGAATGCACATGCACAGGCTGTGCTGGAAGAGCTACTTTTACAGTGTCTTTCGCCGCAGATGAAAAAACAGATTCCCTTAAATGTCCTGCAGAAAGTACCAATATCCACCTTTTTCTCGACAGTTTATTTTCCGCAGCATTATGTTAAGGAGAGAAACACTGAGCACTTTGTTTCACTTTGTTTCTGTGCAGGTTTTTTTCCCAATGCAGTGGAACCAGATGAATGAAAAGGATATAAATTGCAATAATGCACGGCTGTACAGTAGCCAGCTTGTGTAACAAAAAGCTTTGGTTCTGGTTGTGTTAAAGTTTACATTAATTTAATGTTATTGTTCGCTGGATTGGTAACAACGTTACTTACTAAGGCTCAGGCTGTCCCATCTAAAAAAGGAAGTAGATTTCACATTCCTGGGCTCTGGTCTTTCTTATCTCCATGTTCCAACACTCCCACACCAACAAACTAAGCTAAATTAGAAGGATTGTCCGTTGCCACCATTTACTCTAATATTAGCAACCAACCTCCACTGAAAAGAAAAATATATATACAGTAGAGCGGGGAGAGGGCAGAGCGTAAAAAAAAGAAAGACGGGGTGATCAGAGGACAAAGCTGAATGCGATGTGCTCTCCTTCTCTCATCGTGTCAGTCATTCCTCCTTTCCTTTTTCTCACACGTCTCTAGTGTTCATTTTTCCTTCTGAACAGCTGTTTTTGTCTATAATCCATCCTTCTGTCCTGTCCGTCACCTTTCTCTCTGCCTGCACTGTCACCCTGTTTTAAATCCAGCACTGAATCTTCTTCCAGCTTGTCCTTTCTTCACGATACAATATCCAAACATTTAGCCCATCTCTATCATCCACTTCTCTTTAACACTATCCTTCCATTACCGCTCTCTCGCTGCATCACCGTCTCTACACTCTTGCGTGTCCTCACTGCAACCTCTCTCGTGCCCTTTTTCTCTTTTGTCACATTTTGTCTCCTTGTCATCACCTGGAAAAACAATCATATTGCATTTGCACTTTCTGTGCTCGCCACTGCAAATCATCACTCTTTGCTGCATAATGTATCAAATGCACAATGCAACTTTTGTGTATAATAAGTGGGCATATGTGACTGCTTCCTGTTCCCATCTGTGACTGCGAGTCCTGTGGGGCTTAGAGGTAGGAAGTGCATGTCTTTGCCTCTGTGTGTGTGTTGCTTGTATGTACTGTATATAAGCCTTCAGTGAATCTGTTTGGATGCAACCATGTGCGTATGTATGCGTTTTCAAGAAAGTGACAGAGGAGAAGGAGGCTGAAGGAAAGAGTCAGAAACCGCCTTTGGTGATCAAAGACACTGACTCATGCACACACACACATACACGTGCACAAAAAACCCGCTATTGCACGCGCAAACTTAGCAGGACGCACATTCACAAATCAGTCACATAACTAATCCACAAAAATCAGGGGAGAGTAAGCCAAACAATGGCTTGACTCACAAGTTATTAGAGTATGTTTGTTCTTGAGTGAGGAAAGAATTTCAGCCTTTCTCAAACTGTCACACACACACACAGGAAACACACTTCACACAGAAGAGAAAGATTGGATTCCACAATTTTCTAGAGCAAATATATATTTCTAGGGCTTGAAATTTGGGTCTCCATCTGTGGCAGCTTTTACAGAAAAACAAGGATAAAAGGAGTGAGGACAGCAGAGAAAGAAATAAAGGCGTGAATAAACAGCCCCACAGCAGCCAGCTGTTCCTCTTATGTCTGAAACATCTGTCATAGAAAGAGAAAACTGAAAGAGGGGACAGAGTGGGAGTGAAGAAGGGAACGCAAATACAGATGGACAGAGGCAGAGATTTTTTTTATTTATTTTTTTTTTGTCTTCACTTTTGCTTTGCTTTTTTTGCTTTGCTTTGTGTGTGTGTGTGTGTGTGTGTGTTGGCATATTTGATCTCTGTCAACCATTTGGCAAATAATTTTGTAAAGAGTTCAACTATTGAGTTAAAAGCAGTGTGGTGATCTCATGCAAATCCAGTTCATAACCTCATTGTGGGCAATATTTCTGACTTTAGCCCTTCCTTTTTTTCTGAGAGCAGGAATATCTGAAAAACACATAATAGCTGCCAAAATTATTCAGTCAGGATCAAAATTGAGTGACTGTTCAGTCCCAGAACCACACTGCTTACGTGGCTGAAAATGATTTGATTGCATGTTTGAAACAGACCAGGAGTTACTAACTCTTGTTGGCAGTCAGTCTTGAATAAAAATAAATGTAACAGTGTTCTCAGTTGAAACAACTCCGAAGAGGTGATGATCTTTGCCCTGAAGTGATGGACCCTGCGCAAACTAAATCAAAAAGTAGAAGCAGCTGAAAATAATTTCCAAGTTAGTGAACTGTGTGATTAAAAGAAAATACTGCAGTTGGAGGATGTCCGGAGGAGACCTGAGCCCAGTCAGGACGTGACAAGAATAGAGGGAGCAAGAATACCAGGAAGGAGAACGAGAGAGCGAGAGCGGAGGTGTCCGGTCTGCCTCTGAGCAACAGACAGAGGAGGAAGGAAAGAAAGAAAGATTGTTCTCATGGCTGGTTAGGCTTACTTTAGCTAAAGGGGCTTCAGATCTGACAGACAGGCAAAGACCAGCAGTCACTGACATCATTAAATGACCTTTTAAAGATTTCATAATACATTTGTGTTGCAAACACATAAATATACACACACACAGGCCCATATGTGTACACGTCAAGATACAGTAAAAACACAAATACTCTGATTTATAGGCACGTAATCAAGCATCGTAAATAATCAGTTAAAACATTCTCTTGATGATCTAAACTGCCTTTTAATAACAATGGTACCCATGTGTCTAATCTAATCTAAATAAAAAAATACTGTAAATTATCGAGAATCCATCATTACAAAGAAATGAACTCTCTGTTATTGTCATCAGCTTTAGTTTTGAAGGAGAATTATTTACTGTACGGCAGACAAATAATGGCATGGAGGTGTGTGTTACGCGTCATTGCCTCCTCCTCCTAAAGCTCTTCATAAAAAAACTGTAATTTCTGGTGCCATTCCAAGTGAAACTGTGTCTTTTTTATTTGTTTAACAAGTCGGGGTGCAAAAGTGACAGCACTTTAATCAGTGGAATAATAACTTAATGATTTACGTTTATTCATCTCTTCTCCATATAGTCTATGACTATAGACTATTTGAAAACAGGGAGCGTATCATTGTGCTAAATGCATTTAGTTAGTGAAACACTGGGTGACTTTAGACCAGTTTTAAGTATTGCAGGGAAACAATGGAATAAGTAAGACGAACCACAGTGAGCTGCACAAAATCCGAGTTTTACAAAAGCTCTTCTCATGTGGCAACATGTGCCATAAGAAGCATGAAATCAAATGTGGTCGTTTGTGTGTAGCTGTATTATGTTGTACTGGAATGTAAATGATACGTGCCGTGTAAAAGAGATTATCCTAATCCTCTAATAAACCGAAAAATCTCACATTGCCATAGAGATAACACTGCAAAGCCATGCTTCCCCCGACAACAACTGACCTGGTTGCTGCATTTTCAAATTTAAAGCTTCATCTACGGGATTAAATGTACAATGGAAGTTCACCATCATTCACACACCGTTGATGTAACGGGGTTACAAGTTAGTCAGCCTCAACAGCAAGAGCCACGTTGACCTGGATGACAATTCATCCATTTAACCATCAGATCCTCATCTTTGATATGAGCTTTTTCGGATATTGTTTCTCTAGATATGTAAATTTATAGGTTGGCTTCTAAGAGCCCACACAATCAAGTTTCAGGGCTGCTGATCGTTTCATTAAGACTAATCCAAAAGTGAGATGTGGGTTGACAGTCGACTATCTTACATAATAAAAGTGTGTGTGTGTGTGTGTGTATGTGTGTGTGCAATGTTAATCTGTCATGCGATCCACCCAGAATAAGTAAAGCATCACAGAGATTTTATTGTGCGTGCTACGAGTGAGTCATCCCTCTGTATACTTAATGTGTTCAGAGGAGACTGAACCTCTGGTGGTCATTATTGCAAAGTCATCTGAACGCTAACATCTAACCCTAACCCTCTATGTTGGAAAAAACTGAACAGAACAGACACAACTATGCCGACTACTGATAATGTGCACATCTCTCCAGCATTTTAATGTAGACCATAAACTATAGTGAGAGTTGATGTTCTCTCCAGGCCTGAAAAGTGAGGGTGTCTAATGACCCTGAAGGGAACCCTCTGCTGGTTTGGACAGAGTCAATAGTAGATTGTTTTTATACGGTGTCTGTAGCCCCGGTCTCCAATTTTATGTCTTCTTCAATACAACGATGGTCATATCATAAAATTCTGGTTTTGTTTAGCGCTAAATACAGAGGAAATGGTATGCATGAGGGCATGGCTCGAGTGTGATTGACAGTCTGTGCAAAGACTGGTTTACCATCTAATCCATCCATAAACAAAACAAAAACTGCAGAATATATATTTATCTGTGTGTCCTTGGTGAAGGTGGTACAGAGGGTGTATCTATCAGGGTATATTGAGCTTCTGTATCAAACTATTTTCTCCTATTTCAGGAAACAACAACCTGAGAGTACAGAGCTGATCAGACCTCCACCAATTCATCCTCAGCTTTGCCAGCTGTACAGTTTCTTCTGATTTCAGCAAACCGAGAAAGTGAGAAACAGCAGTTCAGTGCTCACAATTTGCCTTTCAAGCCAAATCGGAAAACATCTAAAACTTCACAGAGGATCTTACTCTTTTAAGAGTTTTAATCAGGAGCAGAAAAGATGAAAATTCCTTGTGTCAATGTATCATATTTGTTTTCGATGACAAACAGACGCCACTCTGCTCCAAAAGAAGCTGAAGCTGTAACAGATGACAAACTGACCTAGCTCTCCATCACACTCACTTTGATGGACGGGACTTAATTAGACCCATCTAGCAGTCACTGCCCAAAAACAGAGAGGGAGAGAGAGTGCTGTTAGCAATCCAAGGTCAGTCAGACATGTTGTCAGTGACCAAAATCTGATATGAAATCAAAAATATATTTGTAGTCCTTGTTCATTAAATATTTAATATTTTTACGTAAAATCCAATCACATACAGATATTCTTGATCTCCTTTTGTGTTTAAAAGCAAAGGTACGTGGTTTCAAGAGCTCTGATGCAATCACTGCAGAGTGTTCAGAGACGGCGTGGGGTGATTAAGGACCACATATTGAGGACACCTGATTAACTATCTGAGAACAGATGGCTATCAGATGAGGCTTTCCATCAAACTCCTTCAGCCAGACAAGGTTCACGTCAGGAGCAGACGAGCTCAGTAACAACATTCAGGCACTTAAAGGGGAACACTGCTTTATCCAGAAACCAGAAAGTAGGACCACTGAATCAGCTTTTTGTGCTGGATGTTCAGAAAGACTTTGAAAAGCTACCCAGTTGTGTGGGAAAGCATTTGACTGACCGATGTCAGTCATTGAAAGACCTCTTCAGCTGTTGAATCTCTCTTGGTGCACTTTAGTTGATACGGGAAAAGAAACGCAAGCTGCTGGGCAAGAATGGGAATGGGAAAGGTAAAAATTATTTACCTACCAGCAGGTGGCACATCGTCACAGCATCCTGGCTCACTGAGTAGCAGAAGGGGATGTAATAACCCTTCCCTGCCCTGGCAGATGTTATTATTAGGAAATAATAACAATAATAGGAAATTTCATTTCAGGGGAGAGGGCGGGTAAATTTCCACACCACCCAAAACAACTTGAAATTTCGAGTGAGATTATGCTAAATAGGCCGTTTTTGTTTATTCTCTTTAATATTGCTTTTACATTTTCTTTTATTGTTTGTTACATCATAAATTAATTTGCTCAGGAGAAGGCCTTTTACATTTTAGTCATTAAATTTTCATGATTAAAACTCCCTACTCATAGCTGTAAAAATCAGCTCTCATCATCAGCTGATCACACATTATGTTGTGTGGCAGCAAAACAGCAGTAAAGCAACAGTGACTCAGTGCTGGAAAGAGCACATGCAGGGAAAGTAGGACTTCAAATGCACTTATACTTACAAGCTCTAGTGCAGTAATTGCTTTCAAAATATATCCGTAAGTACTTTGAATATTCGAGTTGAAAAAATGTGTCTCTGTCAAGTGCAGAAGGCCTCGTCAAAAGTTCAACAACTCGTTTGACACCGAGATGCAAATCACTAAAACTTTCCTGGTAAACAGCAAAAACCGCTCTCAACTGAATGCAACGTATGTTTGTATAATTTATGTTTTTGCAGTTCTCTGGCTACTCTGCCTCTGCACAGTCTGTTTCTGAGGCATTTATGCATGTGTTCACTGAGGATATATAGATAACATGTAAATGTGCTTCATAAATGTACTAAAACTTTGCTTCCACCCAAATAACTTAATACATGCAACTACAGTATATTTCATTCCCTCATCCTTTCCTTTGCATTCTTCAGATGATAAAAATAGACCCTGCAGCATTTGCACTGTTTGAGCTCTTTACCAACCTCACATGATGTTTTATCTGACATGATCTAGTAGTAGTAGTTTCCTGATAACTGTGAGATGAATTAGTTTTTTGTAAGCCAAGAAACACTGATATTGTCAAAAATTATTTTTTTC
This sequence comes from Echeneis naucrates, assembly GCF_900963305.1. Taxonomy (NCBI): domain Eukaryota; kingdom Metazoa; phylum Chordata; class Actinopteri; order Carangiformes; family Echeneidae; genus Echeneis; species Echeneis naucrates. Next base: position 17,675,869 of record NC_042523.1, on the reverse strand, counting down.
TTAAAAACACCACTCAGTAAATAAACTCAAAGTACTAAAATTTGTAGTAATTTACAGTACTTAGTACAAACAACTAATTTGTTGCTCAAGACCTTAGATAAACTGTAATCAACGTTGTATTCCAGCACATTACTCCTCCTTAGTAAAAAAAAAAACCAAAACATTATTCCCTGAAAGTCCCGAAAATGTTAGACCTTAATAGATAAAATGTTTCCACTCCCTTACCTGTGCTGCCATTAGTGAGAGCTCCATTATCCTTGGATCGATGATTGTCGGGCTGTGTGTCAAGGAATTACAGTTTGTTGGGGAAGGAAGCTCTGCAGAGCAATGCAAAGGAGAATTAAATAAGGAGTATGGAGGAGCTTCACTGATACTGAACTGCTGGGCTTCACTGGATGAGTGCAATTGCGGATGTGCTACATAATGACACAATGAACGCTTTTCACGCTTCATAGGAGACTTTATTCACTCTGCACATCTCTCTCTCTTTCTCTCGCTTTCTCTCTGGCTTTCTTCATCTCTGTATCAATGTGTATGCTGTTATGATGAATGTCAGGCAGACCATACAGAATTATTGATGCTGGAGTTGCTTTGACACGTAAACTGTTTTGACATTGCTTCCCTGCATATCTTCTTGCTACCACTATCTTTAATCCCAAAGTTGGCACCATAAATATACAGTAGGTACGGAAAGTATTCAGACCCCCTTGACATTTTTTATTATTGCAGCCATTTGCTAAAATCATTTAAGTAGTTTTTTTTCCTCATTAATGTACACACAGCACTCAATTTTGACAGAAAAACACAGAAATTTAGACGTTTTTGCAGATGTATTAAAGAACAAAAACTGAAATATCACATGGCCATAAGTATTCAGACCCTTTGCTGTGACACTCGCATATTTAACTCAGCTGCTGTCCATTTCCTCTGATCATCCTTGAGCTGGTTCTACACCTTCACTGGAGTCCAGCTGTGTTTAATTAAATTGATTGGACTTGATTAGGAAAGGCACACACCTGTCTATAGGAGACCTTCCAGCTCACAGTGCACGTCAGAGCAAATGAGAATCATGAGGTCAAAGGAACTGCCCGAAGAGCTCAGAGACAGAATTGTGTCAAAGTACAGATCTGACCAAGGTTACAAAAGACTTTCTGCTGCACTTAAGGTTCCTAAGAGCACAGTGGCCTCCATAATCCTTAAACAGAAGACGTTTGGGACGACCAGAACTCTTCCTAGAGCTGGCCAATCAGGGGAGAAGAGCCTCGGTGAGAGAGGGAAAGGAGAACCCAAAGATCACTGTGGCTGAGCTCCAGAGATGCAGTGGGGAGATGGAAGACAGTTATAGAAAGTCAACCATCACTGTGGGGCTTTATGGCAGAGTGGCCCGACTTGTTGCATCATTTCCAAAACTCATGGTTGTATTAGCTCCAAAGGGCATTTCTATTCAATCCTGAGCAAAAGGTCTGAATACTTATGGCCATGTGATATTTCAGTTTTTGTTCTTTAATACATTTGTGTGTGTCTTTTTTTCTTCTTTTTTTTTAAGTGCTTATTACTAACCAGCAAATGGTTAATTTCTACATCAGCCCCAGAAAAACTACGTTTAATCACAGTGGGGGTTCATGCTGAAGTTGAATAGGAGCAAAGATATCCTTCTGCAGAGCCACTTAACCTACATTATCCATCTGGCTATGTGTGTGTTTCCATGTGATGGGTGAGGGGCACCTCATATGTGTGGACACAGTTCCTGTTTCTGTTTACTGTCCTCAAAAACTCTCCACCAAAATATTCTAAACTGTGGTTACAGTTTGATCATGATAATGGGACCATATTGCTAAAAAATGCATTTTGTTTTTAGCATCTTCAGCTGTTAGCGTCTATTTTTTTGATGTTTCAACGTTTTTCCAAATATCTGGCTTTTCTACTCAGACATATTCAGTCTGTTTTTTTTTTACTTTTGGCTAAGTTCAAAGTGGATGTTCACGTTTATACAAATTGGCTCTGAAGATTTAAAATAAAAAAAAAAAGCATACACAGATACCCCATATAATAAAACACAATATTCAGTGTTGCTCAAACACATTCATGCCTGTTTGTGCTTGGAATGAACGTGCCTGTGTTGTTGAATTTAACCTCGGCAGACAGATTCACCCCAAGCCACTCATGTGTCACCAGTGTCACAGCACACCAAGCTGTTAACTGTAGACCTCTATTGTGGAACAATTACTACTGCATGAGAAAACCCCTTAAAAATAGTCTCCCTTCTGCTTTTTGTGTGTGCACTTTTAAAAGTAAGAGCAACAAAATGGCATTGCACTTATGCACCCTACATGTACATATGTGTATGTAGCCATGTGCACATTTGGTGAAGCTGCTTTGCTTTGCTGCTCTTTTTGTGCGCAGGACTGTCTACTTAAACTGAAGCGGTCATTTTTCCTGAGGTGCAGTCCAGCTGTCAGCAGGCAAAGTGACATATCGTCATTGTAGACAAAAGAGAGAGTGAGAAGAAACAGAGGGAAATACGTTTCGTTGTTTTTTTATTTTTTTATTTTGTTTTCTTTTTTCTATCGAATCAGAGCGTTTCACATATGGATCAGATTAGATTAGATAGTAACTTTATTAATCCCTCAACAGAATTCCCTTTAGGGAAATTTAGCTTGTAGCAATAGTACAGCACCAAGGTTAAGAAACAACACAAAAACACAGATTAAAAACACAATCTAAATTAAAAGGACATACACAAAAGGCACTGGGCATATAAATAAATAAATAATAAATAAATATAAATGAAAATATAAATAAAAAGGAAAAGTGTTTAAGATGTGTTTAAGCTCTATATCCTCCCCCCAACCGCCACTCCTCCTGACTGGAGTCATACAGTTTGATGGCAAATGTGATGAAGGGGTTGTCAAGCCCGTTTTTAAGTGGTTGACTTATTTTAATGAAATGTTCGATTCTTGTGCGCTCCAGCCTCTCACCACGAATGAACACAACTAAGGCATATTCAGCAGCTTTGTCACCAAACATCATCTGCAAATGTTCCATGTACTTCTGTTTCCCTCTGTGAATTTGTTCAACTTGATGCCAACCAAAAAAATGTGGGGACCAGGGGCCGATACAAAAACACACTCTCTCAGTTTCCTGAGCAGCTCGTCTTCATAGTATGTGTCATGAAGTCCTGGTGTGTCGATAATAGACACCTTGCATCCATCACCCCTCCTGCCTTTTCACAGTCTGTTGTGAAAAGGCAGGATAAAGTGATAAAATGTGGAGACACCACTGATCTAAAAGCCTCTCTATTAAGAATGCACTTGTCCCCTTTTCCTGTCCTTCCAATCAGCACTATTCAGATTTTTTTCTGGATCAAAAGCTACAAAACAAGCGTAGTGTGTTATTTAGTTTACATATTAAATTAAATTAGTCAAAATGTCACCTTAACATGAGCTTATCATAAGTGTGAACTTCAGTTTGACTGTCAATATTAAACTACTCTAAATATGCTACTCTGCTTGATGTGCACGCTTGCAGCACTTTTACCTTCATCTTTAAAGATTGAATCAGTCATATATCAAACAATAGCGTTGCGACAGCACTATTAGTTATGAGTATATAACATAACTGTGCAGGGTAAAACAAAAATGTACGTAATGGACAGAAAAGTGACAGAGACGTGATACTGAGGAAATCCAGAGGGGGGCAGTGACGTAACGTTCAGAACGTCGATGACCGTAGAAGAAGAAGAAGAACGCGTTTACTTCCGTGTAAATTTTATGAATGACTACAACTTCCCCGAGAGTCTGGCTAACTGGATCCAACTCGGTGGATCCTTTTTTTCTGTCAGCCTGCTGCTGTCCACAAATCCGTCCTGATGGATTACACCGCGAGTCCGGGAGGCTTCAGACAGCGTAAGTTACGTACGTGACTTCATCGATTCAATCCGTTTCTGCTGTTTGTGCTCGTTAGCTCTTCGATGCGAAACCGAAATGAAGCTGGCAGGCGACGCCAGCTCTCTGCGTTCAGCTGATAGACGCGAGTAACGTCAAAGAGCTGCTAAAACACCAACACCAAGATGTGAAAATTGAGTCTGCCAACCCGATAAAACTGTGTTGCTTTTAATTAATTTATAATTAGGAGTAGATGGCTCTCCCGCATGCTAATAATAAGCATGATGCTAACCAACAAGCTAATTTTACGTCGCCTGGATCATGTGTTGGGGTTTTCGTGAGGCCATTCTTTGGGGGTTTTAAAGAAAATTTAAGACTAATTGTTGTGCAGCTTTGTAAATTGTGCAGATGATGCAGTCATTGTGCAGTTGTATCCTCAGGTGAAGCCTTGGGGGGGGGGTTCTGTCTGCAGCTTTTGTGTCGTTTCCTTCGTCTTTCCAGTGATCTGTCAGGGAAACCAGCTGCAAACCAAAAGTGTCTGTGGCTCTGGACGATGATGTAATCCGCTCTTGTGATAAGTGCGTGATTTACTTGCTTGGGGAGATGACTGGAGCTCCTTGTGTGTCTGCAGACACACACTGATGCCCGCAGTGTTGTGTTGGACAACAATACAACACATCTCCATTTCAGGAAAGCATATTTGAATGTGACCATTAATGCCTGTGTTTGATTGGAAAAAGTAGCTACAAGACTCACAAGAAAAAAACTCACAAGACTGCAAAAAAGGGAAACGGAAGAACGCATGTGGTTTCTGCTATTAGTATTTTCATAGAGCACCAAGTGTTTGTGATTTAGTAGACTTAAATGTCTATTGATCTGAATATCCCTTTGACTAAAAAGGGATTTGGTATTTGATATCTTTTCAGTTTTGCGGCATTTGCCTGATTTATTAATTCTGTCAAATTGATGGCTCAGCCAAAAGTCTAAAGATTGATTCAACATTTACAAATACACCTCAGTTAAACATATCTCTTTCCATTCTCTCATGTCCTCCAGAGCCCAATATGCGCCTGAGAAATAGCTCCATGGATGGTTCAGATGGCAGCCAGCTGTTTGACGACACAAGTGGAGCAGGATCTGGATCACAGACAGGCTACAGGTGGGAGCCCTGCAGGACATTTAACTGCTGACAAGAGCAGGAGCAACTCAGTTCAAAGCACGATTGCACTCTCACTATGGATCCTAGAGGGGTAGAAAGTTAACATTTGGCAGTGGAAACATCTAGCGCTCTTTATCTGTCAGTCAGATCATACCCTCTCAAATTAATAACAAATTATTGGCCGCACAAGTCAAATTTTGCTCTCTGTTTCTTTAGCTTCTACAATTTGTGTCATCTCTTCACAATAGATTTAGCTCTGTTAGTTGTTAGTTTAGCTTCTAAAATGCTCTTCCAGCTAACGCTTTTTATTTTATTATTATTTTGTTACGTTGCCAGGAACCAGCCAGGCGGGTCTCAAGCAGCAGGGTTTTCCGGCCAATCGCTCCTGTCAGACCCCATGTCTAACTTGGCCATGGCATATGGCAGCTCATTGGCATCCCAGGGGAGAGAAATGGTGGACAAGAATGTAAGACTGACTCTGAAATGTTTTCTTTCCGCAACAAAAAAACCCCTTTAAATAACTGCATCTTCGTAGAAATATGCAAAGAATAATGTGTGCTTGCTCGTTTCAGCTGGACAGGTTCATTCCAATTTCTAAGCTTAAATACTACTTTGCTGTGGACACAGTGTACGTGGGGAAGAAGCTGGGCCTTCTAGTTTTCCCTTACATGCACGAAGTAAGTCTGCTTAGATATCTTTAAGCATTAGAGTTGAGAAGTTTACTGTGGATGTGAAATAATACATGCTGCCGGCCCCACACTGACGTGTGTAAATATGTGTTGTAGAACTGGGAGGTGAGCTATCAGCAGGACAGTCCTGTGGCTCCGCGCTTCGACGTGAACGCTCCCGATCTTTATATTCCTACCATGGGCTTCATCACATATGTCCTGGTGGCTGGACTGGCACTTGGCACACAAAACAGGTAAATGCACAGCGATAATCGGCTTACTGACATTTTTTCCCCATTAAACTGATTTGGAGATGGGACAGGAATGTAAGGCTTTGTAAAGATTTAATCTTATTTATGCTGTAGGTAGCAGTTGCCCTTCTCACAATCATGAAAGATACATTACTATGAGAGGCCTCTTCAGCGATGATTGTGTTTCCATGGAGACTGTCATTTTGTCTACCTGTCAGGTTTTCCCCAGAGCTGCTGGGTGTTCAGGCCAGCTCAGCATTGGTGTGGTTAATAATGGAGGTCCTGGCAGTCCTGCTGTCACTCTACCTTGTGACTGTAAACACCGACCTTACAACCATAGACCTGCTGGCCTTTTCTGGCTACAAATATGTTGGGTATGTATGTCATTTTTCTATCTTTGTTTACATTTTCCTCACCAAAAGGCCCTTGCTGCTATTTGTATGTCTATATTTTTGCTCAATTATTGATACGGTTAAATCATCTTTCAAAGGAATAAAAAAAATATATAAAATATATATATATATATATATATATATATATATATTTATAATAAATATATAATTTATAATATTAAATATATATATTTATAATATAAATATAAATATATATATATATATATATATATAACAATAACTTGTCTTTCTTCAGGATGATTGTTGGTGTGGTGGCAGGCCTGTTGTTTGGGAGATCAGCATATTATCTCTCTCTGATTTGGTGTTGTGCTGCCATCTTTGTCTTCATGGTGAGTGAAAGAACTTTAATTGGTGATCTAAACTAACATATTTTTCCATTTCATATGAATCACATACAGTATAAACTAATGGACATGTTGGCTTTAGTGGTGGATTGTTTTTTCCAGCAGTGGAACTTTTTTGGGAAACTTTTATTTTAATGCATTCTCTTTCTGCTACATTTAATAACTTAGGTTATCAAAACATGTGCAGTCCAACAGAGCAGTGGCAACTAGTGGAAATAACACAAACTTTGTTGAAACCACTAAGTTAGGACAGCGGAGGTCCCTTCAGGGTCAGTCACAGTCCTGCTGTCTGCTTTATATTATCAGATGTCTTATGATTAAATTGTTGGCAGGGATATTTCCCTCTTGAGATTTTGAACATTTTCAGTACACAGCTCATTCCAATATGTCCAATTTCTATATAAGTTGCGTTGATTTTTGAGCTTCTAATCTGCATCAAAAATAACATGCAGAAGGGCAAATAACGTCACCTGTACCTGCACAAGATGTCAAGCTCACAAATTCTTTTTACACAGATTACATTCAGTTGTTGTCATAAGCATTCTCTGTGCTTCTCATCAGATCAGCCTAATTGAGTTTTTTTATTTCTCTCAGGCATCATTCACAACTGCTGAAGTTCTTTCTTTCCCTTCATGCAAGTGTTTTGCCCGGTTGACCAATAATATCCTCTCTTCTCAGATTCGCACTCTGCGTCTGAAGCTGTTATCTGAGGCGGCGGCAGAGGGAAGGCTGGTGAGAGGAACAAGAAATCAGCTGAGGATGTACCTCACCATGTCTATAGCAGCGGCACAGCCCATCTTCATGTACTGGCTCACCTACCACCTAATCAGATAAAACCCAGAACACACACGTGCACATGAACTTGGCTATCCAAATGCCATCTCACCCTTTAGGAAAAAAAGTTAAGAATATATAACACATCAAAGAACCGGAACTTGGATCAAGCACACAACAGTTTTCCGGATATCCCATCACTCCCTCAAACCCCCCAAACTCATTGACAAGACTCAGTCCGTGTATGCATGGACCAAATCAACACATGCAACAAGACGATTTAGAGAAGACGCAGGGCCTTGATGCCTTTTCTCTCACAGCACAGCCTGTCTCATTAGTATCGCCTTTTCTTTTCTTTTTTTTTTTTTTTGTCTTTATCAATGTAATTTCTTTATTGTTTTGTAGCATGAGCAAATGGATTTAAGTTGTTTTTCTATACTGGATAATTATTTGTTAATTATGGGAGTTTTTTTGTTTCTTTTTTAGGAATATTTAAGTATGAATGTGTGTGCGTGTGTACAAACAGTATTATTCAAAATCTCAAAAATGATGTGTCTGAGCCGTCAGAAAGAGAAGCACACTAACCTCACATGAACCGTCCAGTTAATGTAAACAAAAAGATCAAATTGAGGTTCATTAGTGATCAACTGTCTCTGCTTGGATGGTTAGTCAGTAAGTGAGGATGTTGCCACCTCCATTTTATCTGTTTCATCCTTTTTGTATGAGCTTTGCTGCCTGAAAACTTTAGGAGAGAAATATCAGCAGCTTCAGTGATATTAAGGCATACACCTCACGATGAGATGATTTTGATATCTTTTTAAAAACTGAGTAAATTATTTACTGCTTTTCATATTGAAAGTAATGGAATAAAGAAAGGGATGAGATGAGATGGTCTGTTCTGTGAAAACTGTTTTAGCCAACTTGAGATACTTGAAATATTTTAATGTCAACTGTGCTTTAATGTGCTTGTGTATAATTGAGTGTCACTATGACACATGCTATCTTTGCTTTTATTTATGTAGCTTAAATTGAGTGAAACCAGGGAAGGATTCATAGTTAAAATTTTCACATTCACAAAGATTCACATTCAAAATTCAGAATTTTTGTGGTCTTCTAAAACAAACCCACTTCAGCGATAAATGATTATAGGTTCAAATTTTAATAGAACTGTGAACTTTGATGTAATGAATCACATTACATTAGGGCAAATAAATTCTATTTGTTTAAATGCATTTGAAAAAAAAAATGGTAATGAATGGATCCAACCACTGACTGTCAAAGTGCCGAAGGAATAGAGCTGAATCAATTGAAATAACCACTGATCAATAAAGTCTGACTGACGGAGACGCCCAAGTGTGAGTTCATATCTGTCTTATAATTGTTTTTTTCTTTTTAGCTAAATATGGAAAACAGTTGTGAACCTAGAAATTGCTTCCAACTAAACTTTCATCATTTCACTAGAAGACAGAAAAGATTTCTTTTTTGATTATCAAGCTACAAACGGGAGAAATTAAATGATTTTTGGTTTGCATACACTCTACTATATTTTATATGATATACAGAAATTGAAGCAAAAACATTTGCCAAATATCCAAAGTCGTATCAGCTGGACAGAAAAAGTAAGATAATGTAAATATTTTTATGTTAAGGGCTAAAAGAGTGAGGTGTCGCAGTGACTGAAAAAAGTGGTAGTGCTCAATTAACTGACTGCTACTGGTGGTTAAGTGATTTCATCAGTTTTAGGCTCCTGACTTACAACTTACAATATGGCACAAAAACACTATCTAGTAGCAACTAAGATAAAATCGCCACTGTTACTTCAGCCTCGATTGTCCTTCTTCCAGAAGCCTCTGTTGTGATTTATAGCGTGACGAAGCTGGCTCTGCATCGTCCTCTCCACTGGGTACCTCTGGTAGATGGGCAGCAATAACAGACAATGACAGGTGAGGGATTCTGGTAAGTGGCGTTCAGAGGAATTGGGCAAGACAGCAATGGTCATCCGGACTTTCTCCATGCCCAGGAAAGGTACACGGTCACAGCCTGTGAGGAACACTGCAGACGAGAACGTTGGACAGAAAACACATTAACATCTTCAATTAAAACATGCAAAGATTTCATTTTTTTTCTCTGCTCTTAATTTAATTTGAAAGTGTCAGAGTTGATAAATAATAAGTACGATCACATATGGTACTTACGAAAGAACTTCTTCTTTTCCTCTGCTGTCAGACTGTCGAACACCTCCCAGAAGGTGATGATGTTTGGATGTCCGGCGTGATAATCTCCCTCATAAAGCGTGTTCTGTTTGCAAAAATACAAATAACTACATCAATAGGAATCCACCAAGGGCTCTGATCTAAAGAGTTTCACTTCAGATCAGATCCTTAAGAATTAAAGCATGCAGAAAATGTTATTAGATTCATAAATAAATGTTTTTTTATTCTCTCCCTGTCACAATGATGTTGAAAAGCATGCACATTTATATGTATATAATAAATATATAAATATGTTTATAATTCTGGTGAATGGTGTAAATTTCGGAATTGAGGAAAGTCCAATCAGCTGTTCTGTTACAAACCTGCAAAAAATTTTGTTTTGCAAAACAAGCATCTTAACGTCTTACAACCTTCATGACATCCAATTATGAAGCATGTGCTTAAAGTTGTGATCAGAAATCGTAAATGCTTTGACTCTATTACATTTCTGACGCGCCTCAAGTGTGAAAAATCACTAGCAGTTCCCAACAGACCTGCTTGAACACTTCCCAGTCATAGTCCTCTTGGCCCACCATCACTGCCTGCAGTTCTTCCGGCTGGAAGAAGTCCACCACGTTCATGTTGCACACCTTGAAAAACCCTCTCCTGAACTCTTCAAACACACTCTCCACTGACTTGTTGAAGACATAGTTGACAAAAGCAGCTACAAACTCTTGCCTATGAACGGAGAAAAACAAAGAAATTAGTTGGCCCAAAAGTGACTGTAGTTAATCTTCACATGTGATTTCCCTCTCAGAGTAACGCGATATTGTTTAGCTTCCAGGTGGTTTTTAAACCAAACACCCATTTACAGATTTCAGCTGCTAGATGGCAGCAAAAGCAGCATTTTCTTCTACAAATCGGGGCTCAATATTTAAGATTTAAATAAAATTATACATTATAAAAAAGGCAGTGAGAATAAGAATAATAATGAAAACATACATCAAAACGTTGTGAAGTAGATGCTTAAATCTGCGTGTCCAAAGTAATTTTGGACAAACTCACCTGTTTGACCAAGTGACAGGTTTTCCAGGTTCCTTGGGATCAAGCTCAACTTCTTCTCCACCCCAGAAAACCTGTTTTTAAATAATTAGATTTAGACTGAAATATTGTGTGAAGAGTGGCAGTCAGTTTCACTGTGACTGAGTGAACCTACAGTGTGAGTAGCGTCCATTTTTTCGATGTCATCAGGGCTGTAGTCCTCCAAAATGCAACGCCAAGACCTGAAGGCACAGTAAACGGGTAACGTTCGCTAAAATATATTGATATCATTATTTAAAGAGTATATTATTTGCTTTAACCCTTTTTATGTTAGTTTTTGGTTAAATAATTTCCTCCTGAATTTGTACTTTTCTTGCAAAATAAATCAGGCCAGTTTTGTCTTTTGAAAAGTGTCTTACTCTCCCATTACAGGATCAAACTCCTTCATGTCATCCAGGGAGGGTTTGACTCTGACCAGCTTCTTGAAGAGAGCCAGAGGGAAGGGCAGGTGGACAATGTTCTGGTTGTAAAGGGCCAAGCCACACAAGACGCCAAACAGGAAGTAGCGCTTCTTTTCCACTTTTGGCTGTTAAGTTGGTGAACAAAAAAGTAACAACTAAGAAAAAACATAATGTGCAAGTTAATATAAGGCAGTGATTTAAATGAGATGGGATACAAAGAGGTTAAAAATTCATTTTGGGCTGGCTTTAATCAAAAGAGTAGATTGAATGAGATCTGATTTCATCTGAAACGGACTGGCCTTACCCTGGGAGGGAACCAGGCCCGAGTCTGGCTCTCGTTGTACATGAGCATTTCAGACTCAGGAGACACGAGTTCCTCAAAGACATAGAGGAATAGGTCATGTTTGTTGACATTCATCACCGTTCTGTCATCGACAAACTGCACCTACGGAGGATAGGAGCAAAATGGATCCAACACAAGCTTTACTAATCAGCTCGAATGATAAATATCCAAGCTCCAAACTTGATTTACTTGAAATAGTAATATATATATAAAAACTACTTAATAATGCAGATCCTTCCTCACTTCTGAATAATAATTCTGGCAGATCACCTTCACACCATCCTCCCGTTCCTAATGGAGGGTTTCGCCACTAAAATATTACATTTATTAATTTATTTATTAATTTATTATTTATTTATTTATTAATACACTTATTAATTTTGTTTCAAAAAAGATTTTTCAGCTCATTTGATTAAAATGTTTGCTACGGGTTTATTGATGTAGACTGGATTTTGTGAGATGCAGAATCAAATGTTGAAGTTCTACCAACACAATGGACTAAAACTGTGAACATTTCAGCCTCTACTGCTGCAAGTTTGTCCTCGTCTTTGGGTGTTGGGGTCCATCCAGGGGAGGATCTCACCCTGGAGACAAAAGTCCCCACATTTATAGTTCGAACACAAAAGCGTGGAATATTTTGACAGCACATTTACCAAGAGCTGCCTTTGGAAGGCAGAGTCGTCAGCCGCGCTGAGTTGTCTGAAGGTGTCTTCGACGAGGTGAGTTCGTCTCAGGCTGAGCTGGAAGACCGGGGGAGGGGCTGAGTCCAGCCCTGTTTCATTGGGACACCACAAAGCCACATTATGGATGAGGTGGTGTGCTTTCTGTAATTACAAAAAGTGTATCGAAAGACAAATCAACAAACGGATGGAAACTAATTTTGATAGCATTGCACAGTGCGTGACGACTTTAAAATGAATGCTGAAATTGAAGCCACACTGAAGCCTGTCGTAATAACAGGCCTTCAGTAAAATGATGTGGTAAAACAGAGTGTACCTTCACTATGGTTGCATAGATTTCAAAGACCTCCACCTTGCGAACCAGAGTAAACAGGAATGGGTAGCGGCAGAAGATGGCAGGTGTAGCTTCATTATCCTTTAAGAAAATATTTGTTTTGTTTACTTAGAAATGATTTCAATAATAAGAAGCTAAACATAAAATTAGAAGCCATTCAAGTAGAATATACAGGATGTTCTTCAGAAACAGAAGATTACTGAGTACGCTGTACTGAATGATTTTACCTCCACTTCAGCAAATTCCATCCAAAAACTGACGTCCTGGACTGGATGCACGGTTTCACTGATTTCCTCAACATAAAACGTGCTCAGTGGGACTTTGGAAGACTTTCCAGTTCTGTTGGCCTGTAAACAAAAAAAATACATTAAGTGTTTTTTATCGAAATGAAGCTTTTGTTCTATGTATCTCACCTTTGTCACTGCACTCCATTTCAAGACACATTTACCTGCTGTCAAACTTAATAGCCTAAGCAACACTTCATAAATAAAAACTTAACAATTGGTGATGTCAGTGTTTACTGTCAGCATTAATTCTGATCATCCAACTGAATATACGTCTGTACATCCTTAAATCGACAGTCTGATCCTGTTACACTACAGAGAGTCAAGTTTTGTGTTCACGACCTTATTCCATCAATAAACAATTTGATCCCAAGACCAAAAAATGAAATGGAACTGACACTAAATCCTGATGACTGACGATTTCAATAAAAACATGGCACTGACTTTATAAAGTAGTTTGAGGGCCTCCAGCAGATATTTCACTCCTGGGTTGTGGGTTGCCAAGAGGCCATTTTTTAGCATGAAGACCAAGGTCTTCTTAAAGATCATGATGTGCTTCATCAGCATGGAGGGTGTCAGAGAAGACCACCAGCCTCCTACAGAACAAAAGACACGCTTAATTCACACTCCATTCAAAACATACTGTGCGACTTATACAATATTAGCCAGGTGACCAGGTCCCTTTGTTGTGTTTAATCTAGTGTACATTTCCAAATGTTGTTTGAGAAGCCATATAAAAAAAATATATATATATAAACTGGTCTTCAAAACAAAGCATGTATAAATAAAGTGTAAAAATTCAAAATTAATTTTATTTTGGACACAGAAAGTTTGCTGTAGTTCTTTACTTAGCAATTTCAGAGCCTTTTCGTTCAGGTTCCCGATAATGACCGCCAGGTGCAACACCTCTCTCATGTGGTGGGATTCTTGAAAGAGGGGCCACATCAGCAGGATCAGCAGCACCTCTGGAGATTTTAGTGCGGTCATCGACTGAAGCAACAAGTCAATCAATGTTCTTAGGTTAACCTGTATCTATATATATATATATATATATATAGGGGAAACAGCAAGAGAGAAATACATTAATATATATTGGTGTACATGTGATAATCATGATATAAAATATTAAGACTCCAGAAGGAGTTTACTCATTCATTTAATCTATGTCTCAAGCAGAAAACAAAGAAAATGGCATCAGTGTAGGAGGTTACGGAGAACATTTCTTAACTGTTTCCTTGATCCACAGTATTGTCATCAGCTGGTCAAAGGCTTGGCCAGCAGCCTCAAGGTCCACAGTGAGGTCACCTGCTTTGTCTAAAAGCACACTGGCAAACCAAATTTTCAATTCTCAAAACTGATTTTTGATTCTGGAATGTGACAGAAAACAGCAGCCAATACAAAGAGGACTTACTTGTATTTTGTGAAACTCGCAACAAGACTTGAACTTGTCAAAAACATTGAGGATATTTCTCTGTTGCACAAAGAAAGGGGAGCATTAGAGAAGCCCAAAAACTACAATCACTTTTTTTCTTATATTTCTTATGTGAAAGGACATTAATACAAAGCATTACCTCCTCGCCTCTGCATTTTCATGAGTCATTGAGATCCAACGTTGCAGTTTCGTCTTATCGAGCCGCCCATTTATCTGTCCTTGTCCTCGATCCTTAAAAGAGGCAAATCACACATAATAACTTTTAAGGCAAGGATCTTAATAGACTTTTGATTTACAAATTTGACCTATTGTGGCACAAAAGCCAAGTGAATATCAGTCAAAGCAAAGTGAAAACAAGTCATAAAAAATTCACACATTACCTGTGCAGGTGAGGAAAAAGTGAAGTTTGTATTCCACCCAGCTGATATTTGCAGGTCTGCTTATAAACAAAAAATTAATTAAGAGGTAAAGACTGTTGTTTTGTTGTATGTAATATGAACCCCCATAAAGCTGAACTACCTGTGTGTGTGCGTGTGGCCCGTCGGGTCTCATTGAACTCTACTACATCCCACCAACCACCACCAACACAAACATTACTGGACGTACCCCTGGGGAAGGCTGCTGCTCCGTCACCAGTCCATGTTAGGGGAACCAGAGTTGGACTCAGACTGTCCTCTGCTCTTCCAGTCCCAATTTGACCTTTGTTTCCATTCCCAAAAGCCCACAACTGGCCAGATGAGCCCAAAACGAGAGTGTGATACCTAGGAAACACATAATTATGGCAAAATAAATTAAGCCAATCTGGAAAAAATATATAGTTTAATAGTGCAAATCGATATGTCTTTACCGGCCACATGCAATCTGTAAGGCAGCTCCGTCCAGACCTTTGACCTGTGTTGGTTTGACTTCATTGGCGGTTGAATTGTGACCAAGCTGACCCCGACTTCCCTCTCCAAAAGTGAAAACTTTCCCATCCTAAAAATCACAACATTGTAAAACAACACTGAAGGAGATTTTCTCACCGATTTAATCACCGGCTGAAGATTGTAACATAGAGACGACGCACACTGGAGGGGGAAGTGCCCCAGTCATCCCAAAAAAAAAAGTCTTCTATAAGTTAGGCTACATCATCATTTTAAAATAGCTTTTTAACCCAACATTTCAAATCTGCCCCACTTTATTGGGTTAAAATGTAGTTGGGCGGATGTACGTTAGCCTTGGTTAGCTTCAGCTCCAACAGTTAGCCTTGCCAATTCAGCAACATTAGCTTGGAGCTAATTAATGCACATAGCTTTATTATCTTTTTATTAGCGTTATAAAATGTAACATTACCCGCCTTATGTTGTAAAATATTCTAATAAAAGCTTGGCATGAGCAGAGGATCCAGTGAGGGCTGATTGCTTGTTATTTATCTCCCTTTTTGTTCAGAATATACACTCACACAACAATGAGAAATTACAGATCTGTGGGTGCTCATAATTCTTTTTTGTAAGTGAATGGATCCAAGTTGTGATCCACCATAAACCAGCCGACTCTGACTGCACGACCACGACGCCCCTCGTCTTACTGCCTGTATCCACTTCTCTGGTCTTAGAGGCTAATTTTTTCTGTTCAGCAGCTTATAAAAACTTGGAACAGGGTTCACCCTACCACACAGCAGCTTTGGGGCATTTGTGTGTTTGCTGGCGCACAGAGAGTGACCAGAAACACCTTCACACAATACAAAGTCAATGGAGCGCTCATGACTGTTTTGCCCTCCAGTGTGGGCGGGGCTTAACTGCGCTCTGCGTACCTTCGTCAACACAGCAGTGTGTGTCTGCCCACAGCTTATGGAGGAGACACCCAGAGGACGGAGGGCAGGGACCACACAGATGTTAAACCTGCCTGATGGCGGTGGAGAGAAAATGAAAAATATAAACTGCACGCTTATGTCAGTTTCAACTGCTGTGAAATTCTGATACGTATCTTTATTTTATGCATTCCCGACATGCTGTCTGAGTTTCATGATGTTTGGGATATGTTAAAATCCCCCAAAAGGCCAATGAAGTGACCGCACTGTCGAGTGCTGGAGCCCTAACAGAAACACTTACATGTTTCTATTCTGATGCTATTGTTATTGTTAATTTCACTTGAATTCCATAAAACCTTACCTTCATGTTTTTGCTGCGATACAAAACAAGCAGAATGATAATTTCTTCTACTTGGAAAAATTACTTTTTCAAAGCAGCTTTTTCACAGTGTGAAATTCAAACAATTATTATATATATTATATATTATATTTTTGTTTTCATAATAATGTTTTTTTTAATTGCTGAGCATGCAGATTGTTGTTTACGTATGATGATCATTTTATCAAGCACAGTCATTTTAAGTGTTGATGAGAAGCCTCAAAAGCACAAACGTTGTAATAGTCATCACCTGCAGAGGACAGTGCTCATTGATCCGACAGTGAACTTCCACTTTCGCTGACGATCTGCTAAATGTGAAAGTAAGCGTGTGAGTGAGTTTAGGAAAATATGGTGTACCCTTCTCATCCACCCTGTTGAGTCCCAGCTGGCCAGATTTGTTGGCCCCGCAGCAGTAAACCGGGCCTGAGAGGGTGAGGAACAGGGTATGATTTCCTCCAGCTGCAATCTGAGTCACAGCTACGCCACAGAGAGCCCACACCGGTGCAGGATTGTGCTGCACTGACACCTGCTTCCCCAGACCCAGCTGACCGTGACTGTTCAATCCCCATGAGAAGACGTCTCCTCCTGCAATGGAAGAGCACAGAAAAAAATTCTTTATTTAAGTTTTAGTCCCGAACGGTGACAAAAAACCCCAAATCAAATCATCTATTTGTGGCCAAACTACAATATCGCATGAAGAAAAATAAATCATGATTTCATTTGACAAAATCAAGCTTGCTTGTTCAAGTTATTGAACTGCTGCTGAATCTGGAGTTGGCACTGCCCCGTATAAAATTATCATCAGTGTGTTCAGTGAGTTTTACCTTTAGTCAGTGCCAGAGAGTGGGAGTTTCCACAGGCAACTTGAATCACTGGTACTGGTTCTGGCAGTGGTATCGGCACCAAACTGCGAATTAATGGCATGATGAAAAAAAAAACAAAAAACAAAAACAAACTAACACGCCATGTGCAAAGCACACACATAACCCATAACCCATCATCCAGTGTGCATCCCTGTACATTCATATATTCCAAAGACTGAGATCTTGCCTTGGTCTGGGATTGTAGCGGGACTGACCCAGTGACATCCCCAGTTGTCCATCTTGTCCGGCCCCCCAGGAGAACACACGTCCAGCCGCACAAACAGCCAGACTGTGGTCCTGTCCACAAGCCATCGTCACCACATTACCCAGCCCCTCAACGCGACCTTTCACAGGATGACAGAGATCACACACACTCCACATCATTATAAATGCTTAAGCCTAAACTGTTGCCTTGCAGGCCATGATTACGAAGACAACTCTTACAAAGTTCAACAAAAAATTTCCCTCTTATAATATAGTGACAGTAATCATATAACAATGTAACAAAAGGCCAATCCACATCATAAGTCCTTTTCAATAAAGTTTAATCATGCCTTGCAGGTAAACTATCTTATTGTTGCTCTGTTACCTCTTACTGTCAAATGTTTTAAATGTTAATCTTTTGCAACATCAACGCCATCAGCTGTGGGCACTAACACAACCACTGTCAGACTCCTCCACAGCCGAATGAACTGCTTACATTCAAGTTAACTTTCGTGTCCTGAACTCTCAGCAAGGAAACGAAACTGAAAGTTTATCATTCACTCTGACTCAGTTACATTCACGGAGACGACTCAAGTGGTACCAAAATAAACACCCAACTAATCTTTACTAAACGTTTAAAGAGCAATTTGAACAGTTTTTTTTTTTTTTTTTTTAAGAAAAGGAAAAAGTGCTGCAGGCTTTTTTTTTTTAACAGAGAGGCACTTATTTAATTATGAATGTTTTCTATTTTAAAACAATTTATCTGCCTTTTTGAAAAAACAAACTAATAATAATAATAATAAAAACAACATTATTACGAACCAGGTGTCCTTCCATTTTTAGATTTCTTCCGGCCCAGCTGTCCCAGTGAGTTGTGTCCGCAGGAGAAAACTCCTCCATCCCTGCTGAGGAATAAAGTGTGCTGCTCCCCGCAGCTGATGTTGGTTATGACCCCGGGGACAGACCAGGACACCGGGCTTAGGGCTGCAGGAGGACCGTACTGGCCGCTGGAGCTGTCTCCCCAGCAGTAAAGCTGTACCATGTCTCCAATTAGAGCTCCAGCTGATGATGCATGTTCATGAATACAACCTGCTTATATAATAATCAGCTGGGATGCTGCCTTCAGGGGCTGTCGGAAGTATCGTGACCGTCAAATGTTCAGCCGCTCATTCTGTGAGTGCAGAATATTGTGGCCAGTTAAAGTATCAAGTAGGTTATAGTGTTTACAGAAGTTGGCGTTTGGGCAAAGGCAAAAAAAGCACAACTTCTTTGGGGTGTGGACAGAAGTGACCAAATTTCTACGGTACTTGAAGGGAGCATGAGAGATTAATCTCAATTATTTTCTGTTACGCCCCCTAGAAAGAAGAAAATACCCCCCACATACACACTCTCCGAAGAAACTATACATAATGTCATTTGTCTACAAAAATGTTATAAATACATCTCTGCATAACATTGTATTCTTATTATCATAAGAATAGTAACACACACACACACACACACACACACACACACACACACACACACACACACACACACACACACACACACACGTCATACGTGTCAGTTTCGTTTAGTTTGTTTTGGTATCTGCAATACCAAAAAAAAAAAAAAAAGCTGACTCAACAGTTAAAGCTTGTGATTGAGAGTTTGAACCGTTCACAGACAGGATAGTCTGCAGTAGTCCAGACTACAAGGCATATTTACTGATATGAAACGTGATGTTTTGGTGCCACTGACTTATGATATAGAAAACACAGCCACAAATAAGAAATAAAATAAGATTTTATTTCAAAGACATCATGAAAAGATGGCCTTTGTGTCAAAGACTCATTAAGATGCAAACGATATTAGAACCAAACAAACTGGTCAGATATTAGTCTTTGTTTCGCAGAAATGAAACTAAAGTGTTTGAAAGCTGCTAAGGTGTACAGTAGTGTCATCAAAATATTTCATCTCTGACTCATTGAAACTAAAATGAAAATAAATAGGTGCAGTTATATTTAGATACAGTAGGTGTTGTCTTGTTGAGAATTCATCACGTGAATGTGGGAATTGCAGGAAACAAAGAACACTCTTAATATGCAATTTCATCATCTCTGCTTTTTAGCACAATCTTTCCAAATCAAATCAAACACGATTTTTTTATATAGCGCCAAATCATAACAAAGTTACATCAAGGCACTTTCCATATAGAGCAGACCAGACCGAACCTTTTCCAATAATATGGACTACTACTTAAGACCATGTAATATTGGGGGTTGGTAGAGCTAACCATCTGGATGGTGCTCTTTCAAAGGGACATTGTTTTTCTCTGCATCTGGCCACATCTTCCCTGTTCAGCATGATCTCTGAAACAGAATACACACCCACAGATCCGTCCTCAAAACCCACAAACACACACTGCTGCTTACACACAGCCAGAGTCAACGGATTCTTGGACAGACACACGCTGCCTAATTTTTCTCCATCGCTGAGGCGCACAACTGTGAGGACGTGTGTCACAAGCAGGTCGCAAGCACAGAGTTTCTCCAAGCTGAGGTAGGCGGCAAAATGTCCAGTTTTGTCCAAGCAGGCTTTAATAACAGGACCCTCAGCTTTAAATGAGAACAGCCTGATCTGAGACAGGTCCAAGAGGTTGATGGTGTCATTGTCTGTGGACAGCAGTGCATAGTTGCCATTGGAGGACATTTGGAAGACTTGTAGCTGACACTGAAAGGACTGCGGCAGCTGAAAGTGCCTGCACACAGTCTCCTCTGTTACCTTCCAGGTGTACATGGCTCCGGATGACGTCATCACCATCACGAAGTCTGGGTGCTCTGACAGTGCGTGGAAAGCGACAACTTGCTCAGAGGCTTCCACGCAGGAAAATCGCTTGCTGATGGAGCCTGACCACAGACTAGCAGCTATTAGGTCACCATGACGACAGCCAATCAGGAAGGTGCTCTCAGGTGACACCACGGCGTTAGAGAGGTACAGGTGTATGCTGCATATGACACTCCCATTTGCCAACTTCCACACCCGAGACAATCCTGCCCTGGAAATACTCACCCCAAAGTTACCGTTAGGGGTGATTAAGATGTCAATAGCTCTGGTGCCTTTGATACGCAGGATATTCTGACATGTTTCTGTCAGCCAGACGTAAACGTCCCCTGCTGATAGTGTGAGAAGGTGGATGTCATTTGGAGAAAGGCACAGTTTTTGCACAGGACCATGATGCAGGAAGGCTGCACATGGAAAGCCTGTTTCTAAACTCCATCTCCACACCGTCTCTGATCCGTCTGAGGTGTAGAACCACTCCCCCGTCCGTTCGAACACCACTTCCTTCACTGCACATCCTGTTTTCGGAGCTGAACCTGCAGAGTCGATCATGCCACAATCCCACACTGTCAGGCAGCCGTCACGTGTGACACAAACCACATCTGAAGCCATTTTGAGGAGTGCGTGAGGCTGCGTGTTTGCTTCTAGGTAGAGGACACACTCCCCCGTGTCAACCCTCCACACTAATATGAAGGCACAGGCATCTAGCAAAGCAAGGAAATGGTGGCCATCTTGGGAGAGCACAGCCTGGATGAAAGTTCTTCCTCTTGGAGCCAGGAAGTGGTCTGACAGCTCCCACTCACTTGTATCCCAGAGTATAACCTGATTAGACTGACACACAAGTAGCAATTGAATTTCTTTTGAGTAATCTGTATTGAGGATGTTTTTGGACTCAACTACAGTGAGTCTTTCTTTTACAAGTCTGGGTTGCGTTTTGGTTGCAATACTCCATACGGTCAGATTCCCACTGCTGTCTACACAGACCATCTCCCTCTTGTCTTCACAGAGGATTATTGATGTGACTGCACTGTGCTTTAAGTTTGTGCAGGTGCCAACCAGTCGCCTGGAGTCTGTGTCAAATATGAATACAGTGCCTTCGTCCTGCCCACAGTAAATGTAAACGCCATTAGAGGAACAAACTACGCAGGTCACAGAGCTCTGACACTCGAACTGCATCAGGATCTCACTGGAGACTGTGAACAAGCTCACAAAACTCTTGCCTTCCAACCACATAAATAACTTTTTCTGACATCCAACAAACCCTCGAATTTTGTTTGGTGCTCTTTGGTTCGTTTTGAAGGGGTCTTTGAGCTCTAGAAACATCTCTGGGCCTGTGACATCCCACAACAAGAGCTTGTTGCAGTGCGTGGAAAGGAGCAGAAAATGATTGCTACTCTTCACTCCTGCAAACTTCAGCTCCTTCTGCTCACAGCTCCCTGACACTTTGGCTACACCACATCCAGGACTCTTCCAGATCCAAGCAGAGCCATCATCCATGACCTCTGCCACAATCCCACAGTCTGTGGCAGATGCCTCTGCTACAGACACATGCTTGCTTTTGCTGTCACACTTTAAATGATGAATGGGAGGAACAGAGGAAGGAGAAGAACAAAGCAATACTCCTAATCCATTTGCTCTTTTTCTCCTCCTCTGTCTGATCTCTCTCACGTAACCTTTGAGTGCAGGAAATACGTCCAGATAAAGGATAAGGCCAGATTCCATCACAATGGGCAGCTGCAGAGGTGTGTGCTGCAGTAAGCAAGCAGATAACTTCAATATGCTTGCCAGGAGTAGCCTCTCTCTTAAAAATGTAAACTTTGATGACCCTTGGCCAACTTCCAACATGGCTATCAGATCACCCAGAAGATCAGCTTGAACCATCGCCTGGTGAAACTCAAATGACATTAACAGCCCACACTCCAACTCCTCCCACTTCTCACTTTGTTGTACATGATATGGCAATTCTACGATATTTCTCAAATTAAGCCGACCTGCATCTTGGAACAAAGATGTGAAGAGAAATGGCTTGCTGGATGGCTGCCTGTCTGTGCAAATTTTTGTTTGGCCAGCGTCCCTGTTTGGTCCTGGTTTCCGGTTAACAAGAAATGGTTTGGTATTCCCACAAGCCCCCTGGCCACTGAAATAATCTGCCATCTCTGAATGAATCTCCTTCCTCATCTCATGAGTGCCTAAATACCTCTTAGCCACCACCAGCTTGAAATGCCTGCTCATCCAGAACAAAACACGCAACCCCGCAAACGTCCCTCTGATTAGAAAGGTTCTCAAATCCAACAGTAGTCTCTCCACCTCGACTTGCGGCACCCTCAGAGTGGAGGAAGGGCTATCACCCTGTTGGACATACTCGGACAGCACCTTGTAATTTCTGGACAGGAGATCAGCGAGCTCAGCCTCAGTGAGTCCTGTCCTGGAGAGAGAGAGGAAGGAGACAGCACGAGCCACAATGGAGGAGCCGTGTTTCTGCTCAAGGTGATCCAGGAGTGCAGAAATGGAGGCATGGACGCCACTGGGGAGAGATGACTCAGTCACATCTGAATCTGATGATGGTAAGAAAGAAAGAGGGACAACGTTTTAAAGCGTCAGTCTGGAGATTTTTCAGGTTTCACAAATTCCATGAAGTTTCCAAAATGAAACGTTGTAGCGTATTCCCCTGACCTGCAGAACGCTATCGTTTGTCCAAAAACAAATCAACTGCTCACACGTTGTTGCACCAACAGGATGAAAATAAAAGATTAGCAGTTCAGTGGTAACCCTGTATGGACTGTACTGTACAACCCTATATAACTTTTCTGGTTTGTCTTTAGACAGAAGAATACTAAGTCAAGCTGAGCATACAGATGGACCATAGGTTTCTCAGTCTCAGCCAGTTTCATATGTTTTTTTGAAAATAGTCCCCTAAATCCTCTAATTCAGCACTTACTTCAGCCTGGAGTTTCAGCATTTGCTGTCCCCAACTCAGAAACGATTTACTCTTTTTTTAACGTCATGTGAACATATTAAGCGAGAGAATAATGTAATCTGTGGTGTTTTCATGGGATTTATTGACTATGAGAAAAATACAAAATCATAAATGAAATCTGTTTTAATAAGCTGTATTTTTGTTTACTGTATCAGTCTTACCGGAGTACCAGAGTGAGGTATGCACGTGTAGCAGTCGAGCATAGAGAGTCAGACAACAGGAAGCCAATGCCTGGTTCACCAGAGCCTGCTGTCCTGATGTCACTGTCCTTCCTGAACTCATCAGCAGTGATGCCAACATCTTCACACACTCTTTCCTGTTTGCCACTCCCAACTGTACAAGGATAAATCCCCACTCCTTATCGCTCTCTGATAGACAGTGGGGTGGACTGCATTTTGGGTATTGTAGTTTGATAGCCTGCAGGACACGTGCTTGGCTGGAGGAGACTGCGAGGATTAGTTTTACACTGGGAGGGAGAGGAGATGGGAGGCTCTCAACAATCTGAGGAAAAATAAAGTCATTTTTGAAATGATCAAAGCCGTCAAGGATTAGAACCAGTGGCTGTTTGGGAGAAGGCAGAAGGGAGAGGAGAGAGGAGAAATGTTCCTTAAGCTCAGACAGACTGATCTGAGGTCCTGTGGGATGTGGGCATTGTTTGGTAACAAGGTCAATATTAGAATCACGTTTGTTGTCTCTGCAGTTTGTGGTGCAACAAAGATCCTCCTGGTCCTGGCCAAGGTCAAAACTGGGTTGCTGCTTGGGAGAGTCCCTTTGATATCTACTGGCTATTTGATTACACAGGCTGGACAACAGGTGCTTTGAGGACAGACCCTGTTGCAGCTTGCAAAAATAAGGGATCACTACAGGATCGCTTTCTGGTAGCCACAACTTAATCTGTGGAGACAGACATTAATACAATTTAAACTGAAAGATCATTAAAAAACAAGCCAAAGCAATAGAAGGAAATGCCATTTTAATAGAATTAAATAAGAAATGTCGCTATAGTTCACTTACCTGTCGAGCACAGTGTGCAAGCAGCACTGACTTCCCTGTGCACGGCCCTCCTGTCACCAAAAGCAGGCAGTGTTTGTCTCTATCCCTTACATAGGCTCTGATCTGACGTCAAAGAAAGAAAACTTCAGTGACTGTGACACAAATAATTAAAAATAATATTACATATATAATAAACTGAGTTTTGTACAAATTCCACAACATAAAAATATAGAAAGTATAAAAGTTATTGGTCAGTTAATAAAATTCAGTCAAATAAATATTAAAAACATTTTAATCCTGTGCATTTTGTCTGAAGACACCAACTTCATCTTAACCTCTTGCTCTTCTGGTTGAATGACAACATAGAGTCGGGACAGAGCGTCACACAGCTCGCCCTGATCAGTCTGAAACTCCTCTCTGGTATCGAACATGCTGAAGCGGTCAATCAGCCCAACAAGGTCAGAGTAAACCTGCTGACACAGAGACTTAGCGTAGCTCCGCCTCCTGGCTGTGGTGTAACCATGGCGATGGTCACACTCTGTGGTGGAGGTGTAGACTACAAGTCGACGAGAAGTGATAAGACTGGGGAGGAAGTCGTCACAGAGCTCTGAGAGTAGCTGTGCATCAGTGAGTTCTGTCTTTAGGTCAGAGATCGCAGCCTTAAAGGACAAGAGGTGGAAACAAAGTTGTTCACTTTGGTACGATCTGCATCTGAAGTAAATAAAAATTAATTCACTATTGAACTACAAACATATTCTTTGTTCCTAAAAAAATCAAAACTATTTGAGCCAAAAACTGGTTATTGAGAGCTAGAGAGAGCTATATTGTATTCAATGTGGGACCAGTAAAGGCAAACCTCAGCTATCCACTTCTGTAGCCTTTAAAATCTCCAAGTGATTGACCTGAAGTCTGTGAGTGACGGGCAGGAAGGCAAGGCGATCAAATTTATTTCAGTCATTCATAGCCAGGAAAAGAAAATGGACTTTTATTCATGATAGGTACTAACCCATACGTGCCCCTTGAATGGGTGGTCATCCCGTAACAAATAAATAGAAGCTCATGAGAAAATGGTCGATGACTTTTACCTCCTGCAGCTGTAAACTCATCTGTCTTCTCTCTCTCTCTCCTTTCGCATTGATGACCTTGTGGACGTAGACCAGGCAGCGTCTGATGATGTCATCATCGGGACGGTTGTCCAGAGCAAATCGCAGATCTGTGTCGAGGGCTGGAGAGGACAGTACGCTGAATTAAACCCACAAGCGCACAGAGAAACAAGACCCACAGAGTATTTCTCACCTGATCTATAGTAATGTTGGGCTCGCTCTGCCGACATTTGTCCATTGTGGACACACAGATTTACAATCGTCTGAATTATCTTCCTAAGCTCTTCTTCCTTAGCCTGAATCCGGCTGTTGTCTTCTTCATTATCCTCTTTCTGTTCAACAAAAGACAGATACTTTCAGAAAGCGACACCACAGACTAAATGAGTTGTATTTTGTCATTAATTAGAAATATTATTTATCCAGTTAAATACAAAAACACATTTTCACTAAAATATAATCACTTGCCCAAAAATACAGATTTATCTGATAAACAGATTACTGAGAAAGGACTAAAATCAACATCATCGAGGCTTCAGACTATTAAATGATATATCCACATTAAGATAATCAGGAATGTCATTTTAAAAGCTCTAATTTGGGAAGGAAATTGAATCAAACTTTTTGTGGTTGTTTATTCTTTATTAATAAAAAAATCTGTCACTACTGATGAAACATATATTTATTCAGATTTAAATTGTGGCTGTAATAGGAGCTAAGTCTGAACTGAATTGTGTTTGCTTAATCAGATAAATTAAGTCATAAATTAAAGATAAAATCATGATAAATTAAATTAATCAAGTGTAATTCAGCAGTAAATGAATAAATGCTAAGTTGCTGATTACCTTAGCAGAGCAGGCGAATGCGAGGGGAGGCCTCAGGCGGTAGGAGGGAGGGATGCTGTTCTCGTCCCTTTGGTAAAGCCTCTCCAGCTGCTGGGTGCTGACGCCTGCCTGTTGGCCCTCCTGCAGCAGCAGCTGGAAGGTTGCCACCTCCACCTGGAGGGGCAGACTGGCTGGTCCATACTGATGTCCTACCAGGGCCTGCAGTGTCGCCATGTAGCCACAGAGAGAGCGTCAGTATTAATAAAAATGACGACAACAACAACAGCAACAAAAGATTTTCTGGTGATTTATCTACCAGTAAAAAGGGTCCAGCTGAGCTCTCTCTGCATTCTTTAATCAGCTGCTGTCTGGTGTGTTCATCTGGCCAGCGACTGGGATCACTGGACTCATATGGATCTATTACCTGTTCACAACAACAATGGTTAACAGAGCAACTTGAGGGGAGATGGCAGGTAATTCAGTTTATGAAAAGTGAGGTGTAATAACAACTGGCCCTGCAGTGGCTAAATAATACATCATGTTCCAGCTTACACATGCTTCTGAATAAAGTTGGCGCAGTGTGGTGACTGAAATGCCCTGAGGGGATCTGACACCCTCACAAAAATATGAACACAAACTACAACACTGTGCATCATCACAACACTGCTGCTCTTTTTTTTTTTTTTTTGTCCAATTAAGCAGGCAAATGTAATGGGAATTGACTGCAATCCCAGTTACACCCATGACAGCACATCGGTGCAATATCTCTGTTATGGCTAATTTAAATTATTTTCTTCTAGAATAGCAAGAGAAAATTCTTTCTTTTCCCCCTTTGCCTTCAGTTTGATTTGATTTTGACTATTGCCAGGGAAAAAGCGCAATTTCAATGTTTGATTTTGTATTTGGCATTTTATAAATACAAAAGCTGAACAATTTATGTAATCTATGGATTTAAAAGTTAAGATGAAATTTAGATGACACAAACACACACTATTGATTTACGTTGCTCCTTTCAGAGAAAGGCGTAATATAAATTTCAGTGGATCTTCTGGTTGAAAGAACAAAGGCACCCTGCTGGTGTCTTTGTTCTTCCAAACTAAAAAAATAATAAAAGAAAGTGAAGTTGGTTCCTCCAGCAGGCCACAGCTAACTGCTCCCTTTCCTTCTAAAAGCTATTACTCGTTTGAGTGGTTATGACAAAACAGTATTGTTTTTTAATGTAACAACATAAAAAGTGCATATCGCCTCATCTTGTTTATGTTTATTATGATAAAGCCAGAGATTATAAAACATAAAATAAAGTAGTACATCCCTGCCAAGCACAGCAACAAAAATACTAAAGTGAACAGTGGAGTGTGTACTCACTGTGAAATCCAATCCCACTGTGTTTCTGCACTGCTCTCTAAGTTTGGGGAAAACACTCTCTCTCAGAGCTCTGCGCTCTTCAACGCTGTCTGTACAGAGCGCAAACAAATACGACACATCACCAACAACTGAATAGACATGACTGAAAGACATACGCATCTACATCTACATACCATCCGGGTTAGAGCACAGATAGAGTTTCACACAGGATGAGCGGCAGGTGGCATCTGCAGGGGCCCAATCCATTCGTATTCCCATGGGGCTCATGTAAACATCAACTGCTGCTGGTAAAAAAAAAAAAATTTATCTAAAAGTTAGTGTGGCGCTGTCGTTGGTCCAAATTAAGTTGGGTTGCTACTTTCCCTCCGCGATGTTTCTCTTTTCCCTTCTGCTCCACTCAGGAAATCCTCCCTTCAGTTGTTTGTAGTGTGTTATCATGATCACACCCACTCCCAGTGACTGGCACATCTATGTAACACACACACACACACACACACACACACACGTACATATACATGTAGCTGACACATGACTGAAGTTTGTACAACAGGTGTTTACAAACACACACATAACCACTGAGAAGAACAGAAATAGCAGGAAAAAAAAAAAAACAAACAAAAAACAACAACCCTGAATGACCCATAAACAACTTATCATGTTTTTTTTATTAATTAACATTTGTACACAATAAATACAAACTTAGTTTTTTGTACAGCCAATAATAATATGCAGAAAGACTTTTGCACCTGTTCTCATTATTGTCACCATGGCAACACTTTGTGAAGAGAGAGAAGGCCAGTTGTTCCACCACATCATTAATAACAGCAGCGGCGTTGCAACTGCTCCAAATTCAAGGACAAAAAATATATAGAATTATGTAATACATAAAAAAAAAAAGCAAAAACCGGCTCATACCAAAAAATTCAACACTGTTGTGGATGAGAGGGACTGTTAAAAAAGGATAAATAATGATGTTCAAATTGTCAGCTACCAACAAAAAATCCTACATTTTGACACATTGACTGTTTGAGCATTTAGGGTGGGAAGTTCTGTGGGATGCTGCTGTAAACCATAAACTTCAAAAAAAGTTTGAAAACCAGTATAAATAAGATCTCAGAGAGATCAAGGAGAGGCTGTTGTTCAAGTCGCCTTGACCACACTGTTACAAGTCAATGCCATTTCCTACAACAGCAGAAGAGCAGAGGTTTGGAGCTTAAACTTTAACTCCAGCTTCCTTATCCTTTCTTAGGTGGGAATGCTACAAAAAATGTTGTTTCTAAAAAATGATGCAAAAACTATTAAGGTTGTTTCTTTTAATATTTTCACAATTTCCGCCTTCACTTGTATCAATCGGATATTGTTTCAATCTCACCTCCACTTTATAGACCGATCAGTTTGAGCCCAAGCCTCAAGCTGTGTCCCCACATATTTCACATACTCACAATACTACATAATGTGCACTTTTTAACCAATCAATCAGGAAATACTGCAATTTTGGAGAAGAACTGATAAATGTTCATCCATTTATTATCCTATTCATATCTCTGAGCATTTAACAAAATCAGAGGCAGCTTAAAATAAATATGTAGGAAGAGAGTGGGGCACATCTTCAGAGTTGAACACAGACCAGTTAGTCAGTCAGTTTTCCTCCTCTCTCTGATAAACAATCACACGTAAAAAAAAAAACAAAAAAAAAAAAAAGAACACCACACATTTTCTCCATATTTTCATTCAAAAGACTGTAATTTTTTCTTTGTTCTTTATAAGTTAAGGAAAACACTAAATTACACAGTCCACGATTAGCTCTCCGTCTCTTTAGAAGAGCAGAGATTTAAAAATAGAAGTATCAGTCACACTGAAACAAAGAGGATCCAACACAGCATTACAATGAAAAGAATGACTCTGATTGCTGTTTGTAACTACAATGATTCAATTCAGTGAGTCATTTCTACACATCCTCCTGCTAATTGAAGGTACTGCTACTTTCAGGGGAAGGTACAAATAAATAAAAGTGCTACGTTGCCCTTTGGGTAAGAAGTTTTAAAGGTTTGATAGGTATGTAAAGGGGGAAATCTTTTTTCTTTTTCCTTGACTTTGAGTACAGACTGAATAAAAAAAAAACTAAACAAACAAAAAAAGCGATTCTTGCTGGTTCGGCCCATTCAGCACAATGTATCTATTTCATAAATCTTGGAAATATTGCGGATATGTTTATTTTTATGGAATAAAACTACCATAGTGATGTGATGGAGACACTAAAACAACAGAGAGAAAAAATATCTGTAAATGTAGCGCATCTCAGTTAAAAAAGGATATATGTTATAGGTGAATAAAATCAATGTGAGAGGAGATATGATCTGTATGGGATAAAAGTCATAGTATTCATTCTGTGATTATTAAAATCTCTTGACCCCAAATAATTTTCATTGCCTATATCATCTCAGATAAAGCTTTTCTTTTCACCGAATGGTGAATAGCAACAATTCCAGCGCCTCTGACAGCACCATCGTCCTCCTCCTGAACCAATCAGTGACATAAACACAGAACGGGTCACAGAATGAGGGAAGATATAGCAATGTGTGTGTAATATTGTGTAACCCTGCGTGTATATGATAGTTATTGATTCACACCAACTGCAAATGGACAGAACAGACATTAGAGAAGAGAGGGAGGGGAGAGAAATGAAGATAAGAGCAGAAGGAAGGATCCAGCCTCCATTTTCTCTCTTTCTGGCACTCTCCGCTCCCCTCTTACTTTTCAACTCTGCTTCATATTGTATTTACAATGCCCTTTCTGGATAAGATGAGAACTTCAACTACATATCAGACATGGCCATCCATTCAGCTGAGTTAGTCTATGTGAAACGCTGTGCATAACATTCCTATGATAACAGTAATGTACTGTACTGTACTAATACACATTGAATACGTATAATAATAAGAGCTATATATGGCCAGGGAAGGGCTGGGGAGGAGGGCACTGTCCACACATACGACCCAGTTTCTCTGTCCGTTTACTTCAACCCTGACCCCCCACTCTTAAACATGACAAACTTGGCAAGTTTTGACTAGTTCCCTTTCATTAAGCTTACTTTGTAAGGAGCTTATATAAAAATATAACATATTTAAAACTTTTTTGTATACCACCAATGATAGATTAAATCATTTACTTTACCTTTCTTTTGCTTTCTAATTGTATTTCAAGCCAAAAAATAATCAATGATTTCTTCTATTTGTTTGATACCCTCACTTTCTTTTGTTGGTGTCATGGCTCCAAGGCCTTTCTCATGCTTCATAATTATTTGTTTGCAAGTGAAAAAAAAAACCCAAACAAACCCAAAAACCTTTTATAAGCTGTAGAAAAAAGGAAACAACTGCACAAGGAAATAAAATTTGAAGTAAGCTTAAAAAGATAAAAGAAAACTTGCCAAAGCCATCATTTAGTTGTCACTCACTCCTCTCGAAAACAGCCTCCCTCCTGTGCCACTCCTTTTACTGTGCTCTGGTTTGCTGTCCAATGAGGTGAAGTTTTAAGGCGAGAATGGAAAGACGGGGGCGGCAGACAGAGATGTTGCACTTCATTAGGAAGCTACTAATGAACAGACATTAATAATGGACATTAATTCATTGGATAGTCTGCCTTTACCTCCCCTCTCTTCTCTCCCCTTCAGACTGAGGGGGAAAAAAGATGCAAAGTGGCCGGAGGGGTTGATGGGGTTCAGTTCTTTTTTCTTCACATCATTTTATTTCAGCTCACTTCAGTTCAGAGCAGTTCCGTTCCTCAGCCTTGGGATTAGTCTATCATCTGTTTTAATTTTTGGAGTCTCCTTAAACGACTACCAACTTGTCTGCCTGTCACACCAGTGTGATCTCCACCTCCTCCGTCTTGTCGCTCTTCTCCTGCTGTCTCCTGGAGTGCTGTTTAGGCGGAGGAGGAGCAGCTCGAACCTACAGCAGTGAAAAACATTAATGTCATGATTTTCCTAATTGTGTAATTTTTATATTCTGCCATATGATAAAAACACTTAACACAATAAAAGGGGTGGTTATTCTGTAATTAATACAGCGCCCTGCTTGGAAATAAAAAAAAAAAGACAAAAAAACAAGAACAACACAGCCAACAAGTGATCAAACTGTTTGTATTCTAGCTCTACAACACTAGGCTGCAAGTAATTAATACTTATAGGATGGAAAAAAGCCCAAGGTGACATTCAAATTGCTCTATTCATCTGACCAACACACACTGTATGCGTCTTGAAGTAGGGATGGTTTTATTTTGGTTTTTAACAACTTAATATTGTCTCAATTATCAAAATGGTTACATAAACAAATTTTCTGCAAGCCAATCGTAAGGTTAACACAGTACAGAGGCAATTTGGTTTGTTATATTGAAATGTCTAATTACACTACATATAATCACCACAATGCTTTTTTCCCCCCATAGCAAACAAATACGTTTTCTTGCACGCTTTTGAAAAATTTTTCATACTAACAGGTCGTAATTTTCCTGGGCCTCCTTCAGGGGTGAATCGTTGTGGTTGTGACTGAGGAAATCCTGGTGACACTGGACTCCTGCCAGAGCTCTGATCTATGAAGATAGAGATTTCTAATAAAAAGTCACAATGACCTCTCTCAACTACTTCAGCACGTTTGTGTGTCTTACTGTGAGTGGACAGCGGTCCTTTGTGTGACGAGGCAGGCAGAGGAGGCTTGTGCTCCCCGTTAAGTGCAGTGGAGGGTGAGCGTGGAAGAGGAGGCGGGGTGGAGGTCTCGGGGCTGGTGAAAGGGCTGATGGGAGGTTGGTCATATAGGGGAAGTGGTGGAAGAGAAGATGGCAACTTCAGAGATGGAGATATCTGCAGAAAGAAGCAAAGACTGGAATAAATAATTCTGCTCATTTGGCTCCTAGGGATATATTTCTGTTCACTGAGTGTGTAACTTTGAGTCTCGTGATCTGTATGGGTTTTTTTTTTTTTTTCATTTTCATAAAAATTAGCTGAAAAATGATCAAGAAATAATGTTTATTTACTAGTTTGAAGTGTGACCTCCTCCACCAACCTTTAAAGATTCTGATTATCTTTTACTGATCAAACTAAAAAAAAAAAACATGTAGAGTTGTTTTGTGTTATGACTGCAGGCTTTTAGGAAGGGAGAGGCTGTATCCTTCCTGTTGCTGAACCTCTAATAGGGGAGCGTTAAGGGCCGCAGATAAGACCTCCTTCTGTGATTGTAGTGCAGGGTTTTTATCAGGGCTCTGCAGGAACATGGCAGTTCTGATCCAGTGTTTGTGAACTCTGCCCTGTTGATAGATCAGTTGAACAACAGGCAGGAAGGGAGGGGAGAGAGGGCAGAAAGTGGCATAGTAGACTAGACTCTATTCTCGGTATTTGTGCCCTGAGGAAAAATGGATAAGGCCAGATTTCCAGCTTAGCGCAGGAATAAGGAGTCAAATGTCTTGTGTGTTACTTAAGCAAGAGTTATGCCTTCATTTTAACTCCACTTCTCTGAGTTCTCCTACTGAGTTAAATGTTGTTGCGTGTGTTATCTGTGAGATTTAGCTCCACATGCCTTGTGTTAATGTACCTGTATATCACCTTGCCCTCCCCCGCTGGTCTCCCCATTTTCAGTGAAATCTTCTACCAGTACGGAGGGGAACACGCCCACCCGCCCATTGAGCTCTCCCTCCCAGAAACCGTCGTCGGTCTGAGTGTCACGGCTCAACAAACGGATCACTGCTCCCTCTGAAAAGGAGAGCTCCTCGTCCGCCTGGCCCTCATAGTCATAAAGTGCACGGACATACACCGCTGCAGTGGAAGAGGAAAGAGAAGAGATTAGCAAGAGATACATAAAAAAATTATATTATTTCCAGGTAGTTCCTGATGATCATACATTGAACAAGACAGAAGAAGATACGTGAACTGTAATGATAACTAGATTTCAGGGTTTTCTCATGTGCCTCATCCAAGTATATTAATGTAGAGCAAACACATGGCAATACAAAGAGGGTTAGGAAAGAAGAATAATACATTTCAGTATTTTCAACAACAAAGAAGGCAATATAGTGGCACAACCCAGAAGTAATTTCACCTTCTTTTTTTCTTAGGAAGGAAACATGAAGGGAACATGAAGTTTTAATTATTTGATGTAAATCAGTCAGTCTGGCAAGCCTAGTCAATATTTCTTAAAGCATAAGCATCTTCTTCTTTTCTGTCTTAACAGTCTTCATCAGCCATCGTGAAATTAAACTATTGTGATTTTAAGCAGCACTTCGACTGCTTTTTTCCATGCTGGCGCTTTGTCAACCTTCAATATGTGTTTGGATACAACCAGAGATAAGAGTGAGGCCAGAGAGAATGAATGTTTGTGATAAAGTGCTGCTCATGCCCATTTTATTAAATTGCCCAGCAAGTCCAACTACTGATGTTTAGTAATCTTTGCTTAATTTCATACAATCGGTCTACCCTAGTCTCCTGTCAGTGAGGTAATGGAATAAGAGCAACAAGATTCAAAACTGAGAACTATAAACAAGTTAAAAAGGAAATCTGTTTCTCTTCAGCCCTTTGTTTCTTGTTCAGTAGACTACCCCTGCACTTGCTTATTACAATACATCCTAATCAGCAAACTCAGTTGGAACTCATTGGAGCAGTAAAAAGAAAAACGCCACTCTCAGTGGCCCATAATAACTTCATTAAAGGAATAATCAAATGCATTTAAAGTGGTTAGTGTGTTCACTTCAGTTCTTGGTGTGCAGGTTAATTAGTACAAAGAAAAAGCCGACTTTAGCTAATTGACAGCATGCTTACTGTTTGTGTCTCCATTGATACAGCTAGACAGCAATTCTGGCTCAGTTGAATTGGATGAGGTGTGTGATCGGGCGTCAAGTGTAGCCAAAGACTGGAGCATACTCAACAGACTGTTGGAGGTAGGGAACTGCAGGTATTTTTCTGGGACATAGCCAACATGACCCGTCTTATTGCGTGCCTGGAAAAACACATACACACAATGAAATGCAGTCACAAATTCAAAAATGCACAATCGAATGGATGAGTTAATGCTTGTTGTGCGTTTGTGCACCTTGACCCAATCCTCCATGTCTCCATCCTCTATGACTTCCAACATCTCCTGTTCATCAATAGTTAGCTCGTCTGGCTGAGAGGCCTGCACAAGAGAGGAAAGAAAGGAAAACAAAATGGGGTTTAAAAATCCCTGCATTTGCATCATCTTCAGTACGTATATTGATAACTGAAACTATATATGTAGCTATGAGATTCAGTACATGACATTCATTTACTTTACTCGTTTTTGAGACATTTATTGTGTATAGCTTGGAAAAGTTAGTGAAGAAAATTCTCTATAAACTGAAGACTCAATTCCTCATTAATAATTCATTTTAAAATGGTCATAATTTGTACTTTTTTTCTCCCCAGCTTGATTTGTTTCGAGATATATTTAGCTGTTCACGAGTTAACTCTGTGTTTGTTCACATACCTTGTATGAGTACAGGACTTTGCAGGTAAGCGGATAGTTTCTTAAGGTTCCCGAGGGACTGGAGCTGCTGTCATCAAAAACCTCCATGTTCTCTTCACACTCTTCGCCTTCCTCACGCTCCAGGTCCACTGTGCCCTTCAATAAAATAAACATTAACACAGCCAGATAAGGTCAAAACCTCTGATAACAACAAGGTCAAAAAGAAAGGCTTTATTCACAAAAAAAACTCTTCAGTAAAAAAATAAAAATACAAACAAAATGTTCCAGAATGAATGCACAAAAAGTTGTCCAAATGCAAACGTTTCCAAAATCAGATTTTGACTATATTATACCAGAAAATAAAAATACTGAAATCTTTATAGTGTGGCTACATAGTTGATTATGTGAAATTATGTGAAATTATCTGAAATATCTTCCAATTTCGACTGTAACTGCAAATTCTGTTTTTTTGGTTCCATTCATTGGTTGCCTATCCTGAACTTTTCCGTCCTCTGTGCTGGTTTCTTTACCATGCTTCCTTACCTTGTAGTCCTTTTCCTGTTGAATGTGGCGACCTACAGCTTTTAGAAACAGGTGTGAAGGGACTAATGTTTCACATGATCCAACCCCTCCCTCTTTTGTTCCATGAGAAATTCACTGGCTTATATGAAGGTCATGTGATCTAGCTGGTAGAAAGATCCATTACACACAGCAAGCTGCCTTGTCTCTAACAAAAGAGTGTGTGTGTGTGTTTGTGTGTGTGTGTGTGTGTGTACTCTATTCCTAAATCATTGTGTTTAGTCATCAGATTTCTGTTGACACAGTAAACTCTACACCCACACAGGACAAAACAGATGTGTGCTTTTGTATATGAGCTGATCTCCCATATCAGTCTCCTGGACAGAAGAATCTGTTCTCCGTGGAATTAATAACCTTCTGTTTTACTCCTAACAGGTTCATAAAAATTAACTAATTGTTGTCATAGATCTCCTCTGAGACTGACTGCCAAAAAGGAATTTGAAACACACGCTTATCTTGCTTTACAGATGTAAATGCAGGGTACATAATACATAATACATAATCACCATGGCAATGCTAAAACGCTAATGACTGGCATATATAATGTTTTCCACGCTCACCAGTTTAGTTAGTATACTATGTCACAAATTTTAATATTGCGGCCCTGGTGGCAAAGTCAGAAATACAATTTTTTTCTCTCAGGGATTTCAAAGTAGTGGATCAGGTGAAAGTGGCATGTTGTGTTTTTGGATTGTTAAGTTAAAGTATTGTACAAAGTATAGAGTGAAGTACAAAGTACAAAGTTGTGCACACAACCATTTGTGCTCTATTGCGGGAATAGGCGAACTTGATGTCCAGTTCTTAAGTTTGAGATCTGGTTGTAAGGCTGTATTTTTTGTTGTTTATGCATATTTGTTTTGTTGTGTAATCCTTGTCCACGTTACTGCACTGATTTAAAAGCACATTTCACAGTCTAATGGCCAATTTCATCCCTGAAGTAAAATGACCAGCATGTATTTCAGTAACAACCCAAAAAAAACACATCTCTCAGTGTGCGTACTAATACACATGAAATGTAGACCAATCAACCAACAAAGCAAGCAACCAGATTTTATTGGTCCTGGAGGTAATAACTGTGAAAGTGATATTATAATGAAGGTGGTGGCTGCCTAAGGGACTTTAGG
Source organism: Echeneis naucrates (assembly GCF_900963305.1). NCBI lineage: Eukaryota > Metazoa > Chordata > Actinopteri > Carangiformes > Echeneidae > Echeneis > Echeneis naucrates. The sequence goes on along the minus strand of NC_042523.1, from coordinate 17,639,126 downwards.
GTTCAGGGCTTATTGTATTTCATCGTTGTATTAATAAAGTAGAGTCAGATGACAAAATGGCAGAGGGAGGAGCCTGCTCCAGGCTCATTGTTTTTCTTTGGAACCCTCTACAGATTAATATTTATAATACATCTTTCGTTCTATCGTTCACCATTGTTCCACTCTTAACCTTTCTGTAATCAGTAAACTACTGTTAACAATCCTTCCTACTGATATCCTCCTCCTCCATCGCGCTTCATTTCCGTTGCTGTACCTCTTTATTGCTGTGCCTGGTTTTTTCCCCCTAATGTCAATCTTTTAAGGCTCCAGTGCACTCCAATAAATTAAGGTTGTTCAACTGTTGTCAAATGCCTGAATATTTCATATAGCCTCTGATAGATTCGTCTCATAAAGAGGAATAGGACATTAAAAAATGAAGGTCAACAGATCAGGGGCGATTCTAGGATCTGACTTTTAGGGGGGCTAGGCCCCCAGGAAGCAGCTGGCCAGAGTATGCACAAAAAAAAAAAACAAAAAAATAAAAAATATTTAAAAACATATAATATGCGCCATTTTTGCACAATCTCTAAATATTAAATCTGAAACTATATGGCCGGACTATATAACACATTAAAAGGTAGTCTACAGTCACATAGCGACATTAATAACAATCATTAAAAAACTTTAACTTCCTTCTACTTATTCTTTCATATAAAAAAACACCTGTGTTTCGGCGATAGCTGTCCAGTAACTTCCGTCAGACTTTCTAACTAAAGCCAAAGACAGCTTCACACCGTCACATTTCATATCTGAATATCAAGTTTAACTCTTAGCAACTGAATAGCTAGCGCTAGCTCCTAGCGCCCGAGTTTATCGTCATCATCATGACAAGGCATTGATAAAATCGTCTTGTGGTCAAGTGTCGTTTAATAGACATCTGACAGATTATGTCAAAGTCGTAATGAATGAATGAATGAATCTTTACCTGGTTATTTGTGCTGCATTCGTGTGGATCTAACAGCTGCACCGCCTCTACAGGAGGCGCCCACTCATGCATAAGCCTTTTACCATTTCCCCCATCCTCCAAACAAATCAGTTTTGCGAACAAATGCTAAAGGATTTGAGGACTAAACGATAGGAAGGGCTTAAGACCTCCGCCAAAAAGGGCTAACTTCGCCACTGCTAACGGGGCTGCTTAAGGACCCACCGCGTTTTTCTGCCGACACATCTCAGTCTCTCTGACAGCTCACGCCATCCCGGTTATTACAATTTGGTAGGCGTTTAACGCAGCAGCCAATCAGGTGCGAGTTCCAATGTTTTCGACCAATCATAAGCGATCGTCCAAAAAGACATCACTCAGCAGTCACAATGACGTAACCTCCCTCATCCCGCCCTCGTCCCTTCGACGGGCAGTGACGTCACCCTCCTTCCCTCCGACAGCTCGCGCCATTACAGTTTGGTAGGCATTTAAGGCAGCAGCCAATCAGGTGCGAGTTCCAATGTTTTCGACCAATCATTAGCGATCGTCCAAAAAGACATCACTTTGAGGCAGTGACGTCACCCTCCCTCCTTCCCTCCGACAGCTCGCGCCATGGTTTGATGGGCATTTAAGGCAGCAGCCAATCAGGTGCGAGTTCCAATGTTTTCGACCAATCATAAGCGATCGTCCAAAAAGACATCACTTTGACGGGCAGTGACGTCACCCTCCCTCCTCAGGGAGTATAAATAGGGGCCGTGAGCTCTGTCCTCTTCATTCTCCTCTCCCTTAGCTGAGGAGAAAGCTCTGGTTCCCCGGGGGGACGCTCGGGTCCCGGCGTGTACGGACTACAGCCCTGGACCTGAGAGTCACCGACGGCTGTCTGTCGGTGAGGGACCTCCTCATCGGTAGGCTTCACTCGGTGGGGGCTTCAGTATCATACCAGGCGATCTGAGCCCGTCCTGATGCGCCGCCCAGAAGAACAAGTACAGGAGTATTTGGAAGTATCTGGGAGTGTAGCGCTCCGGCCCAGGTGCTGAGTTGAGAGACGGATAGTCTCTCTGTGTGTGTGTGTGTGTGTGTGTGTGTGTGTGTGTTTTTTTTTTTTTAGGAATAAATAAAATAAAATGAAATAAATAAATGAAATGAAATGAAATAAATAAATGAAATAAAATGAAATAAATAAATGAAATAAAATGAAATAAATACATGAAATAAAATGAAATAAATAAATGAAATAAATAAATGAAATAAAATGAAATAAAATGAAATAAATAAATGAAATAAAATGAAATAAATAAAAAATAAAAAAATAAAATGAAAAAATAAAGAATAAAAAAAAAACAATAAAATGAAAAAATAAAAAAAATTAAATGAAAAAATAAATAAAATAAAATGAAAAAAATAAAAAATAAAAAAAAGAAAAGAAAATGAAAAAAAGAAAAGAAAAGAAAAAATAAAATGAAATAATAAATAAATAAAAAGAAAAAAAATGAAAAAAATGAAAAAATTAAAAAGAAAAGAAAAGAAAAAAAGAAAATTTAAAAAGAACATGTAAAAAAAAATGTAATTGAAAAAAAAAAAAAAAAGGGGGCATTTTGGCGGTGTAGTGGTTAGCGCTGTTGCTGTCACCCCACAATAAGAAGGTTTGGTTCCTGGCCTGGGGCCTTTCTGTGCGGAGTTTGCGTGTTCTCCATCATGTCACTCGTGTGTTAAGAATTTAGAAATGTAAATGTTGGATTGCAAGTTTGTACACAGTGATCAAATGTAAATCTGATTGAGTTGGTGGCTGTTTTGTCTTTGGAGATTTATGTATGTTCGACAGTAAGTTCGTGCAGTTTTTCCACAGTCCCCCCATGACTGTCACCTCCACATCCAATTATACTTCAGCATTATCACTCTGACGCTGCTCTCTCCTCACCTCTCCTCCACATCACACCACCTCACACCTGCTTTCACAAGTAACTCTCTCCTTCTTTCCATCACATTTCAGTAATTGTCACGCTACCACTCCCTGTCCCTCTTACCGCACAACTCCTACCATACCTACTTCTCCTTCCATTTGTCTTCCTACATTGCTCTCTCTCTCACTCGACAGACTTTCTTTCCCTCTGGTGTTAGCTGCCAGCTGCAATATCATGTGAGCAGAATGCCAAGTGCTTCCAGTGTACAAGACTGAGTATGTTTAGTGCTGTAGATAGACACACACCCAAAGATAAACTTCTAGTCAATGACACAGAGACGGAAAAACACAAATGCATGCAACATTCATAAATACCTATATTTTTAAACCTTACACTTAGTTTAATAAATAATAAAACATTCTAAGATGTCTACTTATTCACTTTCTTGGCAAGCAGCTGAATGAAGGGACCCTTACGTCTCTGCAATAAATGTGAAACTACAACTGGCAGCCAGCTTTCTTAATTTAGAAGAAAGACTGGAAATAAGATGCATAGCTGTCCTGTCATTGTGCCAGGGAAGTGAATCTGCCAAGCCCCCATTTTAAGACATTATATTACATATATTTTTTATTTAATGCACAGAAAATATTAGTGAATCTTTTTCACAAAGATTAGAATGCTATGATAGTTTCAGCAAGAAAACACCTACTAAACATGTCAAAATACTTGTTTAAGGTGAAATGCTATTTACAATCGTAAAGATTTAACTACTGCTACAGCCAGTAATGAGGGAAGGCGGCTATGATACTACCTGGAGCTCACTCACACTCATAAGACCAAAGGTCCCTTCAGACATCAGATCTGTACTCAGTCTAAGTAGAAACTCAAAACTTGAAAGTTGAGAGCAGACTGCATCAGTATTCTAGAGGGGAAGGCGGGCGTTTTAGGAGGCTGTAGCTTGCGTGACAGATGATTAGGCGGCAGGGCTGAGGTCAATTATCTTGCAATTTACATCATCCACGATGTGATTTGCCTGGAGAACTATTCTAGCTGTGTGGCTTTCACTCATAATGAAATCATAAAAAAGTCTATGGCATTGAGTTTGGGCCTTGGTGTGTATTATAACACTTTTGGGATGTGCTGAATTAAGCGTAGTTTTCATGTTGTACAGGAAGGAAAACTGTAGGGACAGACAAGTCAACAGCGGTTATATGACGAACATACAGTGACATAATTCTGTGGGAAACAGAGGCCTCCATGCAACACAACAGCTACAGCTTATGCTTCATGGTGAAGGGGTATTCTTCTAACTCTGTGTGAGAATTGCGCTTTCCAGCCAAATCAATATAATCTTTGATAGTTTTTCATATACTCTGCAATGTTTTGACATAGTTTTAGTAGCATTTGGACATAGCTTTATGTTATATCCGCAACTTTATTGTTCATTCATTCCTCCATTGTTCTCACATTCCATCAATAAACTTTCTGTTTTTGTGAAAATACGATGAGTTTGCTGGCTTGGTAAGAAAGCAGCAATTTAGACACAGTGAAGGGAGGTGTCTCACCGAGAGTGAGGGATCGTGGGAAGTGTAGCTGGCCCAACGTTCATTCTCCAGCTCCTCCATCACCTACAGCATGCACAGAGAAAGTGGGTAGGGGGGATTATATGCATATTGCAACCACACTCCTACAGACATACTGCGGTATTCTAAATAACTTCTAATTTCTGACTTTAAGGTTATAAATGAACACACAGAGCATATTTTTCCAGTTACAGATGAAACCCACCTGGTTCATTGCACTCTTTAGCCAGGTATCCACAGCAACACCCACCTGACGCAGCAGATCTAACCGAGCCTCAGCTTTCAGCTTTATTGTCTTTAGAAAGAGACAAAGACAAGAATTTTAAGAACATAAAAATATACTCGTCTCACAAACAGCTTTTCTCCTATGAGTGAAAAGAGAAAAAAACAATTATTGATCATTGGCTCCTAGGTCCTATTTATTCTTAGTTTTAAGGACTATTTTAAACATTGAATTACCTTTGTTAATTATTAGACTGCAAAGGCACTGCGTGCCGGCATTAGTACATTTATCCTCCTTGCAAAATGTTGTCTTGACTACCATCAATGGACAAAACAATGAATATAAGAATTTGTACAACATTTAATTTAAATCAAAGGCAAGAGGTTGAATTGTAGCAGGACTACTACGGTTTCAGTTTGGTCTCCAGGCTGTACAAGTCTGTCTGCTTTATATTTATTCACAAGTGGCAACCTCTTCCTCTGTGATGGAAGATGAGCTCCCACTTGTACACAAAAATACACAAGCACTTCCTATCAAGATGCTGAAAAAAAAACCAAAACAAAACAAAAATCCCAAACACAAGACAATAACAATTTAGTTATTAAAAAGCAATTCTATAAACAGTAAGCACCCTATATTAACAGTTTCTCACATACAATGGGTTCATTGAACTAATGCATGCATAATGTCCTAGGGGAAACTGTATGTCAGAACAGTTATTACGATATACCCCAATCTCTGGTGACCATACACTTCTCTCATTGCCCTTTGTTTAAGTTGAATTATTGTTTTATATTGAAACTACAAGGCAGCTCAAAGGCATTAATTAAAAAGAGAAAGAGACTAAAATGTGTTCTCAGTTGTGCAGTGATACAGTGATAGCAGAGTTTGTGGTATCTAGCAAACTGTGGCTCTAATTCTTAAAAATTCACAAACCTTTAAGGATATAAAAGATCATTCAGAACCCTGTTCAAATATAACCCTGACTGGAAAAACTTTTGAAGAAAAATATTTTGATGTTTTTGTGTTTTTTGTTTTTTTGGCTTTTAGCTGTATTTGATCATAGTTCAGTGACAGAACAAGGATGTGAACTATATTTGCATCCCCCAAAATGTGCTGAATCGAAGTCTTGTAGCTTATCAAGCCTTGCTGCATTTGCTTTAATGAGCTGTGAACGCTTGACACGTACTGTGTTCTTTGCTAATGAAATAATATGACGAGGCTATAACCACCAGTCAGGAGACCTCTGAGACTAAAATTCAGTCTGTCTTGCCTCCTCATCTTTCTCTTTCATCTCTGATCCTTTCTCTTCTTTCTTGCTGTCTCTCCCTGTTTTCATCAATTCCCTTCTTCATTAATCTGTCCTTTCCTTTCTCACTGAAGCTGACAGAGTGGATTGATAGCTGATACCTCCTTTTTACAGAGGAAGACAGATACACTCTCAAGACAGATTGCCCAGTTTTGATCAATAAATTACCTGAGCCATTAAATGCCACAGGTTTTTTTTTTTTCCATCAGAAGCACCCAACTTAAAATGGAGGAATGCACAAGACTTATCTGCCTCTGATGTTGTATAACTATTAAAATGCTAATTCAAAATTAAAATATTTAAAGATACACTGTGAGGCACTGATGCTTAAAATAGTCAGCATGCATCAGTACGTTGAGTCGTGGAAGTCAACAGATTAAGCAACTGGTGGTGTTAGCACAGAGCAGTGGTGGAAGGATGCACAAACTTGGACAAAAAGAAAGCAACTGGCTGCAGAGATACTGCAGGAAGAAAATTAATTATGAAATTTGGCAGATTTAAAATGTCAAGAATCTGATGCCCTTCAAAAAAATATTGGGGTCAACTGATTTTTTTAAATACATGAACCTGCTAGACTAGAACTAGAATTTAAAAAGCTTAAGCTGAAAATGGGCCTTGACCACAAGCATGTACTGTATCCCAGTCTGTTTTACAATACAGTAGCAGAAATACCAACAACTCGGAGAACTGATTTGGTGCATGTTCTGACACCTTTGTGTCTATGTTCTATTTATCATAAGGACTAGCTTGTCAGTTCAAATAAAATAAAGGGTATTTCCAATCAATTTTCCAGTCCTTATTAGTTTTGGCTGCTTGTGCTATACTGTAGAGTGTCTGAAAGCACCATCTCAATGCCTCTACTTGTGATTGATTGTGATGCCATGTGCTAATGAGCCCAGATTGTCTTTTGGAAGCAGTTTGGGGAAAAAAAAAAAAAAAAAAAGAATAGCCTTCAACAGCTCATTTAGAATGAAGACAACTTCTTGCTTCAAATATCCTCACTCTCTCATCCTCTAGGAACCTCTTAGAAAGAAGAAACAGAGGCCAATAATCACACCACTTTAATATGGAGAATAAATTTTTGGATTTATGCTTAACTAGAAACTATGCAAAGATACTGTCTAAATACAACTTAGCTCGTATGTCAGGTAAATTGCCCCAGTTCTTCAAACTTCGTCTGACACCATTGAGCTAGTGCTAGATCTAGTTAAGTCTTAAACTTAGAATAGTAAAAATACAGTAAGAAATTATCAGTTTCATCTTAGATTTATTCTTGCTCAAAAGATCCTCAAGAGTTATTCTAATCCTTTATTTTGCTTTATTTCCCTTTATGTTAAATGCAGGTTGTTTAATTAATAACAATAGCTCCAGAAGAGCAGAGGTGTAAGCCGGGGGGACAGTCATGATATTTATACACAAGACTACGTAATGCAGTGCGATTTAAGTTTCACTTGAGTTTTTATAATAGTATGCATCACTTAATCATGCTGTGGCATTTCTGAAACTATGTAATGACTATAGACATACGTCCATGATCTATAGTTCCACTATCCACAGTGCTTTATCAAGCACTCAGATAGAGACCATAAAATCAGCTCAGCATCTGTAGAGCAGAAGATAAAATACTCTGCTGCTTCTTTTTTATCAACTCCATTCAAGATAAGGTGAGAAGAAAAGAAAGGTTTTTAAAGCCGAATTGCGTAGTGCTGAATACTCAATTACAGACCCTTGAAGATTTTAAACAGCAGTCCAACTCCAAAGGTCTGCGCTGCTTATTTTCATCTTCTGTGATCATATCATAAGAATTACATTTACAGCTAACACCCCATACTCTTCTAAGTCAAGAGCCTCCCTGGCACTTTAAGATGTTCTTAAAATAAACTCTGAATAGCAGTAAGAGTAAGATTGCTAATAAATGTGTCTCTTCAAACTTGAAACCTGCATTATCCTTGCCTGCAGTTTGACAAGCTGTAAATGACTTTCACAGTTTTAGTACAGCGGGTGCATTGACTCAGCAATATTTGTCGTTGTCACAATGAAACTGAGAAATTTCTGAAATTCAGCACAGGTATGATAGCAAACTCTGCTATTAATCTCTTATACTGGCTGCTACTGTCTGAATCAATTGTTATATTAAAGTAGATAAAGTAAAAAAAAATCTTGATTATTATCCAGAAATTCCATCATCAATAAGTTCTCCAATGAGTAAAGGTGTCTAAAATACATGTTCGATCAACAAATATGATACATTCACTGGATATAGACTGTCTTCCTTAAATTTCTATATTATATCTAAATCCATTTTCTTACCAACAAAATTTTGAGATATCTACTGCAATATGCTTGATTAGATAAAAGTGCGACATCTTGTAAAAGAAATTAAATGAAGTGGAATACAAGTATCCAGATAATGCTATAATCAAGCCCAGGTTACTGTATTTTGTACTGCTTCTCCGCATATATAATTCTGTGATACGAGCTCTGTGATGAAGCCATTTGTACCAAATGAGCTCATAAAATATTCATCATCTTACTGAAGGTAATGGTAGCCGAGAAGAGCAAAGAATTGCAGACAAGACAGTGTGAATAAGAGAGGCTAAAGAAGAGAGGAAGAGAGAGAGGATTGGTATGAAAACGGAGGTGTGGTAACAGGCTTGCACTTTTCAATTAAAAAACTCTAAATATTCTGGAACAAGTGAGGTCACATGTTAGTGATAGTGGTGCTTAAATATTCTTGCAGTGTGAAGACTGCCAGCTGGATTCTGGACACTGTGATCACATATTGTAATCACACAGTCAACATCAGGAATTAGATCATTATGACCAAACCAGACAGTAGGGGGTGCCAGGTTTGCAAATGCCTGATAAGAAAGGTAGTGGAGAGGTAAAGAGAAAACATTAGATCAGCAAAACGAAAGAAGAGAATGAAATTGAAAACCTGGGCAGAAATGATGATGATATAGTGTTCTTATTCATAATGTGACACACTGAGTCTGCGTGAATCAATAATAAAGAAATGATCTATAGCTCTGCTAGTGGAAAGAGAGAGGCGTGAGGCATGGAGAGAAAAATGAGCATAAAGTGAAGACAGAGATGCTGAGGGAAGTATAGAGGTGGATGAAAAAGTCAAAAGTGTAAGTATGAAAAGAAAAAGAGAAAAAATAATTTGACACTCATCATGCTGGATTTCATAAATAATAAAACTAAAACCTGTGTACTGTCACCCTAAGCTACAGAGACAGACATGACTCTACAAAAACATCTCTGAACATCTGAACAGAAAGTGGCAAACCCATACACAGCCACCTACAGTAACAGAGTAATGGGCTATGTGGATATATTGCAGAAATATTGACATGGCTGAATTCTGTGCTCTCACTGGCACACAGGGTTTTGTTAGTGTAATGCTGCAGTGCCACGACAAAACCAACACACTGACAGACAACCACATGTTCAAATTCTAATGCAGCACCCGGAGAACACCCATTGGGAGAATATGCAGATCTCCCAGAGAAAGGTTTGAGTTCAAACTCAGTCAACAGCACAAAGGAAAATCCTATACTAAATCCCTATAATAACCTTTCACCAAAAAAAGTAAATATTGTTAATCTACATAACAGACCTCAGCTTTGCGCACGTTCTCTTTGGTGTCTTCTATCTTCAGCTCCAGATCTAGTCTTCCTTGTTCTGTGGCAGGCAACCCGTGGCTCTCACACTCCTCTAGAGACTGAAAACAAAACATAACTTGATTAGAACCAGACTATGTATCTGTTTCAGATGTGACATGTCTAAAATGGCTAAATACACAAACATAAGTGCATGTCCCTTGCACCCATCTTACTCTCTTGTAGTGAATGATATTTTTGTGTTCCCTGGCCACTCTGGTGGCCCATTTCCTGGCCTCCTTGTTCAGACTGTGCTCCTCTGTCGTCCCCGTCTCCGACTCCAGCTGACGACTCTATGACAGACAAACACACATACACACATTCCAGACAGGCACGTATGCCATCATGGCAGGCAAACACACACATACACAAGGGTATACATAAGTACAGTATCAGCTGTAACAGCCAAAGGTGTTTGGTATGTAGATGCTGTTAATTAAGCTATGGAAAGTGTGAGAAAGTGTTTCTTTTCCACATGATTAAGAAAGTGTGTGTTCTATTGTTATCCTCTAGGAATAAACTAGCTTTTATTAAAATCACATGTGAAAGAGGATTATAGTTTGAAAATATCTGCAGCTGAAAGTGTCTACCAAAACACATATCTGGGCCTGTCGAACAATCGGCATGTTTTTTTTTTCCTAAATGAAACATTCATCAATTAAAAGTGTCAAATTTTTTGTTTGTTTGTTTAAATCAGTTAGTTAAATTTTAACATAATTTCTTAAAGACCTGAAAAACCTCTCAATCAGCCTCTTACTGAGTAATGTGATGAACTTGGCACATAGGGCAAAAAGGCACAGTAGGTTTAGCATGTTTCTTTTTTCTAATTTTCATATTTTTTTTAATAAATGTTATTTAGAAATGGGCAGTACTTAGCAAAAAGGTAAGGTCACACAGTGTGCATCAATCAGAATTTAGCAATATGTAAATTGAATGATGACAGTTTGTGTTGTTTTGTCTGTCAATTCAACTCTGATCAAACCACACACATTCAAACACAAACACTTTAAATTCTTGATAAATAACACACACACACAAAATCTTTATCTAAGGCCAAGTTATCAGACGCTAAGAAATACACAGGTAATGCAGAAAGCTTATTTCCATGTCACAAATTAAAATATGGTGTTTTAAAGACAGAAAGAGGTGGAAACATGTAAGCATAGTGCTTCAATCCTTTAAATTTAGAAACGTACATATATATAATACACATCTATAAACTTAATTTAAAGACTATGAGATCCAAATTTTTTGTTAAAATCATTTTCATAATATTAACCATATACAATCTCTTCATTGGGTCAATCATCGATAATAACCACACAGGGCTTTGTGGAAATGAAAAACATACCTTTACATTTATAATTTCTTAGTATAATTTTTGATGTATACAGTTAATTGCCAATTCAAAAAGTAAAGACACTGGTAGAAAAAAATAAACTGATCCTCAGGATTTAAATACAGTGACTGTCACAGAACAGAGAGGCTGGAGTTACAATAATCTGATAATAAAAGTGTGTTAGCTGCACTAAAGTACACAATATTTTAATTGCAAGTTTCCATGCATATCATATCTATTAATTATGTGCTGCTTCAGTAACAAGAGGGCATAAATCTGGCTAAGTATAGGTATGAAACCAAGAGCTTTACACTGGAGATTTACAGCTTAATTATATTCAGGCAAGGGAACATGGCAGGGAGTTAAGGCAGAGAGGCAGAAAACTAGATTTAAACAGTGACTCTAAGCTGACATGTCATGGAGAGGGCTCAGCTAATTTGTGTCTTGATAGTTTTAAAAACCTATTGGTATTATCAATGGACTAGAGTAAATAGCATTTTTCAAATGTCCTTACCAGTGTCTACATGTTGTAGGAAAACTGTAAAAGCTGCCAAGCAACCCTACTTGATCTTCTTTTCATGTTACCTTTAAGTGCCTTTCCGTGGATTGTTCCTTTAAGTTTCTCATTACTCTTAAAGCATAGCAGTTCTTTAATTTCTACAGATAATCTATGGGCATGTTTGTATCTTATTTAAATATTTTGTTGTTAATATATAACAGAGGACCATCTGGCTAAGCATGAGTTAAAACTGTATTTTCAAATACATTATCAGGCAGCACGGCAGCATATTGCTAAGTTGTCCATAGGTCTGAGTGTGAGTGTGAGTGGTTGTTGGTCTCTGTCTGTCTCTATATGCTGGCGACCTGTCCAGGGTGTACCCCGTCCTCATCCAAAGTGGACTGGGATTGGCTCCAGCAAACCCCATGACCCAGAAATGGATAAGCAGTAGAAGATGAATGATTGATGACATCAATTTCCAATTTAGAGGGTGCTGAGTGCGTAAGCTGATATTTTAGAGAATATTTTAAAGAATCGCCTTTATTATTTGGACTTTCATATATTTACATTCAGAGACTTTACTTGGTTTTGGTGGTGGCACAAATAGCATAAAGAAAAAGAAAAACAAGTCCTTTCACCACCTTAACCTATTTTGCCAAATGAAAATCCCACATTTGACTCATCTGTGCAAATGAAGGCGATGGTAGAGCAGTGACATTTCAACAGATGATGCAACATGATTACAGTATCTACTGAATCATCTGCTGCTGCAACTGTGTTGTTCATCAGCACATGGCAGCATCACAGCATTGAAGTGCAGTGATGTCACTGGCATAAGAAGCGTTGAATGATCCAGAAAATGCATCTGCCTATTTATTATTAAAGCGCAACAATAAAAATGTACGGTATAAGTGGGTACAAGAGAATTGATCTTACTCTTGAAATCTGACGTCTTATTCATCTCACAATGTATCCATTTGTAGGCTTTAGGCTAATGAAAAATAGACAAGGTCGGGTAGGTAGGAAAATATCTAATAGACTAGCAGAATTTTGAGTTTATATGATGCATTGAATATGAAAAATGAAACACTACAACTCTTCTTTTCTCTGATCAGTTTCCTCTGTAGAAGCATAAAAGGAAAGCCACATCAGTCATAAGTCTAAAGAATTTATCATGAGTCAAACATAATTGTCTAGCATTGTTTATAATGTTTTAAGTTTAACTGTAGCCAGAACCTGGTGATGATAATATAATAGTGACAAACAATTTTTACTTTTGTAGATACATCTTGTCTGCATTTATGGACCTTATCACAACATATGAACATATGAAGGATGAATCACAGGGCTCTTGCAGGCAAAACAATAAGCGCCAAGGCAAAAAGAAACAGTTTACAGAACACAAAAAGGTTCCATTAATAAGACTATATGTTCTGTGAACATCTTTCTCAGTGTTTCTGTCCACAAATGTTTTGCATGCTCATGCTGACTGTCCCCTGTGTGTTTGTGTTGAATCAGGCTAGACATGCTGTAATGGTTACTCCATGTTCTGTTTAGGGACTTGGGTGGGTCAATGATGCTTCTCAGCAAAGATCATTGGGATGTGAAGGTTTCAGTTGAACACACTGTCTGCAGTGAGTCAGGTTTAAGTCAGGTAAGCAAGTGCTCCTGATCTCACCACTTTAAAAGTAAGTAAACAGCAAATATAACATGCATGTGACATGCATGCTATAAAAAGATAAGTGTTTCCTCTTCAAGTCAATATAACTCAGAGACATAATTATTAACTTGTTGACTTATGGATGGAGGAGGTGATCCATGGTTTGTGTCAGGAATGAAAGTAGGAATGCTAACAATAGTTAAGACTACCTGTGCCAGGGTCATTCTCATGGCACTGACGGGTGACGGCTCAATGTCCACCAACTGCTGCACCGAGCTCAGAGTCTGGCACACACACATACACCCAGACAAGCACCCACACACCCACACATCCCAGAGCAGCAATACAAGCACACAGACACACAAATACAAGGAGGGGTTAAAGGAAAAAAAGTTCAGGGAAAAACTGTTAGCAAAGGTTGAACAGGATCAGGAAAGGGAAGGAATAGCACACTGTTGGACAAAAAAATGTTAGAATACCAGAAAAAAAGACATCAGAGCAGAAAAGAGAAATTGGTGCTGTGAAAGAGTGAAGGTATAAAGAGGCAGAGAAACAAGAGAGCACAACATCACTCAGACACAGGCGAAAAGGAGAGCTACTGTATAGTGGAATTAGGGCCAGTGTCCACTGGGAGATCTCTCTTATTTTGTCAGCAATACTTAACAAGTCCCTGGAGGATTGAGACAGCATGATTCCCACGGCTACATTATGATCACCAAGATGCCAATCAACAACATGACGTGACACATTTTTACACTCAGCAACCACTTGCTTTGAAAAAAGGCCAACATTAAGTTGCCTAAAGGATAAAACAAAATCTAGACACCGCAAAGAGAAGTTCCCAATGGACACACAGCATTTGTTATTAAAATGACAAGAATTAGAACACAGAGTAGATCCATGCTGCTATCATGCTATCAACTAGACACCAGTTAACTGGATTGGACAACCCCATTCTGAATTCTTAACATAAAATGAATTTGAGAAGGATCAAGAAGACATTAAAGTAAAGGATCTCTTGACAGAATAAGAATGATCAGAGCTTTGCCTCTTTTAAGCCTCTCAACATCGGATGTATGAATACCATTCTCTTCAAATTGTGATGACGAAGGGTTCTGTTTCATTAGCTGAGATGAGTTGAGACACAGGTGTAAAACACTAGGGATCAGATAAAGTAAAGCACGGAAAAGCCCATATTTGGGAACAAAAGAGGTTGATTATTCGCCGTGTGTGTACACACAAACAACACAGGTTCAAGACCAAGCATCTCGAAACTCAACAGCGCAATGCTGCATGTGAATGGATACGAGTACAGTGGATGGATGTGTGTGTGTGTGTGTGTGTGTGTGTCTGCACGTCTCACCGTGTCACATTCACTAGGCTGGAACTGGAAGTCATGTGCTTTGTGAAAGACTGGATTTTCCTGCATGAACAACTGCTGGTTGAACTCTTGTATAATCTAATAAAAAGACAGGAGGAGACAGTGAATCTGATGTATTTGTGTGACTTTCCTGTTGGGAAACCTGGGCTGCTGAGAGAAGAAGCAAACCACAAATATTCAACAGCTGCATTTCAAGTATGGGTAAGTATTTCATATTTATCCACAGATTTTAGGTTTGATGTATCGAATATCATTTAAATGGTTTACAGTCACTACAAGTTCTTTTAAAGGAGTGATCGTATATAAGTTTCTGCTATCTGTTCAGTATCTTAGACTGAAGAACATAGCATATCTATGAATACTGACTAATAAATGAGCACAGAAAGTCAATGTCTTTGAACGCTACTGGCCTACTCACCCTGGTGGATTTGTCCAACAGGAACTGGAAGGTGTTGTGTGTAGCTTGGGAGGCTTCTAGCTCTGTGCGACACAGTGCTACCAGGTAGTCTTTCACATGCTCATAGATCCTGCCATCCAAAGCCTGGAGGATAAAGGGAGAGAGAAATAGAGAAGGGTCCGAGGTTAAAGTCAAGAAAGGATTACTTCAATGTAATCCTTACTAATAAAATAGAGAGTCCGGGGGAATCAGGAGGAGACACCAAGAAAGACTAATACAAAGAAAAGACAAGAAAGGTCAGATAGGAGGTGAATGAAGCTAGCTACTACAAACACTAATTTTTATTCTACATTCAGATTTGATGGCTCATTAAATTTTGACCTTCACACCACCATGTGCAACAGTGCTTTATTTCTCAAACCTACAGCAATCATTTAACCTAATCTATTCTATAACTGGGAGCCTGACCCTAACAATGCTTGTGTCCTTCCTGTCTCTGTTATTTTCAAGCCTGCAGGAACACTTCACCTTCGGGCTATGTATTTATACAGTGGACCAAACTTGTTTACTTAAGGCAAGGTCTAAACAAGAGAGCTGTATTTTAACAGTGTTTTGCATTAAGGCTCAAGGCTTAATCCATGGGAGGCATGAATGACTATTCAAATTAATGTTTACAAAAAGGCGCAACATGTAATCTTCTGATGCAGAGCTATGAATTTAAATGACAACAAGCAAAGTTTTTATCATTTTGCAAGTTGTCAAATCTTTTTCTAGAATATCAAGACAGCCATTTTTGTCTCACATCAAACTGTGATATAAAAGTCTCTCTCACACTCTCAGTTGCCCAATTTTGGGGATGATAATTTATCCTTTCATCATTCTTAGTCAATATACATTTGTGTTATTATTCCAAAAAATCCTCATCAGCTGTTGTGATGTTGCATTTAAATTTAATTAAATAATTAAGTGTCGGCTGTTACACACACACACCTAACCACTGACCCAACATTGCAACTACCCCTGAACCAAATTCTTGTCCACCATCAATTTTTATAAAAGTAAACTAAACTAAAGAAGAGTAAAAAATAAAGCAAAGACACTGCAAATAAAACAATGAGAAGACCATGACCAGAAAGTCAAACAAAGGACATGAAACAAATAAGACATTTTCATTTGACAGTTCTTGTTATTTAATGTTCTGATGCACAGATATTTTAATGAAGTATGTAGTCCAAATGAAGAGCCTTTCTTTTGGGAGCTGCGATAGTGCTGCCAAGCTGTAGACCACACTGCCAAACAGACAGATCAGACAGAGAGGACCGAGACAGAGAGACAGAGGGGCTAATGGAGAAGAGGAGGAGGAGAAGAGTGGGCATTTGAAAGGACATAAAAGGTACAAGTGGATGAGAGTAAGAAAGCGAAGTAGACTCAAAAGTGAGTGTATGGGAGAAGTGTGTTTGTGTGTGTGAGAGAAGTGTTATTTGGATACTGTTCTCACAGCTGCAGGGGAAGGTGAAGGGGTTCAGATTCCAATTTAACAAAACACAGAGACCGCAGACACACACCCAACACTCCAATACTAAAACACACATTCACTACCCCTGGATAAAGTCCTACTGTAAAGTTCACACCCACCGAAACATGAATACATTCAGTGCTGTTCAGGGAAGCACCTACAATCTATCTTTTTTTTTTTTTTCCCCTTTTAAAAAAAAAAAAAAGCAAATATGCACATCCACACTGTTAAGTAATATTAAGACTCAGAGACATAAGACACAGACTTATGAGACAATGAGGTATTGATAAGGAAATTATGTCACTGAGGGTGGGTTGTTGGCTGACTTCTCTTTAAATGTTCCCCCATCAATATGTTCATTTCCTCTTTCCCTTTTCTGCCCTTCCTCCCCTTCTCATTTCATCCATTTACGGTAGTACTGAAAAGAAGTGAGTCAGCTTCCAGAAAAAGCTCCATCCCTGTATCATGGTCAGTGTGTGTGTGTGCGTGTCCATTTTGGTTGAATGACTGCATCAGCCTGAACAATAAGTACAGCAAAGAAGCAGACAGTGCAGCAGAGTGTGTGTGTGTGTGTGTGTGTGTGTGTGTTAGTCCAACAGGGGACTTAAAAGACGGGCAGTGACAAGAGCTTCAATTGCCAACAGCAGAGGGAGATGTGGAGCAGTCTATACTTCCTCTGCCCTTTCGCTACTACTGTCGCATTGACAAGGACAGCACCACTCATTATAAGATACATGTTATTGCTGCATCCTGGTAGAGCACACAATGCAGTCAGTATTTCTAAAGTGGACTTTTGATTTAAACAAAGCTATCAATTTTCAAATTTCCTCATCCATTATCCTTAGGAGACCATGACATTGCCTGACATGCATCACTCCCACATGTAACAGATTATCTTTTATTCTGGTTTTTTAATGTCAAAATCAGAGACAGACAAAGTCTAGCCAAAGAGTACTGATGAATTCTTCTCGCCGTAGATTCAATTGTCTGTAACCATGCGCAGCTGATTTCAGAATATGGCCAGAAATATATTGTATTTATAATTATTTCATTTGGTTAGAACTTTGACCATTGCCCTGGTGCTGCTCTCTGGACTGTATTTCTGGATACAGCTTTATGATAGAAAGACACCTCAGGCCAGAGTAAAGAGCACTGAGTTTCTCATGATGCATTTTGGTACTTCAGCTGAGAGTGCCATTATCAACAATTTCCAGGTGAGGACCTGTATACACCACAAATATACAAACGGCATAGTAGAGACATAGGATGAGCATATTGCTTCCCTCCAGCAATGTCCCTCATTCTGTTTGTGTGTTTGCGTGCATGTATTTGTGAACATGCATGTGTCCCCGCAGTCCTGTCCTTCTGTCAAGATGGGGCTAAGGATCTATTATTCAGAATGGCCTTGTGCTATAGATGCTCATTCATGCCTCAGGCGTAGTATGTGGGATGGTAAAAGAAGTAGGAAAGATTGAAAGAAAAAGCTGAAAAATTGGGGGAGAAAAGGCAGAATCAGAAAGGAAGAAAATACAGTGGAAAACTGAAGAAAAAGAGGGGCAATAGAAACTTAAATGAACCCCACTTCTAATTTTCTCACTGAGACAAAAGTTTGAGAACTGAGAATCTGTGTGTCTGCATGCATGTCAAGAATTAAAGGATTTTTCAATATAAGGACATTGATAAATACATAAACACAAGGTTTGATGATTACCTGTGCTCATGAGCATTACTGAACAATAGACCTAGAATTTTTTTTGTTGCAATTTTCATTTGTGTGCAAGTGCTAGAAAGGTCATGCTGCACCAGATGGAACATGGTGTTTGTACACCCAAACAGCAGCTTTTCTAACACTGATATGAATCTGAAAAACTCACTGAACTCACTGAAGATATAAGATTAATAATAGTGAAATAGAATCTGTGTAATAACATATCACTAATGATCATCCAAATAAAACCAAACAAAACCTCCACCACATCACGAACACATTAACAGATATTTACTACATTCAAGTTTAAAGTGAAGCGCAGCTGCATTTCATAGGAAGGTCTCTGATCTGATTATGTGGCCTAAAAACAAATATTCATTGTACAAATTAAATTAGAATTAAAAAAAATCACTGATGCAGCAGAGTTATTTGCATATTTCCTGCAATGATCATCTTGTATTCTTACAAAAAGAAAAAAAAAATATGCATAAGCTAACTCCACATCTTCTGATGGGCTTCCCTTTGGCATTGCTGCAGTTCATTCAGCATTGTGAAAATCAGAATTTCATGCCTACTGATCATTTGGTAAGAGCAGACATCAGAATAGCTCATTTTGCAAGATTTTTCTTCACATAAGCCCATTTCAAATCATAAATCCAGGGAACTCTTTGAAGACTCAAAACTGTGAAATCATTACTTTTTCATGTCTGGATTTTCCCCCTCAAACTAGCTCACTGGTGTTAAAAAGGAATTGGACTTTGTGCAACAATAAAGCAAAGACATTTTAGGCTAAATTGAGGTTTGATTCAAAGCAGCTGCCCACTTTGAATTTTGGAAACAGAAAATCCGCTCTCCTGGAGAATCCCTCACAATTTCATCATTTTGTTCGATTATTAAGTCCTTTCTAGTTGTAGTTGAAGAAAATCTTCCAGCATAAATCACTAGTGCCTGAATCTCACACTTCAGTTCCGTTTCTCTGTACATACCTGTATGCAGTGTAGCAGATCTGTATGGTAGTAGCGGTCATGATGAGCGTTGGCAGCAGCTAATGTTAGCAAGTAGTCATTCCTGGCCTGTGTTGCCTTGGAGTTACAGTCACTCCTCTTAGCTTTCAACTGAAAACAAAGAAAGGCACATGATGTTGTAACTGTATTACAGAGAGAGATAGTGGAGCTTTAAGCTTTAAGTGGAGTACATGTATCCCCTTTTAGGTCCTGAACAAAAGGGAATCTTTTTTGTTTTTGGTTAAAAGAATCTGGCTTTGCAGCAAAGATGATGTTTTGTTTGTGTCTTTTTGGGCGAGCCTCTTACCTTAACACTTGCTTTCTGTAAACTAATTCTTGACTGAAATAGACCCAGTTTAGACCTGGAAAATGGAATTATAAGCTTTAACAATTTTGTAAAATACACGTTGTTGTTAATATTGTTTTATTTTTCGACAACTCTATTGACAGTTGATTTATTTGCATTGATGGATGAATAAAATATATATGCAATAAGGTAAGGAGGGAGGAGATGATAGATACAGGCTTTTCTTCAACATATTCACTCCGGCCACCAAACTCTGATTCAAATATTCAGAACACACTGTAGGTTGACACCAGTAATTCTCAACTTGATCCGTGCATGCATGTTTCTGTTTGCGCGTTCTCATTTGCTCTTAATTTTTTGTTTGGCCAAGTTTACGTGATTATGAGGAGGCCACGTGTATTTTATTACCTCACATATCTCCAATGCAGAAACCAATAGGGCTGTCTGATTACATTGGTGACCTGAAGTGCATTTGTGATGTGTATTGTATGCGTCTCTGCCTTTTGCTATTTTCTTTCTATGTTCAAATGGCTATTTTCCTCAACTGAAACACACACACATACACATAATGCTACATACAGTATGGGCAATACTGTGGAGAACTTACTTGGCCTCAATGTCTGCTTTTTCTCGAACAGCGTGAGCAACCTGCTCACAGTCATAGTATTTTTTCTTGGCTTTGGCCAACTCCTTTACTGATTCCTGCAGCTCTGCCTGAATGCCACTCAATTGATCTATTGTCTGTGAAAGGAAAATTGTTAGGGAGAAACTGTTAAAGAATGAGTGTGACAACATGTAAGGAAGCTGTAAACAGGATAAAGAACAAAGATTGTTTCAGGAAACTATGACTAACTCCCTTCATCTGCACATTCACCCACCTTTTTGAGTTGCTGTTCCTTGTAGAGTCTAACTGTCTTAGCAGGATCTGATACTTGACTCTTGTAGTTGTCACACACGTTAAGCCTGGACTGGCTCACTTGCACTGTACCTTCTAAGTAGGACCTCCACACTGCATACACATTCCTAGTTAGGGAGCAAAGAGACGATAACATTGCACGGTTGCAGCTCTATAATTCATAATCCCAAGAGCAATTGGTGAAAAAAAAAAAATTTAATAAAATCAACAATTCTTTGAAATCCCCTTCTTTGGAAAATGGTTCTTTAGTTACAGAAACTTGCAACTGGAAACATGGCTGCATACAGACAAACATACCTATAGTCTGTTCTCTGGTCATCAGGGTTGATTCCCGGCCAGTCTCTCTTTAGGTACTGACTTGCTAACTTTTGCAGAGCCTGAAAGAACAAGAGCAAAAGCAAATAAGTGAAAAAAAATTACATTTACATGAGTATCTGAGGGGTGGACTGGTGAATTTACATTAGACTTCATTCTTCCATCTTTGCTATATTACTTTTCTCTTTGAAGCACACAGCCAAAATCTGGAATTTTTTATTCAGTAAACAATAGCAGTATAAAACCTCTGCGTCAGCAACAGTGAATCTCCTTTCACCTCCTGTGTGTATGAGCAGAAACCCGAGGGCATTGCAAGAAAGGGTAACCTACATCTTCTGGACTGGGTCACTGTGTCAGTAGTGACAACTTGCAGACACTTTGCTCTTGTGTGCCTGCAAGTCTGGATGACTGTGCATGTTTAGAAATGTGTGGTAGAGCAAATTCTCATCAATAAAACAAACAAGAACAACTGCAACAACCCAATCAGCGCCACCAGATCTTAGGTAGACACTAATATGCATCATACTTTCTCATAATTCTGATCTTTGTGTTTGTGAATAGTTTTTCCAAACCATCCACTTTCCATTAATGTCTCTCTCAATTTCCATACTAACTTTCCATTTCAAACATTAAGCTTCTCATAGTTTGATTTTCCAGTTGTTATTCTGTTATTTGCCTCACCCCTACAACATTAACATCAATTTACAAGTACCCTCATCCTCTCCCTCTATCTCATGTCGAGATGTTTGGTGGTCTGTATTTTCAAATTTCCATTCCTCACTTTTTTTTTTTTTTTGGCAAAGCAGTATAATTGCAAAATAAAATATAGCGTAATCTGACTGATTTATCAAAGTTGAAAACAAAGAGGAAGTTGAGGTAAATGGTGCCTTAGAGTATTATAAAATCATCAGTGTGGGAAAAATATGACTAAATTCACACTGACATTTTCTCACACACAAACATACAAAGAAAATGCTCAACGTGTTGTCAATTTCCCTTGGTGTCACTCTATAGGAAAAAGGGGGGGGGGGGGGGCGTGACTGTGAGAAAGCGTGTGTGCATGTTTGTTAAAAATAGACTGTTTATGAACGAGGGCTGCAGCAATGCAACACAAATGCCAGTGATTTAATTGTCTTTCTTAAGTATAAACATGAATAATTTTAATACATTTTACGCATAAACTGTGAGTGCATGCATTTGTGTGTGCCTATGGGGGATGGGGGTGGGGGTTAAGCGAGGACACTGAATGCGGGCTGGCAGGCTGACAGGAGGATTGATTTGACAGATTGACTTCAGCACCACAAAGCTCCCTTGTAATTTGAATATTTTTTTAATGAATGAAAATAAATGAAAAATACAGAAACATTCAATAGTCAAAATGAGACACTTTTTTTTTTTTTTTTTTTTGAAAGTGGATGAAAAAGTGGGTGTGGCCATGGCTATCATTAACTCCACCACTGAACCAGATGACAATCATGAAGTGCACAACATTTGCCTCTGTGCCGAATCTACAGTGGGTTCTATTGCTGGTTGACCCTTGTGTCTTAAATCTTGCTTAGGAAGAAGTCACATCAAAGCTAAGATGGACAGGAGGAATAATATAATAATTACATTGACTAATAACTATTTTAAGCATTTTAGGCTTCCAATGTTTTTTTTTGTGCCAGCACACCACTTAAAACATCTTGAGAACAGCCTATAGTGACAGGCAGTCTGCAGTCTGAGCAAGAGCAACGGCAGCTAAACTTAGTAATGACTGAATGGTGAGATGCACGCAGAGTCACTGAAGTGGTGTTGGCAGACTTCTGATGCTTTTTCATTCTTGCCTCCCTCTAGATTTCCCTCTTTCCATTTTCAGTCCATCTCTGCTTGTCCATGTATCTCCCCTATTTTTCCTCATCTTCATCTCTCCTCGGCACAGTTTTATTTTCTGTAGGACATCTCATGCCTCGATCCCTCTTTCCCTGCTGTCATCACCTGAAAAGAACCTGAATATTATGTTTCTATGGCAACCCATCTGCCCGTTGTATGTGGTCTGGCCAAGGTGGAAATGCTCCTTGTAATACCCATACAGCCAGAGAAAACAGGCACACTCACACGCATACCTCCTGTTTTTGCGATCAGAGAGGCAAACAGGGTACCCAGACAGCAGGATATCCTGGGGAGACCAGTGTGTGCATAAGAGAGAGCGACAAAGAGAAGGGTGGGGGGTGAGAGAAAAAGCTAACGGAACAGGAAGAGCAACTGAATGATGCTGAATATTGTGTTTAAGCATAGTCAGTTTAAGCTTAGTCTAAGATCATAGTCTGTAATTATTTTCCTTACTGTATAATAGTCTCTGCAAGTTAATTTGTCTCACGACTATCTCAATTTTATTTTCCAAATCCAAAATGCGTTTGAACTGTCCAATCAACAACAGATGATTTCTTTAAGGCAAATGCAACTGGGAGGTTTGTGCATTGTATAAAAAGAAAATGAAGATTTACTGAAATACAGAAGTCCTGAAAGCTAAGGACATGTTAAAGTCATTATCTATTAGTGACTGTCAGTCAATTTCTATGATTCATTCCTCCTTGCATTTCCACTCTTTCCATTTGTTTGTCACTTTTCTTTCTGCCACTCAAACTGCCAAACAACTGCACAGAAATTTCCTTTGATACTTTTTTCCTTCTGTTCAGTTTGCTCATCTACTATCATATTTTCTCCTGTAGCTGCTTCCGTCACTTTTGTTGCTGTCTCTTTCTGATTTCCCCTTTCTTTTGTGGGTCTGTCTTTTCAACCCCCTTACTTTCACAACTTCCTTCTGTGTATGTTAAGTTAGGCTGTCTTTGTCAACCACATATGCATAGTAAGCTATGGTTAAGTCAGGAGATAAGTGAGAGGAGGATGACTGGTTGACGAAGACATTGTTTTTTTTTTTTTTTAAAGGATTGCATCAGACAGCAATAACTTATGTGTGAAAACTGAATTGCATGTGTGTTTGTGTGAAAGAAGACGGGAAAGAAGATAGGAGGCAAATCTC
Source organism: Echeneis naucrates (assembly GCF_900963305.1). Taxonomy (NCBI): domain Eukaryota; kingdom Metazoa; phylum Chordata; class Actinopteri; order Carangiformes; family Echeneidae; genus Echeneis; species Echeneis naucrates. The sequence continues at coordinate 17,615,423 of NC_042523.1, read as the reverse complement.
CAATTTCTTCATCACCATCTCTTGTGCTCTCAGACTTATTTCCTGCCTAGTGTAAATCCAACATTGGTTTAATTTTGGATAGATTAGAGCTGAATGAATGGTTAAGATTGCATGTGTGTTGTTGTATGGTGCACAATCTGTAAATGTAAAGAGATTATGTTTACACGTTAAGGATTAGATGAACACAAAGCAAGGAGGTAAAGAGAGCAAAAAAAGCTAATGAAAAGACAAAGATTGTATGTTTCCCATTTGTAGATTGTCTACTGTTGGTGGAATATTCCAGTTCTGACCCTGAACCAAAGAATTCATCATTGTGTTACAGAGATTAAAGCTGTTTTCGCTGATTTACATGTCACGGTGCACTGCGGGTGAGCAGGGGGACATGACACACAGCGACAGCCACAGCAGGCTGGCCTTTTTGGGCAGTACAGTGAAGTTTGACCCCAGCCCAAAACTATTTCAGTAATGTTGATTTGATTGTGGGAGGGGAATACAGGAGCAAAAGCCAACATTCACATGCTAACACATGCACACACAAACGTGGAGCTTTTGATTGACAGCTGGTAATTACATCTGACTCCTTCACTGAAGATGTCTAGTCTGACAAAGCGAAAAGGACAAAGGTTAAATATTCACTCTCTTTCTCTCTCTGTTGTCCTCTCTGCAGCACCACTTTGCTCTTTTTATGAGGGCTTTCTCTGTTTTGTTAAATGCTTTTTGTATGTACGTTTCTCTGTCTCGGTGTGTGTCCATACAGTTTATCCCAACACTTTCGATTTCTCTTTTTCTGTCTCTATGTTGGAAGAGCTGATTGACTGGATTTCGACGTGCCACTACAAAGAGGCCACAGAGTGCGATGACTTTGCCTGAGTGGCTGTAATAGGTTTAACACCTCAGAGTGTAGTGGAGAGAGAAAGAGACAAGATGTTATATTACAATACCCGATGCTATATTGCAATTGAATATGATGCTATTGTAATGTGATAAAAAAAGCAAAAAACCAACATATTACTTTGTGTATTGGAGGCAGAAAAAAGCATCTACAAAGGCAATCACTGCTCTGACATTCCCTCACACTGCTACTACACACACATGCGTGAACACACCTACAATTAGGAAGGAATCCATTGTCCTACTGAGTAGAGAGGTTGTTGCTAGGCAACCTCTATTTCTAAGGTGAACAAGACAGTGCTGAGGGAAAGTAGTGAGAGATAGAGAGAGAACAAAACAGAGAGGGAGTGGGGGAGATAATGAGTGTCTCAAACTAGAGAGGTTGACCACAGGAAATGCACACTTAATCATTCAAACCACATGTGAATGAAGATACACACGCTCACAAACACACTTTTCTACCTTCTCTCCATTGCATATTCCTGTGTGTATGTACATGCAGATATACAAATATGAGCTAAATGTGTGGATGAGTGCATGGAGTGAATATGTAGCGAAGAGCTGGATGGATAATCTATAAGAATGTTTTTCAATACCCTACAGGAGGATTTTGCAGCTGAGAGCATTTTTCTTTATGGATATGTGTGTGTGTGTGTGTGTGAGAAAGGAGCTTGAACTCAGCAGCATCACAATATAATAGAAATCAGACATATTGTTGGCAACAGACACTGCTTGGTTTCTACATAGACATAAGATGAGTGTTCTGAAGCAGACTTATACTAGCAAATGTATTTTGTTTTTTTGTGCCCTGAAAAATCTGCACCAAACTACAAGGTGGCTGTCTTGAAATAAAAATATTTTTAATGCAAAGGAAGCAGTCAATCTTCAGTTATTCACACCATGTTTAGAAATATAAATTCTTCCAAATATTTTTCCTCAAGTCTGAACATTGATGTTATAGCCATTCACTTTTTTTCAGATTTTCAAACGATTTAGGTAGTCAATATCAATATATTATTATTTTACAACAATGCAATTGTGGTTCAATGCCTTCAAATGGAAGATTTTACAATAAAAAGACCAGCATTTTTAGCAGCTCATTCAAGCAACTCTTTTCTTGATTTGGTAGAAGGACTAGCAGAGTTGAAAGGGGTAAATTAATGATTATTATTATACGTATAAATGAATATAAAAATAAATCTCCCAAAAGAGTTCGTGAATGAGTTTAGACATCATTACTTGGTTGGTTATTTACATGCAGAAACCCTTTGCTGTCTCTAACCTTCAGGATTCAATATTACTGTGCAGCATATTATAAATTTGAAAACAGCAAGAATGCCTTGATGACAAACAGAAAGTGTGAGAAAACAAAAAAAAACAAAACAACAACAACAACAAAAAAAAAAACAGAAAAACATCTGTGACTGCGAATACCCAGGCAGGAATATTTAAAGGGAAACCAAATGTAGCCTGCGGGGCATGTGTGAATTTTTATTTATTTGAAGAATTAATTAAAAAAAAATATTTTTTTAATATATTGTATATATATTTTGTAGTTCTCCTTTAGTGAGCCTTTTATGCTGGATACACATACATACTTATACACACAACGTGTAATTCTCCTATTTGGCTGCTTCATGACAACTGCTTCACATTGTGTCAAACAAATAATGATGACAGCACTGCACGTACATAGAGGGGCAGTAAAGAGACAGACAGGGTCCACCAACACACGACTGTGGAAAATCACATTGATTGTTGAGAATGCCTTAACTACATCATTACTAAGATTTCAGAGGTAAGTAATAATGTTAAACCTTTTAAAATATACTTTTTAGTCCATGTCCTTTGTGAAGGACAGAAAGACTTGCAGTAAACAGAGCACTGAGTGAGTCAGAAAAGATCCTGTTGGCAATCATTCAGGGAAAGTCAGACATTGGGCTGTCAGGGGTTGAGGAGGAAGATGGCCAGGCAGTAGAGCGGGGTACTGAAAGCTCAGAGGATGACACAGGTCAGACCACCAGGCCTCTGGAGAACTGCCAAAGAGAAGATGCTGTACCTTGTTTCAGAGGTGTGTACTCAAGTCATTATGACTTGGACTGAAGTCAGACTTGGGTTGCAAATTTGATGAATTAAGATTAAATTGAAAATGGAGGAGTGACTTGAGACTTTCTTGTGACTTAAGATTGACCTGACTCACTATAGTGTGACTTAGGACTTGATTTGAGACTTGACCCTTTTGATTTGTGACTGACTTGTGACTTGAGCAAAGCTGACTTTTACAACTTTGCTTTGATTCTAAGCTGCTACTGGCTGAGGAAATGCTGTCCCAGGCATAGGGTGATGCAGGTAATCAAAAGGGGTCCAATGGTGATGATGATGAGGTGAGCACCTGGGGGGATGAAGAGTACAATCCCAAAAAGAAAAGCAGGTCTACTGAGCCACATCCCAACAACGAAGTTAAGTATAGAGCACTACATTTGCCAAAATTTGTGGAGGCGGCAAATTCTGGGAAGACCTTTGTCAAGTGTGTGAAGTGGAACATGTTTCCTCGTGTCTCCAAGGCCAGGAATCACTTCCTAATGTGCCATGCATAATGTGTTCACAGCATTGTAAGTGTATTGACTCACCCTTCGTTTCAGATGTTCACCCACTGAGCAAATGGTTTTAAAGGTAGAACTGATGCTTTTTTTAGGCAAACATGTTTCTTAAAATTGCAAAGTGAATGTGCAATGATGCAGTATTTCTTATACATTTTATATTATTTTAAATTACAAAAAATGTAGTAGAGATTGATATCAACTGGGATCATGTCATAGTCAAAAGGTCAGATGGCTTATGCTGTATTTTTTGCATCAAAAGCTACCTGATGTCCCCTACAAGGAATACGTGATAAAGCATAAAAAACTGTTGATATGGTGACAGGCCCAAAGAAATGCATCAATGCATGGTGAACACTGGGCTCAGTCAGATGATCAAACATACTTCCCACTATCACCAACACCCAGGAAGAGTTGCTACATACAAGTACACAACAGGTTGTGTTTCCAGAACAAATTATATGTGTACTAGGCATTTTCACATTTACAAGATAATATTTCTTTACAGCACTAAAAAATATTTAGTCCTGTTAAGAATTAGGACTAAATGTCAAAAATGTTAATTACAACTATATTACAGTTTCACTTAAGTGTTATATTTAAAGAGGAGTCACAAGGATTGGTTAAGTTCTTACGCATTAAACTAAAATATGTCCAGATAATAGCGGTGAGTTTGTCACGTGAGACCATTTAATTCTGCCAATCCCTTCAACGAAAGCCTTAAAAGGAATTTAAGTGTGCCATCTTAATAGACAGTGCTTTAATTGCAAGGGGGTTTACCAATTATCAGCTCCGCTTTGACAAAACACATCACCCCTCACATGGGGCCAACTTTTCCCTGAAAAGCTTTGTGGCAAATTAGATTGGGTTGAACTACTGACCTTCATTTGAACATTTTATCAAGTTTTATTTAATTATTTTTTTCTGGTTGGTTTGTCTATGCACTGACTATGGAGGGTTTCTGAAACAAAAACCATTTACTTTATTTGCACATTAATATAACACTTAAGCAATCTAAATTCAACCTTGTACATTTTGGGATTTGAATCTCCAGGTTATTAAAGCGACACAGCTAGGTCACAAAACTGTATCAATCAAAGGTTGGCTAAGAAGAAGCCACCTTTAAAACGGCAACAAATTAAAGTTGAATTCAATTAAAGTAAACAAGCACAATTAAATGTCATTAAATTGTCATTAAATGTACCACTATTAATGTATTCCCTTTTTCTTAGAAAGAACAAGGTTTATTGGAGTAAGAGCAGAAATTGTTTCAGTTCATTTTGATATTATTGGAAGCCTATTCTTATCCACAAGACCCCAAATGCAAGCAAATGACTGCTAATAAGAAACAGATGGAATTTAAACCTCCTGTGATTGGTGCTTCCACCAACTAAACCACAGCAACATATCAATGGACTATCACAAAGAATCTCAGAGTAAAAAAAAATTCAAAACAGAATTTCACAAAAGCAAACGTTTGAGCTGTTTCTCTGACTGACACATAAAGGCAGTTTTAAGGTCTAAGCAGGTACCAAGACATGATGTACAACCGCAGTGGAAATCAGAAGTGTACAGTACATTTAAAAATATATTTTTCTGTTTATTATTTCAACTTCCACCATCAAAGGCGGAACATTCACGCTGCCAGTGAGCCTCAAATTTATGGCACCTATATTGCAGCAGGGCTAGAAGCTGGTATGTCTGAGTAGTTACTCAGGGAAATGACAGTATTTCCCATTTGCAACTCCTTCATTCACATTCTCCAAGATTTCAGATCTCAGATAGCAATCCTTTCAGTACACATGAAGCTGAGCACAAATTGAACATGAGTCAAGCCAGTCTTACCTGTGCATAGTCCCTCTCCAGTTGTCCCTTCTTTAGACCGTAGCTCCTACAGAGTCACACAGACAGGGATTTGTTTGAGTGTTTGGTTTACATCTCAGAAGTAGACACAAAAACAAAATATATATGTACACATTTTTTCTTTACAGATGCTGTAGGTCTGGCCAACAACATGCACATCCTGGCAACAGAGAGGGCAAAAGTTCTTATCATAGCCTTGGAATTTGTAGAATGAAAAACATAACATTGGATGGCGATTGCACAGCGAGATATAAGTACTGGCTTTGTGCTGAATGACCAAAGCATGTATACTAGAGATGATGTCACCTGTCACCAAATATTGTAGCATAAATGTAGCTACTTCTGTTAAATTATGACAATCATGTAACATGGTTTCATAAAGGAAATGTTTACATTTTGACACAACCCTAAGCCTAACCATTTTTTTTTTAACACTTACACACTAAAGAGCGTGTGTCTACGTTAAGCTGAGATCACAAAGCAAGCATGATATATTTCAATTTAATAATTATAGCATATTACGATTATGCCTTGAAGGTAGCAAAGAGAAGTGGACAGAAACAGCACTTCAGGGTTCACTGGCATTCCTCTTTTGTGGCGGCCCATCATTGCTGACCTTCAGAAAAGGCACTGCTGTGATTCAAACCCAGGTTCTCCTGTTTACTAGACAGGCACTTTAACCTCCTTAGCCTCAGCACCATGTTTTCCCTCTAAATAAGGTGCTCCTTTGTACAATATGTCTAATTGAATGGATGCCAACTAATGTCTTTCACATTGGCAAACAGTGATTATTGCTCTAAGTCTTAGGACCAGGAAAGATTGTCAGGAAAAAAAACTTGCAATTTAATATTAATACTAAATTTGACAAATTTCCCCTACGGTGCTGCTGAGATATTGCGGTTGTGCCACTACTGTTAGTGGAGATTTATAAAAAGCTACTTTTGTTTGCTCTGTCCTTCAAATGGCATTGAGAACACACTATTACTGACTGGATACACACACATTAACCTGTACTCAATCTACATTTGGTACACAGCCTTATTATCACATTGGCACTTTTGTACCATCATTGCTGACCTTCAGAAAAGGCACTGCTGGGATTTAAACCCAGGATCTCCTGTTTACTAGACAGGCACTTTAACCGACTAAGCCACAGTGCCACATCTGCAAATAAGGAAATACCTTCTTCTTTTTTTTTTTTTTTGGTGCGTTAGTTTTTAACAACTAACACGGCAACATAAAATAGATCTCATAACAACCCAAACAAACCTAATCTAATGTTTTATTGCAGTAGGTCTGGGCAACATGCTCAGTGATTTTTTTAAATGATTTATTAAAGCAGCATAGAATAAATTGTATGTGCCCAAAAGATAGGTCCAGTGTATATATGATGAGAAACCATATGCTTTAAACTGCAGAAGCAAATTTAATTCAAACTGCAGCTGACCAAACCTGTGCTATTTAAAATAAACTCCACACAACAGACTTTAAAGGAAGTTATCAACTACAATTAAGCAACAACAGTGAAAGGAAACAGTAGCGGTAACTGCAGAAAGGAAGACAACACTTGTAAGCATGGACAGCATAATTAGTGCCAATTCTCTCTTTGCTAATTACAGCCCAAACAAATAGCGTAGTGCATCTTGTCAAATGTTTCCCAAGGCATCATTTCAGTAAAAGCTGCTGTGTTCAATCTGCTTTTGTAAACAGAGGTTGCTTTAGATTTCTGGGTGTAAAGAATTAAAATTTAATGACTGAACCTGTCTTTGTAATCCTGCACAGAAGAAAAAAACAGAACAAAACAAAACAAAAAAAAAAAAGTATTATCTGCTGAGAGAGGCTGGAGCACATGTTTGGTGTTTAACTCCACCCCCACTGCATATCAGCTGAAATATGACACGCTCCTTCCACCCAACACAGGCACTTCCACCCCCACCTTTCAGCACTGAGTACGCAGTCTAGAATACACACGTTGATTGCACTCTATAGGCCTCGTTGGCGCAGTAGGCAGCGCGTCAGTCTCATAATCTGAAGGTCGTGAGTTCGAGCCTCACACGGGGCAAGTCTTTTGAAACACTATTAATATCAGGAAAGGACTTGAGGATGGAGGAAATGCTGTCGTGATGTCTATGAATATATCTATAACATACAAGTCATGCAAAATGAGACAAATTTGCTGATAATGGTACGAATGTGAAAAGACACGTACTGAAAGGCCAAGGGGGACCAAGAAAACATTAAATCACTTTGATATTAGTTCATTTGTCTATAAAATAAAAAGGCACTGCTGGGATATAAACCCAGGTGCCCCATGTATTTTAACCATAGTCACCTGCACTAAAATTCATCAGGCTGCCAATGGCCAGGACAATGTGAATTGTGCCAAACCTTTTATCTTGTCTAAATCATGCATGAAATGCATCCTCATTGAACATACCAAAAGGACAAAGGGACAACAATAAAACATTATGCCTGTCCAATGGAAAAGGCACTGCTGGGATTCGAACCCAGGATCTCCTGTTTACTAGACAGGCGCTTTAACCAACTAAGCCACAGCGCCCCTGACTACCACCAATCAGCATCAGCTGTCATTCCCCATCCTGCCCAGGTCCAGTGTTCGCCGCATGAAGCAAAACAAATTTAGAGCTGACATCATGTAAGCTGTATTTTTCTCAGATTGGTTAGCCACAACAAAGAAACTCAGGTCAGAGCACACCAGGAAACTGTGACTCCACTCTATCTTTACAGAGAAATAAGTTTTTGGTGTTGTCATAAATCCTCGTGATAGGACCTTTAATTCAGTGATTTGTGATGGGCACCTCTTTTTTTTTTTTTTTTTTTCGTTTTTTTAGCAGGAGCCCTTATTCTGCTAGAACCTGGTGAAACTATAAAACGGCAAAGTTTCATGGTCACACAAGTCAATGATAATTAGCTGACACCTGGGAGTCAATCTTTGCTGCCTTATGAAACATTGGAAGAGAGTTCAAAGACCTGTTGAGCAAATGACTTGAACGCTGTTCTTGTCAGAACTTTGGATAAAGGAGTTTTACTTATTTAAAATAAAAGCCATGTTTAATTGTATCAACTTCTTTCATGCCAATGCAGTTATATTATACATGGACTCTATTTCTGGCACCAAAACACACACATGCAGTGCAAATCCAAATATGAATGGCAGTTCTCTGACACTAACTCAAGCCAATATGAGCATAGACAGAGACAAACAGTAACAACGCATCATCCCTGGGATTATTGGACATGTCTCGCTTTTCATGCTGCCATGGTTACACTATAGCAGAGAGCTCATACATAAACATGCAAACCCAATTATCAGCTTGAAATATCACAATCCCATTCTGGATGTTTGTATAGCTGTGTGCATTGAAGAAAAACAAAACAAAAAACAAAAAAGAAAAAAACAAAACCGTAACCCAAAGGTGCATATGGTCCTGTGTGTATAATGAATGAGTCAAAAAGTAGTGTCAGCATCAGCTGTACATGATACCCTAACGGAAGAGAAAAAAATGCCCAGACATGAAGATATAGTGTGTGTCTGACGTCTGACAGGAAATACTTAAGTGCTTAAGAGTGGACACTAAGTGTGTACTGTTTGTGTGCTTTAATGTATTTGTTGTGTATAGAGCAAAGGGGGCAGTGGGTTAAAAGGCACAGAGAGAGGGAAGAATCAAAATAGGGAAACAGCTGAGATCAATGGTTTACAGAACACAGACCGAGATCAGTCACAATAGGATAAGGAACGTGAGCCACAGACAGAAAGAAGCAGAGGAGGGTGGTCATGTTTTCACAGTTTGTGTTCATTGCAAGGCATAATAGAGTAGATTCTCTGCAAACTCCAGCACACATTTGGACAAATATCAACAGTTTTACTTAATTGTAGAGTAAAGCAAAAAATAAGCTGTGAGCAATAAAGATTTAATAAATGTTATAACTAAGAAAATGTTACAAGACATACTTTATGCTCATGTTTAAGGTATTACCTTTATGCAAACACATCCTACCAGAGGTTGACTTCAACCCTCAATTCCCCAGATCTCAATTTAATTAGGTACCAATCCATGAAGGTCCCACTTCACAACATACAGGACTTAAAGGATCTGCTGCTCACGTCTTAGTGCCAGATACCAAGGCACACCTTCAGAAGTCGAGTAGGGTCCTTGAGAGACGAGGGCTAGTTTACCAGCAAATAGAGGGGCACACATACATTATTAAGCAGATGGTAAGAAAGCTATAACTGATCGCTGTACTTCCACACACGACAAGATAGAAAGAAAAGAAAGTAGTTAAGGTAAGATTGAGTGATTGTATTTATGGGCTGCTCTCTTTTGCTTTACCTAGAAGAGACAGTTTTAACATATGGCATATGTGTCAGGCTTAAGAACAAGATAGTACATGTCAAAGGCCGTACTCTGTGCTCTGACTTCCATCAGGCGGAGGTCAAGGGAAAAAAGAATCTCAGCACAGGATCTTTATTATCATGTTGAGACCAGATCAGAAATGGATACAGGGGCAGAAATAGCTGTCAGAGAAAAGGCTCCTTCTCATTGTAAATAAAGGAGCGTGGCCATAACATCGTAGGGAATTCTTGTTCTGATCAGCTGTGGCTTTTAAAAGAGAAGTCAGAAAGCTCTCTGTGGTGACATATAGACATTCCTCAAGTCAAAATACAGTTTGTAGTTCGTAGATGTCACAATTTGAGATTATAATACTTGCATCTGTTACACAAAAAAAGCTTCTACCCCGAAGGACTGCTTAGAGCCACATCATGGCTAAATAATCAGAAGAAATTATATCTGCTGACACTGCTGTGACGGGGACTAAAGCTAATTGAGCATTATGTCACACATCATACAAATCCTAAAAACTGCCGTTATGGTGCACAGATAACGATAAAAAAAACCTAAACAGAAATACTACCTTATTAAGAAAATATTACATACACCAACATACTCCAAAACAACCTCATCACAAACTACCCATTACTACTTTCGCCATTACCTGAGGATTCCTTTAGTTGGAAAGGATCACTTCACTCATTTTGAGACAGAAAGAATACGGTCATCATTCAGCCATCTCAGCCTCTCATACTCTTGTTATTTAGAATAATAGCAGAAGTTGTCTGTGCCTTCATTTAACCAATTACTGAGGCCACCTAATTACATTAGCTGGGCGTGAATCAGCATTGCATTAATCTGGGCCTTTTGTTTCCTGATGACTCCTTGCTCTTCCTCATTCTAAATTATGTAGGCTGCAGAGAAAATCATTAATGATAGCATTCTGGGTTCAAATTGGGAAGGCTCATCTCTCTACTCAGCATGAGAACTCATTATGTTTTAATGATATCTGCAGATAATTCCTAGGATTTGGTCAATAAATTTGAGCAAAAAGCAAATTCCATTCATTCCAAGCAAATGCGCTACAAAAAAAAAAACTCTGTTTTCTACACCAGTCCTGACAGCAGCCATAAAAAGTAGCACCTTGTTTTTTCACCTCATCTACACAATTAATGATGCTCTTTGCAGTTTTTACTCTAAGTACTCTACAATGAAACTGATTTTACATCACAACCTGCCTACAAGTTTCCACTCTTAAAAGGAGTGGACTATTCTAAAGGCACTCCACATCATCTTGCTAATCATGAGAAGAACACTGTGCTGCAAGGCAAAGGATCATGTCTTGATGATCCAAATCTACAGTTAAAATCAATACAAGAGAACTGCAATTCTTCAAATTGCTCATCTTCTATCAAGCAAGAGTGACGGACAGGGTCCATTTCAAAGGCAGGTCAATATCACTAAATGTGTGAAGATGAATACAGGCTGGTCTGGTTTAAGGTGCTTGAAGACGGCGGTGGTATGTTTGCAAGTTTGAGTGTGTGTGTTGTTTGTTGAGGCAGACATAAGGGTATGGAGGATTTAGCTGGATTGAGGACATCAAGTTTACTCCCTGAGTCCACCAACACATCATAGTTTTCTCCTCTCTCTCTGATCCTCCCCTAAAGCTACTCCAGCTAAAATGTCGTCTCAGAGGATTAAAGACACTCCCCTTTCTCTTTCATTCTTTAGTCTTTCCATCTGTGATGTGCTCCTTTTGCGTTTTATTGTATGGTCCCTTTTTCTTTCAGTTTTCCGACAAACAGTCAAAGACGTAGCTAAATAGCAGAATTCCTTACAGCGACTTGTGAATGTGTGTAAGTGTTACCACTGTGTGCTTTGATTAAAGCCAGCCTGTGGATTAATTAGGGTAAATAACCTAAGAGCAGCTTTTTGGATTTAAGAGTTAAAATCTACTGTAGGCTTTACACAGGAAATTGAGTGCCTTTTTTCTGTATGTCATATGTATATGGCCGACAAGTGTCCTGTCCTCCAGGCTCCAGCTATTTTAAAGATGATGTCAGCACCTCAGCAAATGTTTTGGGATGCAATTTAAGTCCATATAAACAATTGATTGATATGATCAATATAATTTTCCTCTTCATATTTGTACAGGCAACCACAGAGTAGGGCTGGACAAAATGGCCAAAATCGCAATATATTTTCTTTTAATTTTAGTTGATATAATTTCAATATTGGTATGGATTTTTATAAAAATACCATGAATGCTCACAATGGATGACAATCCTTACAAACTTAAATTAGTTTTAAATTATCCATCCATCTTCTACTGCTTTTTCTGTTACCAGGTCGTGGGGCTGCTGGAGCCAATCCCAGCTCACACTGGACGAGGGGCGAGGTAAACCCTGGACAGGTTGCCAGTCCATCACAAGGCGTCTATGAAACCTTCGCCTATAAAACTAATATATTTAATATAATATTAAATCATGTCGGCTGCAAAAGTTGTATAAATATAAAAACTGTGAGTAGATTATTTTTATATATATTTATTCATATTTTTATTCAGCCTTCATATAGAAACAAGAAACTAATCACAGTCAAATAAATTAAATCTACTGATCATGTGCCAGTGGTGACATAATGAAATGATGGCAGTACCCTGTAATGAACAAAGTCAGTGACAGATGCTCTAAATAATGTATGTCAAAATATGGGAAATGTGTTTAAAAACCATATTGCCATTATTGAAATGTTTAATACATAATATATATTGATTGAATTATTGTCCAGTCCTACCACACAGACTTCTGTAAAACCCCACCATGTTTTTCTAGACAGCTGTCACTTCCTTTTCAAGACAAGACAAAGTCCCATTTTCCTTTTCAAATATACATTAGGAAAGAAGCACATGGCAATCAAATCTATTGACAAAGGATCTATAATTGCTGATAGATTGACTTGGTTGCTCATTGTTGTTCTTTTCACATGTGAAGAGTAACAGTAGTCAGAGTCATGCACAGTGAAAGCCCATCTTGCTTCTGATGTGAATTTCATATCTTATAACCCTTGTGATCTCTAAGTATGATGAATGCCACATCAGCTAAAGGGAAAAAATACACCCTCAGTATCTTGCCCAAGGACACAATGACAAAGCAGATGCTTGTTGCTGCAGGGGCACGAGTTTGAGTCTCCCTAATCACTGCACCACCCTGCTGCTTCTGATTTTTTTTTTTTTAAAAACACAGGATCGGGTCTTCAGAAATGACTACAAATCATTAATGGCTAGAGGAGCATACTGATAAAACACTGCAGGCAGCGTCTTTCAACTATAAAAGATACAAAGTCAAGAGGGGCCTCTTTACCTGATGGCCTTTATCTCCATCCCTTACTGACTAATAGAACTAACACATTGTGGTTGCATATGCTTAACCAGCTCTTTCACTGTCCCCACAAGTGAGAGAGAGACCAGGGCCTTGTTCTTGCTCCAAAACCCAGCAGCAACAAAGAAATCTGTTCTCAAACAGCTGGAGCTGCCCCCAAGAGTGAGAGCGAGAGCAGACAAAAAGTCTCAGAAAGAGAAAAGGTAGAGAAAGCATGGAAATGAGAAACAGGGAGTAAAACAGACATGGAAGTAGAGAGCATTAGTGAGTTTGCTGTCATAAATAGTCAATGCTTAGTCAACACAGAAAATGAGAGCGTGTGAAGGAACAAGGGTTTCCTCCCTTTGCCAAATCCAAAAGGGAAAACTGCCAGACTCACACGTCATGAGTAAACAGAGCACAGCCAAAATGAAAGAGAGCTAGGGAGGCAGATTAAAAAAAAGATAGTCAGAGTGAAAGAGACAGACAAAAATGGAACTGAGGGAGAAGGAAACGATGACAGACAGAGATACGGATTGAAATTTGGAAAATAAGGAAAAGAGGAAGACAGAAACGAAGGAGTTGGAGAGCAGGAAAAGGGCAGCAGGAAATTCCTTAATTTTCCCAACCCTTTGTCCTCCTCAAAAAACTGAAATATGACAATACCCTCCTCCTTTTTTTTCCACTCTCATACCACTCCTCCCTGACTCATTACTTGTTTCTTTTTCTTTGCATGGCTGTGTATATTTGTACATGCAGTCAGTAATGATGACTAGATTTCAATTCATCCCGTAGATGGTGAGCACATTCCTGAGTTTCTTTTCAGTTGATGAGATTAAGATTGTGTCTGTACAAGAAGTGCATGACCACAAGACTTGTTCATACCTCATGTCTTCCAGCAGATCACATTCGGTCTGGTGTTTAAAGTGCAGTCTTGTCATCTGCTCCGTGTGTGTGTTTTTCAGCTCCTGTGTCACTTTGACCTGGAGGAAATGAAAGGAAACGTCAAGTGAAAAATTTGTTCTTCATTCAGCCTTCTGGTCTGCAGACATCTCACCCTAGGCTCACATTCACCTACAGTAAACCCAATATGCAATAAAACATCAGTCCTTCTGTATTGATGCAATCATAAAAATCACTAATGAGATGAAACCATCATATGTGATTTTAGTTGCCAAAGTAGAGCCACCTTGTCAGAGAAGAGTTCAGAGAATGATGAATGCCTGCATGAAATCCAAAGTACAGTAACAATTTCAGTGGCTATATCAACCAATTAACCAATTGTCTGATTTAAAAAAAAAAAAAAAAAAAAAAAAAAAAAAAAAAAAAAACATCTAAAAAAAAATAGTGACCTTGGGCCTTCAAATGCATCGTCAAAGACTAGACCACTTTTTCATCATTACTGCTTTGTTGTGTCTCTGATTAAACATTTGACAGATAAAATCAGACACAGACTTTTCTTGTCCTCAACGAATGGATTGTACAAGTTTTGATTTTACTTCACTTATTATTCGCTATCAAAAAATACTCACCTCTAGAGTCACTGTGGCCAACATACAATGCCCCTCCCACCCAAATGATAATAATAAAATAAAATAAAAATCACTTGTCATCTATCTTGAGTCGGCTCAGCTCTTGATTGAAGTGGAAGAAATACATACGTAAACACACACCCCCATCAGTAATCCCACAGTGTTAACAATCCGCATCAGGGTTTAGTCAGTCTATTGCTGAAGGAGGCATTTTGCAGTTAGGGGTGACTGAGTCCATGCACATTAGGAAGAGATGCAAATTGCACAAAAATACATTTTGGGTTGATCTGACCAGAGGCTCTAACCTGTACGCACTCACACTGTCTTGCACAAAACAGACAGAGAGCTCACGCTTTATAAGATAACAAACAAGCATACATACACACAACCACACCTCCTGCCAACACACACGGAGTCACTGTGAAGGTCATTGTGTATTGTCGGGTGAATTCCATCGGCTTTTCACCAGAGTAACAGTGGGTAAATTCATGACTGTTCTGTTCAGACAAAACAATCAACAACATAACAGGGGCAAAACTGGCACCCACACACACAGCAACACACACTGGTCCTTTTTTTCATGTGCTGTGCCTTTGAAGATAAGGAGGGAGTGGTTCATTACATTATCAGGGCAAAGTGACTTCACTTGATTTCACCTACTATCACTCATCAGAAACCACAGGGAGAGAAGAGGAGAAGCAGAGAGGCAAAAGGGCGGGCGAGGAGACAAAGTGACAGGAAGTACGGTTATGGTTGAGGAGATGTTATGTATGAGAGAGGGTGAAGAATATGAAGTGTGAGTAATAGTAAGAAGGAACAGAGCGATATATGGGTGGGGAAAAAAAATACTTAGTGACAGGAAGAAGATGAACACTACCGTGAAAAAGATCGGACATGGAGAAGTTAATTATGAGTCAGAGTGGAATCGAAATTCAGCATACTAGAGTTCATGTTGGAGGGTCCAGCTGGTGGCGTGATAGATGATGCAGCAGGTAGCTCTGAAACACTGCTCAGAAAGTGGAGCCTGTCAGGGAACGGATGTGAATCTTTTATGCTTTTGAATTCAACATCCAACGTAAAATATGTGCATGTAACTGTGAGTGAGAAGAATACTAATAGAATATCAACAGTTAACTAATTAGGTGATGTCAAGAAATCTATACCAAGATAAATTAACAGGTTTAACAATGCATTTATTTTGTAGCTATTTTGTATTGGGGTTCACGTTTTATAATGTGTATCCTCTTAAATGGTGTGGTTTTTATTTGTTTGTTTTTTTGTTGTTGCTTACACATCTTCCATGCAGAGCCACTGTGTCTTGTTACGCAATTTTTTTTCAATAAATATAATAATATAAATTATAGTTTAGTTTATAAATATACTATATTGATAGCTGATATTTATAAATGTTTTGGTTTCCATTCTTCAACCTCATCTGTGCCCTTACTTAATTTAAGCCTTCTAACACAAATATATGCGTTGGCTGTATGTGTAATGCTGGAGGAGAAATGATTAGTCTCTAGCAGCCAAATCCTGGCATACTCTGCTTGTGGTGGTGTGGAGTGTAATGAGAGCACCAGCCACAGTGGCAGGGGATAAAAGGTCAGTATGTGGCTATTTTGTCTTATTATTAGGAGTATTTTCATGGCAAACTGTATGGGGAAGAATAAGAATAGCTGACATATGACAGTTACGAAATCCATATGCTTGATTGTCCATTGTGGAACAAAAGAATCATGGAGGTGGTCTCTTCAGCCTCTGTAATGAAAGGACCTGTTCCAGGATGTGTGTGTGTGTGTGTGTGTGTGTGTGTGTGTGTGTGTGCGTGTGTTCCTGTGCCTGCATGCATGTTTGTTTCACAGGCATGACATGACATGTTCCAAGGCCAGTCTATGTCTAGAAACCCAGAGCATAAATGGCACTAGGGGAATATGTAGTAATTAAGAGAAAACGGCACTGAGGTTCACAGCAGGGTAATTGGCTCTCATGCATCTATTTCAGGACGTGTGACACACACATATAGAAACCAGTGGACCAGCAACTTCCAACACACACACACACACACACACACACACCGGATCCCCAGCTATAGGGGACTAGGTGGTCTCCTCTAAGCCCATACACAATCAATACCGTCTCCTCTGTGTGTGTGTGTGTGTTTGCTGTTTTAGCCAGCTCAGCCTCTGATGTGCCCACAGATGGATTTAAGGTCTTCCCTTGAGGCAAGAAGCATCACAACGTGGAGAAAGAGACAGCGTTCATTGTGCTGTCAGACACTGATGCCTCATCTTTACAACATACAAAATCAGCACCTGAGCACAACGCTACCACACGCTGTATGAACAATCACCGGACCGCTGCTAGCCACGATATTAATGTCACAAGTAAACGTGCGATTTCTGTTTTGTTTTTTTGTTTGTTTGTTTTTTTAACCATTCAAACTTGTGTCTCCACAGCACAACGTATTAAACGGCCAGAAAAAAATTGTTGTGTTGGGTTTCCTTGTTTTTTTTTTTTTACTTTCTAATGTGTTCCGGTGCTTGTAGTATGAGTCGCCTCATGTTAGCCCACCTAGCGCTTTCTAGCTAGCGGTATTTGACGTCTGACGGGCCAACGGCTGGACAGATGCAGATTAATGTCACCGGGTTACCAGCCTAACCCAGCTAGCAAACGCTGCTAATGTTGGCTAACAAATGTATCTCCTCTCCCCCCCCCTACTCCTCCTCCTCCACCTCCACCTCCACCTCCTCACAGCTTAATGTTGTAAAGCCTTCAGCATCAGACGCTGTTGGTAAAACACGACATCTGCATGTGAGGTTAACTACAGTTATCTGTCATTGTCTTTAGACATTACGGGCTCTCAAATCACTCACCTTCCTCGGCGGCGGCTGCATTTTGGAGTATTGACATGAATGTTATTTCCCTTGTGAGATGTAATTCCAAGAGGAAATTCCTAATTTAAAAAAAAAAAAAGAAAGAAAGAAAAAAAAAAGAAAAAGAAAAGTGTGGGACTAATAATTTGTATCCTCAAACAAAACAAAACAGAAAGAAAAAAAGAAAAAAAAAAAGCCCTCCCCTCCAAGACGACAGGGAGGAGGAAAGAGTGGAGTTAGATTTGTACTCCGGCGGCCATGATTGATGATAAATGGCTAGTTTATACAGAGCAAGAAAACTGACGCGACGAGGAGAGGCTGGACGCACTCGTGTTAGTCTCTGCCACTACTAGAGGCACTGGTGTGTACTGTGTTGTTGTAGAGCAGCAGACAGGCGGGGAGGAAAGAAAACGAGCAAAAAGGAAGGGATGGGGAGGTATTAACGGGGATCCCCGGCAGACACTAAGTCCAACGGCGCCCCGTTGTGGCTCATAACAAGATAACAAACGTCGGCTGCAGAAAAAGGGGAGCCTTTTCTCTGTCTCTCCTATCTCCTCCTTCAGAAACGACCATGAACGCTCATCCAGTTTCAAAAAAGGATAACAAAAAAATATATATATATAATAAATAAATAAAAAATAAGAAAAATAAAAACAACCGATTAAGCACCGAGCATCAGCGCCTTTCTCTGTGAAAATGTGAAAGTCTGACAGTGACAGAAGGAGGCTGCGTCCTGCAGACCTGCATAGCAACAAGAAACCGCAGTCGATCAAAGAAACATCGATCGGGGAGTAGATTTAAAAAGAAGAAGAAGAAGAAGAAGAAGAAGAAGAAGAAGATAGAAATAGAGGGGAGAAACACATCCTGCATTTCACAAGTGTTGTTTTGAAAAATGTTAATTATTACAAAAAGATACTAGGCTTCAGCCTATATCAACACACACACATACACATACACATGCACATACATATATATATATATAAAGGATTGATAAATATATCTTCTTTTTTTTGCATGTGTGGTATAATAGGGAGGTGACAAGATTAAATAGGGTCTCTGGGTTCATATGGACTGTGTGCAGCTGATGGGTGAAAAATTAAAGGAATCCATTACAGCAGACTAGGTGCAAAACTCCTTGTAATGAGTTCCCAGCAGCAGCTGCCGCTTTGTAATAGTGGCACATGTGCAGATTGTCTGGGTTGGATGTGGTTGCTCATGGTTTAATGGTAATCAGGCATTGAAATATTTGTGCTGTAGGATGTGAGTCAATACACAGCTCAATAAACCACTGTACTGGCCTTGGGTTACCACAAAAGTGAAACTGGAATTTTAAGATAAAATCAAATAAATTCAAATAGACCTCTCAAGGCTAATGCTGGGAAAAAATTAAGTAAATGTTATTGTTGCCCAGAAATACAAGTGCTCACACTGTTGCTGCCAGTAATGCCAACAAAGCACAGATAGTTATGTGGTTGACAAGTTCAAAGCAGTAATGTCGTAAGCAAATGAGTGAGTGGTAATATTAACCCCCCCACCCCCCACCCCACGCATGAATTTTTGACAAATTGGCTGGACATATAACAGTCACTGGAGGGGCAGGTATTTCATCTCATGTCTCCTACGTGCCATGGCCAAGGTTAAGGTTAAGGACTGTGTAATCATTAATACACATAGTCGCTGGAGCAGGTAAGCCATTAAGTATTCTTTCTCACCTTTCTTGTCGGTATAACATTTTAAAATAGCACACAAATTTAGGAACTTTTAGATGCACACACACACACACACACACACACAGAAAAAAAATGCATCTCTCAACACCCATACACATAACTTTCTGCCAGCAGCACAGGAGAAAATGGCTGTCAGTTATAGTTTAGTCATATTGTTTTTGTTTGGATCCTGCCAAAATGCTTACAGTTTATGATCTCTTCTATGATTTGACCTAGTAGTGTCTGAATTTCAGCCCGAGGAGAGCTAAGAGGTTTTTCGTTTTGTTTTGTTTTAGATATCTTTAAAGTCTAATAACAAAGTCCTCTAAAGGTATTTTTCTTTGATAGATAGATAGATAGATAGATAGATAGATAGATAGATAGATAGATAGATAGATAGATAGATAGATAGATAGGTAGGTAGATAGATAGGTAGGTAGATACATAGATAGCTTGATGGATGTCTGGATAAAATTTGAATATGCGTGATTTAAAACCATCTTTTTTGTACTTTAACAATCAAGAATAATACCTTAATAAGTTTAAAAAATTGAATGTTTTAGTAGGTTAATGACAGCTTTGTTTGCTTCCTGTCCATTTGACGAAGAGACCAATGGGACAGTGAGCCTCAGGCCAAAATGAGCAGCTGTATACAGGCTCCAGCTCGTCAGACAGACACACCTTGAGGTTTTACACTCACTCAAGTATCTGAGTTGCGCATGCTCTCATAAACACTGCCAAATACGCACTGTATCTATGTAACTCTTCAGAATGAGGATACATTACAGGATGGTCATTTCATGACAGTCTTTGAAAGACAAGAGCTCTCAAGTGTAAGTAACATTTTTGGCAGGATTTTGTGTTTGTGGTAGGGTAGTTTTAATATGAAACCATTTTAATTATTGCCAAAAAGTAAGAAGTGGTCAGTGCGGAATGGCATGCATGAAGCAAGTCAGGAGTATTCAGAGGGGGGTACAAAAGGGGCCACTCTGTCTGATGTCTGTTATCTATTAAAAAGAGTGGACTGTAGGTGAACTAGTCTGTAAACTCGGAAACAAATAAGTCGAGCATCTATCGTCTAATTTGCATGTGAAGTTTTCAAGGTGCCATTTCTCGGATGCTTTGTGACAGGTTTGAACTTGAGTGTGTGGATAAACACATTTACTGAGGATTATAGAAACGGACTGAGGTAGCAGTATAGCGTAGTGTAATTTGCATGCCAAAGAGAAGAAGAGAGTGAGGTTCAAACAGGCTCTCATAACAAAGTCTGGTTTGAGTTAAAAAGTTACTCTCCTGTCTTTCCCTCTCTCTGCTGTGAGATTTTGGAAATTTTGACATGCAGTGCCAAAATGAATTCTCTGCATTAGAACATAGCTGCATTGAAACATTTAGTTAAAAAAAACCCAAAATAAATAAGGTGCGACTTAGATATGTTAAGAGACTTGCAGAGGGAAAGTACAATAAGCTGAGACAACTTTAGAAATGTCAAGAGTTTATCATGACTCATAAGATGAACCTGTTGGACTAGATGGTAGATGGTAAACAGTACAAGCTGTTATATATATAAGATCCGAAGGCAGGATAGATAGATAGATAGATAGATAGATAGATAGATAGATAGATAGATAGATAGATAGATAGATAGATAGATAGATAGATAGATAGATAGATAGATAGATAGATAGATAGATAGATAGATAGATAGATAGATAGATAGATAGATAGATAGATAGATAGATAGATAGATAGATAGATAGATAGATAGATAGATAGATAGATAGACAGACAGACAGACAGACAGACAGACAGACAGACAATATATACACGATAAAGTCACATCTTATTCAGTGCACTCTGTTTCTGAATCAACGGTAACTGACAGACTACATGCTGTATGCTTAAATTTGGATATTCGAACAAATGGGATGATGAAAGATTGGACTTAATTTCATTTCGTTTTCATTCCTAAACTTGGCTCTTGTCATTTCTCCAGGTGTTCCAACAATCAGGATGGCTTTTTCTGCAAGCAACATGCCTAACCAAAGCAATGTCAGTGACTTCTACTGTAAATTTGACGAAGAGTTTAAATATATTCTCCTTCCTGTCAGCTATGCCCTGGTCTTTGTGATCGGCCTGGCACTGAATGCCACAGCTTTGTATGTGATTGTATTTCGTACAAAACGCTGGAAGCCATCCACTGTCTACATGTTCAATCTGACGATGTGTGACACGCTCTACATCTTCACTCTGCCCTTCCTCGTCTATTACTATGCTGATGAGAATGACTGGCCCTTCAGTGAGCCATTCTGCAAGCTTATACGGTTCCTGTTTTATGCCAACTTATACGGTACAGTTTCGATATAGTGAAGCACCATACACAAACATCTAATCAGTTTTGTCTGTATGACTGCAGGGTAATAAATAATGATACAATCTATTATAATGGAGAATATGAGATATTAGTTATCCAAGTAAATACAAAATACTGTAATACACATAGACATAGTGGGGTTTGATAATAACAATATAATAATAATATAATGACAATATCAAATTACGTAAAATGATGAAATTCAAAAAGATACTTACACTACTGATACAGAACAAAATAACAAAATATAACACTAATAGTACACAATGAGACATGAAGCGACACTCTACAACACATGATGTTATAAAACAACAATATAAGATATATTAGTATAATAAGAGCAACGGATGGCAAAATATAACAAGTTAAACACAATGTACAACAATAATCAATCATTAATGATGAATCTCACTCTGGTAGGTTCCATACTGTTCCTGTGCTGTATCAGTCTCCATCGGTTTGTGGGCATCTGCTATCCAGTCCGCTCCCTTTACTGGATCAATGCTCGCCGGGCCCGGCAGGTGTCTATGGCAGTGTGGGCAATTGTTTTATTCTGTCAGGCACCTGTTCTCTACTTCTCAAGAACTAGGTGATGCAATTTTGCACAACTTTCTTCTTTCCTTGCTTTCATTTTTCATTCCATTCCTACTTACTTTTTATCATTATGCATTCTGTTGAAGGTGTCTGTATCAAACTGTGACTATTGATTTTTGTGGCACATCAGTTTTACCAAGTACCTTATCACAGGCTGCTTTAATGATACACTTGAGTAAAGAATCACCCCTCAGCTAATACATTTACACATTATCTCCTTTCTTTCAACAATTCTATCATCCTCTTTGGTTTACTGCCAAATTAGGTAGAAATTGGATTTAATTATCCTAAACTACTGTAATGTTATCTCACTTGCCAGGGATGTGGACACAGAGCGGATCTGCTACGATACGACCAGCCCAGAGCTTTTCGATGACTTCCTGGTATACAGCTCAGTCGTGTCAGTGCTGATGTTTGCCCTGCCATTCATGGTGGTGATGGTGTGCTATGGCCTCATGGTGCGGAAGCTTTTAGAGCCTAGCTTTGGGACTGAAAGGGGAGCTGAAAGTGAGAGGGGAGGCCTGGCAGGGCGTCGATGCAAGCAGAAGTCAGTGAAGATGATTATCATCGTGCTGGCAACTTTCATGCTCTGCTTCCTCCCTTTCCACCTCACCAGGAGCCTTTACTACTCTTTCAGATACCTGAGGCAGGTCGACCCAGCACAGGTGAGAACAAACACATATCTTTCATATGATGGCTTGAAAAGTTCCGCATGTCATTTTTCTATATGTTCATCAGGTCAGCTGTAACTTGCTGGAGGCATCCAGTATTGCCTACAAAGTCACTCGACCTTTTGCCAGTGCCAACAGCTGTGTGGACCCTATCCTTTACTTCCTGGCTGGGCAGGAAATTCGCAGTAATCTCACCAAGAAGAAACGTCGCCCACAAAAAAATGCACAAGCACAAACCAATGCCTGACAACAAAACTCTGATCCAATCCCTGAAATTATCATTGTAAGGATAGAAAAAGTAGTTGTGATGCTCACAAGGGGACTTTTCATTATAAAAGGCCAGTTACCTGTTTGGCAAGCACAAGACTTCTGACGGTGCGATCTCTCTGTGAAGAAACAGACATGTTTTCAAGACATAATTAATTAATCCTTACATAATGCTCTTTTAGGAAAGTATCTTTTTCTTCGTTATAAATTTCATGGGTACAGACAAAGATGTAAAGGCATAGTATTTATTTAGACCTTTTACTCCAAACAAATAAAAAACAGAAAAATGTTAGTTTTACTCAACTGTGTTGTTTTGACTGGACAGCTATAGCACATTTTGTATGTTTGTGTAGGACCAAATTCTCTCTTTGGGCACGTTATGCTTTTTGTTTTGATTGTCCTGGAGAAGTATGGGTCTGTGTGTATGTGTTTGTCACTTTGGTTGCTAAAAGGAACAAAAAGAAGAAACTAATAGTAATCATAATACCAACAACAATAATACATTATAATAAAAATGTACACATTTTTCACATGGTTGTGGTCAAACTTTTTTGTTATTTAAATCTCTCACTATACAGAACTTATAATCTAATATGTGTGAAGCCAGTCATAGTTAATGAATGCTAGCCAAGAAACCGAATGGGTATTACTGTTAGTCTATAATATATTTGTTCAGGAAAACAGGGAGATTTTGCTTTCCCTTTGCTGTCACTTTATTTATTCTGTCTCAGAAGGTAGTGGTGTTTGAAACCACTGTCTTTAGATAAAAGTTATGAGTCTGGGAAGTAACAGGTGTCATGTGTGGTAAGAGTAAACCCAGGTTCAGTCTAGGTGAGCCACTGTCCAGTCTGCCATTACTGCTTGTCTGCTCGTTTTGCACCATCAGCCCGTCGATTTAACAAACACAAGACACCAGTAGGGGGCGACAATGCCCAACGAAGAAGACGCATACTAGCAACATCAACAAAGAGCGAGAAAAAAGTCCTAACTCTATGTCAGGCAAAGCAAAGAAGACAGTGTTTAAAATACATCCCTTCTTTATTTCAAGAGTAAAAACATCATACAGAAAATGCAATATTTTAGAAATGTAATCTACAAAGTTGATGAAGTGAATTTCCTTTTGTCCTTCGTACCTACCCACAACACTTCAGTTTGAAAACATTTATTAATAGTAATAATAATAGTAGTAGTAGTAGTAGTAGTAGTAGTGAGAGAGGAATTTAAAAAAACAGCTTAAATAATAACAGGTAACTGTAACTGCAGTCAATAAATGTCCAGTCCTCCAGACAACATAATGAGAAAATATGAAAATGAGCAGCTAAAAATCCCTCTATGATTATAGTACACTCTCTAAAACCCGCTCAGATGTAAACTTAAACGAAGTGAACTTTGAGGCATCTCTACCACTAATCCTCTGCAGCCACTACATGGCTTATATAATGAAACTATAAAGAAGAACTGTGCATGTTAGTGTGTGTGTGTTTTGTGTGTACGCGAGTTGTTTTTTACAGTTTTGGAGTGCATGAACAAAGTCTAGTGAGGTGTATTCTGTCTGTGTTTGTGTGTAGGTGTAGGACTTTACGATTCAGAAGTTCATTATTAGAGTAGAAAAATGTAAAAGTTTCACTAAACTGATCCTTGCAACAGGTGAAAATTTAGATATTTCATGTTTTTGACAGATTACATTTACTGGTGTAATGTGGCCATAACAAGAGAGCTAATGTATCACCTCAAACCAACTGTATGTTGAAGTTATAAAAGCCAGGTATGGTCTATTTCTCTATAGACACCCATATTTACATATGTACATTAATTTACATGTTCTACTCTACAAAAATGAGATTCAACTACAAGTCTGCGTTTTCACACCAGGACCCGAACCACAGCTATGACTGTCATTGGGCTGCAGTGTCATTGAAAATGCAACAATAATATTGAATTTTTGAACATATTTTCTTTGTAATACTTCTCATAGTGCTACTGTAGTCTTTAATCAAGTACCATATAACCCAAATTCATACAGGTTTTCATTTGCTAAGTCTGTTGGAAGCGAAAACCTTTATACAGCTGGTTCATAGTTTACTTGGTTTCAGACAAGTTGGCTTGGTGTTTCCTTCTTTTCTAACACACAAACTTACTGCATGAGTTTGTCGTGTTCTCAAGGTTGTTTGTGTTTCATTTCTTTCTTACAGTGTCATATTTTTAGCATGGAAGCACAAATACTGGGTTTGAAGTGCATTTGTTTTCCATTCAAATCTCCTGTCTTCTCGTGTTCCCCCTGTCATCTTTCAGTCTACAGTCAGTAATAGATAATTGTTCACAGGCTACAAAAGAAGTCTTCCCACTGTCCCTGTGTATATTAACAAGGTTTTCAACACCGTTTCTCTCTGGATTTGAACAGTGAATCCGCTGGAGTTGTGCCCTAATGATGTTTCTCAACTCTTAAGTACAACATTTTGTAACGCAACAATAAATACAGTTAAGTTCTTCCTATTGCTTAGTTATATACAAATTCGTTTAGCAGGAAGTGGCCCTGTTTCCTGATGTCAGTGGTGTACAAACACTCTCCCTGAAGCTGTCAGCGGATGATGAGGTCATCTTCATTGAGGTAGCATCATCGTACAGCATCAGTGTCTCTTCATCTAAAAGAGGAAGTCGTAAGAGATTTTAAGATTGTTATTATCTCACGACATTTCTCGTCACAGAGATATCTCTCTTCATTCTGGCTGATTATGAGGCATAACTTTCCACATGCTACAGAAAAAAGCATGGTAAAAGTACAGTTTTCACAATACACTAGATAATTTTGCAGTAATGCTGGCTCAGCTCTGACTCAGTTAAGACTAGACACTCATGAGCACTCAGAAAATCTTCAGCCTGTCAATCTACTTTTTTACATTATTCAGTGCTAGCCAGAAAAATGCAATAAAAAAATCCATGTAGAGTGAGGAAAAAATAGGGAGGAATGGAAAAGAGAAAATGATAGCTGAGGGAAGAGAGTTATTTTATCTATGTTTTTGGAGATTGTACCTCCTCATGCCAAAGGATGAAGAGGAGAAATGTTTCCCACCAAACAGCGAGTTCCTCTGCTCCTGGGATGGTGTCTTGGTTTCCACGGAGACGGGCTTCTGCTCAGGAATCTGAGCAACTTGAAATCTGTGAATTGTGCGAAAGCCATAATCGGTCTCACTCCCAGATAAAATGGCAATCATAATCATGTGAGTGCACGATACAAATTGCACGGATAAGGAGATGGCAGCTGTCAGAGAGTTTAATTACTCTGATTCTGATGTTTTGCTGCAGAGCTTTTCTTTGCAGCATCAAAAAACTGCAATCAGTAGACTGTGGTTAACTGATAAAACAGGATTATATGGCAAATATGATATTTTAATTTAACTTATTAAAGTTGATCTTATTCAAGTATCTTGTTAAGTAGTTAAGAAGATGATGATTAAAAATCATTATTACAGCGTTGGTTTCTTTTGTCTTGAACAAGACACCATATTTTATTAGCTCATATGCTTTGTGCGTAAAGTCCTTAATTTCAGTTTTAATATTTCTGATAGAAAGAATTTTGCCCCATTTATTTCACAGTACCTTAGATGAAATTGTGAAAAAGTAATTATGCTTTTTTATTCCACGTGTCAGTTGTGTGTTGAGTATAAAACAACTCTCACCTCCCCACTGACAACACTGTCAGCTCTCCCTCCTTGTTCTCCTTCACTTCATTCCCGTCTACTTTTTCCTTTACAGTATTTGGCACGACAGCTTGTGAATGGTGGGTGTCGACACACACTCCCCCCAGCAGGGGGCTCTTCTGCTGGTCGGTGGATGTGTCCAGGGAAGCCAGGATGAGGGATTGGGGGGGCTTCAGGGGATCTTTCAGGGAATCCAGAGGAGGTATGAGAACTGGGGGCCACTTTCTCTGTGCACAGCGGGTGCAGCGGTAGCCATGCTTGGGGGCCAGACCTGAGAGGCCAGAGATGGTATGAAGGTGGGACTGATGGGGGCAGAGCCTGGGAAGGGAGCGGAAGGGTGACAGGGGAGACAGCATTGGGAACCTGGTAGGAAGAGCAGTCGAGAAACAACTGTGGGTTACTCGCTCACTCTACACCAAGACAAATGGTCAGTTTCCCTATAAATTCCAATTCCGTGACAGGATACTGATCCTAGCAGACACATTGGGGCCTTTTATTTACTAACTTCACTGAAATATCTAGTAAGTCCCCCATGGAGATAACTGAAAGTTGGGTTGCAATGCAGTTCATTTATTTATTTATCTTTTGCTGAACTCATGTGCAAATGGAAATTAAACTGAAAACTATACTGAAAAGTACTATGTCTCTCTCAGCGTTAAGCTCAGTGCAGGTTCAGCTCTTCAGTTTCTGAATTTTCATTTCCATTGTTCTTTTGTGTGTAGAAAAACAGAGCAAAAGAGGTGAATACAGCTGTGCATTCTAGCGTGCAGGTGACCTTTAGGGACCCCACATAACGTCTGCAAATCCTCCCATCACACAGTCACACACACACACAGGTTTCCAGAATTGTGTACTTGTGTACTTGTAATTGTGTGGATGGGAGAATGTTCTGTTTCAGCAGCCCATTGAGCAGCAGCACACTGCCAGAGGCCCCTGAGACCTCTCACTATTGTACATGCGGCTCACCCGCTGCATCGTATCTAGTTACCATCATACGATATTGACAGACAAGACGAGCTTTAATGACGCCATGGGGGGAAGCTGGGTCAGCGCAGCAAACAGTCTTCAGGGCACCGTGGTGGACTGTGGTATAAAGCTGGATGTTACTGGGCTTGTCAGATTAACTACTGACTACTAGAGCAAATCTAATGACAGCGACTTACAACCCATGTTCCAACCGCAACTGCACTTGTTCATGCAAAATTTGTGACATCAAACTATGTGACAGCCGATGAGATTAGTGACAGAGTGTTAAAGCCCCATGACTCAATAAACAACTGTGTGAGATATTGACTTCAGACGTGTGCGAGTGAGTCAGGTCAAAGGCCTGATGTGTGCTTCTTGGACTTGACTTTTGAACACATTTCTCTCTTTATAAAAGCTGAAAAATGCTGCATTACTTACTTATCTTGTTATTCTATACACAAACTTTATACAATGTTGTTTGGCATGAAGGTATACATGAATTCTTTGTCATGGTGTTTTATACTGTATAAAGTATATCTAGTGGGACTTTAGTAAGGTCAGGGTGAGGGCCTAAAGTTTTCACTTCTATTCCTCTCCTGCAAAATTTCTGTGACTTCATGCAGCACAAGCAGCATGATTGAGGGAAAGTTTGTGATAATTTCTGTGTGTGTGTGCTTCTGTGTGTGTTTGTATCATACTTGATTGAGGAGCCTTTGCTTATGGACATCTGTTTGCTCTCATACTCCAGCAGCAGTTCTTCCAGCGCAGCTGCATTTTCTGAAAAACACACATACACACACAAATACACAAGCACGCTATCAGTGTTTGATGATTGATCTTGTTCTTGTCAATGAAATAAATTCCTGTCCAATTTTTTTTTTTAGACTGTGCTGGAAGTTTATGGATAACATTCATGTTTGGGTTAACTGCTGACTGAATGGGTAATGTTAATTTCTCTGGGAATAGTCAATAAAGGATTTAGTGTTTGTTTTATGTAGTTATGTGACAAATCGTGTTTTCCTCTCACTTTTCCCATGATGGATGTGCGTACTGATGCATATCCCTTACTTTGCATATAAACATAGAGTTGAACACATTTGTTACTGTTGAATATTGTACCGTATGGTTGTGCTAATGGCCGGCCAAAGATCTTTAAGTTCTATCTTTTGTTTTACAATCTAGAAATGCAACTTCAAACTTTGCACTTTTGCACCTTTTTTCTCAGTTTCTAATATCAACTATCCATCTGATATGGAAAGAAAAACAGCTGCTGAGTAGGCAGCAACAGAGACACATCTTTGTCTTTGTGTGTGACGTACTGTGGCGACACTGCGGGCTTGTGTTCCCCTCTAAACCCACAAGGGATGAAATGACCCCAACCACAGCCTCATCAGTGACATCAATGCTGGTATGTACTGGACACGTACCTTTCTTTTCAGTGATGAGGCGCACCAGGACGCTGATGGTGTCTTCGTTCAGGTCATCAGATATGTAGGGGCAACTGTTACCTAGAGCGAGCAGACAAGATGGCACAGAAAAAACTTGAAATCATGCAGATTGATTGGTATTTTAGGCTTTGGGATGAGTGGTCATCCAAAGCAGTCAGTTTTGTCAGTTTTAGCCTGGTGTACCTAAAAAAAACTGATCATATATGCAGATAAACTCTTTATCTAGAGGCAGGTTTGCTTGAGATAACTTTTTTCCATCAACTCCACACCATATTGTCCAAAGGAGAGTGAATGAGACACTTTGTCAAACTAGCAGGGACATTGTGCCTCGGTACATGGTGGGACTGAAGGGATGGATGTGGATGACTGAACAGCAAAGAATAGATATGCCTCCGTGGTAACACCCCCAACCATCCCATAATAGCTTAGCACAGAGAGGCTGCTGAGAGGAGAGCAATGAGAACGTGGGGGATCCAGAATAGCTCAGTCAGCAATCACACACCATTCAGCGGATATACATAAAGCCATGTGTGTGTGTGTGTGTGTGTCTGTTTTAATGTACCAGACCTCAGTGCCAGGTGACAAGGCCCACTTGTGAATTAAAAAGCTAAAAACAGTATACATTGTATTTATGCCTGTGTGTGTGTGTGTGTGTGTGTGTTTGTGTATTTTTGTCTTTTCCCGCATTAGCAGTGTTAGACTGAACACAATGGCCTCCGTCTCCACAGGGGCTGTTGCTATGTGAAGATAACGGTATCCATTTCAGAGTATGGCTGTCAATCTATCCATTTATTCACTCAGCAAAGTCAGACAGCTGTCTTCAAACTTCTTGTTTTCTGAGTTTCTCTTTTCCATTTGATGTTTGACTTGACAATTACACAGGAAAAAAATCTGATCATGTCAACATCCCAAAGTCTACTGCAGCCCCATGACCTTGTGCCGGCACAGGCTGAACTTCACGAGTTGCAGATTTGACTCTTGCTCATGATTTTTTTTTTCTCTTATCGACCTTGGGTTTGCCCTCTCTGTTTCCCTGCCATCAGCTCTCCATTGAGTCAAACCTTTCTAAGCTCTGCATAGTCAGAGTACCTCAGCCAATTCTCATTTTATCCCTGCCGAGCTAAGCCTGGCTGTAATTCACTCCCGTGGGTTTTCCCTTGGACTGGACATAACAAGAAAAGTGCTGGAGTAGGACGTTTGCCTCTCAACTTTGCTCAGTCAGGACTACAGCAGACAGACGGACGAGGATTGTTACGTAAGAATACCAGGGAAAAAGGGTTAGGGGGTGCCTCCAAGGGAGCACTCGACTCTTCCACCTGCAGATGATAACTCCATCTGACACACAGCCAATGCTTCTGGTTCTTGTCCTCTATCTGTTTTAGTCACCAAGACACACTTGTGTACTTATCTATGCGCCAATGCATCATGTATTTGAAGCTGTGCAGCAGGAGAAAAAGAGTGGAGCTGATACGGGGTCCTAAAATCAGACCACTTAACATAACCTAGCAACACTATATTTTGCACGTCAATATAACACAAAAATGATTTGTGCCTTCGGAAGTGATCAAAAATATACAATGTGCTGTGTCTAAAAACTTAACAAATATAATCCAGTTCACTTTTTAAATCAGCTCAACTCAGTCTATGACAGAGGAAAAAATCAGTGGGGAACAGGGAATAATTCAGAGAGGTCTAAAGAAGAGGAACATGGAGAGAGAAACAGGAGACCTAAAGCATGAGGACCTGATTGAATTATTGATCTGGCTGGGAAAGGAGAGATGGATGGATAGGGTCATGTTTGGATGAGAAAGAGTAGAGGTGTTTGAGAGCCAAGAAAATGGATGAATAGAGAGTAGAAAGATGGATAAAGAGAGCTGCAGGGGGGTGGGAGTTCATAGAGTTCCCCTTTCGGTGCAGGGATATCTTAAATTTCACAACAGAGCGATTGGAGAGGAGGAGACCAAGGCAACACTGAAAACAAAATGCAGAGATCATTGACCCTGGATGCTAATGTCTAAAATCCTCCTTCAATTCTTCATACACACATCTTTAAGATAGCATCACCAAAACTGTTGGGGCTTTAACCAGATTTGTCGGTTCTGGATCACCCTGACCTCACATAATCCACTACACAGGCTTAAGCCCATATGCTGTGAGGGCTTGGTGCCACAGAAGTGAAAGCTTGTTTCTTTGGCTTATGGAGGTGGAGGCAGAAATGACATAAATGACTTTGGTGGCTGACCATGGGACACCGCTGCCAGAGATTTGGATCTGTTGAGGTGGCAGCTGGGCTGTGATGCTCACAATTGCCTTATAACGTGTACGGCTAACCGGCTGTCGCACAGCTTTCCTCTGAGCCTCACAACATCAGGTGCTTCAAGGAAAAGCCAGCTTAGCCTTCGAATCCGCTTAAGTTTATGCATCAAATGACGAATTGCTAATCATGTTTGCTGTCTGCTGCATTTGAGTGAAACCTATACAGACCCTCAAAAAAACAACTACAGAGCTAATATCTGGTGAGAGCAGTGTGTAACTGTAACTGGGTCCTAAAGTACACTGTTAAAAAACTAAACTGAGTGATGCTACATTAGATAACAAACCCCATGTGACTTGAGAGTTTTACATGCTACAAAGCCTGAGAAACAGACCAGTACAGTTACATCAAATACAATAGAGGCATAAAGGAAATATGAGCGTACTTCTTAAATTGTGCACACATTGTACTGTGCAGAAAGAGACACAATCTTTTCAGTTCAGACCAGGTGCCACAAAGGAGTTCCTACTTTTGAGCAATAATTTCTAGACTGAAGGAAAAAGAAAAATGGGTTCCATTTGGGCCAAAGTAAAAAAAAATACAAAAAAAAAAAAACTGCTCAGGTCAACGAAGAGGTCTCCAGAACAATACAAATGTACGCCGTTACAAAAGACAAGAATAAAGAGCACTCATATTACTCCTGACTGTACAAACCACATAGAACGGGTGTGGTAACACAACACTACTTTTATTGCCTGATTTCTCTGAGTCTGTCTGTTTTCTCTTTTTTGCTAAACTCTAGTTTTACTTATATTGTTATCTGATATTTCCATTAATATCAGCCTTGTCCACATCTCTCTGTTCCTCTCCCTTGCACTCTGTCATTATCCTTTTTTCTGTGTTTACTCAAGACAGTTTTGCTCTGATGTTATTGGGGCGAGCACATCGATAGCAATGCTTTTACTCCTTTTCAGGAAAATTACAAGAATAACAGTCCCTGCTTAGCCCAACACAGTATGTGTGACACGTAGTGACCCCTGCGAGGTCAAAGTTCAAGAGATAAAAAGCCATCCATGTGGGATTGTGCGCAGCCACATCACAGATATACATGCACTGTGGCTGCACACAAAGACATTATCCTGTGGCTTTGTACTGACTCTTTTTAACACTTGACCACATTGTGTGCAAGCTCGAGTGCCAATCTGGAAATTTTTTTGGCGAGCGTGTGACAATAGCCCAAAGATAAAATGCCTATTCCACAGATCACTTTTCTTTTCCTCTCACTTCAACATTTTTTTTCTCTCCTTTGATTTTTTTTTTTCTTTATTTCCTTTTCTGTGGTTCTTACAAGCTAATCTTTCTCACCTTCTTTCTGGGGTGTAGCAGCCTCTTCGTCCATTCCCTCCTTCTCAGCAGTGCAGTTGTATCCCTTCTTCTTCAGGATGTTGCAGATGAGGATACCCAGCAGGCCCATTACACAGAAGATGGGCACCAAAGCAAAAACTGCATACTCTGCTGTCTTTTCCTCAGCACTGCGGACCACGGTGCCGTTAATAGGTCCTCCAGCTCCAGCGGAGGGACCTTTACCCACCGTACGAACTGTTCGGACGTGGGAGGTGGCTGAGAAAGGAAGATGACAAAGGTGACAAAACTGTAAAATGAATAATGGATTTGTGGCACACACACAGAAGAAACACTTTTTAAGAAAGTGTCAAAAGCATGCCTACTTTTAATGCAGGGTCTCTGGGTGGAAATTTCCCCTGTGGCAGCAGAATGAAATCTGCAAATGGAAAGATCAAGAAGACAAAACAGAATAATTAGACAATAAAGGAGAGGAAAATTAGAAGGGCTTTTTTCTCTTTATCATGAACGAATGAATCAGTGGTTCTAGTCTGTAGCATGTCATGTTTACTGGTGCTCGGTGTTTCTTGTCCCCCCCCCACCTTCCAAAAAAGAGAAAAAGAAAGGACTCTATTTAGAACAAAAAAAAAAAATTATTAACCCTAACCCTAACCCTACTTTCTGGAATAAATTCCTTCGAATGTTAGACCTTGTGAAAATCAACTGTTGGTGGACTACCAAGCAGGTAGGTCACCAAATTGACATACTGCCAGTCCTTACCCGGGCAGACAGTCTCCACAGATGGTATTTAAGCTCGTAGTGCCAGGGGTTGCCACCCTTCGGCTGAGGCTTTCGCAGGAGGTGTGAGGACGGCAAAGCTCGGAGTCAAGTGTATCTGAAAAGGTTCCAGTCAGGCACACTTGGCATCGCACTTCCTCTGTTGGACTTTGGACCTGTCCACAATCCTGGAAAGACAGAAATCAACTCGAGCTAAAGAGGCTGCAAAAGTATCAAACGAAGTATCCACTTTGGCATTGCTGAAAGGTTTGAATCAAAAACTTAAATTGTGGTTCTAAAGAACAAGCAGAGTTTAATTTTACTCTAAGTCGGTACAACATAGACATAGTGATGAGTGGAATTACAACAATAAATTACTCACATTATTCACATAAACATCGAGTCTTGAACACACACTAATGGCTGGTGGTTTTGGTGTACGAGTAAGTGCATGTTATCTACTACAACTTCAAAAATACAACGCGCGACAGATGTACGCGATAGCCTGCGATAATACACCTTGACAGGACTTCCCCATGGGAAATAAAACAATGATGTAAATGTCTCACATAATAAAACACTGATTTATAGAACATGGCGTAAAAGTCTGTAACAAAATACTGAGAAAGAACACAAACGCACAGAGAGTGGAGTAGCAGAGACACAATGGACTAAAAACTTCAAACTTCAACTCAGTTTTATTTGACTGAACAAACTCACCTTGGAAGGCTCCTTGCCTGCAGGGCACTGCAGACACAGACACCCTTCCCCCCACCGACACTGCGCCGCTGCAGTCCCACCACAGCCAAACACCTGGAATACACATATAAACATACAAGCTCATGAGGCGGTGGTTTGCATAAAACTGGGCGCACACATTGTATCATCATCATATTGTGCATGTCAGCAGGCCTGTAAGAAATCAAAGTCAATCTAACACATTTTTACAAGTGGATAAACACAACGCATGCACATATTTACCGTGAGAAGGACGAGAGCTGAGCAGCAAAGGTGGTTCCTCATCTTCTTCAATGTATTCTTCTATGTACATATGATCTGCAGCAGAGAGAAGACAGGAACATCAGAAAACTGCACAGAACACGAGTGTGCAATAAACACTGAGGTTCAAGGCTGTCACTTACGTAACAAGTAACATCATGTGCCACCCTTCTCATTTTGTCACACATGAATACAGTGAGTATGCACATTCACCCAAAACCACACATGGTCACATGGCAACAAAAAAATTGGGGGAAAAAAAAACAAACAAAAAAAACATCTGAGTCACTTTTTGCGACTAAACCTGGGCGCAGTGGTCCTTGTCACAGGGAGGTAAGGAGCAGTTGTCAATGTTGTAAATAGCATTTAACACCAGTCAGCATCTTTTTAGAGATGGGTCTGAATGGACCGAGGCTTGTCTATGGCTATTTTTGGCCAATATGTACTCACATGCACATTTAAAGCAATTATTATGCTACAACACATTCATTTACTGACGTGCTGACATTCTCAACACTTGGCGCTAGCTTCTCCTGGTGAGTCACAAAAAAAGTTGTTTTGTGGACGGATGTAAGCAAAACTAAGTATGGGATATGATACGATAGAGACCATATGAAAAATTAGGAAGTATTTGAGTTGACAGTGATGGGTCAATAGTTTAAAGTTGTGAACCAACAACTACCTTACTGTGATGCAGTGAAACAAACAAATGCTGTCATGTCTAAAGTTAAGTATTGGCAGTTGGAAAATATTTGATGGCTTATCTAAAAACAGCCAAACTCCATGCAGAAAGTTTGTTGTGCATAGTTTGCTGGTTGTTGTACTCCAAACTGTGGCCACAATAACAAAGATTCTGAATTCACATAGGATGAGACAAATTGTGGAAGAAGCTTTGCTTGGAAAATCATTAGCACGTCAAGTCGTGGACCACCTCAGGATTAAAGGTAAAAAGCCACTGACCAAAGTAACATGTTACCTTTGACCATGCACTCAAACACACAGTTTCAAACTGTTATCAAGTAAATCTAAATCTAAATCTAAATCTAATCCCCCCCAAACCCCTTTCATTCTCTTGCTAAGAGGTACTTGGGATATGTCAAACCAAAGAAAAGAAGCGAAAGAGTCACAGGAGCGTTCAGTTGGAGCAGCCAAAAAGAAGAAAGTATAGAAGTAAAGACAGAGTTGGGGTAAGATGGGGCAAAAGATGGTAAGAGAAAGAGAAAGTGTGAGGCAGAATAAGAAATTAGGTAGATAGGAGAAAGACAGAGCAGCATACTTACCCCAGACTTGCAGCTGAATGACACAGTTGCCTTGGCAACTCAACGAGGATGCTGTGTATACTGCTAAATGCTGAGTCAGGACCACAGTCAAACTATATCGGCTACTATAAGTTTCCTACACCTGCTACAAAACAACACAAACACCAGATCACTGTTGACAAACAGCTCAGAGATGACTCCTGAATGTTACAGCAAAATAATTAAACTGCTTGAACTTGAAATAGAATCTCGCTTTTGACAAAGATCGACAAGTTAACACTAAAATACAACTAGAAAAGTTACCCAGAAGTGACAAAAATCAGGCTGTGGAGCTGAATGGGGAGTTCAGCGTACCTGCCTGTGCCTTATACTGTCAGTGTGACCACAGGCACACCCCTGATGTCCTAAGGACATGCCCCTTCCATCACAGCTAAAACAGTGAGTGTGTGTGCATGTGTGTTTGTGTATTGTGTTGTGTATGTGCGTGAGGGTGAGGCTGCTTTACTGCAACACTTCACCTTTGACCACACAGCAAAACATAATATTTTAAACATTAGTTACCGAGCAAATCTACCCTTCTTTCCTCAAGCCCATTTATTCTCTCACTATGTGCGGTCAGGTAAGACAGACGCACACACACACACACACACACACACACACACACACGCGATAGTGTGTTTGTGCAAAGTGTTGTGATGGCCTTTACAATACAATTTATATAGTAATATCATTTACTAATAGTAATATACTTTATATTATTTCTAAAGTTTATTTATGCAGGTGACACACAGACATACACATGTATGTACGCCCACACGTTCGAATTACGGTCCCATCCAGCCAACAAGTGGTGCCTTGTACAAAAATGAAAATAAAAAATATAACCAGTTTATGATTTTGGTCCTGCAAGGCCTTCATGCCAATAACAGGCTTCTGAGGCATAATTTCAGGGAGGAAGTGAAAGATAAAGTGAGGATAGAAAAACCACTGGTTTGAAAAAATAACACAAGTCTGAACACAAGTCTGAAGTCTGATCAAGCTACGGAGGAGGAAAAAAAAAAAAAAAAATCGAGAGCGAGGGGGAGAGATGGAAAGATGACAAAGTGGGAGAGATGGCAAAAACGTCAGCCTGATAGCAGACATATATAGAAGTATTTGTTAAAATGTCATACAGACCAGAGCAAGAGGCTAATTACAAGTCACACATGCACACATATATATGCACTTAAACACACATGCAGACATACCCAGTCGCGCACACAACACACGATCACACACAGCTGAAAACAAGGGGGGGAAGAAAAATCAATAAAACGACAATTATAGAGAGAGCTAAACAAAAATGGGACCTACAATTAAGTACCACTTTTTTTGGAAAGTGTCAAGTAACAAATTGGACGGGGCTAGAGCGGATGAGGAATTTCTTTGCTTTCCGCAGAGGACCTCGCTTGACCTCCAGAAAATGCAGTCACTGAAACAACTGTACTTTTAAGTCCAACAGAGCAACAGCAAGGTGGAACGATTGTATGAGGTGATAAATGCATAGGATCCGAAATCATGGTAACAGAGCAGCACAGTGTTGGTGGTTGGTTGGATTAAAGGAGTCACTTGAAAATGTTTCTAATCCTACATAGCCAAGGCTAGCAGTGCCAGCATTTTCACTCAGTAATCCATGAGCTTGAGTTACTGAGTTACTGGATATGATGCTCTACTTCTTCAAGGCATAGTAAACGCAACAGTTAGTATCAAAACACGCCAATACAGTTCAATCTGATTTTGCATGCTATCTTCACTCAGGAAAAAGATGTTATAAAGATAAAAACAAAAGAGCGCTGGTGTCCATCACTCCAGACAGGCAATTTACATAATCTCCTCTAGACTAGTAAAATCAACTGTTAATGCTAAACTTGGATTACAACTTGCAACATGATATAATCTTGTCAGTTATTTGACCTCCTGGCTATCCACAGGCAAATGAAAATGTAAGTGTATGCAGCAGCAACACAGGCAGTGAAAATGTTCTTCAAATACAAAATGCATGAGAGACCCTGTGCAAAAAGGATGTTTACGCTCTAACCACGTTTAAGAAGCCAGTCCTTTACAGCCAGGCAGTCCAGGCTATCCCTGCATTCACACTTAAACCCACTTAGTAGTGGCACAACGGATCACGGTTGATCCGTGATCCGTACAGATTGACCCCCACCCCCGATTCAGAACATGTTTTCAGCGGATTGGCTGCATTTTACTCTGAAACGCGATGATTGGTTGAGTAAGAAAAAAAGCCAGTTGTATGTTAATGTGAGCAGGTCATGTCAAACTTACAAGTGCAGTGTGACAGGATGACAAGCGTAGGAGCAGAAGAGCTGGAGAGCCAACCCGTGTCATTTAAAACAGCTGTATAGGAGCACTTTGACTTCCCTATCTTCTACAGTAACAATGGAAGAAGGTCAGCAGACAAAACTGCCATGGTGTGTTGGCACTGTGGTGCAAGAAAGTCATTCAAGTATGGCCACCCACATGAAGCGACAACACCCGAGCCTGTGACGACCACAGAAAGAAAGGCAACACAGCAAATTCTCATCACTGTTGCACTTATGCAGCCCTTTCCTGCAGGATCAGACTGGGCTAAGAATATTATTAAATCCATTTGAGTATTCATACTCTCAATCCAGACAACCTCGTATTTTTGAAAAAGAATTTCAAGCTGTAAATTCAGGGCTGCCTTTCTGTCTTTCTTTCCTTTGCTTTACTTTTCCTTTTTGAGAAGGGGCATTGCGGCGGCATAGTGGTTAGCGCTGTTGCCCCATAACATGAAGGACGGCAGTTCATTTCCCGTGGGGCCTTTCTGTACGGGGTCTGCGTGGGTTTCCTCCAGGTACATGTTTAGGTTAACTGCTGGCTCAGAATTTTTCTCTAGGTGTGAGTGGTTGTCCGTCTCTGTCTCTGTACGTTGGCCCGGTGATGGACTGGCAACCTGTCCAGGGCATACTTTAATGCAAGTCTTCTTGAATTTGTTTTTATGCATTATAAGTATTTACTGTTTATTTTTATTCTATTTTAGTATTTTTAATATTTAAACACCGGATGGGTTAAGTTCTTTTTGATCTCTTCTTTTTTCTTTGGTTATCTGTCAATGTTTAAAGTATTCTGAAGCATTGTACAAAATAAAAAAGCATCTTATTACCTGTGCTGTTTTTTCCCCCTTTTTTGCTGATCTGAAAAATGATCTGAACCGTGACTCAAAACCTGTGAGTTTTGGTGATCTTGACAGAGGTGACCACCACATGAAGAACTTCCACTGGACATATGGACCCACGACTGCTTCTCAAATACCCCTCATCATCAATGGACTTCAATAGCTGCATTGTATGAAGCTCTTCCCCTGTTTCCACGGCTGTGAAGTGAACGTAAAGGAGAAACTCAGAAGAAGAGAACAACCTGAAGTTGAACTGGCTACATATGCGAGCTGTGCTGAAGAACCGTGTAACTTCTTCCTAGGGAACCTCTTTCAGTGGAGCTTTTCCACAAACCCAGTCACTGAAAGGTTTTTGTCTGCCTGACGAAACTGTTATGTCTCTTTTCTTTTAGCTCATGGACGTTTCCCTTTCTGTCTCTAAATAGTTTTTTGATTGGTTTGATTGTTGACTGTTTCCATGAACCGGATCACTTCACGCATGCTGTGCTTGGGCTTGGAGGCTACAGTCAAATACATATGGGTTCAAGGAGGACAGAGGGAAAGAAAGAAAGAAAGGAAGAAGAAAGGAAGGGAAGATGAGAGTAGAGGATAAAGAACATAAACACCTATCCAAATACTCCCGCATACAACAACATTTTATGTGAATGGAGGAAAACAACACCATGTGATGCAAAATTAAAAGGGAGAGGAGCGTGACGACTTTTTCTAAACCATGTAAAACAGTAATTACCCAAAACCCTGGTTGGTGTTGTTTGACACATTAAAATAACAAGTTGCGACAACATCAGATGACCAGTCACATCTTCTGTGTTGTTCAAATGGGCCTAAAAATAGCAATAATAAAGAAGCAATGGCGAAGGCATGACAAAAACATGGACATTATTCTGTTCTGTGGTGGTTTTTGGGGTGAGGATTGGAGTCACAGCTCATGCATTTGAGTGCTTTTTCTGGCTCATTGATGTCATGCAGCAGCTTGAGCTGAGAAATCCTGTTGGATGAAGCTTTGAAGGAACCACAAAAGAGGAAACACAGGACTGAGTGGAACTCCACGCCGTTTTCAGGTTGAGGTGACTGAGAGGCAGAAGAGATCAACGGGGTCAAGGCGCTTATTGGCTTCCAGATAGTGAGTCGTGTTTGTCAAGCACAAAGATTCTGGTTAGTGATAAGACACCGTTTTATTTTAATGCCACAAATGTATTTTGGATGTACAGGCAGAAAAATACATGTAGTCATGCTTACATATTTTCCACTTTTAAGGTGGAAGACTTCAAACCACATTTGAGCCACCTGCTGACTCAGTGGCTGTATTGATGGGCTGCGACTTGAAAGAGGATTCTTGAATGAGCCTGTGCAATTGAAAACTTTGCTTTGTTTTTCTATCCAGGAAGAACAAAATGCAAAAATCAAAAGTGAATTTTTGCTTGGTAAACATTCAAACTCTTTGGCTTAGTTGACTGATCTATGTAAAAAAAATTTAAATAAAAGTAAAAAAATCCCAGAAGTTTGCATTGTGTTAGTTCTTGATTTTCCACTTCTCTCGCACCTCAAATAATCATATCCTGGCAGTGCAGGTAGCCAAGTGGTTAATGCATGTGCCACATATACCAGAGTCCCTGGTTCAACTCAAACCTGTACGAACAGAAAAATGACTCCGTACTGATGGTTCTACCGCCAATAACTTAGAATGCCTTTGTGATCACTAAAAACATACAGTAGTAAGAAACATATCTGAAATATTTTCTTTTGCAAGTTCAGTGGTTGTACTAGTTTTTGCAACTAGTTGATGAGCTGCTTCCATTAAATTACCAAATCTTTAGTGAAACCTCATAATCTTCTCTTATTTCCTCTTTACTTTAAAAAGGCTTGGTCTGACTATACCAGCTCAGGGTCACAGTTTTTTGCTTCTTTATTCCAAAAGCTGCACAGAACTAAACACCTTTGTCTTGTGTCCTAAAAGTATTTAACGATGACAGCCTACAGAGTCATCACCTTTTTGTACATATCATCAGTTTTCCTCTTCACTCTGTAGGTATAGTGATGCATCGTCAGCAAAAAACAGATAAGTTCAAAGGATTATTCTCTGCTCTTTTGGTTGAGAAATCCTTCTTAGTCTTCAGGCTCAATAAACCCTTTAGACATCCATTAGATTACCTCAGAAAGGCAATGTCACCAGACAGAACCATTTTTGAAACATTTTTTTTGATTTTTTAAAGAATTTGTCCCTGGACCTGAGATCTAAGAAGGTTAAAATTAAGCGTCCCCCTTCAGTGAGGACCGAGAAACGAAGCAACACCGAATGCTACTTTGGTGTCTCAAAGGTAGCTGATTAAAGTAACTTCTCTGTGTTTTTTTTTTTAAGCACTTGAAAAGAAGCCGGCATCCCCGTCCATTATGAGGTTGAGAGGCCTCACAAAAGAAGTCAACCGCCAAGTTCCCGTGTCGATAATGGCTACCTATTAAGCCAATTAGGTCACATAGTGTGTCCAGCTTTGGGAAACACCTCGTTGTGATGCACATGAGAATTATCTTCCGGCCGAAGGACTGAAATGAAATACAATAGAAAAGAACTGAGCCGGCAAGAAAAAGGTTTAAGTTAATTATACTCCATTGTCCATCAGACATTTCGTGGACTGACAGATAATGTGCACGTTTATGACAACGACGTGATCGGGACAACCATACCCTCTGTTTGACTTAATGGAGGTGCCCATTATCGGCAAATGAAAGGCTGATTTACGCCAACACTTTCTACGTTAAGGCTCAGACAATGTCTCATTATGGGGAGCATGTCTGATAACTGTGCAGGTGTCGCCTCGACACATGTCTGCGGATGCGTTTCTCTCACTGCCTCTTTACGTCTGTCATTCCTCCTGTAGGCCCTTGGGTTGACGTGATGCCGTTTTTTTTTTTTCCAGTGGAACTGTACACCAGCAGAAACTGTACGGGCCTCTCCTGTGTCTCTGCAGCGCAGTGTCCGTCAGGCCTTACTATGTTTGAACAAGAGACTTTGAGATGGCGGAGGGTCAGAGGAAGAACATGCAGTGAGGTTTTCGGTTTGCTGATAGCTCGGTGACACCACCAGAGCTACACCACTGAGCAAATGGAGATCCCACAATGCAGCTGAGCAACTCTGCACTGTCCTCATCGCCCAGATCCACCACAAATTCCATATGGAAAAAAAGAAAAGGAATCTCGTGAGAAATGTTTACTTTGCTTTTGTTGATGTGAAACAGATGCCATGGCTTATGGGGAGCCGTGAATTCAAATGTTTCACACACGATCGCCACTACACTCTTTGTCCCAACCAACTGTTCAGTTATGGAAGTGGCAACATGAGTTTTGTGAATGTAATCTGTAAAGATTTTTGTAAAGTTGCAATTTGAAAGCACCACTTTGCTTTTGCTCAATTTAGATTTTAATACCTCCCTCATTAAAAATATGCCTGGATTTAAAAAAGAAAAGAGGCAAGATGGTATTACTTTAACTCAGGCGGAATCACAGAAAAAAACTATTCTGGTCAAGAGAAACACTTAAAATAATCCAAGGTGTGCTTGGATAGCTAGCTAACCCAAATTCCTTGTTTTGATGAGGGAGATTATGAGTTTGGAGAGGAAAGAGTTGTTTTTCATGACATCACCACAATCATAATCAGTGGATGTAAATTGATTCCTTATGATCCAACACCTTTGATTATCATTCACAACCGGTACATACAAAGCAGGTCTATATTAAAGTCAGCAGCATGCCTGCACACTATAATCAAACTATTTTACAAATACAAACATGTAAAAACAAGCCTTTATATGTCATCTCTATTTGTTGAGCAAATACAGAGGATTTAGTTAATTACTGTTTTAGTGACAAAAAATTATTCTCTGGCTTC
Source organism: Echeneis naucrates (assembly GCF_900963305.1). NCBI lineage: Eukaryota > Metazoa > Chordata > Actinopteri > Carangiformes > Echeneidae > Echeneis > Echeneis naucrates. Next base: position 17,572,520 of record NC_042523.1, on the reverse strand, counting down.
TTCGAAGTTAAGCTCAGCTTTTCACTGCCTGCCTGGGCAGATTTAATGGAATCATAATATCCATTTTTCCTCCTCCTTCCTTACATTAATGAGCATCTGCTGTAGGTCAGTGAGTCCAAAGCAGGCATCCCTGTTTTGGAGAAGTGGAGGCCAGAAAGAACAAACGTTGACCGTTTTAACCAGACAGCTGGGAATGTTAAATATGCTAAAGCACTCAATATGTTGTGATTGTACTGTAATCATCTGTACATGGATGTAAAAGAAGCTCTGTCTGGCTGCAGGTGAAAAAAATATGTGCAGATAAGCAAGAAACCATGATTTGCAACCCGGCAGTTTGCCCCCAACATGCGAACCAAACCACAGACACGCACAATGATATACACATATTTTTATGGATCTAAATATGCTGTGTTTTCAGTTGTATTCAATATCTCTATAAAAGTGCTGCTACAAATGAGAGGTTATTTTCCTGCTTTGTTGGCTACGTTGTCATTACTCAGCGGTTGTTTTGAAACGGGACATGTCTGTAGCACTTCGCATGAGGGATTGTGTGGATCCTCTCCAAAACATGACACACACACATACACACACTCACACGCAAACAACACACAACACACAACACACACACGCACAGTCACTCACTTGTGCCTCGTCACAAAGAGATGGAGCCGGACATGCTGGTTTGTGATTTGCTCTGGCAACCTAAAGCCAGTGACTGGTTACTGGCGAGTGCAGATAGCAGATTGCGGTTGCTTTCAGATTTCCTCCTCCAGAGTTGGCGTCTGGGGGCAGCAAATTTTTGCAGCCTTTTTCTCCTCTTTTTCTCAAAACGTATTTTTAAGAGGGTGTCATTAAACAGCATGCAGCAGGGATAGAGCTGGCCATATGGAGGAGACGGAGGGGAAAGGTCATGAACTCAGACTAAGCGGGGTGAGATTACAGCTGCCTGCTTTTCCCTTGACAGAAGCAAATCGTAGCGGAGCAACCATCAAGCTGCAAACCACATTTCAAATACAGCACACCAGCATAATGTAAGAGCAGCTGTGGAAAAATTCTCTTTGTTTTTCTTAAAAATAAAACTGCATTCAAAAATGAGGCTTTACTATAAACTACTTGTGTATTTTATGGTTGTGGCGGAGGGGTCAAGTTGGAACTAATTATTTTAACTGCTTCATACAATTTAAGGCAGTTGAATCAGTACAATGAGTGAATCACACTGATCACATGTTTAGAGGAAAACCCTTCCAAAGTCAGTCATATCTAAATTGAACTGAGTAAAAAGTAGAATATTTCTAACTGGCTATTTGAGTACAGAGTGGCATAAAATGGAGACACTCATGTCAAGCTGCAACAATTAATCTAGTATTTATTAAGAGCTCAGAAGAAAAATTAGCATCAACTATTATCGTTTTTTAAACAAAAACAGTAAAAGCTCAGGGGTGTGGTGGCATAGTGGGTAGAGCGTGTGTCCTTAGACAAGACGCTGCAAGTTCTGTGTCAGTAACACTGGTTCGGATCCAGGTGGTGTTATTTAGTGTCACTATTGAATAAAGGCAGAAATAAAGCTCTCTGAATCCAGCTTTTAAATTTGAAGACCGTCTTGTGTGTCTTGGTTATCTGACAGTTGATTCAGCAGCTTTACTGTAGGTTTTGGTCTGTTGATTTGAGTATTGCAGCTGAAATCCACCGTAAATTACACATTTTTACCCAATGAGAAATGGAGATACGTGTTAGTACAAGAAACTGCTCTTGAGTGTATGTACTTGGTTATTTTCTATTATTCTGGAAATGCTGAGTTACACAATCCATATTTTTTTGAATGAAAAGTAAACTGCTCCCAGGCAGTGAGTAATATATCCCAACTTTATGTACAGTAGCTTCAGCTCTGTTTTTTTTTTTTCCCTTCAACCAACAGCCTACACAGAAAACACAATTCCTGAGACAATAATAGCTAGGGATAAAACACGACAATGCAGCATCCATCCCTGTGTAAACTTCTGATACAAAAGAACTAAGACATCTGGGAAGTGACGCAGCATTTGAAAAGAATGAGCTCCACCAACAGAAATCCTCCGCAGCATGACTTGCAGTTTGCTGGCTTGCTGGTATGAGAGTGTAGCAGGAGCATAAGCAGATGAATAAAGAAGCAACACACTGATCTACAGTGGAAAGGATACAGAAGCAGGGAAATGGTGATCTGGATGCTGCTGGCAACCGAAACCTGCTTTACTATTGAAGAAACGACTTAGAATTAAGCCTGGGTGTCTAGTGCATTCATGTCTTAAGTGTATGTCAGTGTCAGGACAGCGTGTGTTTGCATGCTCGTGCCCCTGTAATTATCCCATCCTTTGCCAATTTGCATGTGACGAGTGCTGAGCCAGCTTGGATGGGGATCTGCGGTCAGTGCTGTGGGAATTTCTCTGGCACAGAGTTTCCTCGCTGGCATTGGGCACGAGGACGGAAGAGGTTTGGGCGGCATTCCCAGGTACTCCGGTTGAACGAATGGACATATGAAAGGATTGATGGGCTAATTAAAGCTGAATCAAGCCTTTGATTTCCACATATGCAGATGCTCCAGCAGAGCATGAAGCAGAGCATCAGTCGGTGTCAAGTTCCCCTCTTAATCATGTTATCAGCCAGAAGCTAAAACATGCGTATTTTTCTTCCTTCTGCACTCTATCATCCTCATCTTTGCCTTTTCTTTTCACTCTTTCAACCAAAACTTGAAATACAAACAGTAAACACTGGGTGGGGTGGGGTGTAAAATGGGGGTTCCATCTGCTGATGCTTCATGTGTGAGCCTTTCGCAGACAGTTACAGCAGAGCTGGTCTTTGTCTCCCTAAAGATGATAACTTGTCAGGTGATTCTGCAGTTAAAAATGAGTTAAAACCTGTTGGGAACCCCTGCCCCTCACCCCCCCCCCCAAAAAAAAGAAAGAAAAAAATCTCTAAAAAGGACTCACACATTATTACCCATTCACAAATTTGTGAGATCAGGCAAATTGACCTATGTAGTTATTCTCGCAAGACCTATATACTTTCGTGACTGTAATGATACCATTGTGCTGTTTGGAAAACATATCTTCCGGCTACAATCCAGTCCAACAGATGGCAGCTATAAACAGCTCTGTGCTTTCCAGGGAAGAAAGAATATATGTTCGCTCGCCAAAAAACAAACAAACAGAAACAGCTAATTCATTAAAAACGTGCCTTAGCCAAGCCAAAAGAAGCCTGAGGATATCGCTCCACATCTGCCCCCTCAGACTAGACACATATTTGGAGGCACGCATGTCAAGTTTTCAGTGAAAGAGTGAAAGTATTGACAAGAAACAGGAGGTTTGATGTATTTGGCCTATTTGAGGCTGTCTAAATTAACCATTGTCAGATATTGTAAATGGTTTGTAGTGTATACTTTCTGTTCACTGAGCTGTGACATAACCTCCTCAGCTTCATAAACTGTGTAGATGCGTCCCAATGAAGCAATGCATGGCCATCTTCCGGTGGAAGCGTGTGTGTGTGTGTGTGTGTGTGTGTGTGTGTGTGTGTGAGAGAGAGAGAGAGAGAGAGAGAGATAAGTCACTCTTATTGTTAACAGCGAACAGGAATGTGGACATGGACAATGGAAGCCCTCTACCAAAAATGACAGTCTCATCTTGTGGACGTGCTTGAGCGCATTACGCAGCAGTGCATCCTGTCGAAACCTCAGCAAGGATGTGATGGTTTGCAGTATTGCTCATCTGTGTTGCCTTCTACGCAGCATTGCTGGTGACTTGAACGGACTTAGTGCCATCTACATGATAAAAACACACAGCAGCCTTCACTTCATTAAAGAGAGAAGAGGAGGAGGAGGAGGAGGATCGCAGAACTATGAGGTCATCACGTAGCCACAGCAGTGCGTCAGGCATGTGCTCCATCTGCTCCATCTGCCATTAGACATCACACACAGATGCCCATAATAAAGCTATTCCGCTGAACCGAGCCACGGGTGTTTGTTTGTTCGTGGCAGAAAAAAAAAACAGCAGAACTGCACCAGTCTGTATTATTAAAGCAAAGTGCTGCAAAGTCTCTGCCGTGAAAATCAAATCGACAGCCACAAAGTCGCGCACAGACAGACAATGAACTCTGATTCATGGAAAGTCTTGAGCCGGAGAAGGGAAACCGAGCCGCCCATCTCATGTGCCAGAAACAAATGAAGCCGATGTGAAGGCGTTACAGCCGCCGGTGGGAGTCCGATGACGGCCAGAGAGCCGCACTGACTTCACCTCCATGCCGGCTCCAGCGGCCATTCACACAAGTTCAGAACAAGGCGGAGGAAAAGTTGGCAGACTTACCGGTTTGGTGAGTGGACGTGGTCGAAATCAGTGTTGAGAAACGAGCATCGTCCGCTGTAGTGGATCGTGTTGGTAAAATTAATAAAAAAACATAAAAAAACAACAACAACAAAAACAAACCTAAAAAAGAGAAAGAGAAACCCAAAACCAACAACAACGGAAACGCGTCAGGATAGTTGGAAACCACAGAGCCGGTTCAGGAGGTCCCCTCCTCTCTCAGGCTACACTGTGAGCCTACGTCCATGTGTGAGTGAGTGTGTGTGTGTGTGTCAGTGTGTGTTTCTGTGTGTGGAAAAAGAAAAGAGGACACAAACTCTGAAGTGACTCAGTGAGCTCACAGTGCGTCACCGCTGCAAGCTGAAACCCCCGTCAGTGTGTGTGTGTGTGTGTGTGTGTCAGTGTGTCAGTGTGTGTGTGAGTGTGAGTGTGTGTGTGTGTGAGTGTGAGTGTGTGTGTGAACCCCCTCTGTCGGCTGCTGCTCCTCCACCTAGTGGATTAGGTCCACAAATTACTGCTGCTCTTAGAGAAAGTAAATATATGGACCCAATATATATATAATAAATTAGAATAAAAGACATTAAAGTAAAACAGTATAGAAAATGAGACTATGTGCAACAATCAATTACACAAAGCATATGCAGGAGAAGCAGAGCATGCCTAACAGCATGAATATTGTTTCAATAAAGTATTACACACGAGCCGCCATTCATTTTAGTATTCAGCCCTGTTATTTTCCTATTTTGACATGTCTGAATGTTTTGAATTGGTGAAAACGTGATGACATGTGATAAAGCGGATGATGACCAAGATTAAACTTCCATCAATTGCACACATCAGAACTTCACCTCTTGTGAGTCACTAAACTTTGTGTACTGGGACAACTCCTGCTCACTTCCTGGCAAGAATCATCAGACAGTTTCAGTGTCAGCAAGCGATTCACTATATCAAGCAGTCACTCTGCTGAAACACAGATGAATCTTTGTGCTGCTGTCTTTACAGTCTGAATACTGTGTGTGGGTGGATGTATGTGGCTCCTAGCTTGTGTGTCTGTCCTGAATAGTCTGTATTCACACAGTTTTCCCCTATTCACAGCAGAGTAATATATCACAGTAAACTTCACTGTGGCTCAGTGGGTTAAAATAAAATGAATAGTGGCGTGACAGTGAAGCGTTCTGAGAGGGGAGAATGGCGTCATAGAGGATAAATACATGGATACAGTTACTTTTTAATCAGATTGTTGCTTTTATGTTATGTGTTAATCACCACCGTTATTTTTGGCTTGTTTCAGTTCCTGATAGAAAAAGAAATGAGACAAAACCATCAAAGCGTCACACAGCAGTGACATATTCTATTTACTGGACCTGAAGGTTTCGAGTTCATGTGTGAATTTAGCTACAAGTGATTATTTGCTTATGAATATTTAAATAAACAAATGACTTGTCAAAAATGTTGCCAATTTTAATTAGCATCTAATTCATGCAAAGTTGCACCGTACTCGAGCTGTGTCATATCCTCACTGAAGCTATTTTGTTGTCACTTTAGAGAGACCGACAACCACACCAGTCGAAGAAAAAACAGGTACAAAATGGCACCAGTGAACTTATTTAATTACAGAGGAACCCACAGTGACAAAACAAGAACAGCTACTTACAGGAAGAAACTCTGATAGACTGTAACCATGACAACTGCAAGATGTTGACCAGACAGTCGTGACCAGTTGATTGATTTCCTCCTTGAAACAGTCCGTCACAAGACAAACATCAACGTCTCCAAAATTTCCGTCAGCCCGGTCACAAGAGAAGCCACCTTGTCTTCTTCTGCAAACATCTACAACAGTTATAATTTAAAACCAGACTGACAGCGCATGCCAGAGGGAAGGAAAAAAAAAAAAACAAAAAACAAAAACAAAACTTACACAAATATATAAAAAATATGCCATTAGGTTCATATCAACAATTGAGGACCGTGGGTGCACTATTTACAGAAACAAAGGCAATATATACCGATATTTACATCAATAAAGACTTTGTTCACATACAGACAATAAGAGGTTGCTGGAAGTGATGATAGATGAGCTCGATGTGATGGTGAGAATTATGTGTGAATCTTCTGTTTCTTGGCACATAACATGCTTCATTCTCTCAATCCTCGTCAAATTAGCATTGAGTTTTTCTTCATATCTAATACGTAGTGTGTTTGCGTGTCTGTGCGCATGCTTGTGTTTAGAAGTGTCTACGTTGATAGACTGCACCGCTGGAAATAAGATTATTGAATCATTTTTATTATACAACTACTGTGGAAATTATACTCTTAAGGCAGATTTCAAAGAAAATATAACTGTCTGAAAGTTATTGATTTCAACTATGGCAGCACTTCAAAGAAAATCCATGAATGGAGCTATCAAACTAAATAGTTGTCAGGTCGGGTCCTGGACTGGTCAAGGAGTTTTGACCTTTTCTTGCAGCTCAACTCCATTTTGGAAATGTGCCGTTTCCAGCAGAATCAATATACCGACTCCATTCTGCAGGAGCTCTCCATCATTCTACAGCCAGTATTGATATACAGCATTTTCAAGACTAACCTGTCTCTTCCTGACAGTGAGAACACAAACATGAACTTAACTGTGAATCATACAGAACATCAACACACACTTACATTTGCTACTTTAACACTATGGAATAAAGTTTGATAGATAGATACAGTCTTCATGTCTACATGGTAAATTGATAGCTATGACAAGGATACTGTTAGCTTAGCATGGCTCGGGTGGCTCAGGTCAAAGGTGACACATCTCAAAAGCCCTTGATCTACTTAAAGCCATACAGCTCACAAAGTCTTAAAATGTCACTGAAGACTATCAAGAAATACCACAGCCCTCTGTAAAATATGTTGTTTTTGGGCTTTTGGTGTTTTAAGCTTTACTTTTTTTGTTTTTTGCCTGATGTCATGGTTAATTAATTTTACAAGTGCTGGTTTTTTGCTCTGCTAGCTCTTTCCAGTGGTTATGCAAAGCTAAGCTAATGATATCCTGGTTGTAGCCTAACATTTAACAAACAAACACGAGCGTGACTGGCATCAATCTTATCACCCAATTCTCAACAATAAACCAAATGAACGCACAAAGTCTCATTACATCTGCTGTCGTCTTCACATGCTACCTCAAGCTAACTGGAGTTTTGCCAAAATTTTAGGCAGAAATGAGCAAAAGAGTGACTTTGTTTTTTCAGACTTTTAAACTGAATATCAGGCCACCTATTGAGCATCCACAGATACACGCCTACACAGACAGAGACAGGGTGCTCTCATGAGATAGTTAGCAGCTATCACACTGACCAGGTAATCTTCTTAGCCGTTAGCCTGCTGGCAGTGGATGCACTTGGGAGTGAAAAGCTGAGGCGAAGAGCCCAGATGGCTGGTTAAGGTGCAGTGAGGTTTTCTAGGCTTGGAGGGATCAAAGACAATTACTGCTTAGGCCAACAGCCTGAGGCTAAACTGTGTGTGTGTTTGCGTGTGTGTGCAAGGACGTCAGAGTCACCATTCACTTCAACGGACGTCTGCTCCAAGTCCAAAGGGAGCAGACTTTGTGCTGTGTGTGTGTGTTTGTGTAAAATGGCTTAACTTATAGCCTCTTGAAGGCACGTGCTTGTGATCTGCGTTTGTCCTTCTGACCTGCTCTATCTGACCATGCACTCTCCACAACCAATACTGAAATGTGTGTTTGAGTTTGTGCATTAGGGGTGGAAAAGAATTCGCCCTATTACATGTTCCAAATACACATAAACAGACCACTGAGCTGAAACAAACTAAAAAAACAACAACAAAAAAAAAAAGAAGATCTTGGCATTTGGCACCCAAACAGGCAAAAATAGTAATGATATTCTCTATCCAGTCTATCAGCTGAGTGCAGGAACATATTAAAATCTATTTGAGGACTGGATTCATTTGTCTGGTACGTGTTGTGCTGAATTTTTTTTTTTTTTTTCCCCATCCAGAGTCACTTATACAATCAAACCACTCCAAAACAAGAACCCTGCATTGTGTATTATACCAACCAAAAGTGGACCGTATCACAACCGCTCTAGTGTGATGTCTGTGGCCAAACTATGCTGGTTCATATGTAATCTGATAACCAAGCTAGGACACCCTTGTTCTTCAAGACAAAAGAAGAAGTGAAAGCTGCATCTTCTATAAATAAGTGCTGTAAAAGAAGGCGCTAAAAACAAAACCATAAATACTGTACATTACTATCTTTTTCTGCTACTGCAGCTGAGCAAAAGTCTCTACGACAGAAATCAGCAATACCGGATCCTCGTTCCCTCCAGACACTCAATAAATGGAAATTTAATGGCAAAAGAAATCTTTTCAGATGCCGTAATGTCAAACACGTTAAAGACTTCACATAATGAATCATGCAGAATTTGTATTCGTCGAACTGTAGTGGGACACCTCCTCATCTGTATTAATGCAATCTTAAACTGGCAGCAAAAATTAAATAAGAAAAATAGACACAATGTGATTATCTGTGAAATGTTTTTCTGGTTCAGCGAGTGAAGGCTGTGCATTAATGTATGCCACTGTATGCTTGTGATTATATTCTTTTAGTGAGATATCCTTGCCATATATTGCACTTAAATTATGCTCTTGTTCATTCTTAATCTACAGGAAAGAATTTAGGAAGTGTCAAATCTATAGGCAATAATCACGGAGGAGATATTACTACATCCCTACCGGGGCTTGAAAGATCTAGTTACAGTTCTCTGTTGTTGTTCAGTCCTGGCCAGTCAAATTTGAGTAACAAAATATGGTATCTTTTATTCCTTTAGAAGCCCGCAGATGTAAACTGAACCTCTCCACAAGGTTTGAACTCGAGCAGAAAATTAACACTAACTCAGAATATCTGCGTTGGATTCATTCATAGATACTGAACACTTTAGTTTCTGTGATCATGAGGCTTCCTTTCTGAAATTCAGGTTAAGATGAAGTGATGACTGAATATAGGGGTGAAGTCCAAGTCCCAAAGAAAAATTTGACAAAATGTTAAAGGACAGAATTACACGATTCATTCCGGACAAATGGTCCTTAAATCTCCTTCGGTGAAACGGCATTCTGGAAAGTCCAAGTCCTCATCTGCCACCATCCTTCACTCTCAGTCTAAAAATCCACCCATCGATGAAAGTTTAGAAAAGTCATCACTTCATTTTTTTTTATTCTATGTCTTCTGTTTGACTGAATTATAAAGATGTTTCATGATGATACTCAAGAGTTGCCAAAAACGTAATACGCACATACCGACATCACTCAGTGAAGAACAACGCACACCATCAGAAACATTAACACAAGAAAACTGGGTTTGAAGTGACCATACTAATTTTAGGTTCATGAGGGAGCTCACAGCCATATTATGCACATAGAGACTGGCAGACCGAGCAGAAGACCAAAACAACACCCAAAGAGAGAAGTCAAATGGTGGGGAAGGACTGGGGCTTGTGAGCGGTTCTTTGGAAGGGGGTTGTTAAAAACCGCGATCGATTGTCTCAGACCCTCCACAGCAAGAGATGGTTAGTACTGTCGTCCCGTCCGACTGTTTCACTGCTATTGGTCAGTCTGAAATCCTCATATCCATCACCGCCTGAAATGACTAGATGATTTGTTTTTGGAGGGATGTGGGCGGAGGCCCTGCGGCGTGCAGAGTCACGCCTTTGGAGGTTTCCATCAACTGTGCTGCCACTCTGGTTGCCTAAGACAGAGGAAGAGAAGCTTTCTATAGCGAATGGAGAAAAGAGTGCATATGACAATTTCTTTTTCTAGACAAGGACAATATGTGTAGGTTGTTTGCGTACATAATAACAAATAATTAATTGAGAAGAAAATATCTACAAAGGCAATAAAAACCTGTGGGGTCAGTTGTTGGAGGTGGGAAGTTCATGTCAAATCCTTCAGGCAGTTCGATTGACGTGAGGAATCGAACATGGCCCGTGTGTCCATGAGACGAGCCCATCGGCACCAGGGGAGCTTTCAGTGTCCCAGCCCCAGTTCCTGAGCTCACCGCTGGGATCGCCAGTGTCAGAACCACCCCTGTGGAGGAACATTGACTCAGCTTTCATCTTTGTTTTTGATTCTTTTTATAATAATAAGACATTTTTACTCAAATTTCAATGTTTTTACCTGCACTTGTGCCAATCCACAGAAGATCCTTACAGGCCAGCAATGCTGTGATTCTCAGACAGGCGGCTTTGTGCTGTCTGATAATTGCATCGGCACCTGAATGTAGAAGAACCAGGAGCATTGCAAGTTGTTAAGGTGGCAGAACGTTGGAAAACGTCAAATTTAAGGTGCACTAAGAGTGCTGCTGTTGACACCCGGCTTTGATGAGCCCTTTTTTTCACAATGCATTTTCTACCTGTGTAGAGCTCTACCATCTGTATCTGCAAGTGTAAGTATGCCCCTCCAACAATGTGTCTGTGCTCCTATTCCTCATCTGTACCTGCAAGCATCTTGTGCACAGCAGGCGCGACGTCAACCTCAGTTAGGCTCTCCCAGGTCTGAGCATGGTACAGTCTGACCTGTGCACTTCCCTGCAACGCCAGCCACACACCCTGACCGTAGGCCACCATGCAGGTCACACATCGACTGCTGTCAGTGCCCACCTGGAACCAGTGCTGGGAGGAAGGGAGCGAAAGGATGGGGGGAAGTGTTATACGCACTCATCACTATGCAAGTATGCAAATTGTACTCCACCATTTTGAGGTCAAACTGTGTGGTTCACATTTTCACACTACCCATCTGCTTCTTCTTACCTCCTGCACCAGTGTAGCTGTGTTGATAATAAGGACTCTGTTCTGTGAGCCACACCAAAGCTTCCCTCCCACAGGAACCATTTTGGTGACAGGACTAGTCGGCGAGCCCAAAACTAACGTCTGAGAAGACTGAGGGTCCCAGAAACTACCTGTAGTTTGAGATAGTCATTAACGGCCATTGAAGAGGGTAAATTGAACAAACATATTGTCTTTAGAGCATATGGCCCTTCAGTTCTAATTTTAAAGTCTCAGCTCTTTAACACAGCGCTTCAGATGTAATAACACATTTCATGTACAGAAGTCTGTAAGATAGATGATGGGGCTGAAAGTCATCAATCCCAACACACTTATGACATTATTTTGAACCCAGAGTGGAGAATATGTAAGACATTGAAGGTTTGAACATAAAACTGTGAAGAAGGAAAACCTCCGACCTTTCCCCTCCCCAGTCATATCCATTCTTTCAGCTTACCTGCTTCTCTCTGATATACAATCACCTCTCCATTGGCCAATGAGACAAACACTTTATTGTCCAAATAACTTCAGAGGGGAATAAAAGGACAAAGGTTAAAAAATGAATAATGGAGGACAGTAAAAATGAAATTAAAAATAGAACAATTTGAACCCAGCTGCATCGGATGTCTTTTCATCCATGACTTCCAACTCTGCTAATTTTAACAAATACAGCTTTGATTCCAGTGATATGTGTTATTTAAAGCAATAATAGTGGCCAAAAGGCAGACTCACAGTATACAGAGGATGGAAGCTGAGTGTTGCATCTTCATGCTGTTTTTCCGGTTGCGAATGTTGTCTGAGGACTGGTACACATGGATGCTAACAGAAACAGAAGCGTGAGGAAATTCAGATTAACTATGATGATGAAGCTGTAGTAACACAGAGAACCGTTCATTTGTGAGAACTCTTTTTGGGCTCTGGCCTGAAGGAAACCCCTTTCTTGTTGATTTGCGTGTGTATGTGTTGCTACGCCACCCACCATCCATCCTCTGTGCCCAGCCACACTGAGCTCTGGTAGGCTTCTGGGTCGATGCTGAGCAGATCTTCCAGACTCGCCCTGGTGAAAGAACCCCGAGAGGAACGCCGCATGGCACGGCCATCCATGGGACTCTCTGTCTGGGCTCGACTTCCTCCACCAACTCCCAACATCCCCGGAGCACCGTAAGAGCTTGCAACTGGGAACTCCTGCTCCTCCTCGCTGCTGGTGGTCTCTGTAGCCATGTCCTTGGAGCCTGGACCTTCATCATCTTCAAGAGAGATAAGAGAGTGTGAGTGTGAGGGCCGCAAAGACGCAGCAGTGATGTTGTATGTGTGCATTTGTTTTCACTCACTGCCATAGCTGGATGAAATGGTGGAGTGACTGGCCTGACTCTGTAGAGTAGAAGAAGGACTGGGTGAGTCCTCGTCATCCGTGTCATCGCTGTCAAATGGAACCAGCTCCGCCCCTGGTCCTGGAAATAACCGGTTACATCAGTTGATGTAGGAACCCTTGCTGCTTCTCATATTTTAAATATCTTTATGGACAAACCTGTAGGTCGCTCTGTCAGCTCAAGAGATGAATGAGAGATCGATATATGGAGCTGCTGTCCGGGTGCTGCGGATGTAGGGGTTGGGACAGGCTCCGATCCACGCTCCCTGAGAGCCAAGAGTGATGACTTAAATTCACACGCCAGTTTATACATCAAAACAGAACTTGTCAGTGAGTTATCTGTTTACTTGTGAGTACTGATCTTTACAAAAAGAATACACTCATCTTTTAGAAATTCAACTAAAAATACAGACCGCGGCTAAAAAGAATTGGATATTTATTTTACTTCTATGAATTACTAGGCCAATAATTCAATTCAGTTATTACTAATAATTATTTTCCTCAGATGAAGCATCCAAGGCAGTCCACAGGAAACAAATGTAGTTTTGAAAGAAACAAACATAATAGACTGACCGAGATCTGTGTAGCTTAGAGCTACAGTTTGAATTCAAGACTTCCCACAAAAAGTCAAACCATCGTTCACTCTTCAAACACGTGTCTACTGACCGTCCCTTCAGTCCTGGTACAGCAGCAATGCAGATGATCCTCGCTGAGCAGACAGCGATGCAGGCCTCCACTGTGGGCTCATCTTTGATGTTCAGCAGACAAACCTACAGAAGAAGTATTGTAGTCACATCAACCAAAGTTTTGGCAAAATTCATATAATGTGTTTTCTGGAATAAACAGCCCAAGTTAATTATGGACACATAACACAACACTGTCCTCACCTGTCCCACGTATCCATCACTGTTACACACCCACACTTCGCAGCCACTGTCCGGACAGCTGTGGCTGGGAGAGGCACATGAAAACTGGACAGAAGAGAGAAAAAGGATCAAGAAGAAGAAGAAATTACTTTTCGTGGACGTCACAGTATGAACTTATATGATTTAAATCTCTTTTACTCAAACAAAGATTCTTCAATAGATTTTCTCGTTTGCTCTCACCTGCATTCCACTGCGGGTTTTCATTATAGGAATTGCCTTTAGAAACTCTGGATCCCACTGGTCTTTATTCATAGCTTAACAAAGAAAAAAAAAAAACATGCGGGAAATTAGCCTGTTTAAATAAATGAGCTCCAGGCCAGGTCAGATTCACTTACTATGAAATAATAAGCTTTGAATTGAAGAAGGAATAGGAAATTACTACTCTGCCTTTATGGTCTTATTATTATTTCCAGGATACAGAATAGTCATTAACATTTTGTCTAATAAAGTTTTTTCAATTACCTAGTTTCTTCTTGGCTTCCTCAAAAGCCTGCTCGAAATTGGAGCGAGCATCGGGTGAGGTAAACTCAAAGACAAAGTTGCTCTCAGCAGAGGCTGTCATGAACTCCAGCTTTGTAGGCAGGAAGGTCATACTGAAGGCCAAAGACTGTTTCTCTGACAGCTCCCTGTGAACCGATGCCATCAGATCCTTTATCACCTCATCCAGAGACTGAAAGAGACGAATTTCAATGAGAACAGGCGAAGATTTGCACAAACAACAAGCTTCTCCTTGCAGCTCCTGCCATTACCAGTCTGCTGTGAACATTTAGGATAGATGATTTTTGATAAAGTGGCGTACAGGAGGAAGGAGGAGTGCTTAAAAAAATGACAGTGAACACAGAAGAAAATGAAAGTTTGTAAAGGCATGGGTGTTTTCAACAACACTGATTTAAAAAAAAGACGAAGAGGGTTTGAACCAAAAATATTTTTCTTGTGCACAAACTGTGACAGGTGAGGGAGCCAAAAGTGGAACACACACGAATGCACAAGAAGACAAAACGGTGATGGTAAGACATGTAGCTGTTATTTGCATGTGCATGTTGGTCCACAGTACCTGGTGTGGGAAGCTGAGGGTCTCAGATAGTTTGCTGATCTGACCCAGCGTGCTGAGATCCTCATCTAATCGACTAATCGTCTTCTGGATGCTCTCCTTGTTTGTTGCCTGAGTGGAGCCTGGTGCAAGAAAGTGCACAAAGCAATACAGTCTTAAGCTAAAGTCTTTTAATTCTGACACAGAATCTTGATAGCTGGAATAATATATATTGGTACATAAGTGATGTCTGCAGTTACTACTGAAAACATACTGGGCACATACAGAAAACAATTTATCCACTTTAAATAAAAGTCTTACTTTTCACCACTTCCACATCTTCCAGAGGAAGTTTCCAGAGGAACTTGTATTTACTGGAAGTATCAATCACACTTGCAGCAGAGTATCTGAGAAGGAGAGAGAGAGCGACAAAAGAGGTAAAGATCACAAGAAAAAAAAAACATGAAATAAAAAATTAAGACAATGTTTGTCAAACACTTAAAGATATCGTTTGTATGTCTATTGTTGAACACCAGGGGGCATAGTTCGGTTTGGACACTGCATTTTGATTGTGTGTGTGTGTGTGTGTGTGTATTACATACAGGCTCATGGAGCTGCGTCTTAATGAACCAGACTTCCTCTTGAGAGTGGTGCAGATCATCAGATCACTGAAAAGAAAGAGAGAACGGTCCTTCTTCCCACCAACGGTCTTCTACAGAAAGAGAAGGAAGAGAGGCAGCTCAAAATGTTTGAAAACATCATAGATGAAGACAAATTTTAATCAATGAAAGTGCATTTATTACTGAATACATTGGAATGAAAGTAGGAGGATAATTCATAATGTTGTTTGTTCAAATGCATGTTCTCTGAATATTTTTTTCCACAAACTGGCTTCAAATCTTTAAATGATGCCACTTGAGTTTACATTTGCCAGTTCACAAAGTGTTTCTTACCGCCTCCATAACCATTTCCTGCCTTAAGAACTTCCTCTGGGGGTTCAGAATCTAACGCAAACACAAAGACAGAAGGGTAATCATGACTAAAATAATAATAATGAGAAATCATTAACTGTTGTTAAGATAGGCAAACTTGGCAATAACAGTTTTTTTCTTGGTTATTCCTTCTTGGATAACAGAAACATAAATGAAAACTAATTAGCTCTGAACTATTTTGATGATGAGCTAATCATCTGATAGCATCACGGGTGCAGCAGCGATGACGGGTAATTTCCCTTAATTGTTGAAGTAATTCTCTGTTGAGTCTTCCTAATATAGACTATACATTAAATATCTCACGTGTTCAACTCCCTCTATATGTGCCTCAATCTCCTGAATGACCCTGGCTTCCCGCTCCGCCTCCTCAGCGGAACGACGTCCCTTATTAATCTTCTCAGCCAAGCGCTTGATGTCCCGCTGGGCACCGAGGAGGAAAGTGTGGTCTGGGTGATCCTCTGGGGTGTGCTTTAGCAGATCCTTCATGAAAAACAACACAAATACATTGTGTGTTAATCTACTTTAACAGCTTTTAGCCACAGAATAAGGCTACTTAAAGTGTATAGAAAATAGTTATGTGTGTCACCTTAACCAGCAGCTCATATCGAGGAATCCTCTGCACCGGTTTAATCATCAGATCGCCCAGAGCCTGTTTCTCCTTGTTCTCACGCATGTTTTGCTGTTGAAGGGAAGATAAAAGCAGGAGGATGGAGATAAATGAGTGTGAGAAAATAACAGATTCGCTCTCCACGTTTTTCAGTGATCAGATCAGTGTTGCATTCACGTCTCCACCAGCAGATGGTGAAGTGGTTCCACAGTGGAAACCCCTTCTGGCATGAAGCTCAGAGGTTGTAAACTGAGAACAGGATGAGGACATGACAGGTTTTTGTGGTTTTTTGTATCTAAGCTCAGCCAAGTTTTGCTGCTTTTCCCTTCACGTTCAGGTCCAGTATCAGTAGGTATCACTGATTGTCCACAAAATTTAACTGGACTCTTTACAGAGCCTTTAAATTTAAATCAAGTTGTTTAGTTGGTTGAAAGAGATAGTTTGCAGAACTTTTCATAGGCAGTTATTTGTGTCTGGAGTGACCTTGAAATATAAAATTTAATTTAGCAGTGTAAGACACATGATGTCTGATTTAATTAGTTACCATTAATAAATAACAATGTTGGAAACAAAACCTGATTTTAAGTCAGCCCTTGCCAGGTTATCGTCTTCTCACACCTTTCCATCAGACAACTATGAACAGGACGATGGGAAAACCTATACAGACAGCCATCAATTCTTCTGAAATGTCGCTTTTATATGCTTTGGTTAAGAGTTAAAAACTCTAAAAAACTACTTGCAGAATTTTGCCAACAGATGAGGAAACATTTTTACGCTTGCTTGTAGTTTTGCGAACAGACATATAAGAGCAGCTGCTCAGACAACAACGCCAGACATCTTGTGTTTGAATCTTATACTCACCTCCAGAAACTTGTGAAATGCTGGCTTAGCCTCCTTGGCAATCCTCACAGCATCTTTGGCATTGAGGAAGTTGTCTATGTACGCTGAATACATATTAGCAAGATCCTCTTTGGAAAACTGGAGAGAGGGGGGAGAAAAGGACAATTCAGTTGGGCATAATTTAATGGAGTGACACTTATTTCATTTTGGCGGATATCCCGAGTAAATAAGAGTTTCACTCTTAATCAGTGATTTCTCACAAGTGGCCAAACAAGTTACTATTCAGTACTAATTACAGATCTACATTGAGTTGATCGACAGAAAATAATCAGGAAGGATGCCACACGTTATGTTAAAAATAGCTCTTTAACATATTTGAGTTTTGTGTTATTGGTAACATGAACCTGTATATTGTAACATGAAACTGTTTTAACGTTACATAAAAAAATAAATAAATAAAAATCTATGAATTAAACTCGTGAATTAAACTTAAAGTGTTTACATTTGGATCTATGAAACAAGTCTAATATCACATTTTCGCACCAGCTGTGAGACATATAGAATTTTTATATTCCACTGTTGCATTGTTTTTTCTGTATTCAAGGTATTTTCAATTCTTCTTAAAGAATGAAGAAAGACTAAACCTATTTAAATTTTTGCTACATTTTACTATCTGTTGACATTAAGCAAACACTGCACTTGCTGCAATATAATGATAATAAATTCTGAAGTATGGGAGTAGTTTTTGTGTATTTTGGCTGGCATTAGAAAAAGATAAGAGTTTTTCTGTCCAAATGCCGACAAAGACACCCATAAATACACACAGATGAATCACCCTGACCTGGTTTCCTTTCTAAAATACAGAGAAGGGACAGACACTGACAGAGATGAGGGAAAAAAGGCGATCAACACAGAGAGAGAGACACCATGTTAAACACTAGGTGTCACAGAGCAACCTGCTTTCTACGCTTTCATAAAACAAACTTCACCATGTTTTGTTGATTACTGCCTTTCCTCCCTTCTCCCTCCAACCCTGGGAGGATTATTTGGAGAAGAGGACAGAAATGGCAGAAAGAGGAGTGTACAAAAGAGTGTTATACAAAGTGACATTTAATGCTCTGCTCTGTTAAAGACTTTACTCACTTCTGTGCTCTTTCAGTTAAGAAAGTGTTAAATGCTTCATCCTTTCAGATGAAAATTATACGGAGGCTGCACAGAAGTAATCCTAAAATACACTTAAGGCATCTTTTACTATTAAATTCAATTATATTTCAGTTTTATGTATATATAAAAATATATACTAGGTTTTGCTGCTTGATTTTTTTTAAATCAATGATTTTATGGCTTCATTTATTGCCTATGTTCATTTAGTGGCAGTGCTGGTGTGCAGGACGGAGGGTTGTTAACAAAAATGAACCTTGAACCTTCAGTGCCTCTGTCCATCTGATAAATGTAGCACACACACACACACACACACACACTAATGGAGAGGTCTGATTTAAAAATGTACTGTAAAATAGAAAAACACAGTATATATATATGTAACATATATGAATTTCAAGCCCATGATGTTTTTACATAGTCTGGGAAAGAGGTTCAGCTAAACACTTTAAACTGTTTAACACTGAAAACAGCAAGCACCATGAACAAAACACTGCCCCGTGTGAGGCTCGAACTCACGACCTTCAGATTATGAGACTGACGCGCTGCCTACTGCGCCAACGAGGCCTGAAACTCCCCTTCGCTGCTGCAGGTTTAAGAGCTGCAGCGACTGGAGGGGGAGGGGGAGCTGAACTGCTGCAGCTGCACAAGAGACTCCACCAGTCTCACCTTTCATATTTCAGCTACTTTATCTCCCATTATAACTGTAGGTTTCTTCTGCCTTGACAGCCAACCCTTCATACATATGTTAAAACCACAGCTGTTTATTTAATATGAATTTCTGAATATCTCAAGAGGTATCCAAAAAAAAAAAAAAAACTGTGATGCTGTCGACCCGGATAGAAACTAATTTCTCTCTCTCACAAGGACCAAAACTTGACATTTAGCGTCACAGCAATGGTATTTAAAATCTACGCAGAAAGCCGACCTCAGGTCATTTGAAATTTTCAATGTGCCAGAGAGGTCAGTTAAAAAAAAACAAAAAAAACAAAAAAAAACAAACAATAACTACAGACCATCTCTCAATGAATCGGCATCTCTTCAGACTGACCTTCTGTCAGTGATGCTTTAAGTCTGGTTATCATTCCAGCTTTTGCCTCCAGTAAAATAAACCTTGTGTCCAGTCTGAACAGGCACTTTAGTTTAACATTAAAGTTTAAGACTAATTTATAGGACAGCTTTGGATATAACTTTATGAAAATGTGTTTCTATGTCTGATTGAGAAAATCCTTTTTAATATAGCTGGCAAAGCAATTGAAAATCACTCAATAGTTACACCTTATTGAATCTTATGGATTACAGCTAGTTTCAGGAAAAAACAAAACAAATATACCAAAGAAGTAACTGTCCCAGAGAAACAAAGTCAACTGCATTAGTGTTCCGATTTTTCGAATTCTCTGCTGTTTGAAAAATGAGCTAGACTTTTCCACAGACTGAATATTTCTAATCATTCTTGGTGATTTATTGTTGCTACTCGCACTCTACACCTATCTCTGTAATTCATGTTACATTTTAAAATGGATTTTTAGGAAACACCGGGTCTCTCACACACCCCAGCGTTCTTGTTCTCGGGGCAGAGTTAGTTCAGAAGAGTTCAGGGGATCACTGTCATCTGCCAGAGGTTAAGTATCTCACACTGTCAGTCTAAATTCTTAGCGTAGGCGTTAACAATGCTAACATGCTGAATGCATTCCTATAGCACAAAACACAGTATCAAAACCAAACCCTGACAGACAGTGGATAACTTGAAATGAAACAACATATGGAGATTTTATTCACAGACATTGTTTTTTCTGCATGAAAATATATAGAAATATAGCAAAGACAGCAGGATGTTTTATGCCACATATCCCAACAGAGATTAATGCTTTAACACGACCAATAAAAATGTGTACTTCTTTGCTTACAATCCCTGAAATTTGGTTATTCGAGATAAAAAAGCAAGATATTCGCTATTTGGAATATTTTTGAGGAAATATAACCTTCAGTGGAAAAACTGCTTCATGCCATGTTACCTCAAATTTGGGGTTATTCCTTTCTAATTTCTTGTTAATAGTCAGCCAACATTTGTTTTGATATCACTGACAAGCAGAAATCCAGTGATATGTGCTCAGCTGTAACAATTCTACTGTTTTGGCTGTAATTAGAAAGTAAACCCTAAGCCTGATTTATAGACACAACTAGCAATCATGGGGAAGTAATGCCACCCATGTATTGTTATATCTATCTACTCACTGATTGGATAAGGAGGTCTCCAACAGTCTGCCTGTCGTGCCATTGGCCAACGCAGCCGGCAACCTGCTCCAGGAAGTCTTCATGGTGCTCCAGGATCTCTGGTATCTGGTAAAACATCTCGTCCACGAGCAGAGGGTCCACTATGGAGCCACTGTCCGGCTGTTTGAGAGGACGCATGTAGGCCTGGAAGGACAGAAGCACCAAGTGGTGACTAAACATCTTAAAGCAGCAGTTCAGGCGACTAATGCTGAACTACTAACAATCAATGGAATCAGATGAATGAGAACTAACACAAATTGAAAATTGCTGCTAAACCTTCCTTCTGCTTACATATGCACTCCAAGCAAAATGTTTCCTTTTTTTTTTAATTACCAGTGGCGACACCGCAGCTTGTTCAGTCACACACCTTCCACTCTTTTTTTTTTTTTGCTGTGTGTTCAGAAAATTAGTTTGTAATAAACAAGCAGTGGTGGATAGTTGTGGGTGAAAAAGTTGCAAAGACGTGACAGTTCATCACAAATGCTTGCATACTCACAAACCCAAACATTCACGCATTTGATGTCCAAATAAATCCTGTACATCTCCTCCATTGTCAATCTATCTACATTATAATATCGATGTATATATCCAGCATCCGTTCTCCCTTCAACTTAGTGTCAACAATATATTGAATATACTATATTATACAAAATAAAGAATATACTTGCATACATACTCATTTTTTGCAAGAGTAAAAGTACCAAAACAAGATTGAAAAAATATACAATTACAAATAATTTTTTCCTTTTAAAAGTAAACAGGAACAGGAACAGCTGTCTTTATTTGGTGACTACATCTTTCTGACTGCATGAATCGGGTCTTTCAAACAAGACAATTTCTGTTTTGTGATCATTAAGCCTGGAAAAGTTTGGAGATGTCCAGCTATTTAAATAAGAAAGGTTGATGAGGACATTTTGGTGGTTGCACCAAATTAAACAATAAAAATAGGCTTGCCTCTTAAATTTCATTACATTAATGGACTATGCAATGTTTCTGTAGGTCAAAGGGAAACCTGTGACCTTGCCTTCCTTGCAAATTTGGCTTTTGATATATTTTTTTTGAGGTGCAATGGAAAAGGATTACAGTTTTTCTTGTTTGAGGCGAGCATTGTGGTGTTTGAAAGAAGGATGGAAAGAAGATGAAAGAAAAAAAAATTAGCTCAAAGCACTTTAGCTGCATAAATGTTGCCAGGTTAAAGTGCTGAACAAAACAAGACAGAATGTATTGGCAGGGGACACGTGACACAAACCTTATCCATAGGTGGAGATAAGGAAACATTAAAAACGATCTGATCTGAGACGCAAAAAAATCAAGATTCTAATTTATGACTGGAAAAACCCCTCATGAGGACCACATCTTAAATGCTGCCTTTAGAATCCATCACCTTATAGCACTTTTAACATCATCAGATCCTTACTGAAAGCTTTGACAAGACCGCATAATGTCACAATCATTGAGGAGCAGCACTCCTTTGTGTTTGGGGTTAATAAGAGGCGCTCAAAAAACTGAATAGAATCATTTAGCTTATAAAGTATATAAAAATATGTAGAGCAGACGAAGGGGGCAGGTAATTAAAAAACTTCAAACCCAAAAGACACAAATGTGCACTCAGAAATGTAATCTACGGATCACAGCGTTACCAACCCAAACCAAACACTTAGAGAGATGAAAATGAGAAAAGCATCAGAGGAAAACTCATCTATGGAGATGGTATCATTTGGAGGGAGCTATGCTTGAGTAGCCATAAAACGTCCAGGCAATTTAAATTCATAAAATCACTGCAAATGGAGGTGTAGTTGTAAAAGAATGGCACATCTAGCAGGCCCCAAATTAAAGAGGCAGGTACAAGGACAGGGGGCAAACAGTTCATACAGTTAGTCCGGTGAACTGAGGCACGACGGCTGAATCTTGACTATCCATATGTCAGGGATGTGACACAGGCAGAGGGAGCTATCATAAGAAACAGTTGGCACAACAACCTGGATTCAAGCAGGAGTAAGAATTGGTGGCTGATGGGGGGGTTGAGGTAGGACCAGCGCCTGTGTTGATTACATGCTCATGTACTGTGAGGGAAGAAGTTTTGAGAGTCACACAGCTGGATTAACTGGAGTGATATGAGATCTTCACCTTTGGACTGGGAGTTGCAGAGCAGTTAGTCCTTCCCGTGTCTCATGTGTGCACATCATGTGTGCATTTGATATAAAAATGTCCCTTTTAAGAAGCGAAGCTTGCTCCACTGTTAAACCCAGTGCTCCCCGCCCCTTCAGTGAAGCTGAACCACAAAAGGAGCTGGAGTCAGGGATCTTAGAAAACTTCACTTTGTGCCCAGAGAAGAGAGAGAGAAAATGTCTTTTCCATCTTGAATTTGAGGAATATGAGTTCTTGTGGAGCTGCACCCTCAGACATGGATCATGGAGCTTCAACTATGAAGGATGCAGTGCTAAGTTACGTTAGGAACTTACTTGTGAGAAAAAAAATTCCTGTTTACACAGGACACAAGAAGGGAGCAACACTGGGATCCATTTGGAGTCATGTTCAGTTGAAGAGTTCATCACTATGAGCGAACCCTTTCAAACTACACTGCATTATTAGATCCACTGCAATCACAAAAACACTGATTACAGCTAAAATGTTTTCTTGATGTCAAAACCAGGTATGCGATCCCAGACTGACACCTCAGATGACTGACCTGATCGAAAATGATATGTGTTTATCAATAATGAGTCATTTAGTTATACAGAAACCTTCCAGCTGTCACTTTCACCGCAGTCCCTGGGTAACACTAATTTTCTTCTGTGTCGCCATGGGAACAGAGCCCAGGCTTTTTCACTTTGTGGCCATGCACACACACACACACACACACACAAACTCACATCTTGGAGTAACACAAACATACAAGGACACACATACACACACAAAAGCAATAGCAGTTAATGCCATTTTACATTTTATACAACAGTGTAGGGTGATCACAGGTAGGGGAGGCAAGGATATTAGTGTGTGCGTGGTTGTGAGACTGTGTCAGAGTCAGATGGAGGGATATGGCTAAGATTTGGGGTAAAGGTCAGTTAGCTGTTGGAAGAGTGATCAGTGAAGGATATAGGATAAAGTAGGTGTGTGTGTGTGGGCTGATAATGCTGATGACAGGGAGATGTGGTGGGGTTAGCAGATTAGCCTGACAGGATGAATGACAATAAGTGCATTACATAACACCTTTGTTACCTACATTTGTTATTCACATCCTGAACAATCTGTAAATCCAAAAAGGTGTGATTGTTTTTATGTGTATATGTGTGTATCTGTTTTTGATCTCACAGCTCTTAAGAGGAAATAGTCTGTGAGTGAACACGGCTCCTTTACTAAGACCAGAGACGAAAGAGGGAGAGCTATTTGTGGTGTGTCTGCCTTCCTGTACGAGCGTGTGATATTATGTTCATGTGTGCGTTTACCTGAATAAGAGTGCGGAGAGACTCCACATACGACTGCTCTGTGTCCAAGAGGGTCATCATCACATGTTTCCTCATGTCCTGTACAGACAAGGAGGAAGAGGACGTCAGTCAGCATCATTACACTCATCACTACTTACAATACGGTTCATTATAGATCTAAAGCAACAACATACTGTGGATAAAAAAACATGGAGACTGCAGACACAGAGCAACACAACCAAAGACATATTTGGGCTATGAGGTCAACTTTATGACACACAAATAGCAGTTACAAAAAAAAAAAAAAATCTCAATAATAAAGCTTTCTGGTTAAGATGCACGTCACAACTACAATGTCTTCTTGTTTCATGCTATCACACCCATCTCTTGCAATTTCTCCACTTTCTATCTGTATCCTGTTTGTGATCCAATAATGATGAAAACAAGAGATCTGTGGTTGTGTTCAGTCCATCACAGAGCCAACATACAGAAACGAACCACCACTCACACTCAGACCTACGGACAGTTTAGAGTCCCCAGTTAACCTAAACATGATGAGTTTGGATTGTGGGATTGTGGGAGGAAATCCACACAGACGTGGGGAGGTGATGCAAACTGCGTGACCTTCTTGTCGCGCTAACCACTGGCCACTGTGCTTCCCCATATGAATTCAAGTGGGGGAAAAAAAAAAAAAAAAAAAAACTAATGAAAAACACTTTGGTGATGGGCCTTGTGTCCTTTTGGCATTTTGAATGCTTACTTTTATAACCACATAGTTGTTTTCTATTCAGTAGACAATCTAATTTACCTAATGTCCATGGTCCCAGAGAATCAAAATAAATGAAATTATTGTTGAGTTCCTGGAACTGTTGAACTGAAATATTAGTTTGGCACTATTGCTGTGTTCAGTCATCAAATGACTGCAAAGATTTCACAATACTCACTGATTTATACCTGACAAACTCAAAAACAAACCCCCAAAATACACACACGGTTCAGATTAGAGGTCAGAACTGTCACAGATTCCTGGCCAAAGCATGACTCAGTAGTTCATCCTAACAATGACTCAAGATGGAGAGGGGGGGGGGTACAAACCCAACACACTGAGGCCACGATGGAAAGTGACACCATAAAGGCGTGCAAGACAAAGAAAGTCAGGAGTGTAATCCACTGCTCTTCCAGGTTATAGAGCTGAGAAGACGTCTGTTGCTTGACAAAGAAAAAGAGAGAGAGCGAGAGAAAGGTGGGAAAATAATAACAAAGGCAGTATAACGATCATGGAAGAAGTCAGACATGTCCTAAAATATTATAGTACAATGCATAATTTATAAATATCAGACTGAGCCACAGGCAAACCTTAAACCTAAGGTAACCACAGTCTCTCGCTCTCTCTCTCTCACACACACACACACACACACACACACACACACACAGATTTTCCCCTTATTCCCCTGGTCCGCTGTGCCACCAGTGCCACATAAATAACTGTAACAATAACTTTCCAGAAAGGCCATATTTAGTGTTTGGCATCTGGAGGGATCCCAGGGGCTCTGTGGGCAACCACCAGAGGACCAGAAGTGGTGTGGTGTGTCAGTAAAGTAGTGTGTGTGTGTGTGTGACTGCATGAGAGAGAGACAAAGATATTTTCTGAGTGAATGACAGTGATTGAAAGGGGGACGATGGGGAACAATTATTTTTGGGTGATTTTCATTTGTCATTGCCTGTCATGTCATTTGTCAAATATCTAAAATCTGCATCATCAGTCTTTCCTTGATTGAGGATTCGGTCCGAGTATATGCTGCCCTGACATACAAACACAAACACAGTGGAGTGGATTGTGTAAACACGAGGCTAAACATGCCTTAAGAGGGAAACGCAGTAACACAGTAATCATCCATGTATACTCCTTAATTACCATTCAATTTGGAATCTATTGAAATTGCGTTATGGTTCAGTGTCCTTTTAGAATAAATACAGGACTGTTCAGTCTATTTACACAGTTCATGCTCCATTAATATGTGATAAATTGTCAACAATGAACTATTCCTGACAAATTTTAAGAGGTGGTGTCTAAAAACTCCTAATTTTGTCTAATTAACAGTCCAAAAAGCAAAACTTATATGTTATCATGTACAAGCAGCACTTCATGTTGTTTCTCATGTTTCACTTCATTTTCTGTCAGTCTGGTTCTTGATCAGAATGATTATTTCACACACAAACACACCGGGCTCTCAATTCTTGTGTTACACAAATCGCATCTTATTTATAATGCTCAAAAGTTTATGATTTTTTTTCTTCTAACTGTATGCTTCAGTGCACTAAGTGTTTGATGTTAACTTGAACAAAAACAATATCTGAAATTGACAAAGGTAAATGAAGGTGCACACCAAAGGAATGATTTAGCCCCCTGAGATTTGTTAAGCTGATAACAATGCTGGGAGTGGCGTGTGTGTGTGTTTGTGTGTTTGAAAGTGAGGTACAACTAAAGGGAACTTCCCTGAAGACAGTATTGTCTCCAGTTCTGTGCTGTTTATCTTACATGTAATTACATTACACACACACACACAAGGACATGGTGAAATAATGTGAGGAATGCTAGCTTCATTTTGCTATTGGAGTTACCATAGTAACCCCAGCTGAGAGGCTGAATGGTCACAGGACAAATCGGTCTCATACAGCAGCCAACAGGTCGAAGTTCATCTGAAGTGATGTAACACAACGATGGTGGCACACTGTGACGTTCTTTACCATGACGATGACGCGCTTCCTGCGTCCAGCTCATCAGACCCACACTAATCTATGATTTAGATTCGTATTAGTATCAAGAGTATGTCGACACAGACATGTCTTGTCTGACAGCAGTTGAAACATATCAGGGTCTAAGACCTTTGGATGGGGGATTTTGTACGCTGCATAGATAGCCGAACCCCTTGAGGCCAAATTGTGATTTGTATCATCCTGCTGTAAAAACAAAATTCAATTGACCTCTACTTGACTGTGAAATTTGCCCTTCTATGAGAAGCAGATCAGACCCATCTGCTCAGCTGACAGAAAGGTCTTCTCTGTCTTTAGGGCTGAACATACTCCATGCTCCATCAAACATCTGGATTCAAACGTAGTTGTGCGCTGTCCAAGAAGACATGGCCATCAGAGTATAAAAGGGGCATAGCTCATGGCTATGGTTGTTTATCACCACTGACAACATGAATATCCAAGAGGGGAAAAACTCATACGAAAGCAAGAGACTGGGGCTGACAACAGAGATGGCAGCACTAAGGCACACGTTGTTATTGTTTTAATGTACTGCATTTAACATGCTCTAATGATCCAAATGTATCAGGGCAACATTAAAATCCCTGCACCTGGTCCAGCTCCACTCAACATGAATTGTAAACAAATATTAGGCAACTGTCCACGGAGCGATGGCAGGATGTGGGAAAGACTCACTAAATATACATCAGGTCAAACCTGCCTGGTTTGCTCACAGAAAAGGATTCAATTACTGAGGTGAAATGTTTGAGGAATATCCAAATAAATATTTTTGCTTAAGACTCTTATTCTTCCATGTGTTGTTGCTTGTTGAAACTTGTTATCTCCTTGTTTTGGATTACTTTTATAGCATTAACTACGTCGCACATGTTGTTGCCTACACATCCTCAGAATCGAGCTTCAGTAAGTAATATTTTAAGCTTAAGGAGAAAGTAAATTCTTGTGTCTCATCTTCTAAATTTAATGTCCTTCAAAAACCTCAGGAGTGGCCTTGACATCAGATTTTTGAATTATTTGTAATCAGATAACGTTGATCTTTTTTACTTAGGAATGATGTGGCCTCGAGAGCTGGTCTGTGTTTGTGTAATATAATCAGCCCAAAACAGCCGAGGTAAGATCTATTTAGAGAGGCAAGTCTGTACATCGTATTCACTTCATTCGAGATGGAATTCACATAGTCGCACACAAAGTGTCAAATAGTGCAGCAGCAAGTGCCTGGTTTCAGCGTACTGTTGTTCTTTCCTCTCAGTGACTTTACAGTCAGGGCCGGAGTCTGTGCAGTGATGAATTTGGCTGAATGGATGGCTCACAGGATTCAGCCCGTCACTTATTACTACTGAAAGGGAACTTTCTGTGTGTGTGTGTGTGTGTGTGTTTTATGTGTTTCTGAGGGGGAGAAATCTGAACACGTGTAAATGTGAGTGTGTGAAACCAGTACAGCATGCCCTCGTGCGCCCCTCTGCAGGCCCCCCCCGTCTTCATAATGGTGTGGACACGTGGGGTCGATAAAGTAAGCTATTCCTCACGACTGCAGCCAAACATTACAGCAGAAACATAAAGACAACACATCCCGGAATCAGATCAAGGGCAGCAGCGCTTCCCGCTGTTCTCCTTGACTTGACGTGATTTTACTTGTGGTTTCATGTACCAGAGCGCATAATATTTATCTACGACGTATGCACCATATTTCTGTCTTTGTTGGCACTGTTTTGACCGTATGTTGTCCCAGTCGCTGTCACATTGTACTGCCAGTGTAACCACAACATTCAACAGCTCTCTGGACCTCACAAAACCTGAAGAGAGATTTTGTATTGAGTAGTATAAAACTGTTCTGTTTTGTAACTTCCTTGGTCGTTTGTGTGACTAAAATTGGTATTTTTCTGACAATGTACAGCTGGCTTCAATTTTGTGCTATCAAATGTTTTATAAGATCACATCGTTCTTTCTGTGACAGTAACCACCAACAAAAAGACTTTGGGGCAGAGACGGAACACAACTTCTCTCAAATCAGAAAGATAATTTTTCACTGTATTTTTGTTTTGTATCAGTTAGCTATATGTTTTTTCAAATATTAAAATATGATATGCTTATTTGGCTTTTTACTTAGACTTGGATGAGAAGTTGAACCGGGGAGACAATAAGCCAATGCAACATAATATACCAACAAGCTCCACATTGAATAATACAATTTAATGTTTTAGTCTCACAAAAACCAAAATGCAAGAATGACAGTTCAACCACCTACAGGGGGTTTGTGCTGATCTAAATGACCGCTGTGACCAGTTATTAGTCACCTGGAGTCTCTGCTGGCAAAATAGGGAATATAATTCAAATTCATTAATTCATCTTCAACCACTTATCCATTTCTGGGTCGTGGGGGGTGCTGGAGCCAATCCCAGCACACACTTGGCGAGGGCAATTTGCCAGTCCATCACAGGGCCAACACACAGAGACACACAGCCAGTCACACTCACGGGCAACACAGAGTCACCAGTTCACCTAAACATGATGTAAACCCACGCAGACACGGGGAGAACAAGCTAACCCGGTACAGAAAGGCCCCAGGCTGGGTACCGAACCCACAACCTTCTTGTTGTGGGGCAACAGCTCTAACCACTATGCCCCTGTGCTGCCTGCATACTTCTTCAAATTATTTCTGTTAATTTATTCCCGACAACCTGGAATCACACACAGCACAGCATGTCGACCTCTACATCGTTTGTGGGTCTGAACTCAAGTTAAAGCATCAATGACGGGAAGGCAGCTCTTTCTCTCCCCTCACCGCTGTCGTCACACTTCTCCGCCCTTGCTGCCTTCACCTCCCACTCCCCTCCCTGATGACTGTATCCCCTGGCAACTGCCTGGCGAAAGCAGCAACAGGCAGCCTCTTAGCTCAAATAGAAATCATCCTCAGCACCTTTATCTCCCTCTGTTTATACCCACCGCTGAAAAGCCCAAGATTTTCACATCCTGTGTGTTTGGAGGTGGCAGCTCTGAGTCTTCAGCAAATGTGATTCTGTCATGCAGATGAATGTGTGTCTGTATTTCGATATACTCCTTAATTGCCATTCAGAGGCCACAGACTGCTCTGACCTACTCTGCAGTGATCAATAGTTTTTCTTTCTTTCAGATACGCACGCACAAACTATCGATTCACCTCCCAACTCCTCCATCCTCATGGCCTCCTCCATTCTTTTCCTTTCTTCTCTCTCATCCTCACATTCACACAATCAGCTGATCAAATTATCTTGGAAGATTAATAACACAAACAGATTTTGTACTTGTGCTTTGAACTATTATCCCATTAATTGTCTACTTAAGTGACATCAATGACTATTGATGCCAATCAAGGCAATTATTATTATGATTATTACTTAATCATGAGTATTTCTTCATTGAAAACAGGTAAAAACTTTTCTGAATCATCTATCATATCAAACCATCTGAAATAACTAATTTTGTACCAGGAGCATTCACAATATTATAAGTAATACAATATAAGTTATTTCAGATGGGCTGATTTAAAAATGTTTGCATTTTATAGGACCTACAGTGAAATGGTGGTTATATATGAGACAAATTGCAGAGGTTTTTGTTTACGTCATTCATTTCCCGCCATCTCTTTCAGGAGAGATGAAATGCTGACTAAACATGAGGAAAATTACTATAGGCGGACTATGAGGCAGTTACAAGCAGATTTAAGGTTGTCATAAATGTTTATTGACAGATATATCTGGCATGTTTTTCACAATATACGGGTATTTACATTAGCCATGATATTTCAAAAATGAAATATTGCTATTCTGTTGCCATCATTAACATGAGGATTGCAGATAAAGCGTTCTACATCTGCTCATGCGGTCTGGTTGTGTTTCACTGTCTATTATGTGTAATTGCTGTTTTTGTACACTTCTGTAAGAGGCTCGCTGTGATTGCATTTTTTTCTATAGATACTGCAATAATATCAGTATTGTGAATTCTTTTGCGCCTGATAATCATTTCGTGAAAATGTGATAGGGCACCCTAATGAACAACAATTTAACCTCATGTGAAGCATTCAAAGCTGAATATACGATGTAACAACTATAATGAGTTAGAAAACCGTTATTCTGTGTTTGCATGCATACGAATATGGAAAGTTTTTAGCAAAGTGTCGCAGACAAATGAACAGATATTTGTAGCTGTGCAAAAAAGAAAGTGTTAGTAGCCCTGCTGCTACTTATATCTAAGCTGTAACAGACAACAACATATAAATGCATTTAAATCCTTGTGGTTGTGGATTAACTGGCTGGCTGTTAAGATTAGCAGAACTAATGTGGTTGTGTTATGTCTACAGTATGTGTGAGTTTGTGTGTGACTACGTACATGTGTGGAGCAAATCCAAAGCATGTTCGTTAGTTATGCCCATACGTAAGCAGACACATGAGGTTTTCACACACAAGAAGGAAATGCTACAACAAACACCTTAACAACAAAACCTATCCAAGGTACTGATGGTCAAAACACAGATTGTGTAGCACAGAAGGACACACCACAGGGAGCGCTGTGAGTGTTTGTGACAGTAGGTGTTGGAGCTAATCGTGTGATTCACTCAGCTCTAATTCTATTATAAACAGGCATCAGAGACAGAGAGAGCCGAGAGGATCTGAACACAAGGATAAGCATATTGAAAGAAAGAATAATAAAGATGGAAATAAATAGAAACAAACAAAAGAGAAAAGGGAGTTGTGGGACTTTTAGGCAAAAGAGAAAGTAGAGAAGGGAAGGGTAGACTGATGGGAGTGAAATGTAGACCGCCCTGGACATGCAGGTCTAAGACAGGCATGAAACATATGTGCATAAAAAAACAAAAACAAAACGCATCTTAACTGAAAAATATGAAGAAATACAAAACTTTTGTCTACCTCTCCGTTGGGGCTTCCAGCACAAAGTCCATTCCCATTCAAATTCCCGCTGGAGTTCCCATTCCTGTTGTTTCTGAACTTATCCACAGCATCTCTGATCACCACTTCTCCTCCTCCCCCTACACCACCATCTCTCTCTCCTCCTCCTTCATCTCCTGTATTCTCCCCGCTCTCATTCATTTCCTCCAGAGCGATGCTGAACTGGGCTAGGGTTCGAACCATCTGCAGCATACGGCGCGGTGCTTGTGCCCCAACACACGCTCAATCTGACACATAAGCACAAAACCTGTGATGGTTTTCCTTATCAGCTTGATTACTCACACAAACTCGGTCTTCATGTCAGCAGAAGAGCGTCACATCAAGGAAAAACAGACACACCTGAGGGCTGAAGGAATCACCACCTTTCCTCTCATTCACAACATGAAATAAACATGTTTCCTCCCAGCTGCTTTTCTTTTTCCTGTCTCTTCTCTTCTGGCAACAAATCTTTTTTAAATAATTCAGCCCCTTAGAAAGCAGCCTCTCTGCAAATAGTCTTCTTTTTTCAAATTCAGCCTTCAAGGCATTTCAAAGTGTGTGTCAGTTCTACGGCAGGTACACGGCTCAGCTGCGTGTGTGTCATGCAGCACACACACCCCGCATGTGGAAGGCAAAGCAGAGCGCTTCAGCATGTATGCGCGCAGCTGATCTGTTTCTACTGCATGGATGATGTAAGCAAGATCCCAGCACACGTCGAGGTGGGTGTGTGGACCAAGGGAGAGATAGAAAGTGTGTGTGTGTGTGTGTGTGTGCCATGGCCCTCCCATGTGTATAATGGTGTGTATAATGAGAGACAGCAGGCAGGGCAGACACTCACAGTGCGCAGCTCTGCTTCACTCAGCCAGACTCGACCAATCCCCCCACAAATAATCGATTAAGGCATGTGAGGGATGAAAGAGGGAGAGAGGTCCAGCCATACCTCTCCTTATTGCTGTGCGCAATAAACAGTGTTAAATATCTGATGACAATGTTGTCTGAAGCTCCTTTAACAGGAAGTCAAATTTTATTTTATTTACAGCTCTCCCAAAGAGCACAGATTTGAATAGGAAACCCTGACCTGTTCATGTGCAGACCACCGAGAGCACCGAATGTCAGCATCCAAGAGAAACCCATCTGCTGTGTGTCGCATATTTTAGCCCATCAACTGAAAATTATGTAAATTTGTGGGTGCCTGTATGTTCAGTCGCCCAGGCCGCACTCAAGCTATCAAGATATTATTTAATGAATGACACAATGAAGCAAGGAATGCGTACTGTATTGTGTTTTTATGTGGTTATGTCTTGACATTACTTGTTTTGCCAATACAGTCGAACTCCCAAATATGGAACCTACCCATCACCTGTTGAGCATTGGCACTATCTCATTAGTTTCCAATACAAAAATTTGCTGAGAAGGCATGGATCCAAGATTTGCAGGTTTTATTTGTTTAGTAATGTTTTATGCATGCATTTACTTTTTTATGAAAGTTATTTATCACCACATATTAAAAATAAGAACTGCTTTCCATCTTAACAGCAGCTGGGCAGAGATTTCTTATTCACAAGTGCACTGATATAAAGTTAATGGCCTAAAATATTCAGAAAATGCGGTGCTCTAATATTTAATAAAGCTTGTGCATCAACATTGCACAGTGCACAAACAAACATGCACACCTCTTTGGTTTGCACGCACAGATGGTTGATGTATACATCAGCCTGATGGCAGCACCGTCCAAGAATTATCCTGAGTGCACGAAAACTAATATGCAGTTTTAATGCAAAAGTTGCAGATTGAAAAGCAAGCGAACAGCTATAACATCCATTTCTCACCATCAGATATGAACACAAATAAAAGGCCTGAAGTGATTTGATGTCAATCAGCTCAGTACAGATTTAAGGCATATGGTGCCTGGCAGTCAGCAAGCAATAAAGTCAAATAGATGACAGACTATTTCTCTCCAACAGAGATCAGATGGTGAGAACAGAAAAAGGTCACAAAAGGACATTTAAAGGTCAAACACGTGGCAGGAAATTGGCCTTTAATCCCTGTTGCCAAAGGAACAATAAGATGGCTTTTGAAGGTCTGGTGACAGATCACAGATGACAATCATTCAGGCATGTTTCAGGTTTGTTGGCAATGCATGTCTGCATTGCTCAGATTTCTAAATCCATATGAACCTATCCATCTCCAACTCATTTTTAAATCAAAACTGGGTTTTTTCTAGCTCTGGCTCAATATACTTTTTGCGCTAGTGAGTTTTACAGCAGCAGGATGATGCATGTGGGATGAACTCAAAACAAACTGCACTGCAAAAGTGTGACTCACTGATCCATTTTAATAGATTTGGACAATAAAGGAGCTCAATAGCAGAGAGGAATAAACTATGGCAACGCTTATTCTTAGGATCAAATCCAATAATTGCTGTTCCTGTTCACTTCATGGGTTTGAATGTATAAAATGTTGTCAGACTCATCCTTTGAGATGCACAAGCCTCTTATGATGAGAGCACACGAGTCACAATCATCGTTCGACTGGAACAGCATCCTTGCATTTGGTTTCCGTAGCAACCCCAAAGAGCTCATATCCCCAGCATTTCCTGTTTAGTTTTGGGCGAATACAGTTGCTAGGTAGTGAAGAAAAAAACCCTGTGTGTGTGTGTGTGTTTCTCCATCCGTGTACATGTAGACACGTTGAAAAAAAAAAAAGGGGTGGGGGGGCCTGGGGATAGAGTGTTTTCCCTGAATGAGTTACCATCTCATAACTGTAACACACACACACACACACACACACACACAATCTTTTTCGGTCAGCTGAACAGCTCTCTCTCTCTTTCTAAGAAATATTACAGCACTTTTCTTATTCATACGTTGCAGATAGGCAGAGACAGTGAATTGCGACTAAAAGGGGAATGAATCGAACACACCAATGATCATGAGCCAGGCTCTGTTCACATTCACCAGAAAAAAATAAAATCTGTGGTCTGATACACTCCTTCAATCATCTAAAGAAAACTAACACTTCAACTGACTGTATATTAAAGCATCAACACAGTCCACAGCATTTACAAATAAAGATGTTGGAGAACCAGGCCAGACACACATACGTTACTCATCATGAGTGGGCTGAATGTGCAGCCGTGGTTCAACTCCCTTTCTTCCTTTCCACCCTGCTAAGAAATGTGTATGTGGTTTAATTCTTACACAGCTGCTCTGTCTTACAGAGACGTTTACCAAAAGCTATTCAACAGTTGATGGGCCAATATTGGTCGTTCTACAGATAAACATGTTTGAGAGCTGATGACACCTGTCAACATGCCCACTGGTCCACAAGTGCATGTGTGTGTGTGTGTGTGTGTGTGTGAGAGAGAGACATAGAGAGTGCAAAGGCAAGTAACCTTAGAAGAGGTAGATGCATGACTGCTCAAACAGATCAAAACAGATTTCACATCACACACCTGTAGTTGGATATAGCTCGCTTGTACCATCTAACCATCTGAGCCTTTGTGTGTGTGTGTGTGTGTGTGTGTGTGTGTGTGTGCGCGCACACATAGAGTCAGATCCAGTTATCCATCTGGTATTTATCACAACAACCCTCATGCTGTTCACTCAGACTCATGCTCAGCACTAAAAGACAGAATAAATGAAGTACAACAAAATAGAAATTGTGTTATGCACTAACACCCTGAGTCATTCAGGTGTGTGTTTGTTTGTGTGAATGTGAGAGCACCAGGTGCAAGGAGTTTGCTCTACTTGTCAGTGCTGGGTAATAGGATAATGACAGACGATTCCACAAAAGAGATGATTCACACTTCGAGCTACAACATTGAAGGTCAAGATTTCAATGTCTGTCCATATTCAATCCATTTTATCGATTTATCCCCACAATTCACTTCCCTTTGTGCCTCTGTGCTCCAGTCCATCCTTACTAGTGTCATCTATTCTCCATCTATCTGGCTCTTCTTTGCAGTTTATTATGACTAGCAATGATCTTTAGATGGACTGGGGGATTACAATTGTCAAATCAATGTGTACCATGTAAAGACGTAAGTGCATGTTACAGTATGCTCAGCACATATACACAAACAGGGCCCACTAGGGGGCAGTAGTCAAAATGAAAAATCATTACAGTAAGTGTTTGTGGTTGTTTTTTGTTTGTTTTTTTTTTTCCTTCCTCAGGGTCAGGGTAAAATCTCTACACAGGGAATTCACAAAATCATCCATAAACCACACACATCATGGTGAATGTAAACATCCTGTATACCAGGATAAATACAGAAGAGGTCCAGTCTGGGAAGATAGAAACAATTATAATGGAGTAATAACGGACGTAGTAGGTTCCTTCGTTCAGACAGCGTCCTCAGGTCAGACGTGACAGCAAACTTGACAACATCCTTTATATAACAGAGCTATGACTGTTGTTGAAACTGTAGCGTGTGCGTGAGAGCGAGAGAGAGCGGTAACCAGATATATTTGTGCTCCAAAAACGCCCTTATAGGATTATAGGAAGGTGTGGATTAGTGCGTGTTTAGAGAGGAAATGAAAGGAAAGACAGAGGAGAAAGAAACAGAAATGCGAAAATATCCTTTTTCCCTGAGAGGTGAGGCTGAGTGAGGACATGATTGGCATTTTCTGCAGCCGACCACTGGCTAATATAGTATACACACACACACACACACACACACACACACACACACACACACACACACACACACACACACACACACACACACACAGAGGTTCTGTTATAGCATCAGTGTTTTGGGCAGACAATAAATGGGACTGATGAAAAACAGTTGACGGTTCCAGCTGCAAAATATGTTGCACTTCTTTGGCTTGCATTGTATTAAATTGAATAGATTTGGGTTTTGGACTGTAGAAAATTGTGATGATTAAGTGTATGATCAATTTATTTATATCCACAAACTTGAATGTAAACTGGGCCTTCTGAAAGGAACAGGATGGTAAAGCTTTTTTGTGGCAGTCACCTTCACAGGAAGCAACATCTTCCAGGGAGGCCCCAAAATCTGAAGGCATTAAGATGACACACCAGGAGGAGCCTTTGATTCACGCCACATCCCTGTCCTCCGTTCAAAGTCCTACCGCAGCCTGTAATCTGACATCCCATCCACTTCCTGTCCAGCAACCTATCCCACAATACACTGCACTCCAGAGATAGCCATCAGCCACAGAGACTAGTCTTAACTCAAACACCACTCCGGAAATACCTTCTGTCTCTTTGCCTCTCCCACCCAGTTTATCCTTTCTGCCGCCCTTTGCCACCCTCTTTTTCTCTCTCTGTTAACTTGAAGAAATTCACTGGAGGTCTCTCACTTCCTGCTTTTCATAAAATCTAAAGAACAAAGATCCTAATTTTCAGGAGATCCACCAGGAATATTGCGAAACTTTAAGAGACCGTCTGCTGGAATCCCAAGAAGATGCACAAAGCGCTAACGATAGTGGGGGGGTGATGGTGAATTATGGTGATGGCAAAAAGCAGAGGTATTTAAAACGAGATCAGTCAGTCACCAATGCCTTCAGCAGTTTGTACTTTTAATACAAGAGCTAAGCCATGACTAAACCCTCTACTGCAGATTAAATCTCTCTTTTCTACCTCAAACTTCACTTTTCACTTTCTTTACTGCCCTTTCTAGTCCCTCTTCCTCTCCATTTGCCCTCTTTATCCTACTTTCTTTCGACATTCCTGACCCCTTATGGCCCTTGCATGTGTGTGTGTGTGTGTGTTGGTGGGTGGGTGGGTTTGTTGGCTAGTAAAGCTACAATAAATGAAGTTTCTTATTACAGCTTTGGGCAATCAAAACATGTGCCGGGCTCTTGAAAGGGTTGAATGGAACTAAACCTTTCCAGGAAAATGGTGTCAGAGGATATAGTGCAGCTTTGAGTAGCTTTACAATAATTAAAATGTTCAAACGCTGCAAATGCTGGGACCAAAAAGAATGTCTGCACCATATTTGTGCACCGCAAGCGGCCAAAGAGCTAAACTGATGTCAACCGATGAGGTCAGAGAATAAAATATGCATACACTCCCATGCACAAACATGTGAGCAACACAACAAAGCACCATAACAATGCCGTATCTCAGGAGAGGCTAAAACAAGGTGGAGACAAGCTATTGAAACACAGAGAAATAAAAAAAAAAAAAAAAAAAAAGAGCCATATCTTTTTCACTTCAGTTAAGCCAGCAAAGTCTCCCTGAAGATTTAGTCCCTGCACACAGAGACAGGCCACTCTTAGAAGATGAAATCCTTTTGAACGCCAAGTTCTCAGAAAGGAGAATGTTTGTCTGCAATGGGAACTGTACCAGAAGAATTTCTTCTATTTTTCTGAACTGGACATGAAAGTGATGTGCGAAGACATTATGTCCACTATCATGTATAACAAAGAAAAGCATAAAATGAGCAGATCTAAACATCTAGAAGCAGCAAATTATCGGGCATTTTTATTACATAAATTCAGTAATCAAAAAAAGTTTGATTTGTTTTAATTTACTAATGATGTCGTCTTTGTCTGAACGGCGCCTCGTGCACAAACTCTCTGATGCACACCTGACGGCAGCTACCTGCTGTGCAGTGAAAGTGACTGTAGAGTGCAGTGAAATTTCCTAGGATAGTCCACCAAGTCGATTAATAAACCTGCTCCTCTTAAATGGTCATTGATAACTAATTTGAGAAAGTATATGGGCATTTGGAGATCAGAGAAGCCGGATGCTGCCTCTTCTCTGTTCAGTCAAAGCCTTTTACCACACAACACCAGCTGCCCGCATTAGTGAGCACAGACTTTCACTTATCTGTCAATGCTCAGGTTTGACCATGTGAAACCTTTGCTGCTTGTTGCTACTTTGCAGGATCAACAGTTGTGGTTGCCACTTTCCCCCCTGAGAAGGGCTTTAAGGATCAGTGTCAGCTGACAGTGTAATGAGAGGCTGCAGAGCGCCTCGCCTGAGACTTATTGAGTTTGGACAGGAGGGCAGGTGAACTAAGTAGAGAAAAAAGATGGAGCAACACCAGTAAGTGAAAACAGCAAGATGAAGCACCGTTATTGGCCGGTTAGTTGCTATGCAAACCCTCAGTTGCCACAGAAACATTTGAATGGAAGAGAAAGCATGAATGAGAAAAACCAACCAGGACAGAGCACACACACACACACACACACACACACACACACACACACACACAAAAACACAAACATCCAGTCCACAGCGTTACATTACAGGAGCTTTTCAGTTGCATCACAGATCTCCTAGCAACAACATCTGGCACCGTCGTATAAATCCGACTGGAACAATCAGCACAGAAATAGCTTTTAAAAAACTGATCAGGATGTAGGTCAACTCAATACTGCTGCAGGAAAAGGTGCCAGGTAAGGTAGGAAGGTTTCCAAATTTGGGTTATTGTGATAAATGAAACTGCTTTTTTGCTGTCACACTCACACTCTGTTCCCAGGCAGTCATGTTCCTAATACCTGTACTCAATATGATGGTAATCTGTCAGGTGTGTGTGTGTGTGTGTGTGTGTGTGCGCTGAGATCACTTGTATATATTGTGGATAAAATGCATGGACACCTCATTTAGTGTGCAACTGTTTTACTACAATATTAAAATCTATAGGTTCTTCAGTCTGTAGGCTCTCAAAGGTTACCCCTGTATGTAACTGAAACACATTATTCATCATCATTCATCGACAGGGAAAGATTTAACTGCGGCTGCCAAGAGGGAAGCCATCAAGTCTACCATGAAGGTAGCGAATGGACCTCCAGATGTCTGGGGCTGAAAAGGAGTGATCTGCATGCCGGTGCTGCTGAGACACAAGCCAGGGACTGATCCACCCTGGTCGGGTCACCTGAGCCAGGCGGCATGAAACAACCAGTGACCTCAGGAACATCACTGAACATGTAGCACACCCAAGGATGTCTTTCACACGTGCACATCACTCAGCAGCTGGGTAACAGTTAGCTGACCAAATACAATGGTTGGGTAGTTTACAAATCCAGCTGAAGTAACTAAGAAAACAGAACATCAACATAATCCCTTTTCTTCTTGCTGTTTTTCTTTTGGGGGGGTGGGGGGCGTTTACCGCAATAATGACAAATGTCACATGTTCAAGCTGCAGGTGAGCTCACACAAGCATGTGTGATGAAAGGGAGATGTCAGACACACAAGCTCCTTTGTGCTCATCTTCCGTATGAACAGATGTGGACTTCCGATCGAGGACGTGTCGTTCTCCCAGTGGGACAGAACTAAAAAAGGGAAACATTTTCTTTCTCTCCATCTCCACTACAGGCGTACACACACACACACACAGACACAGACACACACAGACGCCGGATACTCCCAGGAAACTGGATCCGTTTATAACTGCTCACATGCAACAGTCACATTCCACTACAGTATATAGAGTCACACACACACACTCACAGAAGCCACGGGGGGTGATCTCCGTCATCTCTGTTGTACATATTAACCACAGCTTTGCTTCTTTATCAAAATATTCACCTACAGTGTCACTTTGAACTTTGTCACTGGATGTCACAGAGTTGACCGCAGGGAACAATAATCTGGGATACAAACCAAGGTTAGACCAACAACCAACGCCCCCCCCCGAAAGGGTCAATGCCAGAGCGAACGCATTTTTTTTGGAGGTAATTTACAGTAAAAGATGACACTTATTCAACAATTCAGCCAGAGTGCTGTTGGTTTACCACAGGAACCTCATTTTACCAAATACTGATATCAGCTGCTAAAGTGCACAAAGTGGTTTACAACTCGCTGGTCAAGCCAAGCCGCTGAACACACATCATGAAAAGTCAAATACACACAGGGTCATCTGCAGGGCTCAGTCTCAGTCTGAAAAGCATTTTCTCTGCAGTTAAGTGTCAATGACAGCGATATGCAGCTGTGTTTGTGGTGTGTATCAGCAGTAGTGGAAGCACTCCTTTGTTTGCAGAAACTATAGATTAAAACTTATTTCCTAATGGCCTTACCCTCTTGTACACCATGTGTTTGGACTGGGTTAATATCAATGGTCTATTTGAACAGGGGCTGGTGAGCGGAGGGACATTTAGTTAATGTGTACTCATGAGTAAAGCCAGGCAGGACAGAAAATATTTAA
Organism: Echeneis naucrates; assembly: GCF_900963305.1. NCBI lineage: Eukaryota > Metazoa > Chordata > Actinopteri > Carangiformes > Echeneidae > Echeneis > Echeneis naucrates. The sequence goes on along the minus strand of NC_042523.1, from coordinate 17,531,935 downwards.
ATGGTAGCTTTCCAAAAACTGAGTGTGTACCATCTTTTAATAGGACGAGAGACAGTCTCTGGAGGTGTGGATGAGCGAGCGAGCTAAAACGGAAGATGATAGCATGAATAAAGAAAGAGAGAGGGAGCTGCCAGCAAACTTCAGGATAGGAAGAGAAAATGGAAAAAAAAAAAAGGGAGAGAAGAAAAAGAGACCCCATGTTTCGACCCTGCCCGATTCCCTCTCGCTCTCTCCTTATATGGCAGTGTTGTGTACGTCTGTGTCTGTGTGTGTGTGTGTGTGTGTGTGTGTGTGTGTGTGTGTGTGTGTGTGTGTGTGTGTGTGTGTGTGTGTGTGTATGATGCGGGCTCCATCCCAGAGTTGCTCTCAGTGGGAGCGATTAGATCAGTGAACACAAGCTGGTGAAACTCAAATTAAAGGTTCCTTGTCTTGCCATTTGTTCATTGCTGCCAATTTTTACTGCTTTCTAAAAGGCCTCACTCACTAAGGGGCTGTAACAACGTCTACAATTTCCAATACACACTTAAAAAATACTTTGTGTAGACATTACTGCAAATCATGTATGTGGTAGCTGTTGAGGTAAATTTAACAAAAGCTGAACAGAGTGTCTTTTTTCTTTTTTGCACATGGAAACCAGGTATTCTGTCCTTTGGTGAAAAAAAAAATAGAATTTGAGAAAAACTAAGAACATTTAAGAAAAATTAAAAGTAATACTATTTGAGAGGCAGTAAAATGGCAAGCGAGGATGAAGAGTGAGGAGAACAGAGGAAGAGAAGAAAAGCACTTGAGATTACATCACAATTTATGGCTATGACTCTTCGGAAGGGACAAAAATAACCCTCAGGATCTGTGCCTCCAAATGGAGGAACCAAAATCTTCTGTCATCCTTCCTCTCTTTTCTTTTGCTCCCTCTTTGTCTCCCTCCTGCACCATTCTGCTTCCCACAACGGCCTGTCTGAGCCCAAATCACGAGAACGCATGAGTCCAGGTAGCAAAAACAAACACACAAGCATTGCATCCATCTACGCATACTGTGTGAGGTGATGCAGAGGCCACATAGAAATATATAAACAGATATAAACCTTCAGTGAACTGTGTGAGCTGTTGGACTTTCAGGTCATTTAAAGTTGGGAACATATTGTGCATTTATAATAATCCTGTTTGCCGTGTTTCAACATTTTCTTTTTTTTTTTTTTTTTATTTACATGCTTTCATCGTCTTTCGTCCACAACTAAAAATGTACGGTTGTAACACAGCTTCACATTTTATATTACTGGATGCCGCATGCAAATTAAATGCTTTATCATCACTGCAAATTTATTCCATGATCCCAAGGCACCCTAAAAAGTCTTGTTTTGGGGCTTTGAACAGGCCTGCAGCTATGTGGGAAGTTGCAGAGTTCAAAATACAAACACAGCTGATTCATATTTCAAGCAGATTGTTGGCCATATGCAGAATTAATCAGGTAACTGCAATCCACATAAAACAGATTTCCCTTTCAGTGATGCCTAACACTTCAAACACCCTTGAGGAGAAATGCTAAATAAAAAAGAAAAGAACAATATGATGATGATGACATCAAGTTTGAAATACTTCATGTATTCTTTTGTGTCTGGCGGTAAAGAATGGATTCAAATTATTTATATAACAGCAACAACAGCAGGCTGAAGAGACCCAAAAGAAGAAAAACAAAAGTGGCAGCAAAATCCAACCACCAAAAAAAAAAAAAAAAAAAAATCCCTTTTCCGCTTGAAGGAAAAGATCAAACTCCTCCCTTCCCTCATCTCCTCTCATGCCATCTTCCTCCCCCTTTCCCTTATCTTGTCATTTTTCTTTGCCCTCCTCCTTTGTGTCATTCCCATCTCACATGGAGAGAGAGAAAGAGAGAGCAAGAGAGAGAGAACGGTGGGAGGGAGGGGGACAAAGTTTGTTTTTCCAGAGAGGACAACATTCCCAGGCCTGTACCATTCCTCTCCCTATTAATAGAGAACACACACACACACATAAACACACACACACCAAAAATGTACAGTAACTAAGTAACTATAATGACCAAAGAGGTTGCGTCTAGCCGATAAAAAAATGAGAAGTTACTTCATCTGCTGACATTTTACTGAAAAAGTCACAGTGAGTGAGTCCATGTCGTCTATTTTCCTTCAATCACTGTCAACATCTATCCGCCTGAACTTGGGCCCCAAACCTGAGTTATTCCCTGATTCCCTTATTCCCAACAGTCAACTCCCATATTTTCAAACTCACCAGCCAGCTGTTTGAGTATCAGAGTGACACCAACAAGTCTGTTGTTCTCCCTTTTTTAGGACATGACTGCAGCTGGTCATTATTGAGATAGGTGGTTGTTAACCTGGTTAATGCATGTAGTGTTTAGCTGATACAGAGGTGAGGGCTGACCTCAGCACCTGGGGCAGCTGATTTATGGTCTACTGGGAGTTTAAGGCCCTTCCAGGGAGTCGTGTTGTTGAAAGACCCAAAGTAGAACCAGTTTTCACAGAGAAACAGATCGACAATTTATGGTAAAAACAGGCATTCTCAGGTGGACTTTCACAGGCTTTCCAAATTTTTTGCTTTTAGAGGCAACATCCTCAGCCACGCTCTCCCATGACACACAAGATTACTGTTAAAAAACAACACCGTTAATCTTCTTATCTTTATGAGTACTACTGCTCAGAGAGGATAGTTTATGCAAGGAGCACAAATACTGCCAGTCGTTGCAGATCTGTTCCAGGCATCAAACACAAAGCCTGTGTGATTAGAAGTTGTATTTATTATGACAAATAACAAATGAAACCCCCTTTTACAGAAATATAACCTGCTCTTAATTGTAAAATTGAGACAGATCATTATTACAGCTGGAAATTTTAGCTTTTAAACATGACTTAAAGTCTTGGAAACTGCCAGATGATAGAACAATCACAACACAGTGGGTTACATTTGTAGCAGATGATAATATTAATCAATTAAATGAATTTGATATCTCTTAAGATTACATTTCATCCCATTCAGATGACATTTTAGTACATGCTGCTTATGTGAAAAATGCACCAATCACAGCAGCTGCTGGTGAATGCTCACACACCGTGTGCTTTTGGTGAAATATTCTCTTATTGAGGTGTGTTTATATTTAAATCTGCCATGCTTTGCCAGGCACACACCAGCACATTAGGCGCATACACGCCTACAGTCAGAGAGTCCAGAGTCTTTTATGGCTGAAGGGTTGTTCACTCCGTCAATAAGATCCAGATGTGAGCTCAGTGGGAGAGGGGGATAAAAATAGACCTGGAGAGGTGAAGGAGACAGAAGAAAGAGAGACGGAGACGGGGTCAGAAAGAAAGCAAGAGAGGCCGAGGTTGAAACAATGATCTCAGTGGGGAAAAGGTGAAAGATAAACACATGAGAGAGAAAGAGAGATGGGTCGAACAGAATGAGATGTGAGTTTGTTTTTTTGATCCCAAAGCTCTTCCTTCCCTCCGCTTTCTTCTTCTTCTCTTTTCTCAAACAGAAACACAAGGCCCTCTGATGTCACCACATTCCTCCAGCAACACACACACACACACACCCGTCCCATACACACGGTTGCCAAGGACACAAATGAATACACATAGGGGTGACCATCATCTTTCTTAGGCAAAATAAAAGTCAATCACCGTCTGTCCTAAATTCCTAAATTTGGTTGCTTGAAGCACTCCCACAGTCTTTGCTGTGCTTTTGCTCTAACAAACACATTAAGACAGCTGTGTGATGCCGTGTGTGTGTGTGTGTGTGTGTGTGTGTGTGTGTGTGTGTGCGCAATGGTCAAAATGTGCCTCCCCCAAACCCACTTCCTGCCCTGCCCTCTGAATGAAGACAATTATGGTTCCTGTGAAAAGGATAACACAGAAGATAGCTCCTTAAAAGGCAGGATCCATACTGTTTTCACCTCTACACACATTTATCAGATTAAAAGCTAATGCCGCATGTTTTTGAAACACAAACATGTTTTTCTAGTCTGCCTGAAAGATTGAAAAATTGCCACATTTGTTTGATCAACTTGAAAAAAAATGCAAAATTTAATGTTTAATTTACAGTTATGTTCATAAAAATGTTTTTTCTCCCTTTGAAGCCAACTTCTAAAACCAAAGGGCATGTTGTCGAGCTTTAATAAATAAATAAATTATCTGGCTACAATGATACATGACTCCCTTCATGCCTCGATAGATGGTTTCTCACTTCAAGGACAGATTTGGAGCTATTTTTAGGAATTGGCATCTACTAATTATGAACGTTTTGTCTGCGCGGCCTTCATTCACAAACTTCTAAGGCGATAGTTTTAGATGTATTGGGATGACAAAAAAACTCTTGATAACAACATGACAGGAAAAATGAAGAAGATGACCTGATAATGATTTCTGAACCTGAAATGTTACCACAACAATGTTTTTAAAGATCCCGCAGATTTTGTCACACTGAAGATCATTAACCAAGATTTAGGCCTGACATTTTTTTCTGACAATATGCACTTTGGTTACAATCAATGTGAAATGCATCTCTTGGTGAACCTTAAATAATTTTTGTCCTCCTTTCACAATAACATTTCAGAACCACACAATTGAAATGCCAACTGGTGAATAAAATGTTTGAAGAGGGTTCGAAAGAAGAAGCCTATTGAAGAGTGAAGAAGGACCACATTGTTGCAGGAATAACAGACACGATTACCCACAACCCCCTGCCTGTCACTGGGTGATGGGACCTTTGTGTAGCCCTTCAAGCATACCTTTGGACACACACACACACACACACACACACACACACACACACGCACAAAGACTTCAGATAGATGGCAATCATCATTAACCATCATTATTGCCACACTGATTACGGCTGTTAAATAAGGATAACTTTTTTGAATTTCCCACAGTATAAGTTCATGAGCTCAGCCATAGCGATGTCCTCTTCTAAGATTCTTTTATAGAGAATGGGGAGGTGAAATGATCCAAGCAAAGACCGGCAAGTTGCTCCTTCAAAGACAATTGGCCGTCCGTAGAATGCTTCCTAAATCCCCTGCTAGCACAGCTAAAGCCCAATGATTAATATCCAATATTGTGTTTATTTCTTCAGTACAAAAAAAGAATGAGTGTTTTAAAAAGCCCTGTGAGAGAAACACTTTCATACACACCCTCGTTAACTTCCATTCAATATACACAAAACAAACAGTACACAACAGCAGCAAAGAAACGTGACGGACCGATGGGTGACATTTTGACTCAAGTCAACTTTAATTGCTTCTTATCACTTAAAAGTTTTTTCTCACAGTCCCTGAAACCCAAAGTTGAGTTCACACACACACACACACACACACACACACACACACTAAACACAGGAACATATTTCCATTACACAAATGTTTGTTTTGTGACTTTTCTCAATTAATGATTTCAAAAGGTTACATAATCCAAAGAGTGATAAGTCAGATTGGGAACCACTGAGTTTGAGTTTGGTACTGATAGTTCTGTGTACATAAAAAAACTTTGCCTTTACCGCAGACTTAATTCCCTGAGCAGCCACCACATGGGAGTGACAACAGGAGAGTGGAATAGAGACAGGCAGAGGAGCTTTATAATCTTCTCCGAGATATTATTTATAATCAAAGATGTTGTTGAAACACACACACACAGCCCTCACGTCTGCCTCCTCTCTCTCATTCACATTATGACACACACGCACACGTCCAAGTTCTCTCGGGTGAGGTAAGGTCAACATATTTTCAGGCTGACTCAGAGTTTTGTGAAAACTCATCTTGGGACAAAATGTTTTACTTCTTAAGTACAAAGGTTGGCAGCAGCCAGAAAGATCACGTCTCTCAGCAGTCACCTGTGAGGGGGCAGCGGAAAGGAATGAGTCACTTTTATGGGAGTTTAGTTAACCCTAAAACCAGATATCAATTACATTTAAAACCTGGGGGGTCCGGGGTGATTGGTACAGTCAGTCTTAACAACTGAGGAAACTAAGGCTTGCGAATCAATTGTTATATTCTAAGTTAATTAAAAGTATAAATCATTTTATACCATCAAAGTATCTCATAAAGTCACTAAATAATATACGACTGATTCACATAAACGCATATTCATAATTTAAAACCTATCTGGTTCATTGTGTCTACACGAACAAGCCATTGAAATACACAATGTACCACTTTGTGCTGGCAGAAAATCTTACCAGCCAACAAAACACAAGATGCGATATTACAGGTTAGCAACAAAGGAAAAGTGGAGAAGGATAAAATTAGTACCATTTTTCTGGACATTTTATGAAAAGTTTGACAGGCTGGAAAACACAGCCACCTTGTAAACATTGGCATCATCCATGTACTATGGATGATGTAATGATGGTGTAGCATCATGGAGATGATATCCGCATGATATGGTTGAATTCACTGTCAAACAATTATGAGTTCCCATTTTTACTTCAATTTAAAAGACAGAATTTCAGCTTCTGCTGAATTCAACATACCGCACCGCTCTACTGAATCCCACCCAGCTTCCAGAAAAATATCAAGAGAGAATAAACAGGACTCCAAAAAGACTCTATCAAGTAGTCTTACACTGCATCATGTGCATACACAAACACACAGAGGACCAACTCCACCTGCCTGCGAGTCTGCTTTGGCCTTCCCAGCTCCGGTCTGTCTCTTCCATCCATCTTCCTCCTCTCCCTGCGCCTTAATCCGAGATCCCAGCAGCCACTCCTGAACAGCACTCCGACACTTCCAGCGTCTCCCATTTCCATTTTGATAAGAGTTTCTCAACTGGCAACTAGAGCATGACCCGAACCGGCGGACTGATGCCATAAGACAACTGAGGGAGCGGGAGAGAGGAAGACAAGGAGAGACACAGAGAAGGGAGGAAGAAGCCGAGTATTTCTACTGTCATGTTTCTCTGGACGACAAGAGACAAGGAAGAGAATATGACTGAAGGGGCCAACCAACCCACAGCTAAACCATGACATAGACCCTGTAGAGTGTGTGTGTGTGTGTGTGTGTGTCCGACCACGCCATAAACTATGCTAACCTACACAGTGCGTGGATGATACAGTTGCACCATTGTGTGAGCAGTTGTGGTAGGCGAGGGCAACACGTTCACAGCAATCAGTCCAAGTTTATGAAATAGGGAGATTATGTGAGCGTCCTGTCTCTGACCTTTGACTTGTATTCATTAAATTCAATCATTAATTCATCTTTTACCGCTCATCTGTTTCTGGGTGGTGGGGGGGTGCTGGAGCCAATCCCAGCTCTCAATGGACAAAGGCGGGGTCACCGTGGACAGGTCACCAGTCCACCACCAGGCCAACACACAGAGACAGACAGAGACCAACAACCACTCACACTCACACTCAGACCTACGGACAACTTAGAGCCACTAATTAATCCAAACATGCATGTTTACCTAACCAGTTTACCTAAACATGATGTCTTTGGAAACCGGAGGAAACCCACGCAAGTGCATCTAGAACTTACAAACTTGGGACAGAAAGGCCCCAGGCCCAGGAACTGAACCCGCAACCTTCTCCTTGTGGGGCAACAGCGCTAACCACTACCACTGGGCAGCCGTGCGACCCAGACATGTATTATATGACAAACAGTTCTTCAATTTGTGTGCAGTTCCACAGCACCATGCCATATAAGTCAACAGAGCAGCTCTGCACGAGGAGAACCAACAACAAAGTAAAAACTGGAAGTGTCACATAAGACATCTTTGTGTCCACGTGGACTGAAGATGTATGACTCAAACAGAAAACTACAGGGGAGACCAAAACCCCGCCAAAGCTATACCTTACATCAACATAACAGCACACACATACACACAAGCTTCAACACATGAACTGTTTTTTAAGAGGCAAAAAAACAAAAACAAAAAAAAAAGCAGGTGAAACTGTAACCTATTATTTATGTCAGATGCAAAGAGGTTCATATATATATATATATATATATATATATATATATATATATATATATATACACACACACACACACACACACACTTTAGTATGTTGAAATCTGCTTATGCACACAAAAGAGCTGAAATAGCAGCTCTGCTAGAAAGTGCTGTTTCAGAGGAGGCTTTCCTTACATAAGCAAACTGCTCTGTAATTACACTGGGTGGATCCACACAGACTGAAACGGCAGAGAGTTAGAAAGGGACAGTCAGGAGGAAAGTAAGTGGGACAAGGAATGGACAGAACAAAGAGGAAAATAACATAGCAGAGGTAACTGAACCCACTGTTCACGGGTCTAAACTGATAGGACTTTTTGCTGATGAGCTACAGTGAATTTAAAATGACAGGTTGTCTCCTTAAAAGGAGAAGCTTTTCTACGAATATCACAACTGTCACCAACCACGGGCAAGGACATCCAGAGCTGTTTTCCCACAGAGGTTTTCTTCCCACTGCGCCTCATGGTGTGATTTGTTTTCGGTGACGCGACATGTCAGTAAAACTAGATTATTCACATGCTTGTTGGGCACACGGTTTTGATGACGCATTAAAGCCTTTACTATCAAGTGAAGGCCATTGAAAGCCAAGCCAACGAAAGTGAAAAGGTGCACTGGTCTGTTTTACTGCTGAGACTATTAAAATATCTTAATGCTAAATATGAAGCTACAATTAGCTTATAGGCCCAACAAATGGAACTTAAATCCATCTACCATGTCTAAAAATGAACATGATACGTCTGCTCTGTTTAACTTAGAAAAACCAAAGTGGCAGGGCACTATTTCTTTGTCTGGAGTTGAAAGTTACTGCTCGTTACCCCCTGTAAAGCCACCATGTTGGTTCTGTGAGGCGTTTTTATCGATTACATAAACTAGAGCTCGAGAGTCGGAGCCAGGCCAGCTGCTTCCAGTCCTTATGCTAAACTACCTGCAGCTATTTACAGGACAGACATGACACAAGCTGGAGAGTCATATTAGTCAGTAAAAGGTAAAATCATATTTCTGTCTTTGTTACTCATCAAAACTCAATTACAATAGCATTTCTATCGGGCAGGAAAACAAAAGAGGCCCCACCATGAAACCAATCAGCCTACTCACACACACATTCTTACTCAGAGGAACACAAAACATTTTTGTTGTGCCTATCCCAAAACCAATAGACCAGGATGTGTGTATGCATCATGAAGGAGAGGCAGAAACAAAAAAATTATCACAGTATCCTGAGTGTGTGAACGTGAAAGGAGAACACGATGGCCAAAGCTGGCAGATGTGTGCTTCCCATACTTCTCTTTTTTTTTTCTTGCGACCCCAGCTACATATAGGAGAAGGAAACAAAACCCGGTTAAAACCCTTTACCTCTACCATCATAAGATAAAGTAGAAAAATCTACCACCAGAGTCTGACAGCAATGATGTGTCTGCAGTGTGGCTTTTTGATCTCCTGATTCATCCCACCTTTTCTTTTTCATCTGCTGAGTCATGGAGACCTCCAACCAAAACAAGCCACATCCTCATCCTTTTATCTCCTTTATAGGTTTCCTCTCTCAGCATCTCTCACTTTCCAGGCCTCACCTAATCTGTGTTGACCTTCACATGTTGAAAAAGACCCTTGACACTGTATCCTGCGTGTGACATGTCCTTTCATTTCACTTTTAAGTTTGCTTTTAAAGGGCTAAGTTGCTTCCACTCCACAGATCAAAGTAAAGGGTGTGCTGGTGCTTTTTTTTTTTTCCCTTCAACTGAACGGCTGTCCATTAGTTTGAGCTTCAGTGATTTTTTTTTGGGGGGCCCGCGCAATTCTTATTTATTTAGAATATTTGCTTAATCACACAGTGAATTTGTAAGTAAATGCCATAATCAGGGTTAATGGCCCCGCATGCCCACCAATGCCTAAGTACTTTATTTTAATCAGTGACATTAAATCATGCAACTCATGCAATCACTGTTACTAATGAGGTCTGGACAGAAACTGATCACTTGAATTCATGTTATCATCATTAACTTGATTGAGGGCATACAAAATTGGCCCACAACACAAACAAACAAAAAAAGAAGAAGGAAAAAAAAAAAGAGCCACCAAGACTTTTTAAAGCTACTTTTCTGGACTGAGTCGACATTCACCAATGCCACATCATTCGTGTTAACATGGAGGCATCAATGTCCTCCCTCTCTCCATAGAGTATTTCAGACATACCTTTAGACAACAGTCAAAACTAAAAGTTTACCTTTGTTGGAGCTGTCTTTGTTGTAAAGGGCAAAGAATACCAAAAATTCTACCTCTTAAAGTGAAGTGAAGCCTATACCTCCACATCAATCCAGCTTACTGCTGCAATATCTACACATCTCTGCCTTTACTTTTCCTCCACAGCATGACCACATCTGGGGGGGAGTGGGGCTTACAACAGGGGAGTAAAAGGAAAAGACTGGGCAGAGGGAAAGAATTTGATTCTACTTGGGTGGCCTGATAAAACAATGTCAGTCATAAATCTGAAGCTATAAACACTGTGCTTTTAGACCTAATCCATTTAGAGAGGAGCACAAACCAACCTTTTTGCCCCTTTTCCTTCCTTCTCTCCAGCTCTCCTGGTGTCCTGTTCCTCATCCTCTCCAAACCTGTACTGATTTCATCAATAGCATCAAAGCTCAAAGGACTTTTCACGTGATTATGAATTACTTCATAGGGCAGAAAAAAGTGTGGTACAGAGACACCTGAGCTTTGTTTATGTCTACGACATATAAAGGAGTACACAGCCTGATGACTGAACACATTCATAGTTTGCTTACTTAATTGTCACCATAGAAAGTGCCAGTTTTTGTGAAGTTATTGTGCTGCTACTTCTATTAAGATAAACGTAATCGCTGATGCAATTGAGCAGTTTTGCTCATTGTTTTGCATCAAACAAAGAGGCTTTAAAGAATATCTGAAACGTTTTACTGTGTTATGAATGAAGAGGCTCAAATGATGCCGTATGAAAGTAAGGACGCATGAGATCTCTTTTGGGAAGTTGAAGTCTGTTATGCAACAAGAGGAGAAGGAAAGACGGGCCACATTCCTGCTGCCTGCTAAAGTGAAAACGATTGAAACAGTGGGGGCAGTTCATGCACGCACATGCACGCATGCACACTCACACACAGAATCAAAACCGTCCAGGTCCAAGAGAAGAAAGAACATTTGTATCTTATGTGTCTTTTTCAACCAACAGACATGGTGGTTTTCAGTGATACTTTCCAGCAGTATTTGTCTGAAGCTGAATGGAAATCAGTTCTGTCTCTATCAGGTGTTTTTTTCTGACAATACAAACTGAGCTAGTTAACACATTTAGCAGACTAGCTGAGGAAAAGATGATCAAAGACAGTGCCTATATTTTCCACCTGTAATATCCTCATGTTAAGATGATAACTGTCACTCTGTATAGTGACATTTTGACAGAAACCTCAGAATTTGGACATAACTTCAGAAATTTCACAAGAAACACCAAACCTGGTGAAGTTTGAAACGCAGCTTAACTGTTCCGATCAACCCAAAACAATGAAACAGGAATAAAAAATTTGAGTCAAGAAGTACAAACCTAACTATTTTCTAGCAACTTCTACCATCACACCTCGATCCCTCGCTGCCCCTCCCTCCATCACCGCTTCATTCTTCAGCTCTCTGTGTTCTATTTCGATCCTGTAACAATTTTTTTGGCCAGCAAGTGTTTCCTTCCTGCTCTTTCCTTTTTTTGTCCCCATCGTTCTTTCTCTCTCTCTACCTGACATTTGGCTTGGCAGCACAGCTCACACCAAGACAAACGTTATGACCTAACTTCACTGAAATGTTCCAGACACACAGAGACAGAGACAGTAAAAAGAACAATTAAGACAACATAAGGAGGAATGCAGGAGACAGAAAAGACAGACGGAAATGGGGTGAAAACGTAATGAAAACCCAACATACTGGTAGCGTTTCAGATATATAAGGGGGCAGGGAGGGGTAACAGGCAAAGGGAAATAAAGTACAATAAATATTCATTCATTCATTCATTCATTCATTCTCTGCCGCTTATCCGTTTCCCGGGTTGAGGGGGTACTGGAGCCAAACCCAACTCACACTGGGCGAGGTCACCCTGGACAGGTCACCAGTCCATCACAGGGCCAACACACAGAGACAGACAGAGACCAACAACCACTCACACTCAGGCCTACAGACAACTTAGAGCCACTAATTAATCCAAACATGCATGTCTTTGGACAGTGGGAGGAAACCCACGCAGGCACGGGGAGAACATGCAAACTCGGGACAGAAAGGCCCCAGGCCGGGAACCGAACCTGCGCCTTTCATGTTGTGGGGCAACAGCACTAACCACTCTGGCGCCATGCTGCCAGAGAAGGATGAATGATAAAATTTGTTATTTTAAGAAAAGTTAAAAAAAAATAAAATAAAATAGAAAGTGAAAACCAAGTGCTTGAGCCAAAAAAGCAAAGTGAGTCAAACTGCTGTCTCCTGAAAAGGAAAAAGTTCTCACTCACTGACTCACATCTCCTTTCTTCAGAACTTTTCTATACTCTGTTTTAGCTTGGCATAGGTGTTATTATAGTCAGTCCAAATCTTTCTCCTGCACACACGCACCGCACTAGAACTGCTGCTCCAAATACAGTTTGTTGGCAAAACCCTTGGCTCCTAACCATTTGAACAGGGCACTGATATATTCCAGACAAACAATATGCACACAAATGCATAGACACACACACAGAAAGAAAAAGAAAGAGGAAATCAGTTTATCATACAGACACATAGCAAACACAACAGAGCGCCTGCAATACACATACACACACACACCAACCGGCAGTACTGGACATCATCAAATACTTCCGATTACCCTAAACTCATTTCCTGCATTGTGAGGTCACTTAATGGCTGCCACTACTGTCACTATGGCGGTAAGTCAGGACAATGGGCAAAGGAACAAAACCCAAAAGGAAATATATATATATATTTCACACACTCGCTTTCACACACACACACACCATTTGGCCTCCATGCCAGATCTGAGAAAGTCCAGGGCTGAAAATGGTCACTGCGCTGCAAAAGAAACAGTTGTGATGTAATCAAAGCCTCTTAGTTGTGTCTGTTATTGCCAGGTTGTTTTTACTTTCTTCACACATCTGGCTTGACTATGTGACCAACTTGGATTTCACGCAAAGACCTACAGGAGAGGCCATGTGTGTATTTGCGCTAGGGGGTGTTTTAATAGTAAGGGGTCAATGTGAAGTAAATCATCAAGAAATAGTTTTTTTCCAGTTTCAGTCTGTCAGTCTTTCATTACGCTCAGAGGCGTATAGTGCAATAATATATCCACACGGAAACACACAACACTGCCATACTTTACAGAAGTGGCTAGAAATTTTGAGTGTGTTTTTATCTGTATTGAATGTTAGATACATTTCTATATAACCATCCCACATATTCTGCTTCCATAAAACGGCATATTAAAATATAGCATCAAGGTTAATAAACGCTGAGAAAAATGATTCCATTATAGAAATGTATTGGGTAAAATAAAGAATCTCACACTCAGAGGTATTCACAGAAGTGATAAAAACTGCACAATCTTTCTGTGAGTGAGGGGGGCAAAGAAAGGTTCTTAAAACGGTTGAGTTCGCATTTAGGTGCTGTCGAGTGTCAGCGGGGAAGAGCTCACGCTGAGCATGGAGAAAGAGTTGGGTCAGATCGTATCCTCTGTACTTTTGTGGAAAGACACTGCTCATGTCTGGACTGGAGAGCCTGATGTTCTTTGTTTTTACCCATTTACTTGTGATATAGTTTGTTGGTGCAATGAGCTAACCTTTTTACTGTTGTATAACAAGCCAGGGCCTGTGTTTAGACACTACTGAGTAAGTGGAGCATCTCTCACTCGCACGCACAAACAGTTTCTGGGTGAACTGTTTATCATAGCCCCTCTCTATAATCCTGCACGGAGGCAATTGACATTGAATGAAAAAAATAAATGAAAACACACAACCAGAGACACACACACACACACAGACACACAGAGCCTTGGTCCACTCCTTAATGCTCTTTGTCTAAGATTTGTTTAATCAAACCAATAACATCCTCTGATGTTTGTTTAACACTGTTCAGCCTTTAATGGCTTCTGTATTGTAGTGCTGCTCCCAAATGCAGTCTGAAAGTAACCATACGAGTCCTGATTCCCAGCACTTCATAAAAACACAGACAGATCCATGCAATGTGAAGGTATGAAACACAAAGAGCAAGCCAGATGTACAGGAGAAGACGGCTTTAAGACAACAAGTTGGAACTGAAAACCCATCTGTGTTTCAATTATGACAAGGAACATCCGTCCAAATTTCTTTTACACTCAAATACAAACCAAACTTACGACCATACGAAGCACGTTGACAGCATGTATTTTTTGAATACTTTTCACTGACTATATCGGTCACTAAGAAAAGGTGGAACTTTTACAGCAGCTTCACTTCTCTGGCTTCAAAAAAGAGAGCACTTTAAATGCCTTCGCACTCTCATCACTCATGACATTGATATTGCTAAAAGGACAGAATAAAAATCTGAACTCACCACTCTGGGCTTGGTCCTCTGGGGGGGGGTTATAGATGCCGTGTCCTCTGTGCCCTTCTTCTGTGCTCCTGCTTCTGTAATTCCACTGGCGCTGGTCTCGCCAGGACCCTCTGTAGCCGGCCCTGAACCTCCAGTTCCATCTCTGGGTGCTGGAAAAGGCCCCAGGCCCTCAGGGGTGCTCAGGTCAAGAATATACTTCTGGGTTACATCCTCCAGAGATGGGGCCTCCTCTCCTGAAGGCTTACTTGAGGCTTGAGACCTTGCAGGCTTTGAGACAACGCAGTCAACTTCCTTCAGGGGCTGGAGTTGGGAAGGCGGGTAAATGGGGATAAAAGTGGTGGGTTCGCTGGCATGGCGGACATGCTTAGGCCTGCTTTTGGGTTTGGATTGGAGTGTGGGAGGGGGAAGAGGAGGGGTGAGGTCACTGTCATCTTCCTGACCCTCTGAAGCCTGCTCCGGGGGCTCAAAGGGGTCCTCGTGAGGGAAAAAGTGAACCGGCCTGTTTGGGCGCTTCCTGGATGGCCGACGTATCATTCTAGGAGACAGAACCTCAGCGAGCTTGAGGTCAAAGTTCCTTACCTCCTCTTGTCTCTCCTCTCTGCCTTGGTCAGTGCTGTTGTTATCATCATTATCATGGTTATCAGAGAAGGGGGTGCACTCTGACTTGGATCGAACTTTCTTGACTTTATTACTGTTGTTTGCGAGGCGTTGCGGCTCTGTGGGCAGTGCATGTTCGTATTTAGGCTTAGTTTCTAGTTTCCACAGTTCCTCTCTCTGCTCGCTCAGGATTGGCTCACTGCTAGAAGGTGGGATCTGGCTGGACTGATCCAGCTCGCTGATTGGCTGAGTGCTGCTGGACTGACTTTTAAATTGAGGGCCAATCTGGGAGATTAAAGGGGCATCACTACGGCGACTGGGGTCACTGAATGATTTCTTCTTGTGCACTTTCCCATTACTGTGGTCATCTGTCATTAGTCTGTCCATTGCACCTGGTTCAGCTACAATGCTCCTGATCACCCCACTGTAGTCACCGACGGCATCATCCCGAAGCCCACCGTCACTGTAAACTGACAAGTCACTCGCCACACTGCCCTTATATTCCAACGAGGTGGCCGCAGCAGAGGCCTCCACGGCCGCTCCTCCTTTCACAGACAGGGATCCTAGCAGGTTGCTATCTACAGAGGAAAATTTGTTATTTCCTTCTTCTGCCACAGAACAGCATCGCTGCGGCATGGGGTCACTGAGAGAGCGGTAGACTGTGGACTCCCCATTTCCAACAGCTGCTATTGTTGCCTCTGCACTACTGCCATTACTGGATTCAGAGCCTGTGTTGTTATTACCAGAAGGGGAGAACTTGCGCCTCCGCCGAACAGCGCTTGGTGTTGGAGGTGCTTCAAGTCCTTCTCCTCCTCCTCCTCCTGCGGGGGCTGGTGACCCCACCGACACTGAAATATCTGTGTTGATATTGTCGCAGGTTGAGGTGACATTGTTCATCCCAGCAGAGTCCATGTCCATGATAATGCTGTCACTCTCAGCCATGCAAGCAGGAAGAGGCAAGGAGCGAGGTATGCTGACTTCATCCAGGTCTGTACTTCCCACACTGTTCTCTTTCACCTCTTCTCTCTCCGGCTTAAAGCCTTCCACCTCATGGAGAGCCGACTGCTTCCATACAGTGACCGGCTGCCCCAGCACGTCCCTAGGTACTTGAGACCCCAAATTAACCCCCGCTGACCTCATGAACGACCTGTCGGAGGGCTCACTGGGGCCCGTCTCTGGCTCAGTCACAATACCTTCATCTGTTAAACTAGACTCGTGGCCTGAAAGTTCATCCACAGAGCGATCACAGAACATGCTTTCTTCCGAGTCTTCCTTCAGTAAGGCTGTCTGTGTCTCTCTGCTCGGTCTCTTTGCCTTCTCCCTGTACTCTGTTCCTCTGCTGTTTAGCTTCTCCGACTGCACACTTGGTCCATCCCTCTCGCTCCTCTCCCGCTCCCTGGTCTCTCTCTCCCTCTCATGTTTATCCCTGTCTTTTGTGTTCTTAAACTTAGCCTCTTGATCTGTCCTTACTTCATCCTTAATGCTCATTCCTGCCTTATCCTTTGCTTCATTTATTTTCTTGACATGGAAGCTTTCCTCCTCCAAGTTATCAACAGTTCTCTTTGCATTTAAATCATCCTCCTCTTCTTCTCTATTGCTCATTTGGCATATATCTCGGATGACCTGTCTGGCTTCCTGTACGTATCTCTCCTGCAATGGAGTTGGCATCACTTCTTCATCATCATCAAACCCATAATCGTGCATTTTTTGTCTTCTCCCAACCCTAAAATCCCCTCCATCACTTTCTACTTCCCTGTCTGACACTGTCACCCTCCCTCCATCCCGCTCTCCATCCAAGTCAAGCTGCTGCTCAGAGGAGCTCCTCTTTGAGTTCCCCCCTGCCAAGCAGCATCTGACTGCTGGTGTGGGTTTTTCTGAGTAAGTGAAGGATTTTGCGCGCCGCAAAGTGGCAGTGAGGTCCTTCAGTGATGGGCGGCGACCAGAAGGTGAAAGGGGCACACCGTGAGTCCGCGAGCCCATCCTGTACACCGATGACCCCTCCATGACCCCAGATCTGTCCCCTCCGCTTGTTTTGCGTACTTTTAGCTCTGACAGGTCAGATTTCAGAAAGTTCAGGAGTGTCATAGTTTCTGAGGTGATATCAGGGTTGGACATGGATATTCGGTTTTTATTATCATCTACCCCATCCCTGTTTGTTGTCCTTCTTAATGTCTTGGCCTCACCACCCCTAACCCCTGCACAAAGCCCACCTTCTCTACTAAGTGCACTAGGTGAGGGGGTTACAACGGGTAAAACTTTGGGGCGCACCCACACAGGAGTACGAGAGAAGTTATCACCATGGCCAAAGCTTGGAGAGCGGTACATGGTAAAATTTCCGTGGTAGGTTTTACTCAGCATGGATGAAGACGCAGGTCTGCTGGTGTTGCTTCCTGTTTCACCTGTGTTAAAAATCCCATGACCTGCACGATTGGCACAGCTAGCCTGGCCTTCCTCCTTCAGCGTCTCAGTGCTGGAGTACCGGCTGCTGCAGTGTGAGCCGCCGGGGCTGGATACAAGTGAGGGTATATTGACCTTTGACACTCGTGATACCCCAGCGAGTGTTGTAGAGGTCACAGGTGCAGAGATGCGCTCCCATTGCTGCACCCTTGCTCTGTGACTGCAGGGCTCTCTTGCCGAGTGGCTCCGAGATACTGTCCCTGAAAATTCCCCGCCTGTGCGTTGTCGTTGGTGTCTCTCTAAGTGCTCCATTGTCAAGGCCATCGCAGTATCACTGTCTTCTGATTCACCATCATGATTGTCATAATCATCACGGCCTGTTGCTGGAGCAGCTCCACTGACCTTCTTCTTCTTCCTCAGCGAGCGGCGTCGCACTGCCTCTCGACTGTGGGGGCCTAAAGAACCAGGGCTGTCCTCCTCGCTGCCTGAAGATCTACCAATGCACTTGGCTCCCCACCAGCCATTTTTACTTCGGGAAAAGTAGCTGCCTCCTTGCTCTGCGGCACTCTTTTCTCCTCTGTAGGAGAGAGAGTGAGTAAGGCCGGAGGGAACGCTCTGGCTGCCTCCTCCGCCTCCTCTTCTTCTCCTGGTGTGCTCCTCCTCTTCGTCTCCAGAGCTAAACCTCCAGCGGGAGCTGAGCGGAGAGGAAACTCTGGCTGGAGCTCTTAGCTCAGTGGAGGGAGCTACAGTTGAGAAGGAGGAGGTAATGGCTTTATCTAGAGCTGGAGCAGAGGAGGGGGAGGAGGAGGAGGAGGAGGTGGGGGCTAGTGCTCTAGAGGAGCTATGTGAGGAATGTAAACTATCCCTGGGCAGCCCGACCCCCTGTCTATCCCTTCTCTCCCTCACTGTCGACTGCTGGAGAGAGGAGGAGCAGGAGGAGGTGTCTGAGCCCAGCGATTGACTCCAAGACAGAATGGCAGGGGGTTGAAGGTCAGGGTTGGGGTCAGATGTCAACCCTGAAGTCCCAGGGGTCTTATGGGCTGCCTCTGCCTCAGTTCTGGGACTATGAGATCTGAATGACGATGAGTTAGTCCTGCGGCAACTACGACTACTACAGCTGCAGCTTTGTAAAGTATTTCTTCCAGAAACTTTGCTGGAACTAGAACTTTGCGCCTCTATGTCAGCCTCCTCGTCATTTGAGCAGCGCTGATGGTCGCTTTTGGAATTAAAGTCCATCCCAAAACAAAATGTCTCTCTGGAAGTGTTACTTTCTCTGCTCTGCGCTTCATGCATGCATTTGTCATGTAAAAGCAAGCTGCTGGCATCATGAGCAGAGGAGCCGTGGCAGGCTGTTTTCAGACTCTCATAAGTGTCAGCCCTGTGCAGCTCTGAACTTTTGCTTTGTCTCTCATCAAAAAGTTGTCTAATTTTGGTGACACTGGGCCAGTTGTCGGAGTGCAGGGGAATAAAGTCGGAGTGGTGTGAGGAGATATAACTTCTGTGGGATTTACAGGGTGGGGGAAGCACTCTACTACTACCATCCTCTTCCTCATCTGTAGTCAAAGTCTTTTTGGCATCGGAAGAACAGACATTGATGTGAGAGAAATTTCTCTTACCGGAGCTGCTGCTGCTGTCGGTCGATAAACGAGCATAAATCCGTTTGTCAGCTGTCTTCTCGGAGTCGGAGCCGGACACAGAGTCCGTGCCGGAGTGAAACTTTTGTACTTTGATTACGAGAGTCTCTGCAGCAGCAGCAGCAGCAGCAGCAGTAGCAGCAGTAGTAGTAATACAGCTATCCTGGAAATTTCCGCCACTGATGTCCTCCTGAGAAGACTTCAGAGACAGAGAGCCGTCTCTCCTGGAGCCTCTGGCCCGGGGAAGAGCGCTGCGCCCCCGCGTCACTGCTGCAGCGTCTCTCGGCGAAGCTCGGCGCGTCCTGCCGGATCCTCCTCCTCCTCCTCCTCCACCTCCACCTCCTCCACCTCCACCGCTGAACTTCTCCGTGAGCTGGCGGATGGATGGAGAAATGGAGAGCTTTGGCTCTGCGGTTGGGAGGCCCGCTGTGGCGGCGGCGGAGATTTTGGAAACTTTTCTTGACACACTGACATCGGTCGCCGCGGAGGGCTGCTCCGCTGTGCCGGGCTCCGGGGGAAGGGCGACGCCAGCTGCCCGCAGATCCTCCGAGCTGTGCTGCCGGTCTTCAGTCCAGGAGCCCAACTTTTTGAAAGAGACGCTGCGATACACAGCCGCATTGTTCCTCTCCCTCCCGGCCATTGTTCATGTCTTTTTCTGTCCAATTTCACACACACATTTTACTCCATGGACATTACAGATCCAAAGCTGTGGTCCATCTCTGCCTTCCTCCCAAACAGCATGAAAACCCAAAAACAATGATAATAATAATAATTTAAAAAAAAAAAAAAAAAAAGCTGGCACCAAACTGCTCTGGTTTGAGGGAATTACTTCACATTGTAGGCGAGTGTTGCTGTTATCAAAACTTACATGCTGGTCGATTCCCCGAAACCTCATCCGTTCAAAGAGGAAATGAGTTTTTTCTGTCTTTCTTTCTTTTTTTTTTTTTTTTGCCCCCCCACCCAAAAAAAAAAAAAATCCCAACCTGTTCACAAGCACAGCATTCCCACTGATGTCCCCTCTGCTCGGGAAAAACGCATCATCCTCTGTTCATTCCCAAAGACTGTTTGGAGATCCCTGATTCTGACATGATCATGCTTTTCCTTCACTTATCTTGTTTTTTTGGGTTTTCTTTGCATGTTAATGGCTGAGATAGGGCAGAGGGGGTGGGCGGGACTTGGGGTGTAGGGGCTGTCATAGCCCCCTCGGGGGTTGAGAGGAAAAGTTTTTTGTTGTTTTTTTTTTTTTTTTTTTTTTTTTGGTTTTGATAGGAGAAGGCAGATACTGTGGACAAACTGGATGCAATTATAGTCCTTTCCCTTGCGAAAAAAAAACAGACAGACAGTGGGGGTGGGGGTGACACTACATGCTTAAATTTAGACTTCAGGCATAAAGGTAAATAAAAAATAAACTAACAAACACCTCCAGGAAGACATGACCTCAGAATAATGTGGACAAACGTCATTTTGTATCGGTTTTTAGCGCAAAGACTGACAGAATGATACACACTGATTTAATCTGGGCCTACATGCCTGACACACCGCTTTGGTAACTGCACATTCAGCAATACCTCTTTACCACAGTGTGTTATGATGGTGTTGGTGAGTTAGTGTGTCAGCATTAAAAGGGGAGTGGGCGGGGGGGGGCAAAGAAAAAAAGTTTTCACTCACACACAATAACCCCTCTGTGGTGCTTCCCATGTGGCCGTCTGCTTAACAGGTCCTTTTGTTCCAAAGGGGAATTCTGTGTTGGTCTCCCAGAGAAGAGCAGCTGCAAACAGCAGCGACCTCCGCAGGCTGCAACTGCTGCACATGCTCCTGACAGCATCTGTCCCTCAGTCCTGCTCAGAGGAAGCTGCTTTTTCTAGTATGATGGGACTTTTGGGCTGAAAGTCTCACCCAGTGTAACTGCTGCAGCATTAAAAAAAAATTATATATATATATATATATCGTATATTGTTACTATATTCATCCAGCTTTAACACTGACACTCAGGTGTTGGGGTAATGTGAATTTTGCCAAATTAATTTGATCTTGCCAGGAGAAATAGCACATAATACCCTTGAAAGGGAATTTCCTCTGCCACCAAGCATATTGTTGTTGTTGTTGTTGGTTTTTTCTTTTGCTATAAGTGAGTGTTGGTGTGTTTCACTTAACATGAGTTCAGCCATTGCTGTCTTCATAATACAAGACCACAACGAATAAACAACAAACAAACAAAGACTGTTGCATGCCCTTTCAGCAGAACTACATTTTCCCAGCAGGGCTCACAACTACAGTGAGTCACAACATCAGAAACTGAGCCAGGTTGGGGCTAGCTGACATACTGACTTCACTAGAAGACATGATAGAAACCAAAAGGAAATGCTGGTGTTGCTTTCCTCCAGAGACAGCTTGTGGAGTGTAAAGAAATAAATTTTGCAAGATCTCTTCAGACTGGAAAGTAAACAGCTGCCCCTGCTAATCCAACAGCAAAAGGGAAAGTTAGGCCTTTGAATTGTAGGATGTTGCAATTCAGAAGAATCCTTTATCATTGTTGAACTGCACAGCATAAATGTGACAGAATTAATTAGTACAACAAAACCAATAGCTTTGCTTCATTTTGTGGCTCCTCAAAATGCTGTTAGTTTCTTTCCAAATTCAGTCTAATGGTCGGAGGGTTCATGTTGAGAAAGAAATGCAAGAAAAGGCATTCATGATGGTTCAGACTTTTTAATGGCTGCTTACATTTGGTTCTATTTTGTGCCAACAACCAAAACCTTTTCACAAGCAAAATTGTGGGGCCTGCTTGGTGAGAGCAAAAAAACGTAAAACACAGTCACTTTTTCATCAACACAATTATCTGTACATAACAAAAATAAAGTCTATATCTGTATTACAAAAATAAGAATTCTTCTAAATAATACTGACTGATAAAAATATGTTGGCACAGTACACAGACATCTGGATAACGAAACTGATCACACAGGCGCAATACACTGCAGGGAACTACAGTATGTGGGAAAGAAAGTGGAAAAAAAAAAATCAGATGAAATATCGCAAAAATATCACCAAACAGATGTAACACCAACAACACTATGTGTGCAGTCCCTTTTTGCTGCAGCCACGACCACAATTTACTATTTACTACATCACTGACTATGCTCTCTGAACAGACATACACACTGTAAGAAGCATGTGACCTCATGCTGCGGTTAAAATGAAAATGAAATTACATGTCTACATTAAACCATTATATACAGCAATATTTCCCTCGTGGCTGGGGAAAAAAAAAAAAAACTCTTGACAAGTTGTACTGTTTAGGCAGTAAAGTTGCCTGAATATAATTCTAGTAATTTTAGTTTAATTTGAAACTTAAAATGATTTAATCTTTGACATAAACATGACATCCTGATCCTCAGGGTGGGAGATCCAGCTGTAAATCTGAGACAGTTTCGGTCAACCATCCGCTTCATAAACATTTTAAAAGCAGGTTTCATTCATCTTCTGGTGCTTATCCGTTTCACAATCGCTGGAGCCAATCCCAGCTCACATATGTGAGAGCGGGGGCCACCCTGGACAGGTCACCAGTCACACAGGGCCAACACACAGAGAGAGACCAGCAACCACTCACACTCACACTCAGACCTACAGACAGTTTAGAGTCACCAATAAACCTAAACATCTTTGGACGCAGGCACGGGGAGAACGTACAAACTCTACACAGAAAGGCGTCAGGCCGGGAACCAGACCTTCTTGTTGTGGGTCAACAGCGCTAACCACTATGCCACCCTGCTGCTCAGGAGCAAGTTTCATTTATATTAATAGTAACTATTATCTAAATGCTACAATTACTGATCAGTGCAATGCAAAACCAGCTTAAATTCAAAATAAAAATGCCTAATTCTTATGGGATTAAGGTCTCTGCGGCGTCCATGCAGCCCAGAGGCATGCACTTGGGAATGCAGCAATCAAATCAAACTAAGGTTGCCTTGTCTGGGCCTCATCAACAGGTTACAGGAACAGAGAAGGCACCAATAAAAACTATTCTATTGTTTTTTCTAATGTTGGTGGGTAAGGTGCTTTAAAAGACATACAAAACTGAATGCAATTAAATTACAATACAGATACAAATAAAATAGATCTTCAAACAATATCCATATACATATTCACTTCATGAATATTAAAGTTTATCAAACTACAGTCCCGGAGGTGTTAAAACAGGACAACGCAGTTGAAGAGCACAGAGCTTCTTTTCACAGCTGTTTCCACCCACTGTTATTTCTCCACCATTCAATCACCTCTGTAACACGAACATCTGTCATCAGAGGTGCCTTCTTGGAAAAGAAATCTTATGTCATAAGTTGGATTCACACCCTGATGGGAAGTGGAAAACAGTACAGCTGTATCTCAATTAAGAACCCACCAAAGGTTCAGAATTTATATTTTATAATATTCCTACTGAGCATCTAATGCATTTGATCAGATTTATAAAATGAATGTTGTTGTTAGCTAATAAAATAAATGGGTTTTCTTTGTTTACTTGAGAATTCAGTGAAACGGTTTCATGGTTGAATTTACTTGCTATGATCATTCAACAGTTTCGTTGGCATTTACCCGTAACTGTTGCAGAGGACATCTCATCCTTAATGGATAAGATGTAAATAAATCAGAAGTCAGCAGTGGTATGCTGCCAGCATTGGGGTGCTCACACCTCCCAGCGGTGAAAACATGCAACAACAAGACTTTAAGCTTGGATAATGTGAAAACAACACATTTGCAGGGGGATAAAAACCTTCATATGAAATTTTAACTTTCCTTTGAGTAAAATGCACAAACATATGCAATTCTGTGTTTGTGAACAATTTTTCTGTCCAAATATTTTCCATGCATAAGTATTTACTGCATTTCCAAGATGCAGCCATAAACATTTACAGTCATTTGGAGCAATTAACATTCTTTATAAATATGTTGGATATTTTTCCAAATAATAAACTACTTGAGCTTTCCTTTTCTCTTTCAACGATATCTCTGCATCACCTTAATCTTCCATACAAGGTAATACATAACCTCTTTTTTTCTGTACACTTCACAGTGTGAAACGAAAATGAAAAGAAAAATACATTTTCTAAAAAAAAAAAAAGGTAAATGCCTCTCCTGTGCTCCCCAGTGCACAACAGTGACTGAAAGCAAATATTTCACGGAGAACAATGCATAATGTAAATTCCTGCATCTGTAACTGATACAATCAATGCATGGATTTCTCAGCCAAAAAATGATTATATATAGATAAAATATAATCGTGTCAAAAATGCCAGAATTTCCAAAAGAAAATAAACTCAGTCTCTATTGGGTGACGCCAATTCAAGATAAAGTAAGAAAGTAATTATTTCCTTTTCAACTTCAACAAAATTTCTCCCTACTATTTCAGAGGGCTTATAGATATAGCAGTGCTGTTAAATCGGAAGTAAGGTGCAGTTCTGCAGTTAAAAGCCTAAAGAACAGCTTGCAAGTAAAAATACAAAAACACGAGGAAGTGTCAGAAGTACTCAACAAATACTCAACATACCACTTTGCAGCAAATTCTACTTCTGGTGCACCAACGAGACAGTAAGAAACACTGTTGCAGATTATGACCTCTTGTTTCCTCACACACTGGTGCCCTTGTCCCTTAAAGTGGTAACTCTAAGCACAAACTTTCTGGTGCTCCTGCGGTATCGTGGCTGAGTGAAGTAAAACAGAATAGGGTCCAGAAAGCTGTTCATGCTGGCGAATGGCCTGGTGCTCTTGTAGATAATTGAAAACAAGTTTTTCGTCTGACAGGACGCGCGAGTGCGGATCACCAGGTACAATGTCTTGGTGAGGTGAAATGGCAGGAAGCTTATGCAGAAGACTGTCGCCACCACAATGATCATTTTCACCGCCTTGTCCCGTTTTTCCCCAGTCGCCTTGGAGACACCCTTATAGGATACTGGGCGGCAGAGGATCTGGGCCATCCGGCAGTAGCACACCATCACACCCATAAAAGGCAACAAGAAGCCAAGGCAGGTTAGAGTCATGCCGTAAGGATAATAATCTACTGAACGTTTTGGCTCACTTAAATCATAACACACTGTGCGGTTGCGCTGAATTCCTGTTGCAGCAAAGTGAAACGTTGGCGCACACAAGATGATGACCACCAGCCAAACCCCTCCGCAGATATACCACGCCATCTTGCGACCACCTTGCTTGTGCCACATTGCGAGAGGATGGCAAATGCCCACATAGCGCTGCACGCTGATACAGGTGAGAAAGAGGATGCTTCCATGCAGATTACTAAAACAGGAAAACAGAAGAGAAATATTATTACAGTGGCAGCTCCTTTTTTTCCATTTTTATACAGTTTGAAGTTCACTCTGTAGCGCTCTTTTAATTTTTCTCACAATTAAGCCACATTTTGTGTTTGAGTCATCATGAATGGCTTTCCCTCATGACAGCTTTTATAATATCTGTAAAGACAAATGTAAACACTATCTGTGGTCTAAAAACTTCCCATCTTTAAATTGTAAAGAGAACTTAAGACCGCTCATTTATCTACAGTTCAAACAGGATCGACTTCTCACAGCTGCATGCAGAGATAGATCTTTCAATGCCCATTAAAGTATCTCACCTGTAGAACTGAAACCTGACCAGTTTGCAGGCAAATTCTCCAAAAGGCCAGTAATCATGACTGCCGTAGTTATAGATGAGCAGGGGAAGCGACATCACATAGAAAAAATCAGCTAAAGCCAAATTAAGCATATAGATGTTGTTCTTGGACAGGTTGGGCCTTTTCCTCCATATCTTCAGAATGACTGCAGTGTTGAGAGGAAGGCCGAGCAGGAAGACGAAAGTATACACAGCAGGGAGTAAAATCCGTTTAAAGTCTTCCTTATAGGTGCAGCGAAGGAGGCCGATCCCGTTGACGTTGCTGGTGTTACTTGCGCTCTCCACTGTGTAAGGGTCGGTTGGGTTCACACTGGTGGAGAAGAGGTCCAGGGACAAGGTCAGAGATTCAGAAACAGAAAGTGGCATCTTCACATCCTGGAGAGACGGGGACAGAAACCAGACCATTGTTACGGCGACATTAATATTACTGTTTTAACTGAACGAAAACAGCAAGATCTTTCCATTAAAAATGAAATTTAGGATACTTGGGTGATGAAAATGAGAGCAAGCGAAACAGAGCCTCTCCACAAGAGGGCACAAGAGATTAATATTCTTTGATTTATACACTCAACAGCTCAAAATTCACAGTGAAACAGTCATTTTAAGCCCTGCAAACACCGGATTCATTCAAGACTCAAACAGATTAAGACATAATTGTCATCACCAAGGCCAACTGTTGAGTTACTTTCTTTTACGACTAACACAGTTAAAGCCTAAATACTTTGGCATAGAAATAGCCAAAATGGAGCAGTTCATGGCCCGCTCTGAAAAACCAGTAAAGCAGATAGCATTTCAATATGCATTTATGTAAAAAATATGCATTGGCCAATGGAGTAAAGGACTGCATATTCACATTCTTGTCACATCTATAAACTGGAAACAATCTTGTCATGATGTAAGGAATTGAAGTTGAGCATTTTAGTATAATATTTAGTGTTTCTTACCTGTGAAAACAAGTTGCAAGTACTAAATAAAAATGCTAGAGTACCATACAGTACGTTTTTATTCTCCATCTGTGATTCTGCGTATTAGTGTAGTGGTGGCTTCAAGAAAAAAAACTCAATAAAATACACAACAGCACTTAAATAAGAGCCTATTAAATTATGGTAAATTAATTCTTCCATCATTTGCTAATACATACAAGATGAGCTGATCTAAGTTTTGAGATGCCACAGACTGTCTGGTCTCTCACTCACAACTCGCAATGTCTGGAACAAGCTTTTACACACACAGATAAATCCACATTCTTAATTACTGCTCCCACCGCCAACATCAATCCTATTCATTTCCTTCGTGGTGGGCGTGTGAATGAGTGATTGGCTTTAGCAACGTCCTCCATACCCCTGTCAGACTGTGACTCATGGCATTTCACAACTAACACTCCATCAGCCAAAAAGCCTCTGTGTGTGTGCACGGGTGTGTACATTTGTGTGCATGTGTCTGTGTGTGTGTGTGTGTATATACACGCTCTGTTATAAAGAAAACTGAGTGCTTTTAAGAGTGTCTGCCAGCAACAATGACACATGATTTCATCATTTCTATAGAGTAATAGGAGAGGATAGGAGGGGGTGGAGGGAGCAGAGTGCCAGTACACAGTAAAACCAAACAGTAGGCATCAGAGCTTTTTGAAATGTGCACCGCAGTCTGCTTTATTTGCCAATGGCTCACTGATTTATTCACAAGAAAGTGGATGACCACAACTCTCTAGGCAGTCTTAAAGCCCATTGATATAACGCCCCTCATTCAAACAAATTAGCTTTTCATGTTAATGGATCATGTCCGATTTACCCCAGGAACATCAGTCAAAAATAAAAAGCGGAGGCACTCTTTCCCCTAATAGGCAGTTGCATGTGTAGGCCTGCCTTTAAAAGAACTACCAAGCCCATTTTCAAGGTTCTTCGTGTCATCAACATAATTTTTTGGGTATGTCTTCAGTGCGGTGTAGTTTGAACAATAAGGCCTCGTGTCCTAACCATCCTGTTTGTGAAGTCAAAGTACTTTGTGCTTGATAGTATTCATAATTGTAGTGTATGCGCTGTAAAGAGCAAAGCACAAGTTATGGCATGAAACCACATGTTATTCAGTGAAAGGCTAAAGAAAATTGTTGATTCCTCCTGCCCTGACATGCAAATCATTGGTTTCCAAAGAACAACAGGACAAACAACTGAGATCTGCAAATTTGAACAGGCACAGTGCTTATTCTCATTAGCACTGGTGCTGTGGTGGAGCTATTCACATGTCAATGAAGAAGATCAATGAAGATTTCTTTTTTAAATAAACTTGAAAAGACGGGCAATTACAACACAAAACAAATTTCCAGTCTATTTGATGCAATGCCGACCCGTCATTTGCTCTGTTGTCATATACCACATTCTGTTCAGAAACACTTTATGAAAATACTAGAGATTTAGTGCTGAATCAAATCTGAAAATGAGTGGATTCTAATTTAAATACTTGGAAAGAAAGAAGAAACTATACCCACCTAAATCCTATTTCAGTAATACAATGTGTTATTTTCCTGGCACTTTCATTGTGACCAAGTATA
This sequence comes from Echeneis naucrates, assembly GCF_900963305.1. NCBI lineage: Eukaryota > Metazoa > Chordata > Actinopteri > Carangiformes > Echeneidae > Echeneis > Echeneis naucrates. The sequence continues at coordinate 17,503,544 of NC_042523.1, read as the reverse complement.
TTTTTTTCCTGCTGTTACGTGAACAGTATACAGTAAACACATGACAAATAGGGCTCTGTGTGTGTGTGTGTGTGTGTGTGTGTGCGTTTGGGTGTTTCTAAATGGTCATGCTCTCAACTTTCAGACACCCTCAAGAGAGTATGTGCAATAAACATAGTAAAGGACATAAAATCAGACCCACACCAAACAACTCCTCCCAAAAAAACAATGCAAAATTACAAGAGTCTCACTACCAGAACTGACCCCAGCCTCCATATTTGTTGTCAGCAAATTTGTGGCATAACTTGTTTGGTTCATTTACACTGTGTTTAATTAAACAAGTAAAATGAGCTTGCCTTCATTCTCAGTGCAGACAACTGGGATTTATTCTGTTTACAGAGACGTCTCAGATACCTGGTGTTTCTGAAATGACAAATGACTCAAATTAGCGACACACTGGTTGGCAAGTTTGGTTGATAGTTTAAATACTTTTAGAACACATAACAACAACTGGGCATGTAAAACATGTGGCTGGGAATGTGAAATCATTTTGAGCATCTGATGGCAAACACTAATCAACACACAGCTCACTGACCTCACCAGCCAATGAATCGAGTAAATTGCATTGTGGGCATGAAGAAATCAGTTTACTTTTGGCCTGTGACTCAGAGCGGCTTAATCTGCTCACATAGTTGTGATATTTTGGCAGGTGCCCTGAAACATGTCCATACATCTTCTGCTTTTCCATCCCCTTCCCGCTGTGGGAAAACATACCCTGATCTCAATGTAGCATTTCAAAAGTTGTGGCACACATAGTACAAAATACATAGTTTTAACATCTACTCAGTGGGAAAGCTTGATTTCTCTGTCATTTCAAACTGTTTGGTTCTGACACTACGAATATCAAATTATTTCTAAGCATTTGTCTGAGCAGTGATTATTATCCATAACTATATCTAGATGCTCTGAAAAGAAACAGTTATTTATTGTGTAATGTGCTCAACAACATACTTCCTCTTTACCAGAAACTACTGATGGACTTAAGAAACTGTCTTACCTTTCAGAGCATTGCACTCATCTGCAGCCACGGTCAAAAAGGCTATTGGAGAATGCGGGCATCGATCCCGCTACCTCTCGCATGCTAAGCGAGCGCTCTACCATTTGAGCTAATTCCCCTGCCTGCCTCTTATGGACAGACTACTGAGAACAACACTACCCGCCCATGATCCTGTGTCAGGAGTTACATTACAAGCCAGTGGCATGATCACTCCCTCTCCACTCTCACTCACTCAGACACATACTTTCTGCCCTCAAGCATGCCAGAAATCACAGCTGAATATCACTCAAGATTATTTACAAACCATGATAGAATTTGACTGCAGCTCAGGATATTTTTGGGAAGGAAAAAAAAAAAAACAACTCAACATAAATGTCAAATCTCACAAGATGTTTTTTCTGATTATTCCACAGAGCAATAAGAGAAATGGAAATAAAGCAGATTATTGGAAATCCAACCACAAATGTAACAAGACTCAGCTCTACAGTTTAACATTAAATCTTTACAATTTCCAAGACCTGAAAGATATGATATGATCAAATGCTCACTTCAGTGTTTGACAGTCGACTGATAAAAGTCACTTTTCTTTGCCTCAGCAACTGAATTATTTGAGCACTTAACACAATCATTATACACCAATTAATTTCTTCACTATTACTAAACACACATCCAAAAATAATAAACACTCCTCTGCAAAACCACTCCTACTATACTGAGACTGAGAAACGAGATAATGTGGATTCAGTGCCAGTGACAGACACTACTGTATATTTGGCTATATTCTTCCCCACTAGGTAATCTGATGTGCTGGTACCTGGCTGATCAGGGCCCATCAAGACAAATACTGCCTTCTGTCTGTGCACACAGAGCAGCAGATGTGTATGAACAGAGAGACGCTGTGCTGAGACGACACAGCAGGGAATAATTCAACTCTAATTCCATTCTGATTTCTGATCCCTTCTGCTGATCAATGTTTCATATCCACTGCGCCTCACTATCTGCACTTCTGCAGACACACAGACTACCACGTGTACATCGCACCTACACAAGGACAAAGACTTGTTTTTTGTTTCTCACGTATCTACACATATACACATCAGCAATAAACATATACGCATCCTCTTTGGTGTGGATAAATAATAAATGTTTTCCCAACAGAGACAGATGCAGGTGCCCATGCAAACACACAATTACATCCTATAGACATTAAAGCTTTTATTCCTAATTAATAAAAAAATTAAACATAAAAAAAAAACATTTTAAAAATTAATTTATCTCTTATGGGGCTGGCAAATATGAGTCTATCAATCCTTGGTAAATGGACTGTGGCCAACACGGATGGCACATTTTAAACCAATCAAGTGCTCCATAAATAGATGCAAGGGTGATGGGAAAGGCCAGCGTTTATTACAAGTACACTGCTTAAGAGGGGAATAAAATTATTACACATTGCAAAGCACCTGACTATGGTCCATCATCAATCTGAACTAACAAGTTGGATCACCTGAAAAATTTTGTTTGTACTCAAATATGATTTCCACAGAAAACATGCATAGAATTTAAAACACAACTGGACAGGAATGTCTTTAAAGGTTTCATAGTTCACATACCACGTCTGACAGGGACAATATGAAGTGCTTTATTGGAAATAATTGCTGTGATCTGTGGACAAAAACATGAGGGATGCATGATGCTGTAGGCATTTGGCCTGAGGACTTCAGACTATTGGACAGCACTCCAAGCTGTTGTCAGATGGTTACCGAACAAAGGGGAAGTGAATGTGGATGAAATAAGTAAAACAGACAGACCAGTAGGACTGTAGGTTACTGAAAACTAAAAGCGGATATAAGACAAGGTTCCTTCTAGCATGACTATCAAACCGAATTGTTGTTCCATGTAATGTAATTAATGACGCCTGGCTTAATATTAGTTAATTTCTGTTTCAGGTAGAAGGTGACGTCTCAATTCTTAATAATATCTCTGCGTGTTCAATTTGAAAATATTATTTTTAGTAAAAATGAAACGTGAAAAAATAGAAAGATAGAGTAGACTCGAAAAAGGGACCATGGGTATTTCAGAGCCAGCACCTTGCACTTGGAGGATGGCTGTTATTTCTATATATTTACAACAAGCTTTATAGCTGCATTACTCTCAAATAGAACAAGTTTGACTCAGCAGCTATCATTAACATAAATAAAGCTTAGCAATGTTTGGCACATATTTATGAAAAAATATTTATTCGTCTTTTGTGCTTTTTGAGCTGAGGTTTTAGTGGTTCTAGTTGTTCCTTTGAGTTCTGTTTTTAGCAAACTTGTGAGCACCTGCTGTTGTCATGTCTGTGTCCCGCATCTGTTCTCTTGCAGTGTTTTTATTGTGAATGTCTGTCCTACGCCTATCACTACAATGATAGAAGTTTCTTAATCTAGTCTGTTAATATCGCATGAATATCTTGGGGACACACGCAAATATTTTTCAAGTTTTGTTTGTGCTGAGGTACTTGTGTTTCTATTTTTGAGAGGTAATTAGTACTGGTTCCCACTTGTTAATGAAAAACAAACATGTTTTGTGAAACATGAGCATAACAGCTTGATATGCACCTTTCGTCAGGCAAAAAGAACTAATCAAGAGCTTAACAGTGCAGTAAGTGGCACGTGCTCTGTGGTGGCTGCTCTCCTGGCTTTGTGGTGCAGGAGGGATGGGAATGCAGCTCTGATGAAGACAGAGTTAGTATGGAGCAAAGACAGGATGACACTTCACTGACGGACTCCTCAAAGCGTCTCGCAGTGGTTTTTTTTTTATGTAGTTGCTCTGGTTTACAATTAGGACAATACATTACATTTTAGCCTCTGAATCCTAATCAGATTAGGGAAGGCAGCTTTATTTTAGACAGCCACATTACCAATTTAACAGCCAGGCCGGTTGTTTTGAGATAGGTGCTGAGTGAGCTGCCACTGTAAGATAATGCTGTGCACTTAACTTCATCCTATAAACAACTTTGACCTTGTTTCTGTTTCTGTCTCTACCCTGCTATCAGCTCTCTTTCGCTCAGTGACTCCCTGAAACCAGAATTACATTGCTCAACACGGGAGAAAATAAAAACGCAACCTTTGCCTGGTAGAAAGGAAATTTCTTCTAAAATCCACACTACATATGCCAAAAGTCTTCACATCTGAGAGCACATGAAAACTCTGACTCTAAATTAGTAATCCTGTGATGTCACGACTTGTTCTCACTGGTTTAAGATACTATACTATTGTGGTATTAAAATAATAGTGTGCGCAGTGTGACCGGCCTGAGCATTCCCCTTTTGGCAGGTGGCCTTGTGGGTAATGTGTGACATTGTGTTGTGTGGACGTGTTTGTCCCTCTCTACAGTGAATGGTGTGAGAAGTAACGCCAGCTGTAGCTGCTGTAAAATTTATTGTCAGTGTGATGAAACTCATAAAAGTACCGTGTTGTGATGCTGGAAGGAAGAAAAGCGCTGAATGAAGCCGGTCCATGTGTCCAACTCCTCTGCCTCTCCTCTTCCGTGTGTGAAATTAGCCCGGAGTGCTAGTTACCATGGTTACCAGCATCAACGTGCCAAGCTAAGTTGAAACATACTTAGCTTTATAGCTAGCTACATTAGCATAAGATGAGCTAGCTAAAGTGCGGAGCCGCGACTCTAACTCACAAATTCTCGCCTCCATTTTTGTCGTCATCCTGAATCTATGACAAGAAGTACGATCATAAAAGGAGGCAGAAGAGGAACTAGACATGTAGCACACAGGACAGTCTATTAATCAAGGTGACTAGAAGAGACAACAACACGAGATAACACACAGCACAACCAGCAGTGACTGGCCCCAACAGACCTGCCGGAGTTTGAGACTGTTTATTGTGCCCATATAAAATATGTTTTGTACAGACGAGAGACCTGATCCCTCTACAGACCGGTTCTTGTAGGGCCTCTTTAAATGAAGTCATTTTTGAGCTATAAAGATGTCTGTAGCAGAATCACATGAGTGTATTGTATTATGACAATAAATTTAAATAAATAAATAAATTTATACTTTTACTTAAGTAATTTTTTAAGCAAATACTTATGTACGTTTACTTAAGCAATATTTTGACAAGGCTACTTTTACTTGTATTGGAGTAATATTTGACAAGAAGTATCTGTATCTACTCAGTAGTGAAGTTGTTGTAACATGTAACTTTCACTTCAGCAAACTGACTGTCTTCACTTGTGGTTTCTCGTGCATGAACAAGTGGAATCTCTTTATCTGTACCATCCACTTTGATGGTGTATTCGTTCTCTGGGAAGTACAAACATGTTTGTCTTCTATCTATTGAGAGTATTCCCAAATGGTTGATCCCGGTAAAGAGAAACTGATTTTTGCAGTTGCATCACAAGATGTCATAGTACTACTATTAACATTTCAGATATGTCCAAGAACTGCACATGACAGTGTAGTGTATAGTTTCTCAGGATGAAATGTTTTTAAAGTGCAAGATGTTCAGCACATCAGCAATCCCAGTTGTTTGGCATCATTTTTATTGAGCTGCTCTGCAAAACCTCAACACATGCATCATAAGAACTGTGTCCACAGCCTGGCTTAGGTTCATTTGCATCTAGTTCGTGCATTGCAGGAGGTGTGGCTCTAGTATTTTATCCTCCAAGGTTAACGTGAAATTTCCATGCTGGCTCGATGCAAAAGGGCATTAACTTCTTTTCAACTGCACACATGGCGCACATCTGCCTCCGTCATGACGGACAGAGATTTGGCTGACTTGTTGTGTTTGTTTATTATTTCAGTTTGAGTTGTCTGGTTTATCCAGTATATCTGCTTTATCTCATTCAGTGCCTGAGAATCTCCTCATCTGAGGACATATTAAATGATTATCTTACCGTATGTTTGTTGGCTGTAATAATAATAAAGGTCCAGATGTCTTTAACAACTTGCAGATGTCCTCTGGGAGATCTATATCTCCCTGAGCCACATGCTTCAGAGCCACCACCATCATACCACTAACCTAAGAAGTCCCCAGCAACGTCACTCAACAAATACCGGCCCATAGCACTCACTCCCATCACGATGAAGTACTTTGAAAGGCTGGTTAAGACCCATCTAACATCCATTCTCCCCACCACACTTGACCCATTACAGTTTGCATATTGCCCAAAATGCTCCATTGACGATGGCACAGCAACTGTACTTCAACTAAGGCTGGCTCATCTGGAAAACACAAACGGTCACACATGCGTATGCTGTTCATTGACTTTAGCTCCACCTTCAACACAATTATCCTCCAACACCTGTTTAGTTAACTGGGCTCAACGGGCATCAACTGGTTACTGAACTGACAGTAAGAGTAAGAAAAAACTCCTCTGAGACCACCATCATGAATACTGGTGTCCCCCAGGGCCGTGTGTTGAGCCCCCTGCTGTTCACGCTGATGACCCATGATTGTTATGCCAAACACAACTCGAACCACATTATCAAGTTCACAGATGACACAACTCATCAGTGGGTGCAATAACAACAATCTCCTCCTAAATGTCGACAAACCAAAAGAAAAAAAGAAAAGCATACCACAGTCCCCACTCACCATCAATAGCAGCGCTGTGTAGTGAATGAAAAGCACCGAGTTGCATATCACAGACCACCTGACATGGTCCACCAACACCACCTCCCTCGTCAAGAAGGCACAGCAACGCCCACACTTCCTGCGACGGATGAGGAGAGCTGACCTTTCTACAGGGGTGCCTTTGAGAGCATCCTTACCAGCAGCCTCTCAGTTTGGTATGGCAAACTGAGGCCCTACAGCGAGTGGTGAGGAGGACAGCTGAGAAGATCATCTGAAGGGCCCAAACATCCATCCAGGACTTGTATGCATCCCGCTGCAGAAACAGAGCCACTAATATCATGAAGGACCCCACCCGCCCTTCTCTCAAACTGTTCACCCTCCTACTGCCTGGCAAGCGCTACCACAGCATGCAGAGCAGGACTGCCAGACTCAGCAACAGCTTTTTGTTGTCTGTCATGCATACTGTATGTCTATGTGAACTTTTTTTAGGTAAATTATTGCCTAGGTAAATGTTGTTGTGTTGTTGTTTGTTTTTTTGTTTTTTGTTTTTTTGTTTGTTTGTTTGTTTGTTTGTTTGGTTTTGTTTTTTTCTGAAAGAAACAGCACATTGGAGTGTGGAGAAATGCAATTTCATTGTGCTGTGCAATTGCTTTTTGTATGGTCTGACTGACAGTAAAGTTTACTTTGACTAAAAACTCCAGAGCTGAGAGGACGGTCAGGTTTGTTGGTTTGACTTAAACACCTTCAAATACACTCGTCTCGGAGCTCGACGAGAAAACACGCGGCCAAGCCGCCAAATGCATTAAAGAGACTGATCAGACTTACCCCGAAAAGACTGCGACAGATATTCAGCGGCAAAATCAACACGTTGGCGACCGAGCCATGATGTCTGCTTTCTCCAGAAACAACAAAGAGCCGTGGGGAGCAGGAAAACAAGCCCGCCGAGGACGGAGTTTAAACTGTCCCGGTCCGAGCTGCAGCGGCTAGACACACACTTCACACACACACTTCACACACACTCAACGTTGCGCCATAACACAACCGCGTTCGCGTTTGAGCTTGGCGACGCACGCGCAGTGACTCTTCGGAACAGTCCAAGATGTCGGAGCTGCTCGTTTGTGAAGTTTTAACATCGGAACAGTTATACCACTTATAATGAGCGATAGTTGTTGGTGTGATGAAGCAGGTGCATTTTTCAAACCACAGACTGAGGAGGAGGCAAAGTGGTGGTGGTGGTGGTGGGGGGGGGGGGGGGGGGTCAACATGATAACCCCCCCCCATACACACACACACACACACACACACACACACACATCTTCCCCTTTATGGACTAAATGAAAAGCAAAAGCAAAAATGAAAAGCAAAGAGAAAACCAATTAGTGTTTTAGCCAAATTGGGGAAAAAAAGGGTTATTTTAATTTTATTGGAAATTTATTTCAGTATTAGTTTGGAAACTCTAAAGAAAAAATGCCCTTTTAGTGTGAACCGTTGTTTGTGTCATGTATAAATGACAAACTGACAGCTTGTCACGTTTACAGGTGAGATAAACACTCGTCTGTCGAAGTCACTCAGTTTCCACTCATACTGGTGGAGCCAGTCGGTGCTGAAGTGAAGTTACTAGGAACTAGAAGATTCTGTTCCTGTCTATTGTTGGACAATATGGCTAAGGAATAAACAGTTCCTGAGAACTGAAGTCAAACGTGCCTGTTAGGCGACCTCCATCTTTAGTATGCAGTCTGAGGTCTGCTGGGATCGCCTCCAGCCTGAGGTCTTCTCTCCTGCATCCTGTTTCCTCTTCTGGTTCAGCATCTCCTTTGCTTCAGGGCTTCTCTTTTTGGTGTTATGTAATTTCTGGTTGTTTTGAATGTCTGTCGGTTTGTGGTTTTGTGCCTCTTGTAGTATTTTATCATGCTGCACTCGAGATCATTTTGTGGTAGCTGTGAATCTTTACTCATTGGTTTTGCATCTGTTCATGTTAATTTTTGTGCCTGTGCTTGTTTTTAATATGTCTGGGTGGGATTGCATCTCTTTGTTGATGCCTTGACTCATTTTGTAGCTATTTTGTTTATCTTGGTTGTTGTTTTCTGTCTGGGTGCGGTCATTTCACATGGGAATTTTCGATCTTGTTAACAGGTAGTTTGTAGTGAAATGAACTTGCAGAGAAGTCTTTCAACAGAAACAAAATCACGGTAAACAACATGAAAAGATTGTACGTATTTGTTATACCTTTGTTGATGCGTGTTAGTTTGCAGCAGCGGTCTTGTCCCAATGCAGCCTCCTCAATATATAACACTGTAGTCACTGAGCCTGAAGCCATGAGTGGCTGTAAGTTTGACTGCTACGGCCATCAGACAAAACACTACCTGCCATGCTTTTTCCCACCTTTTGCTCATTATAACTTTGTTATAATATGTGTCAGTCTCATCAAATGCTGGAAACTTTTGTTTGCATTGCTGAGAGCAGCCGAACTGAACTGTACTGACTTTACATGCCCAGTCATTGAGATTGTGTAAGACGTTAATTGCTCTCTTAAATTGATCAGTCAACATAGCATTTCCTGTTCAGAGTCCAGTCTCCATTCAAATACATCTGATAAGATGTAGCCGCAACAGAGTTCCTCTATTTTTGGACACATATTCTAGAAATACAGTGTGAGACAGCACCAAATGATTAATGAATGAAAATACTTTCACTGACATTCATAAAGGGTCAGGCTGAACTTCTAGAAATGTGTGTAAATAAGGGTTAATAGCTGTTTTTGCCTGTCCTACATTCACATCCATCATTGGGCAAATTATTCATTTGAAAGGACAGAACAAACTGAAAGCATGAAACATGCTATTATATGAAATGAAATATAATAATAATGAAATATCAGTGTTTCCATATTCTAATCTGTGCCCACGACAGAACAGACATCTTACATTCTTTCTTGACAAAGATTAGTTTTGCTGTTAAACCTGGCCAATGCCATGATCCAGATTCTTCAAGTAGAAATACGGAAAAAATGTCACCAAAAAAATTTTGTTTCCCCTTTTCCAGCAAAAGAACATTTAAAAACTGTGGTCTGAAGAAACCACTCTCCTAGGCCATGTCTTGAAATCGCACAAAACATGATATTGTGTTCTGTATTCCTGTTTTTGTCTTCAGTGTTGTGGCCAGTCAGTGATGATTACATGAATCCTCCTCCATAGAGATCTTATCAACTTAATGCCAGATGTCAGATGACCATGAATTTGTAATGGCCTTGTCCTTTCCGATCCATTTGTTACGTCTGGAATAATCATTTAATACCTTTGAATACATCAATATCAGAAAATCACTGGACCTCAGTTTAACTAATGACTTCCCAAATATGAATAATTTAAACAATACTTCAGAGCTAAGCCTGAATATTTGAGCGCAAGCTGTAACACTATCAACAACTGACTAGTGCTTTTTGGTAGCATGTGCGTTGAAATGAAAATCATTTAGAACCTTTTTAGTCGTGTCATTTGCAAATATTATTATGTTGGATTGTTGTAAAGTACTGTGTTATCAAAGCCGCAGATAAACTTGTCAGTGTTTTGGCAGCTGACTGAGTGTTTATATATACAGAGAGTTTGATGAGCCGGATTTCAGCATATATACTAACAAATCTTAAAATGCTGCCAGCTATCAGGTTCCTTTTAGGAGTGTGAATCCTTGTGTGGGATAAAAAAAAAAGTGTGTTTATTACAGTCACCTCTAACAGATTTTTAGTGTTTGCAGGATTTAGTCACTGTTTAGAAAAGAAACACCAAAAGTTGATTGATTGTTGGTGCTTATACAGCATCAGTAAACACCGGGCCAGAAAATTGGCTGGCTTCACTCCTGACCACACACAATTCAAAAAAAAAAAAGTTCAAAACAGAAATAAGATAAATATAGTCAGGATGATAATAAAATTGATTTTAAGGAAAAATAATGCCAGATGAGAACTGTAACGAGCGTTGTGTAAGTACAGAATGTCATTTCTAACTGCCTCTCTGGCACTGATAGAGAAAACTAAAATGAAAGAGGATATAGTCACTTAGATGATTGCATTTCTAAACAGTCAGCAAGATCCGACTGACTCTTGACCAACATCCAGCAGACCTTTTTTTTGTATTAGCTCATTTGTCATATTGAAACAGACATGTGCAGACAGGGAAGTGGGGTCGATTTGGCTTTAGAAACAAGTTGCTCAAAGCTTAATCAGCATATTTCATTATGATTGTGAGAGCCTTTCTAATCCAAGAACATCCATTTACAGCCTCCACCCATTTTTTCCCCTGCTTCTGCAACAGCTTTTCAATGACATCTCAATGAGTGGTGTTGCTTCAATATGTCAAATCCAAAGGGCCCTTTTCAGGAGTGGGATTAGTTAGGTGTTAACTTCCAATGGAAAGAGAGACCTAAAGCATTGTTGAGCATTTCAGGAATGCTAATTAAATAAACAATATAGCTCTAATCTGAAAACCGAAGTATCTCTGCTTCACAACACTTGTATTTGATGAGAGCCCACCCCATAAATGTGCATCTGTTTGCATTAGTCACTAGTGGACTGGTCTTGATGGCTGCAGTGGCGCAGTTTATCAGCAATTTATTCCAACAATCTGCGCCAAAGCGACACATTAGTTGTGACCTCAAAGTCCACGTGTGGCACTTGAGCTACAGTTGTCCTCCTGGCAGATTTTGTGATGTGTGGCTGCGCAAGTTCCTCAGAATTCAAGTCACTGATAGTTTGAGAATATTTTTTGCTTTATTATTTGCATTTCTTTTGTAAATCCACACAATGTCAGCTGAACTTGTGTTTGATTATATGTGTGTGCACAGGCGGTCCAGGAGTTCACGTTTGAAAGTTATCTGTAGCAGGATGTCATAACCCAGCTGATGCCTGCTTCAAGCGTTATGTATTTTGTTCGTCTCATCTGAAAATACAAATGCTTGTGACAGTGAATATTCCCACAGTGTGCGCATTTGGAGCCTCTGCTCTCCAGTTAACGACCGGGAATTATCTTAAATTGGAGAACAAAAAGGGAAAGACACAGAAGATTTTATTATAATATCAGCCTGATTCAATTTCTGCAATTGCGTTTTCTGTCATTATAAATACCAGGTGTGAATCTGCAGGATGTGGTGTTCATTCATGCGTAGCCTATTATTGGGAGCTAGGAAGTAAAACCCCGAGCATGTGTCCTTAACCATTAGATGAGAAAAACGGTGAAGAAACTGATCTGGCATCAGATACGAGGCAAAGGTTTTCCTTTCTTGATGCCTCTGTTCAACGAGTGTTTGCTCTCGAGGTGAGACGTCCCCATGTTACTGTGCGATCTGTCCTGCAGGATCCCAGCAGAGGGCGAAGGAAACAAGATGCCAAATTAAGTCATTAGTTAGTTAGTAATGGACCTCTGTGGACTGCTGCGGTCATTATCATGAGCGTTCATTACTGTCACTGCATTTTGACATTTTCCATGCCTTTCACTTTATCTTATTAGTGCAAACTCTCTTTTGCCTGTTGAGAGATTCAGGTGAAAGGGTGAAGGTGATAAGAGTAAACGAAATGTGTTGCCAGGATTTGAAAGCTCTGAAACGGAAACTTTTGTTACAACAGAAGCAGAAGGCTAAAGTCAGGACAAACAGTTTCATCAGATAATGATATGAATAGTTTTACTTTCAGAGCTCTTCTGGCAAAGCTCAATAACTGCATGGTTCTGAGAATTTAGGTGGCTAACGAGCTTCACCTCTCCACCAAGATTTAATGACAAATGTGAGTTTTCCAACCTGAAGTGTGACTGAAGCCTATTCAGACATATCACTGCCACCGCACATCACGATATGAAGCTTTGTGTATGTTTGGTGGGGCGCGGTATTCTTGCACAACCCAGTCAGATTAATGATTGAATACAGGAGACTGAGAGGCTTCTATATAGTTTATTTTACTGTCACGTTACAACAGCATTGTAAACTCCTAGAACTCTCTCTGCTGTTGCTGTCAACGGACCCATTTTTTGAAAGCGCTTCCAAACAATTAAACTTAATCTACAAGTAGTTTTTCTCCGAGTGACTCAGGACGTTTTACATACTTTCACTATCGTTTATGTTCTGTTTAGCAGGTTTGACTTCAAACTTTTCAGGCTGCGTGATAACATTTTCCTCTGATCTCCCAGCAGGTTGCACTGAAATTATTATTATCATTTTATTGAGATGCATTTTTGGATGACTTTGCTTACTTTTAATTAATTTGTGTTTTATTTTTCATTTTTTGTAGTGAACACTCCTGCCTTTAGTACAGTGCAGCAAGGCAGCAGCCAATCAGGTGCGAGTTCCAATGTTTTCGACCAATCATAAGCGATCGTCCAAAAAGACATCACTCAGCAGTCACAATGACGTAACCTCCCTCATCCCGCCCTCGTCCCTTTGACGGGCAGTGACGTCACCCTCCTTCCCTCCGACAGCTCGCGCCATTACAGTTTGGTAGGCATTTAAGGCAGCAGCCAATCAGGTGCGAGTTCCAATGTTTTCGACCAATCATTAGCGATCGTCCAAAAAGACATCACTTTGAGGCAGTGACGTCACCCTCCCTCCTTCCCTCCGACAGCTCGCGCCATCCCGGTTTGATGGGCATTTAAGGCAGCAGCCAATCAGGTGCGAGTTCCAATGTTTTCGACCAATCATAAGCGATCGTCCAAAAAGACATCACTTTGAGGCAGTGACGTCACCCTCCCTCCTTCCCTCCGACAGCTCGCGCCATCCCGGTTTGATGGGCATTTAAGGCAGCAGCCAATCAGGTGCGAGTTCCAATGTTTTCGACCAATCATAAGCGATCGTCCAAAAAGACATCACTTTGACGGGCAGTGACGTCACCCTCCCTCCTCAGGGAGTATAAATAGGGGCCGTGAGCTCTGTCCTCTTCATTCTCCTCTCCCTTAGCTGAGGAGAAAGCTCTGGTTCCCCGGGGGGACGCTCGGGTCCCGGCGTGTACGGACTACAGCCCTGGACCTGAGAGTCACCGACGGCTGTCTGTCGGTGAGGGACCTCCTCATCGGTAGGCTTCACTCGGTGGGGGCTTCAGTATCATACCAGGCGATCTGAGCCCGTCCTGATGCGCCGCCCAGAAGAACAAGTACAGGAGTATTTGGAAGTATCTGGGAGTGTAGCGCTCCGGCCCAGGTGCTGAGTTGAGAGACGGATAGTCTCTCTGTGTTTGTGTGTGTGTGTGTGTGTGTGTGTGTGTGTGTTCTTTTTTTTAGGAATAAATAAAATAAAATGAAATAAATAAATGAAATGAAATGAAATAAATAAATGAAATAAAATGAAATAAATAAATGAAATAAAATGAAATAAATACATGAAATAAAATGAAATAAATAAATGAAATAAAATGAAATAAAATGAAATAAATAAATGAAATAAAATGAAATAAAATGAAATAAATAAATGAAATAAAATGAAATAAATAAATGAAATAAAATGAAATAAAATGAAATAAATACATGAAATAAAATGAAATAAATAAATGAAATAAAATGAAAAAAAAAATAAAATAAAATAAAATGAAAAAATAAAGAATAAAAAATAAAAAAAATAAAAAATAAAATGAAAAAAATAAAAAAAATACATTAAATGAAAAAAAAGAAAAGAAAAGAAAAAAAGAAAAAACAAAAACAAAAAAAAAATAAAAGGAAGAAAAAGAAAATGAAAACAATGTAAAAATGTAAAATTAAATGAAGAAATAAAATAAAAAAAAAAGGGGCAGCTTGGCGGTGTAGTGGTTAGTGCTGTTGCTGTCGCCCACAATAAGAAGGTCGTTGGTGCGGTTCCTGGCCTGGGGACTTTCTCTGTGGAGGTTGCGTGTTCTCCATCATGTCCGTAGGTGTGAATACTGTGAATGATGGACTGGTGACCTGTCCAGGGTGACCCCGCCCGATGTGACATGGGATTGGCTCCAGCAGCCCCGTGACCCGGAAACGGAAAAAGAAGATGAGTGAGTAAAAATGTTTATGTAATTACTTTGCAGCCTGTGTCTGTGTCCCCGAATAAACACGTATCCACATATGGCTCAACCTCTTTCACTATAACGGACCATTTATTCCGCCACAAAAGGCTTCATACCATCTTGTTTTAGATCATCCCACAGGCCCATCCCTTCTCCCTGCTTCTGGAGGAGACTTGGTGATCACAGGCCCTGTTGCATCACAGCAAGGTGGAGCAACTGGGCGTGTGTGGATTACCTGCAGGTACTTTCCTAACATTTGTAGCTGTGTAATCCATTTCCAACTAAGACTAATAATGCTCCCTGTACAAATCCGGTCATGGCAATTATGTGGTTCTGCTGAAATAATACAGCATCCCAAAAGGTCCCACATATCCTTCAAAGTATGACAATGCCAACAGAGACAGGTCTATTAACTGATTGAAAACCCTTCGTAGAAACTTATTGTTTTACAAATACAGTGAAACATTAGCCTGTGGAAATGTTAAATGTCTGAATTATCGCACATTCAGTGTAATGCACTTCATCTGTGAGAGCTCATTTGGCCCAAATGTGCATGTATTTATATTTACATATGTATGTGTAGATCAGCATGACAGGGTCATGCACGTTTGCACAGTTTTCCTTCTCTAATGAACTGTTTCCATTCAATATAGATGGAAATGGAAAAAAATATGGAGCAAAATTTCAGTCTCATCCATACAAATTTTTGAGTTACACAAAATACAGCAAAGATTCACACCATGACAAACAAAAGATGTATATAAGTACCCTCACTCAATAATTCAATTTCTTGCATTTCAAGGATTTACTATCCATCAATAACAAAACTGAAAATGATTGTGTCGTTTTTAGCCAAGTATATATATATATATATATATATATATATATATGTGTGTGTGTGTGTATATTTGGACATCGTCTTTATTGTGTTGTATGTGGGTACACACCCATTCTTGCCTCACATGCCTTCATTTCTCTGTTCTGTGACTTTTTCATGGTCAGGTGAAATATTGGTATACCTGGAACGCATACAAAGACTGATCTTTTCTGTCTTTGCTGTTTTCTTGTCCTAATTTTACACTTTTTGTTTTATTTGTTAAAAAAATTGTAATTTCTATCTAATCTGTTTCAAAATTTTTATGCACTTTTTTGTGAAAATTTGTGTTTCTCTTTATTCAAACACCTCACAGGTACACGCCAAAAATTACCTCAGCAAGCACTGATTTATTAATCCTGGTTCTCATTGTGATGGACATCTGGAATGTATGAATAGACGGCTTGAGTTATCGTGAACGAAAAGTTGTCTAATGATGGAGTTTGTTTGTGTAATGTAGAATTCAAATACAAAATGTCTTTCTTTGTTTTGCATTCATAATTCTAGTTGGGATTCAGTGTTTTTATTCCTTCTCACCAACAGCACTAACATGATGGATCCAGGGAGAAATCAAAGCGCAAGTGCTGTCCTACTTGGTCTGCGAGCAAAAAGTATCACAATCACTGCAGCAGTACCAGACTCGGCCCTGTAAAACATGTCTTGATCTGATAAGTCAAGGTGAAATTGTTTTTTTTTTTGGTTTTATTTTGTTATTACACAGCATTTGTATCATTTCAGCAGCTTAGTAGCTGAAGTTCAGTTGTTCTGCTGACTAACCATTAAAATGCTTTACTAATTGTTTCATATTCAAATATACATTACTGTTGATGGACAGCATAGAAAGTGTGACTGTTGTCAGTTTAACTGTTGGGTTTTTCTTTTAATGTAGACCATGTTTGTTGTGTTAATACAGAAAATGCAGCACAGTCATCATTTGATAAAGTTTCACAATTCTGAAAGTTTTCAGCTGTAGCCAGAAAATATTCTCAACAAAAGTGGTGCAAAGTTTAGATCACATGGCAGTCACTGCACTCTTACATGTTTTTTTTTTTTTGTGAGGGAGAGGGGGTCATTTTTCAAAAGAGGAGTTACTTTAGTTGTAAGAACTGTAGAGAAAAAAAAATCTTTTTACACCTTTGTACTAGAAATCTGCTTTGTGACTCATTTTCAGATGACCAATCTCACCCACTCACCCTGCAGTCACAGGTTAGGCTCTGACGTATTGGTTTAGTGTTTCAGCCTTCCAGTAAACGCTTTGTTGTGGTAAATTTTGTACAGCAGAATAAAACAGTATCAGTGTGAACTTGCAGAAAATTGAAAATGTTTTCCAACCTTCCTCCAAGTACATGAAGGTAAAAGATTTTCTGAACCCCAGCTTTTAGGGCATTTCAGTTTGTCAGACAAGATTAGTGTTACTTATTAGTGTGTTAGTCCAGCAACAGCTTCAGCTTCAAACACAGATATACCACAGCATGTGCAAACTGGGCACCAAACTAAAACTTCCAAAGATGGGGTTGTTCATAATCACATTCACTACACAAAGAAATACAATCATTCTAAAATAAGGTCACACACGACAATCTTCCTTTTATAGGAAAATTTTAATAGTTATTCAATGTTCTACATTTTACAGTAAATATACAATTACAAACTTGGCTTAGTTATAGTACTAAGATCACTAACTGATCTTAAAAAAAAACAAAAACAAACAAAAAAAAAAAACCTCCCAAAAAAAAAACAAAAAAAAAAAAACAAAAAAACAAAAACCAAACCCAAAACAAATAAACAAAAACAAACAAAAAAACCAAAACAAATTAAAAACAGATTTACACTTCATATCACAAGCCTGACGCAGGTCCTTCACTCTGGACCAAATAGCTAACATACAATTCACTTCTCTCAACGCTGAACAGACGTTGGGCTTCAGTTTCAAACACAACCTTACGGTAACAGATATACCATAGCATGTGCAAACTGGGTACCAAACTAAAACTTCCAAAGATGGGGTTGTTCCTAATACTTGATCTGGGGACGATACAAGTATGCTTGTTTTTGGAAGACAAGGAATTTCCACTTTTTGCATCACATTTAGTGTCAAATTAAAGTAAGATATCTCTGACGATTTAAAATGAAAAAAGCTGCAGCAGTACACCGAAGACATTTAAGAGCCTACTATTCATTGTGATAGTAGTGTTTTGATTTATATTCATGGGGAAAAAATAAAAAATAAAACTAAAAATAAAATTAAGACTCACCAACTGCAAGGCAAAAAGAAGAGAGGGGGAGAGGGAAGAGATTAGGAGAGTAGTGGAGATGTGAATGGTTCGGGACACCTTTTCACCATCGAGGTGAAGAAGCGCAAGAGTTCAATAGAAAGTACTGAGTCATCTTCAGTGAAGTTACCACCTTTCAATGTCTGTAAATGGAAATGTCAGTAAAAGGATGATAAAAGACCCATTATTAAGACAACTTTGCATTTCACCCGCTATAACATCTGAGTGTTCAACTGTTTTCAATTAAGTGCAAATTGAAATTTCATGAGAGGCAAGGAATGAAGTGAAATAAGCAAACAGTTTCACCGCCATGAAAAACAAAACTGCTCTGTGAGAGTTGTCTTTCATTCAACTATCAAATGCTCTGTGTGTCAGCTCATCTAAGGAGCTGCCACATCAAAACAGTGTTAGTTAAATTTTTTTTTTTATTTTTTATTTTTTAACTTTTTAGAGAGCATTGGTCCACAGCCCATAAAGGTAATAAAAATTATCCTGTGACAACAAATAAAATCTTATTTGGTGTCTTGTTTTGTTATTTAAAATGGCATTTCTGAAAATGTCACCCAAAAAAGAAAGCAAAAAGAAAAATAGGGAAAACAAAAAACATTTTGTTTGGGGAAAAAAAAACCCAAAAATAAACCAAAAACAAAACATGCCTGCTCAAAAATAATCTCAGTGCTGAAAATGTGACACCCAATTGTGATAAATGACTCATTCATCATGTTGGCTTGATTGCCACTTGCAGTCTTTGTCACTGGTGACATCTAGTGTTGAGAAAGGCTCAGTGGAATATAACAAATGCCAAAAGAAAGTTGATTATCATACTATTAATAACACAATATTAATCACCATCCTGTGATTCAATATTACTGCTGTTCAGATGGGGTGGTGAGGGTAGCAAAGGTCAGACTAAAAGAGAATGAAGTCCAGAAACATGGTGCGAGAGCGGAGGGTTAAATGAGAAGGAAAGAGCAGAAGGGAGGGAGCAGAGCGAATAACTTTAAATCATTTTGCATCCCCGATTGAAGCCCAAGTAAATAGGTGTTGGAAGGGATGCAAAATGGCCTCTAAAAGGGAATTGTGGCACAAAGTGAAAACAGGATAAACAGAGAATACAGGAAGAACGATAAAAAAGTGAAAAAGACAATATGCATTAAGTTAACAACAATGTGAGAAACAGGACAGCAATAGGAAAACACAGATTCACACGAAGCTAGACATAACAAGGACTCAGAATTCACCAGTTACTTAGGAGAGGAAACTAATATTTACTGAATAACAGTTGGTGAAATATGGCACAGAGCAAAGGGCATAGAAGCTGAAGGTTTTCAAGACATCACTGGATACATCTTTGCACCCACTAGAAAAGACAGGGACAGCTTCTGAGGCTTCTGGGAGCATCATGGTAACCTTTCTCTCTTCAGCTCTGTCGTTCATCCTTTACCTCCTGTAATTTCAGGAAACAACCCAAAAAAAAAAAAAAAAAAAGGGGGGGGGGGGGGACCTGGTGATGGGAGTAAAGTCCTAACTGTATTTACAGACCTTGTGTTAACTCCCCCCCCTCACTGACAGATGTAGAGGACAGAGATGCAGAAGAGGTAAAAGAAAAAAAGAAAAAGAAAAAATTAAATTAAAAGCACAAACAGTAGCTGCCACACTGATGCAACCATGCTTAGCTAGAAATACATTACTGTACCACTTGCTGTATAAATATACTGCATTTTTTTTTTAACTTAGAGATCCAATGCTATATTGAAATACACCTGAATATTATGCATACCCATTATGCTTAATTGACCAGAGGGAAAGGAAAAAAAAAAAGGAAAAAAAAAAAAGATAAAAAAAAAAAAATACCCATAAGATTTCATTGAGAAATACTGACAGAAGTAGTGGTTGGTTAAATAAATCTTAATAACAAGTAACATTACTGCTGTCGTAAGAAAATCCTGTTTCTGTATTTTTTTCCAGATCCTTACATGGTGGGAACATTTCATGACCCTCATGCCAAGAACATCCACTTGGTCTCATCTAAAATACAGGGGTCAGTTTAAAAATAAGGCTCAAAGATATATACGGTTTTCATCCGACAGCGGCATTATGCAATATTTTCTTGAGAATTAACCTACTGGAGTACAAACATCTGAACTAAGAATACCTCAAACACTCGATCTTATTGTTTTTATTTTTAATTACAATATAAATTGCTTTTTCCTCCCTCTTGCACTACAAAGCCTAGGTACCTGTTTCTTAGCATTAAATTGTAGTCATCAAGTTTTCTTATGTTGTGCAATATTTCCTCAAATTTATTGAATACCCCAGGATTTTTTGATATGTCCTACTCTTCTTACCAGTAAGTGTAATAATTACTGAATGGAGGCTGCGTATAGAGCCTGTGTTCCATATTTAGATTACAAGGATAAGCTGTTTTTTTTTTTTTATCAATTCAAAACGCTGATAAAATAATTACTGTATGTTAACAGCTGGAGGCATTCCCTCTTGTTTTATTGCAATATCAAATCACTTCCACTACATACCCGTGCGGTAAATGCTTTTGTTACACCAATCTGTATTCAACAGATCATCAAGTTGTGATTTTTTTTTCTTTTTTTAAATCCTGAAAAATGCCATGGATGTTAGCCTAAATATTGAACTCTGTTCACCACAACTGCAAACCCAAAACCCAATTTTCTCCAGCCAAGGACCAATAAACGAAGACTCTGATGAAGATGGATTATATGGTGGAAGCATAGCCAATGACAAACTGCTGTTTATTCTCCTTGTTTTGAGGAGATGTGTGTTAATTTATTTCAGTAAACAAATGGATGATTTCTTTTTCCTAATACTGGTTTAAAGTCTACACGTCTCTTACCGGCCCTTGGAGGTTATGCTGCTCTTCTTCCCTATATCAGGAGAGCTTCACTAGTAGGTAGTGAAGAGACACTGTCTGCACTACTGCCATGAATGCAAAAAAAAAAAAGTAACTTTTTTGATTACTCTTGAACTTTGATGTGGCACTACCAAATAGATTATAGTTTTGGCCCAAATCACCAGAACTACAAAGTGTTATTAAGAAATGGACCAGGTCACCTTCTGACTGAATACATTTTTGTCATGAAGTGGTGCGCACCCATCTACATCATTAGTTTGGGTTTTTTTAAACCACTCACAGCACTTTCAAATAGACTACAGCACTGAATCATCAACCATCAGCACATCTACTTGACAGGTCCATTATACAACTGTAACTGTATAGAGACTGGGTTTCTTTTTGCAGAGTGTTGGTTATTAGTCCTGGCCTGGAAGAAAGAACGAGGACGAGACGATATAATCACAGAGAGAAATCAATGTACAATCCATGTAGTGCAAAAATAGCAGAGTACGAGTGCAGTTTCTTGCAAGTAAGATGTCACTTACTGAAATGTCTTGTACCTTGACATGAAATGGAAAAACTGTGAATATGTCGTCTCCTCCCCTTTCCATCGGCTCTCCCTGCCTTGTACTTCTATCCTGGCCTAGTGCCAACACAATCCCTTTAAACACCTTCTCTGCTGGCTGTGTCTGCCATGCACACTCCTAGAAATCCATGTGTGTGTTTGATAGGTTGTATGAGTCTGAGTTGATCAGTTCACGACAGAACTGGCGTTACTGTACTGTAAGTGCCATTGAGTGATCACAGGAGCATGTTTGTATTTTTGTATGTATGTGTGAGTATGTGATTATGTGTGAAAGAGTGCATGAGCACCCATGCTGTTGACATGGTTAGTATAAATATTTTTACATTTTCTTAATGTATTGATCTACGTTAACCACATAAAAAAAGCTGACAGGACCCAAATGATCCTGAAATGTTCTCTAGCTAGGTTAAGCTTTCAATAGTGTCACGACATACTAGCCTGCATAGTATGTGGCATGAAGATGACTTTGTCTTTTAAGTGTGTGCTATCCTAATGTGGACATGGTGGCACACGCAGCATGATGGGTGATGGTCTGCAAGTGCTCTGCTCATAGCAACACAGCAACTTACTTAAAGATGGAAAAAACAGGGATGACTGACAGACTACTGCTGGACAGACATCTACGTGCTGGAAGACGATTGAGATTAAATCAAAATGATACAACGGAGATTAAAAAAAAAAAAAAAAAAAGGAAAAAAGAATGAAGAGAAAGGAAGAACATAGGTAGATAAAAATCTATAAGAAAAGGTTAAGCAATTCAGTCCTGTGTAGTAATAAGAATGTTAAAAAATTAAATAACCCAAAAAAACCCAAAACATCCTAATCATGTTAAAACTTTGTGCTGATATCTAGTCGTTAGAAAATTTGGCAGCATAAGTCAGTAAATCTTTTTGGTGAATGATGGAGATGATAGTGAGGAATAAGTGCCCAATATTTTCCAGCCAACTGAGCAGCAGCAGGCAGGACCACATACACCAGCACAACATAGAAACAGGAGCGACTGACACCCATGATTGGTCAAGAGTGCTTCTGGAGTTCCAATGACAGACACAGCAAAAGAAAATGAGTAAAAAAAAAAAAAAATTTAAACGAAAATAAAATAAAGATACAAAACAAAGTAATGACTGGTTGGCAATGAAGAGAGAAAAAATAAAAAATAAAAGCAGCTCTTGTAAAAACGTTAGAGAATGTCGCATAATAACAATAATAATAATAGTAAAGTGGCTGTTGCACTTTAGTTTTGTTCTTGCAGACAGGTGCAGAGTTCCCATGGTTACCAGTGGGAGCCCGTGTAAGATTTGAGCAGTTGCATACGATGGTGGACTCCAGATCTGGTGGGAAAGGAGGAGCAGACGTAAACATTTGTGAGCGATTTAAAGACGGCAAACAAATCAACAGGAAGAACTATGAGCCGGCACAAGTTGTTTCAGTGCGAGAGGGCGGACAGGGGACTGAAAGGAGGGCAGGACAAAGGTGGAAGCAGATGGAGGCCAACAGATCACATCTGAAAGAGGACAGGGAGGGGGAAAAAAAAAAAAAAAAAAACAGCCCGAGGGCAACACTCACATGATGTGTGGGCTCTACCAGTGAGGTGGTACATAGCTGTACCCAGGTGTCCCTTGGGGCCTGTAGGTTGGCACAGTGACAGGGTGTGCTCCGATCGGGGGGTGCTGGGGCGTTGTGAGCAGGGTCCCTGCAGGAAGTTTACAATGCCATTAATGAGCTTTTGTTATTCATCGATACAGCTGCTCAACAGCTACCAAGGCTTGTTAGTTATGTGTCATTGGACACGCTTTCATGCCGACTTTAAATAAAATAACAGTTTTACCTGCCTTGTACACTTGAAGTTAACCCTGAACAAAGCCAATGACATGGCTGCATGAATATAAGAAATCCTTCTCTGCTAAGTTAACAGCTAAATATTTTCTTCACTGTTGTTTTGATTCAGGAAAAGTCAACACATCGCACATATGCTAGAATCAGCGTTTTTGGCTTGATGAATAAACGGTCAGACTCAAACTTTTGAGTATTTTGTTTTTGTTAATTGTTTCATTTGCTTATGTCATCTGTGGATTCATATGTCACAACATTTTTTAAACTTTGTTTTTTAAAAAGGAAATTTATAAAGAAATTGTAATTTTTATCACCTGTAGATTGATGATTTTCTGACCAAACCGTGCCAGGCACACAAGGTCTAAAATATTAATGTCAAATACTTAACCCATATTCAGGGACTAACTATATTTGTACCATTTGAGGAAGCTACACTTGTAGTCTGGATTTTGATGCTTTAATTCAGCATGCCATTTGCAAATAGAAACTGAGTCCTTGGCTCTGGTATTACCTGCGCTCATAGCCATGGTTGTCCCGGCTACCATTCCCATGGCAGCCATGCCGTTGTTGCGAGGGGCAGGTACAGGGACAGGGGCAGGATAGAGGGCTGTGGAGGGGATGCTGTTGGGCTGCACCACAGTGGTGTGATGGATCACATGTGGCTGGGCCGCATACACTGGCTGGGTGTAGTATGCTCCCTGTCAGGGTGAACACATGGAGGGAAAAAAGAGAGGGGGGGAGAAAAAAAAAAAAAGGGTGAAACTGAAAATGTGATTGTTTGTGTGATAATTGAAGCTTTTTCTTTACACCCCCTCCCCCCAAATGTCTTTTATATTTCCACATTCCACAGAGAAAACAAAACAGATCAATACTACCATGCACCATATTTCCTTTCTGCCATTTTCTCCCTCATGTCTGCACTTTTTAAAATTGCCTTTTAACCAGCACAAAACAGTTCAGCACCAAATCATGAAAAATTGTTTGCCTTGTTGTTGTCTTGTGTGTACCTGCATCTCAAACAAAAACACACCTTAATAATCTTTTGTCAAAACAGGGTTTTACTTGGTAAATGGAAGCATCATATGTTAAATCTCTTCATAATCAAAGCTAATTCCCTGCAAGTTAGAAATATCAGAATCGGCTTTACTGGCCAAGTACGTTCACAACAGACAAGGAATTTGGTTTCGGCAGGTGGTGTCACTCACAGAATGGACAGCAGCAATATGATAAAATATTAAAATAAAAACATAAAATATTATTAGATGCTGATTTTTGCTAAATGCTTAAACATTTGTCACGTTGAAACTACGTCATGACAGGATATTCATAAACTCAATTAACTATTTTCTGTACAGTGAAGTGTCATTGATTGGCTAAGCACCACAAACATATTTACTAAAATAACTAGCAGAAAAATATGCAAACTGATCAACTTTTTAATGCAGGTTTCTCTGTCCATACCTGTGCGTATATGTTCTGCTGAGGGTAGGCACTGCGGATGGGATACATAGCTGTCGGGTATGGGGTGGGGCTTGGGGTGTAAGGAGGGGGTGCTCCATTTGACTGAGTGGGTGGCACTTTGTATGGGGTGCCTGCTGGAGTATATCCTAGGTCGAATAAAGAAATACAAGGAAGAAAGAAGGCATTAGAAGTGAATTGAAATACATTATATTGTGTGATTGCTGAGATTAGATTATTTGTTTTTGCCGCAGTGTTCAATTTGCAATGGTCAACACTGGCTTAGATACCACTATATTTATATGCATGTTTTACACAGTGTTTCTTGACTCATCTGCCAGAAATGAGGAAATGATGGTTTTAAAGCCAAAATTTCTTCTGTTTAACCAAAATATTTCGCTCATTAGCTCATATATGCACTACATATTGCACATGGTTTGTTGAGTTTTTCTCCCAGTCACAAACAGATCATCATAGACATAAGAGGGAACTGAATTATTAAAACTGATGGCAGGAAAGCCAAATCAATGAGCTGTAAGGAGCTGAAAGGCAATTCTCTTGCAATACAGCATGTGGAGGACGTGAGGCAGCAATACTCGACATTTAATTAATGCATTCATTGTTGATATGAGTTAGCTGTGAACACAGAGCAGTACCAACCAAATGATTAGGACACACAGTCACGCCAATGTCCTTCTTCTATCCTTTTGACTGTGATGACTTTCAATCATCTAGTTTATTATTTGCATTTCCTAGAAGATCCACCAGATGGGGGACTGGTGGCACATTTTGGGGGAAGTCTCCTGACAATACAGCCCAGGGGTTTATGAGTCTTAAAATGCTTCATTTAGCTTGTCTGAGGAAGCAGCTGAAAGCAGCACATTCGCCTTGTGCAAATAGTCGGTGCATATGGAGTACATTTGTTTGTACTGCTGTATTGATGACAACCAAATGGACCTCGGGGACACAGAAAGATACCATTCAATGGCAATTTCTCAAAACCATTGTTCAACTGACACTAGACGACAAAGGTTGAATGTAAAGACGCAGTAAAGGCATCTGGTTCAGACTAACTGCATTCATGGCTGCTGTTGACTGGACTGAGCGCAGTACCTTCGAATGGCCACTCAGAGGAGCCTGAAGGTCAAACATGCTACTAGCTAACTGCTGCTGCTGCTGCAGCGCTTATGAAAGCGCTTCTCTCACACAAGGACAAGGGAACAAAGAGATGCTGGAGCTGCTCTGTGTGCTTCTAAAAGTGTGTGTGTCTCAGTGTGTGCGCACATACTCTCGCACACATTCTTTGCTCTAACATGCATGCAGGGCATTAGAGGACAATGGTGTGTGACAATTACACAAAAGCCCTGCTGATAGAAGACAGTTTGTCTTTTCAATGGTCCTGAGACATAATGACATTGACCAAGAGACGGTTTTAATCAGACCAAAGCCGGCTTGTCCGAAAAACCTAAACGTTTTAATTTCATCATACATTAAACACTGCAGAATGCATGGAGAAAAAAAAGTTCAAATAACAATGGCCTCCATAATGATAATCAGGTCGTCTGCTGCAACAAAGCTTTCCAGTGAATACCTGATACTTATGAGACTTCCAAAAGACACAACCAAACTGGGGGAGGGGGCCAGAGAAGAGGGGCTTCAAAAGCAGTACAAATGAACTCCACAAACCCACCGTGCTTGTTAAGAAATTTAAGATTAAAGAGAATAGGGAACAATGGAAGCAGAAATTTGTCTCCTTTTCAGAAAATGTATTATTTTATCTATTTATAGGAATTGATACTTTACAAGTGTGTTATTTAGCATAATGCACTTAATGCTTTCTAAGAAAAAACATTTTTAAGATGTTAAGACATCCTTTCATACTCAAACAGAAGACCATTGAAAGGCCATTGTTTTTTCTAGTAAGTGAAATAATAAAACGAAGTCACCATCACTCTCTATAATCACTGTTAAAATCACAATTTAACACTTCAATATGCACTTTCTCTAGATTATTATAGTACCTCAAATTCTTACAAAAATCTCCTTTTATGTTCGCAATGTCCTTGAAAATTGTTATTTTATGTAAACTGTCTCTAGCTTACTTATTATGAAATAATCAAACCTTCTCATTGTAATGCATTTATCTCTCTCTAGATAACACCAATCAATGCAGACAATGTTGGTTTGACAGAATAATCCTTGGTGAGACCAGTCTGGACTGCGTCTTTAAGCCAACACACTAACTTGGATCAATACATTCCATCTTTATATCATATCTGAAAAGCACTGAGACAACTTTTATGTGTTGTGGGGGACAAGCTGAATGACTATGAATAAGTACATATCTGCTGCTGCATGGCTGCTAGCAGCTGTTCCCAGCCAATTTTCCCATTACTTCTGATCACAGCTCCCATTAGGCTGAGATAACCATTTAATCTATACTGCCGTCACATCACTGCAACCTATGTTGAGCTCTAAACAACCATCTCACTGCATTTGTCATTATATGACTTAAATTTTACCAATATGTGATTTACAACAAGATGTTCACTAAACATGACGGATACAATTATTAAATATGTAGGAAAAGAACATTTGCTCTCGGTTCAGTGTGCATAATAAACACATACATGCAATGCAACACTACAGAGCAACAGCAGCAATGGATCCTCGGACTCGAAATTAAAATTTTATCAGTGCACAATTTAATCAGCGCAGCGTGTTCCTTCAGAGTGTGAGCTGGTTACTTTGTGAGATTAAAATATTTCTGTTAAT
The DNA here is from genome assembly GCF_900963305.1 of Echeneis naucrates. Lineage (NCBI taxonomy): Eukaryota > Metazoa > Chordata > Actinopteri > Carangiformes > Echeneidae > Echeneis > Echeneis naucrates. The sequence continues at coordinate 17,476,271 of NC_042523.1, read as the reverse complement.
TACTCAAGAGAAACATTCTGCATATTTAAGCTGATTTAAGATTTAAATTTGATCCAACAGGAAGCGTCATTTTTAAAAACTTGAATTCCTCTTAAATTAAATTTAGTGGGGTCGTTAAACTGGAAAAACTACTTTTTTTTTTTTTTAATAATTTACATAAAAAAAAAAAGTTTGTCCAGGTTTGCACAGATGATTTTTTTGTTTTACTGCTGTCTTCACTTGTTTAGACATTTTTTTTTTTTTTGCAAACTTATGAAGAGGTTCCCTTTTCTCCATAAGAAATGTACCGGGGAATTAAAAACAGTAAATCAACAAATACAGCAGTTTTCACTTAATAAAACAATCAGAAATTAGATGAGGGTTTTTGACGGTCACACAGCTTCTGGGGGCAGCACGGCAGCATAGTGGTTTGCACTGTTGCCCCACAACAAGAGGGTCACATGTTTGGTTCCCAGGCCCTTTCTGTGAAGAGTTTGCATGTTCTCCCTGTGTTTGTGTGGGTTTCCTCCCACAGTCCAAAGACATCATGTTTGGTGTAAGTGGTGACTAAGTTTTCTGTAGGTCTGAGTGTGAGTGGTTGTTGGTCTCTCTCTGACTCCGTGTGTTGGCCCTGTGATGGACTGGTGACCTGTCCAGGGTGACCCCGCCCTCACATATGTGAGCTGGGATTGGGTCCACCCACAACCCGGAAACCAATAAGTGGTAGAAGGTGAATTAATTAATGAATAAATGAACACAGCTTCTGACACTGATGAACAGGGACCGCATGACATCATTGCCAGACAACTAAAATCAATGAATTGTTACTGTGATTAAAATCTCGTTTGTCTTGAAAATTGCCGAACACAGTACTTTCATTAAACAAGTTATAGACCTGTAATATTTATAATGCCAGTCATATTTCCACATAGAAAGATAAAATGTACCATCTGCAATAGTTTCCAGAAACAACTTTCCATTTAGTGGTATATTTATCTCTATTTTAATTCCTTGGAAAAATTTTGGGGGAAAAAACAAACAAAAAAAACAAACAAACAAAAATAAAACCCATTTAACTCCAAAGAGACAAAATGAAACAAAATGGGCTGTTATGACAGCATGTCTCCCTTGGTATTACCTTAAAAATAGTGTCACACAAACAGTTTCATAAAACAGAGTGTGTGTGTGTGTGTGTGTGTGTGTGTGTGTGTGTGTGCGTGTGCGTGTGTGTGTGTGTGTGTGTGTGTGCGCACGGGATGGCTCACCAGGTGGATACCCAGGACTGCCTGTTTGATAGAGATTGGGTGTATAGGTGGGGGCCGTGGCAGGGTACCCTCCTGGATAGCCTACAGGACATCAGAAAAGACAGACATTTTTAGAAGTCACAGCTTAACAGAGGCCCACAGATACACAGTTAAACCCTCACAGGTAGAGCAATATTCAGTTCAGTGTAAGGTGTGCACAGATGGTACTCATTAAAAAACATGTCTGCACCAATAACACAGTCGGTTGAATGCGCCTTACATACTCCAATTTAGCAGACGGGACACACCTGCCAATATGGAGAGGGTGGAGAACAACTTCAGAAATATTAGCAACACACTCATGCGAGGGGGCAAATGCTCTCACCACCCATGCTGTTTTGCATCACCAATTACACATCAAGCAAACAAAGTAGATTTTAACCTGAGAAAAAGCTTTCACAGCGAAGGGTGCAAGTGCAAGTGCGACAAAGTGATGTAAAGAGGGAGGAATAGACGAGACAGTCAGCAGTGCTAAGAGAAAGCGTGTATATGAGTGAGGTGATGTTCACTGCTCGCTATTACTGGCAGTCAGTCTCTCTGACTATCTCCTCCGTAGCCTTGAGCCTTTGCTGTAGGTGGGTTTGGCTGCTGTCTGCTGCTTTAGGTGCAGCTATAGTTAGATGCAACGGATCTAATAAAAATCCACATCAATCGACGCCACAGCAGAGATAAAAGCTGTAATGGTTAAAAAGTTTAAAAGTCAAGTCAATTTAATTTTAATGTAATGACTAATTTTGTAAATTAACTTTTTTTTTTTTTTTTTAAACAAGTCCATGTTAAAATGGGTAAAAACTACCTCTTCCCGTATCATCTAATTTCACTATTGCCACTGATTTCAGTTCATTCTCATTTCCCTACACTAAATAGTCACATCTTTGAGATAGAGGGCACCCAACAAATTTATTATTTCAGTGTATTTCAGTGTCATTTATGAGAAATGTTTACTACCATTCCCACAAACACCTTCTGCTCTGATAGTTTGAATGGAAATATAAAGTTGACAGACGAACATTTTTTAATTGAATGTCTCTTTTTTTAAATCCAATTGGTCCAGGAGACCAAACTTTAGAAACTAAATATACATCACTGTTGGTGCCATCTCTGGCCCCCAGCTTAACCTCTGCACTTTCTTTTCTAAAAAGAAAAGAGAAACAGTATCAGATAGAGAGTAGGCCACCGTGTGCGTAGAGTTAGGAAAATATGAAAATATTAACAAAAACAAAGAGTAGCTGGTAAAGTGACATTAGGGAGCAGATCAATTATCCCAGCGTCATTCTTTGGCCTCAGGTTAAAAACATGCCAATAGATAGGAACTCCTTTGTCCTTTGTTCCATATTACAGTATAGTGTAACAAATCTAGCCAAACTATTTGGATGTCAAAATGTGGAACACTTGCAAATAAATGTACCCATCTGGGTTTGCTTCTCTGGATTTGTAAAAGATGTCTTCCCTGAGATATATCAGCACGTCTTCATAAACTATAAACTTAATTACCAAGCTGTTGCGCTTCCCTGCCATCTTCCTGCTCTCTACTGACAGCTAATGTTGATTGATCTACATCCTCCACAACTTGTAGACTGCAATCTGTCAGGTAAAATATCTCTTCACTAGTGATTGACCAGCTCTTTGCTACTCTTCGTACTTCCTGCTTCTTGGTGCATCTCATAGAACTAGTAACCTCGGCCAATGAATAAAATTGACTAATATCTATGACTTTCCTCTTGCTTTATCCTAAACCCTCTATTCTGCATCAAACCTAATTTTTTACTGGAAATACCAGAAATGGGAATCTTTTATCTAAGAATAAGGTGTCCCACAACCATTGGCAAGTGAAGTGAGTGGGTGGCCATTAACTTGGTGCAGCCTAGCTAGCCTATTTTTCTGTTACCATTTTAACAGATTTCTGATACATTTAGTTGTAAGTGTTTTGTGACACTAGAGCTAGGTTACATTGTTTGACGTTAATTATAATACCAAGAAAAAGAAGAGGAACAAAATAGTCCTCAATCAATGTGTACAGACTACAAGAGAACAAATGAACAGAATCTTCAGCACCTGATGCAAGAGAGACATGTCAATCAAAGTAACCACACTCTGCATACTCTCTTTTAACCTTATTATTTTCCAACTGGAACAACTATTTTCTGTCTATACCCATCTATAAAAAGAAGGGGTTTCTTGCCGAGTATGACACTATAACAGTAGTTTTTATTCATACATTGCCTTTTTTGTTTTTGCATTTGTTCATTTGCTCAAGTCAGTAACATTTGGGAACAGCAGTGTTGAACAAATGTAAGTTACAGAGGTTAGTAAATGACCTTGTGCCTATAGCTTTACCTGTAAAAGCCATGTTCTTGGGGTTTCCATATGGAGTACCAGGCTGAACGGGGCTGTAGACTGGATTCATAGCTGAAGATAACCTGTTCTTACTGGAAGAAAAATAGAAAATGTGCCAGAAAGGGGATGGGTGTAAGAGGAGTGGGAGGAAAAGTGGAGGGGGAAAGAGACACAAGCCTTGTAAATTGGAACGAAAATTGTTATGATTATCAAGCATATGCACACATTCATCACACACAAATCTCAAACTCAAGATTCTTGTGCGACATCCAGTTGAAGAATTTTTCTATAATGCAACAAAGACCCAGCCTCGTGGAGCTGGAATAAACAAAAGCCATACTGACAAAAGCACAAAAACGCGTAGAACCACAGAAAATAATGGGTGTTATTTCCTCTGTGACATTAAATAGAGCTATTCAAATGTTGCACATCTGTCTTGTTTTTGCTACTGCACAGAAAAATAAAAGAAAGATTACCAGCTGGTTTCAACTGCAGGACTGAACAGAGGAGTGGCTTCCAGCAAAGGCTGGAAATTGCTAGGTCAAAGATGCCTGATAACAGAGCGATCTATACTACATCCCCCTTTAGGCATCTTTCATCACCAGCCTCACAATATGGATGAAACAACCTCAAGTGCGCCATTATTATTTGACTTACCTGATTGGTGAGAATATGGGCATGGGAAACTGTATATTTGTGTGAGTGTGTGTGCATGCGTGCCCCGTACCTCTTGTGCGTGTCTGGTTGATACATGAAACTGAATTTGTCTGTGGGATGCCCGCTCGCCATTCTTGCTGTATGCAAATGAGGAAGAAGTGGAAGTGGATATGCAAATCTGAAATTAAAACAGCGAGAGGTCATGATTACAACGAACACAGGAAAAAAGAAGGAGGGGAAAAAAAAAGAGAAATAAAAAAAAAAAAAACAAAACAAACAAAAAAAAAAAAACGAAGAATTGAAAACTGCAAAAAAGCAAGCACCAGTGCAACAACAAATGGTTAGTGATAGCAGCAGGCAGACAGTGATTAGGACAGAATGTCTGTGTGAGCGGTTGCAGAAAATGCTGTGTCTTTAACCACCAAAAATCAATTAAAAAAGCTAAATACAAAGCAGTTCAACTAGTTATTTTTGTTAAATTCAAAAATCTCATACAATCAACTGTATATGTGACAAGCTGTATTCTAGCAGTACCTGCTGATAAATTGTATTTTATTCATATGATGCAGATATAGCCAAGTGAAAGTGAAGCATTCATATGAATTTTCATTGATACATATGGTGTGCTGCAGAAAATATCCTATACAAGCAGGAAAGCAAGCCAATGAGAAAGCTCCACACACTCAGCAAGTGGGCAAATAACGGAGTAAAGCAACAGGATAAAAGAAAAAATTAAAAAAAAATATATATATAGTGGGGGGGAGAAGCAAAAAGCAAAAAAAAAAAAAAAAAAAAGGTCTTGTGCTGAGCTATGGCGAAGCATGATCCAGTACATACATGGGTCAGAACCACAAGAGTGTTGCACAAACAGCAGAATAGCTGAGGAATTAAATGGGGGAGTGTGTGTGTGTGAGTGAGAGTGATGTGCTGCTTTTTACTTCAGCTTTTGAAAGAGATGGCACTTCGTGTGTGATGCAGTGGCCAGTTCTGTCTGGTCTGGAGTGCTGATGTTAATGCATGTATATAAATAAGTTGTGGCAGGGTATCTGTGCAAAGGATATCACAGAGCCATTCACCGTGTATAAGTCAATAGTCCAATTCCACACATTGTACCATGCACATTGGTGAACTGGATTGTTAGGAAAGGACAAATTTCCAGCTTAAATGTGAAATGATCCATTCGGGGTTTGTATTTCACAGCCAGTTAAAATTCTTTACATGATTACAGCCTCACTGTCATAATGCCCAGGCTTAAACTGTACAGTGGTGATGCCAAACAGCACCGACTGACACTTCAAATTAGGCAGGGAAGCATTTCGATGTATCGTCCAGGAACAGTGACGTCAAATGCCCAAAGACTCTGAATGCAAGCACCAACACGTGGGTGCAGTTGCTTTTGAGTCATTTTGTGCATGAATTCCTTTAAAACACTCATATGGCTGCCTCAAAAAATTTGTAAAAAAAAAAAAGAAAACCTTTGTGTCTTTGGTTGTGCAATACAAGAAGATATGTTGACTGTGATTCATTGCTCAAATTCATATCTCATAACAAAAGAATGTCCCAGAGGAATTGATTAACCTATTGTTGAACACACCTCACAGTACATTCCTCATTAATCTGCTATGCTTTAATTCCTCCCTCTAGCCTCTGTGCCTCCCACTTTTAATTCCTCTCTGCTGCTCTTCTTCAATTAATTTATCATTAGCTTTTTCCACCTCAGTTAATTGGGATCTCTACAAGCAAACTAGCTGTTTGATAATACCAAGATTAAGGCAAAACCCAAAAGATTACTGCAAATGCCACATAAAATGCCACATCTCATGTAAACCGTGACGTTTGGAGTTAACATTACGAGTTTCAATATTTCACCATAGCTGACCTGTATCTGTTTCAGGACAATAATACTATTACGGGTATTTGCATGTTATCTCTTTCTTGTTTCATTATCTGGACAATCACATACAATCTGCAGATCTTTATATTTAGACCTGACACCGATATAACATTTTCATGTGCGTCTGAGGTCTGTGGTCTGCATGCATCACATTACATTAAAGTGCTTTTCCTTATTCAGAAACGCAATCAAGTGCAAGGCACAAAATCTATTGTCAGGTCAAGAATTTCCTGTGAGGAATAAAAAGTAACATTAGCTTTTAAAGTCAGCATTAAGATGAAGAAATCATATTACCATTAAGAAAATTTTACCATAATGAGTGGAGTGAGAAAATGCCTATTAACACAGACAGGTGGCTAAGCTAACCCTGAGGTCTTGTGCTGCAAACACATACATACCCAATTACAGCTGTGACTGAATAAAGAGAGACATGTGTTCATCTGTTTCAGCCTGAACAACAGTTTGAGTGTGTGTGTGTATATATATATATATATATATATGCAAACGTGATCAGAAGTAAATGGGTGAGAACAAGAGAGGCACCACAACGTGTAAAAGGAAGGTGTGCACATAGAAAAGAGAAAGAGAGTAATGCATGTGACGGGTAGGAGTGTCTAACCCAGACTCCCTTTGTTTTCAGGGGAGGCGATGATGGGGCGCTTCAGACGCTCTCCTGCTTTCAAAAAGAAAAAAAGCTCTTTTCTAACCAGAAGACCTTCTGTTCAACAGAGCACTCTATGATTGTGAGGATATTCATCATTCAGAGACAGGGAAAAAGATGCATTTAGCTACAGGGAAAAGTGTAAAGAAGGATAACAGCCAGCCCACATATCTACTCAAAAGTCTGGCAGCATTCATAAGAAAAAGACAAGAAATATATACCACACATTACAATGCTGGATATCTGAAAATACAAAAAACAAATCCACTCTTGCTCATTGACAAAGATCAGCAAACAGCGACTGTTGCCAGGCAGGAGCAGAGGGTTTGGATTGTGTGCTTACAATATATTAATAATTACAGGTTTTTATTATCCTTTTTGCCAATTAGAAGAAACAATCTGCCATTTTCATAAATATAATAATAAACCAATGAAAACAATGAAATGTGGCGATGCTACTAATATTTATAATATTTTGATTATCTGAAATGTAATTAAATAAAATGTATTGTTTTATGTACAGTTACTTTCATTATTGAGTAATTTGTCACTTACTTGATTTATTGATTTGCATTTCTAATAAGACACATTTTTTATTATATTCTTATTTCTCTGATGCCATAACTGTCTTATTTCGGCACAGCAACAGTACAAAACCGAATGTTGAATATCGTAAATTCAAGAAGAAACCAGAAAATTTCAGTATTTAAACTAGGGAATTTATATTTTCAAAAGCAAAATAACTTAACACTGGACAGATTAATAGGCTCTTTTTAAGATCAGCTGCACTAGAATTCATGCCCATGTTATTACAACTTTTTGATTAATGATTTATCTGTCTTTTCACACTTTCCTGTTGACACAAAACATACCTGACTTCAAAGACTGCAGTGCTAGCAGCAGTGTAGCAGACCCGTCAGTCAAAGGACAGCTACTTACATGGACTCTGGCAGTGATGATAAAACTGCATGTGATGTGAAACGTTTTCACTTCTGCTGACAGTTATTACACCTCTCAGTAGGTCATGACAATCAAAGCACTGACCATTTTAGGGTCTATAACAGCCTGCAAACCTAACGTTGAGCTGGTTATCCATTTTTTTCTGCATCCATCTTTATCAGAAAATTGGATTTGGATTGAAAACCGTCACTGCTACACAACCAAAGAGTGCGGTACACTAGTGTATAGAGGATGATGAGAAATTTAGTTTTGAGTAGTGTAGTACTTTTAATAGCAGCCTTGTCGCTGACAAATAGTTAACTCCAGTTTTCATCACTGTACAAAAACATTATCTTAAAAATCATCTCCTCTACCTTGAAAACTAGTGCAGCCAATGTAAAAAAAAAAAAAAAAAAACGAAACAAATGTGGCTTATTCAAATATAGTTGCTAGTTGTTATTTAAGTTACCAAATAAAAATTTTAAATGTACTGCTACCCAACAAATACTGCCAGTACTTCTCTTGGGTGCTCCCTCACTCACTTTCACACGTGAACACACACACACAGCAGAGATTTACTCACCACTGACTGACATTATTAAGGACACCTTACTGCTCTCTGGTTTAACCCAAGCTATTTCCTGGACTTTGTTAAGATTAAACTCTATTAGTGAGACTTCATTTCAAGCTGAACTCGAATAAGCTATAGCCTGAAGGATATGGTACAAAAACAGACTGCTTTCCTGCATACTAAAAGGAATTGCGGGGACTTTTGTGTGACTGCAGTAATGTGACAGCCTTGCATTGTTTCAGATCAGATCCAAGTTAATGGGAACATATCTAATTTATGTGTTTATAATAATGTGTTTCAATACAATCATGTTGATTTCATTCTAATCTGCTTCTAATGGAAGGCAGCCTTGGGGGAGCAGAAGAGGTATTAATGAGGGAGGAGGGATGCTTTTTGAAAGCATAGACCTCTCAGTCACTTGCTCTCTCCCTCTCACACACACACACAACCACACAAAGAGCCCCCATTCCTGGAGAACATGTACAATGCAACACAAACCCCACGCCGACACTATCCTCCCACATAATACCTTACCAGGCATCTACTCTTTGAGCTACAAATCAAATCTGGTGGGCGTTATCACACACACAGGAGAGAATAGAACTGAACAAAATCCTCCAGGACGACAGCATTTCACTTGGGCCATATGAAAAGGAAGTGGAAAGAAAAAACGTAAGACAATTAACTGCTGAGTGTGAAGTGGTGTGTGATTAGAATTTTTTTTCTTACAGACCAATTGATGTTTGAAATATCTAGAGAAAGAATTGTGTTTTGGGTTGTTTTTTTTTTTGCATTGGAAGGACTTCATTTTATAGCGTACTATTTTAGCATTGGCTGAAATGATTGAAAAAAAATTTAATCAGGAATGGTTAACAGTGTCAGACTTGAAGCAGAAATGCTTCCCACTTGTCAAATATAAAAATGTTTTATTTATCTCATACAATGACGACTTATTTTAGGATTTTGGACTATTAGTCTGAAAAAAAGAGGCCTTGGAAAAATCCTGATCTCTATTTTTCATTATTTTCTGTTATTTTACATCACATTAGTCAATTGAGAAGGTAATTGGATTCTCTTAAAAGTTTTATAACGTGTTTTTGACATGTGATGACCACGATCTGGCCTACATGAAGATCTTCATTGACTTCTGCTAATAGGAAATACCAAAATCTGGTAAAAATTTTCTTCGGCTGACAGTGTCCTTGTGGCATTGCATTTAAACACATTACAATTAAAAAGAAAAAGATGAAAACCAACAAAACTTTTCCTGTCCTTTGGTTTGACCAGCTTCTTTTGTGACGAACTAGCAGGAATAATGTGAATGTGTTTCAGACATTGTTAGAACTTTTTCTTGTGCTTATATAGGACGGCATTATTAACAGCATGATGCTGAGTTTAAAAAAAAAAATGCCCAAGGCCTAAATGACAGACTAATTGTACCTTCTCTGACAAACAGACCTGACATCCATAATTATAAAAAGACAAGGACCACACGCAAACCTACAACAATTACAAAAGCCAGTGTGATGGAATCAGAATCAGAAATCTCCCTTCTATACAATCAGTTCTGCCCTGTAGCAATGAGCCTCAAAAAGCTCCGGGCTATTTTTGATCTAGGACAGCTTTATACACTTTGGGACAGCGTCTCCCCTTTTCTCCGAGCTGACTTCATCTTCTATTTTCCTTTCCAAAATCATCTCAGTCGCACACCTCATGGGTTTGCATCCCTGTGCCAGCCCAGTGAAAATGGGAATGTTTCTCATACATGGAGTGCCTATACCGTCAAAGATATACCTTCAACATTATCCGTTTACTGAGATTTCCAAATGTGCTGTTGTCCCTGGTTACCAACACACATTTAGAGGCAATGTATGAGGATGAATAAAATGTATGAAATAAATTTAACAAGTTTTCTTAGGTTCATCTGTTGGTCTTCATGAGCGTAATAACCAATTCAGAAATAATTGGGCAATTAAAGAGTAGTGATAATTTCGGTTAAAGCATTGAGCACTTAATTTTTCTATTTTTTATAGACCTTGAGCTATCATGAATGATCTGGTGTAAAATGAAGTCCAAAATTGCAGATATTTATAGTGGGTAAAAGTAACAAACATTGAAACAGTTTTATTTACATCCCAGTATTACCTTCACTGAGGATAAAAGGAGTAGAAATGGCAGCAAGACAGTTGTTCTTTCTAGCAAAGTCTATATAGGCTTGCCTAGAAATGCCTACAGGTAGCATATGAAAGGTGCAGTAAAATGGTAATGCTCATCGGTGCAGCGGCTTCTCTAGCTTCCAGTACTATTGCCGTTCTTGTTGCCAACTCTGCTCTAGTAGTGTTCTTTAGTTTGCTCCCCACTGGGGTATGGATAGCGTGCACTAACAACACAAACTGGACTAATGTATCTATTACAAAATCCATAAACCTCTACCTCACTCACAACACCCAAATGTACACTGTACTTATTAAAAGCCATTTTGCAGACTATCATTCTTCGTACATTACCACTCTGCTGCTGTACACTTCACAGGTTATACTGTGACGTACTGTGTTTTGGTTACTTACTGGGTTACCTCAGTAATTCCTCATCCTTCTTTTTTCGTCTCTCTCTGTGTTTAGTTTAGCAATAGTAATATTCTCTACTTTCTCTAACTGCGTTTAGTTTAATAATATTAGCCTCTCTTTCTTGAATCTTTCAGTTTTCCCCGATTTATCTTGTTAGATTTTATTTATTAATGGTTGAACTTAACCAACGCTTGTCTTTGTGGCAATTGCCAGGTCGTAAGTCACAAATATCACTCCCATTTCATGTAAATGCAACTGGAATGACAATAAAAACTCCTTGAGTCCTTGAAATTAGCCTGAAGACCCATTATGTAAGAAATGTGGCAGAGCACGAGTAGAGTATAAAAAACCAGATGAACCGTTAAGGGTTCTTGATAGCATGTGGTGAATTTTCTACAGCGGTCTGTATCAATAGTGGAGCTCTACTTGCACTTTAAAGATTATCAGTGGTTTATTTTACAGACTAATATTATATTGCAGGACAGGTGGAAAAATTCGTAAATTTTTAATTTACCAGGACCTTCTGAGACTTCAAGGGCAACCCCATGTGTAAGCCAACATAGCAGTAGCAATTAATGTCAGAGAAAGAAATGCCTCAAACAAAACTTGTATTCTTATTGAACAAACATAACATAAATCTCATGTGCAATTCTCTGCACAAATGAATGATAATAGGGTAGTGAATCAATTTTTAGATTTCAATTAAAATGGCTCAATGACATTTTTTTCTAGTTTACCTTACACTGAAACGGTTTATTTATAGATGCAATCCCTTGGGTGGCTCGCTTCACAGATGTGCAATGTTGTCTTTGGCATATGTTTCTGCATCCTATCCATTTCATTGGATTCATGAGCTGAGCAATTAACATGAAATGTTGCAAGTATACATGTACATCTAAAAACTGAACAGTTTAACTTAAGTCTGGCAACTCTGTTATCTTCTTACTTGCCAAGAGGTTATTCAAGTAAACGACTTTCCTTTGGGTTAGGTAAGGAACTCCACCTTGTCACCATATGCAGTTTTTCCTGAAGGAATTGGCCAGCTGCTGCACAAAGACCGGTGAACAATCTATCTTGGCCTTATAAATGGTTACTGGGCTGTTTGCTTATTATTTTTGGGTATGAGGTGGGGGCCCCCTTTGCTTTGCAATACCCCACTCAGCTGTGTACAATATAGACCGTAGAGGTGGTGGTGGTGGTGGTGGTGAGGAATAATAATGAGCCAAATAAATTTTCAACAGTGGCACAGCTGCATATAGGAAAAACTGTGTAATTGCAGCAATATGCGTAAGACTTTTCTCCACTCTGTGTAGTACTGGCTGGAAGCAGTAACCTTCAGTATGTTTGACCACAGAGCACACTTAGTGAAAGCATAAAACTCAAAATGTGGGCCAAATTAGTGATAACTAACAAATTACCATGTCATTAACGAAAATAACTTGGGCAAATAACTTTAAGGCACAAACTGATAATGAGTTGGATTTTGAGTTTTTATAATCACTTAAACATTTTTAAAATTGCTTTGTAAAAAAAATAATAGGGTAATAGGTAATAAGTCTGCCATTAGTCTGGGCATAACAACAATTTAACAACTAATTGAAGAAATATACCGAAAATTAGCTCCTGTAAATTAGCCCATTCTAAGGAGAGTAAAGGGAGAAAAAACCCCATACACTAAGCAATGTGCTTGAACTCTTAACAAACACACACACAAAAGCAAACAGCTTCATAACCCAGATCTGGGCAGTTAAACTCAAAATAAACAATTAATAATACCAGGGGATATTAAGAGCAGACAGAAATTATTGTCCCCTTATGGAGGTGGGTTGTGGCAAACACTACGGATGCAATGATACACGACTCCATTTTGATATGACTTCAGATGCTGGGTTTACACTTTTTTAATAAATGGTATGAGCTTGCAGACAAATTATGACCGAAAAGATTCCTTTAATTATGTCTCAAACAAAGACCACTGCATTTCTGAGGTTGGGTGTAGCTGCAAAACACAAACTTGTATATTTTGATTGCATGTTCAAAAAAAAACATATATGCATTTAAATATATGAATACTACAAAATACATGTTCTTATCTTCAACAAATTCAAGAGAAAATACTGCCACACCTCCGTTTTGTAACTGGTCTGTGGATCCTGGATTTAACCCTAGCGACATTGGTTTGGTTCTGGCCAGCGTCATTTGCCGATTGATATTCCCCTCTTATTTCGCCCCCATTTCCTGTCACTCTTCAAGCTGTCCTATCGAGTAGTGGCACAAAAAAAAGAGGGGGGGGAGCAAGTCTATCAATTTCTACTTGGCTCCGGATGCATCGTTACATCCTTAGCAAACACCAGAGGAAAGATTTTCCTTTGCACAATTTACCATAAATATTGAGCAGGAGGGGCAGGGCGACATGATGCTTAGCACTGTTGCCCCACAGTAAAAAGTTTGTGGGTTGGATTCCTGAGCCTTCCTGTGTGGAGTATGCATATTCTCCCTGTGCCTGAGTGGGTTGTCTCCCACAGTCTACACATGCACGTATAGGGTAACTGGTGACCCCTTAAATTGTTGATATGCGAGTGTGAGAATCCAGGGTGGAACCCACCCTTGCCCAAAAGGCCAGCTGGGTGCAATCCTGACAAATAAGCGGTTGAAAATGAAATGAAGTTATATAAATGCCTGTAGATCTGCTGTTGACCTAGTAGGCAGGTGTCCAAACAAAACACAATGTATAAACCAAATGTTTTATTTCTTTGCATTTGTCCGCAGGGTAAATAAAATGTTTGGCCCCAAGATTAAAAGTGCAAATATGCATTGAGATTGATGCACTTTTAGTCTCAGCCAAACATACACGTCTGTGACCATCACCAGCCCTCCCTGGAAACTAGTGTATCAATCTTTGAGGGAAATTTACTTTGTGAGGCAATGCAGTGCTACACGACACTTAATGTAGGGGGTGGGGGGGCAGGGGGAGGACAAAGGACAGACAGTTTGTGAAAAGATGAAAAGGGGAAAAACAGGCATTGCTGTAGTATGCAGTATAGTGAAGGTTACTGTATTGATCATTGGATCACAAGTGGGAGGCCTGAAAGTCAAGGAAGAGTAGACAGCAGAAATATGCAGGGGGGAGACCCATCAGTCCTTTATGATGTTTTGAAGCCATTTTGTCTTCTAGTGATCAAAAAAGTAAGGCCAACACCAACAGTAAATCATATTACACTACTGTTGTTACATAGAGCTACAGTTGGAAAAGCAAAGATATTACATTGACTTAGTCCCATTAAGCCATCACAGTGTAGCAGGAAACCTGCACGCATAATAGCATGGCCATGTAAGTGAAAATAAATAGATAAATTAATAAATAAGTGTGGCGATCATCCATTTTATTTTCATAATGATTTTTCTACAGTGACGTGTCAAGAGCCTTTTCAAATTGGGCCCCATGAGTAACTAACCTTTCATCAGATATAGCAAGGTTGTAAAAAAAATAAAATAAAGAAAGCAGAGTCTTAATCTTCCAAAACATAAAACACAAACTAAACTGCAACTCTTTTATGTCCCCATGAAATGTTTAGCTGCACGCACGAGCACACACACACACACACACACACACACACACACACACACACACACACACACACACCCACACACACACACACACACACACACACACACACCTGAAATCGTTCAATAATCAAGATGTAGCTAGACAATGAACTCATCTCATCCAAATATGGCGTAGACTAACACTGCAAAGCACTCTTAATTTTGTAGCACTACAGATCACTAAATCACAAAAATTAAATAAAATAAATATACTATAAATTGGTCCCCATGGTCATAGGTAACCGTTATCTCTCGAGTATATACTCAAATCTTCAGTGATGACAATTTTCCCATCATATACATGTATACCTGTAAAAGGCTGATCAGAAACTCTTACTTGGCAGGCAAAATAAATACATAAATAAAATTTCAAGGAGAGATCTTCCTAAGTAAATCTGATTTCTATAATCCCCTACTGCGATTATGGAAACTGTGCTCCTCCATCACGTTCATCAACAGTTTTTAAGGTAGATTGACGAAGAAGGAAAACTGCCTTCTTTGGAACATGTAAGCATAAAATATTTCCAGCAGCATTCCTGTACAAACAGCAGAATAAACACAACCAACTAAATCTCCTCTGTTCTACAGAGCGCTACGAATATACATCATCACTCCATCAACAGCTGTACTTTCATTTTATTGGGCAAGATACAAAGTTCGGCAAGACAATGGAGAATCTATTGAATTGCGGAAATCATATAATTGGTATGCAGTCAAAAGGTTACAATCACAAAAAGAAGATATTACACATTAACATGAGCATTTCATTAACTGATCTGATGACAATTTAAACACAATAAGTTCAGTTGACGGGGCGGATGCAACAAGACAAATATCACCTTCAACAGCACAGCATAGATGTAGACTGCGAGGTGAAAAATAATGTATGCATAACAGAATTGCTACCCCAAATATCCCAGTTAATTTAATGTTTAATGTTCACCAGTGGGGATGTCACAGGATCTGATACTTCAGGAACAATTAGGTAGCAAAATTCAGAAAACTTGTTTAATTCTGATACTATTTCTAAAGTAATAAATGTTGGAGGTACTGGTACTGTGACTTTAAATGGTAAATGGTACTTTTCACACCATGGAGTAGCCACATTGTTAGTCAATTTAAACTACTGCTGGTACGCTGACCATATGGTGGTGTGTGCATGCAGGAGTGTGGACAGCAGCCGTAAAAAAAAAAAAAAAAGTGGTATTTAAAAATTGTATAAGTTCACGTTTTACTGGTAAGGCCATTTGGCCTTTGATGCATGAATCTTTATGGGGGGGGGAGGGGAACAAAAAAAACTGTAATCTAACAAATGATATGAAAAATACAGTTTTTACTTTTTTAATGCAGTCTGTTATCGTGCATTAATTAAGATAGTGTAAGGTATTCATTTACAAGAGTCTTGAAATGCATTTCATTTCAGAGAACTAACATAAATCCTTTTGCACATTAAAGTTATTATTTCAACTGTCAAGGGGCAAATAAAGGAGGCAGAGCTAAAAATAGAAATTAATTAGAACAACACTGATGCGTTAGTGATATCTCTCTTGACAATAACCATTGCCGTTGTTAAATTTCTATCCTGGCACCAAGCATCACTTTTCTGGTCTTTTGACACCACAATCTACCATTTTTGATGTTACTAGTTTTTTTGTGCATCCCTATAATAACAGTAATTTAAGGTAACATTAAACTGTCAAGTAATCAATTAGCTGATCAACATAAAATGGACCTGATAGTATTCTGATAATCTATTGCTCAGTCATCATTGTTTATCAAGGGAAAAGTTTTACTTTTTTAATAACAACAAAATTAGTATATGAGTAGCTTACCCTGGCATTTTAGTTTAAATGATTTACAAATCAATTAACAAAATAATAATTAGATGGATGAACTGGCAAATGGAAACAATAACTAGCTACATCCCTGGTTTGATTAATGAACTATAGTAATTTAAAGCGTTTCATCAGTATTAACCTTTAAATGAAGCAACATTATGTTCCCATCTGCTAGCCTCCACAAAAACAAGTTGGTCATTAAATTGAGGTACTAACTGAAAGAGAAGATTAAAGAGGGGAGGGGGAATCTGGAAGATGTTGTCTGTATGTGTTTTGTTCACTTATCTGTGATGAGAAACTCATTAAGTGGGCTTGAACCACGCGGGAATGAAGTGGTGGAAAGACAGTCTGTTATAGAACCACCGAGTCTCGTAACATTAAGTGACTCCAGCTTTCAATAGCATGACAGTTTTATGGTTTCATTGTGCAGCCCACCATTCTCTTGAGTCTACACTCAACGCATGCCAAAACCCAAATGCCCACTCCTTTTTCTGTAACATGGCAGAAAGGGGTCACCTTAAACTGAATATTTAATTAAAATAGCAATTTATTAAAAACTAATATTAAGCTCAGTTCAATATCACCCAATTTTATTACAATTAGCTCTGTTCTACAAAAAAGTACTTTTTTTTTTTGTAATACAACCAAAATACAAATTTGACCTTTTTTTTTGTCAAGGTTGACCATTGACCTTGCATTTAATTATTTCATTATGGGGGTGCAATCCTGCCAGGGGAACCACTGTAGCACTGTTTGCAATTCTTGATTTGATAAAAGTGTGACAAAGATTGAGCAGTGTCATCACAGCCAAGACTGTATTCTTATTTCATCCAGTGGAAACACTATGTTATTCAGCTTGGTGAAAGGAGAGGTAATTATCAAATGCAATACACTTTTTTGAATCCAATTTTAACATAATTCAAAAATTTTTAATTAAAAATACATTACATCAGCGAATGTGCACCATACATGGAGCAGTGCGCTACTTCGAGTGTGGAAGCATTATCTGAAATGTACACAGTTTACTTACAGTGTCACTCTGCTGAGGGCCAAGAAGAGTAGTATCTAAAATCCCTTTAGAGTGATAAGGCTTCTTGAATTAAATGGGATTTGTAGTCAATGACTAAAGCAAGTAATCCCTAACCCAAAAAGAGATGACTGCAAAGAGGATTCATTTCATTAATAAGGAAAAGGGGAAAAGATGAAAATATGCCTTTAGCATAGTGTGTAATCCTTTCTTTGGCACTATGCAAGGCTGCATTTAGCCCCCTGTATTATGACAGTTAGATATACTGGAGTGATACCCTGTCAGACTATTAAATCTCCTGTACTGCTGAGATAAGGTGACATAAAATTACCCATGACGAATTTCGATAACCTAGCAGCTTATCGACCACTGCTGGCGTCTTCTATTTTTTCTACTTTATATTGAATACATGTTTAGGATGCCGTGGGATTTGAAATTGTCACCATAGAATCTGTGAACTTGAGGTGAGAATATTCTGTTTTCTGATATGTGACAGACTAACAGATTTCTTCATTAATCATAAAATTATGCTTCTTGATCATTTGTGTCTCAACGTTAACCATCCCAAGGTAAATCCCTGTGCAGTGGTTCCCCTGGCAGTAGCTGGGATCCTTGTGTGAGTGGACCTGGCAGAACTACATGTTTGTTTTGAACCTAGTATTAATACCCCAAACTAAGTGTGTGTGTGTGTGTGTGTGTGTGTGTGTGTGTGTGTATACACAGAATACTCGACATCTCTCATTTTGAGCAGAAAGTGCGTGTCAACAAAACGTTTCGCAAAACTTAAGAACCAAAGAGCTCCACTCCAAAACAGCTGCAGTCTGTGAGGGATCAGGACAGTGTGGAAGCGTTTACCATCACATTGGTGGTGAAGTACGTAGTTTTGTTCATCAGAGTACGGCATGCACTGACGGTGCACTGCATTCCTCAGATAGACAGCAAAGCCAAAACAGCCATGGTTGGACAAAAATGGTCACACTCAAACAAGCATAAGACACCATTTTGAAAATCCACCGATTTTCTGCATAACAACTCCGAGATGCCATCTTGCCAATTATCACCGGATTAGCCACCGTTAGCACGGCCGTTCAACCGTTCCCAAGCACCGCCGTGTAGGAATCCGGTGCGGCTCTCACAATACTAACGTTAGCTTAGCTCGACCTGCTAGCCTAAATTTACCCCAGCTAACCCGCCGTAGCATCCCCTGCATCCCTCTGCACACGCTGCTCAAATGGCTAATTAGCGAGCTAGCTGGGGCGAGATTAGCAAACGGGAATGAAAACACACGCAGAAGGTCAAAAGGAGACCGCACCGACGCCAGCGGTGGCTACTTTACACCACTTTCCCTCCAAACAACAAGCGAGAAAAGCCCTACCACCGGCTGGACAACGAGTATCGGTTAGATTCCGCTATTTGAGCTAGCCCAATTAGCTTAGCCCGCTAGCTCACCCAGTGTAGCCTCCACCGCGGAGGACAATTGAAGGGATACAGGAGGAGGAGGAGGAAAAAAAAAAGACAAGGGAAAAAAAAACCCGAACAACTAGCAAGTCGACACATGGACAATCCCTGTCCTCCGCAATAAACAACAAATGGGACTCACCAAAGCCACTCGGTCGAAGTAAAATACGAGACTCCCCGTCTGTCCGTGCGCGTGTGTGTGTGTACGTGCTCTCTCCCTTGTGTCTGCAGCGCTCAGGTCGGTGCGGACTGGCTCTGTTACAGCGGCGTTTTGTCGGGCCAGTAGCGCTGGGAAGACAGCTTTCACCCGAAGAGACGGCCGCCGTGTGGGGGATGGGGATGCACTGCCGGGAGGGAGGGAGAGGGAGGGAGAGAGGGAGGGAGAGATGCAGGGATGCAAGCAGAGAGAAGGGGGCCCGACCACCGATCACATACTATATCTAAGATATAATTATAGCAATGATAATAATATTAATGGAGACTGAAGTGCAACCAGTTGGAAAACAACGCATCACTTAAAATGGTCTCGGGTTTTGTTTTCAGATGGACTCCTCTCATTCGCTCAGTAATGACGCATCTATTGTCAGTATAAATCGACTTGATGGATGAGTCTCCCACTGAAATGAAGGAATATAGTCTAATTTGTCTAATGTAGCGTACCCACGATGTTAGTTCTTTGTTCTTTGTGTGTGTGTTTTGAACACTTTTCTCCAAAATTGACTACCTAGTTGCGTCGAGGAGAGATCAGCACCAGTAGGCTGTTGTCTATATGTGGATATTTTTATTCTCGTTAATCCCGGGGCTATTTCGTACTGTAGTAGTATTGGCGCATGTGTAAGAAGGCCTGCTGCGATGCATCTTCTTTTATAATCAACATTTCCAGGCAGGAGAGTGCTCCTTGGTCAGCAGCTGCCAGCGGCTCTGTGGTGGTGAAACGGTACTGCAGCAAAACCAGAAGCTCGTTTTCACCAATTCAGACTTGCTCAATCAATTTCAAAAAGAAATTGTGCTTCACAGCGATGCCGCGCCACCCAGTGGTGACAACATGCATTACACCATGCTGCCTCGAATTTTCTGAGTTAACATAGTTCAAAATATGTGTTGTTTCTTGCAGCATACACGCTATAAATATATATCTATATTAATATATAGATATATATTAAGTGTGACGGCTCTGCGCATTATTTTAACCGTTCTTGGACTTGAGTCTTCTGAACAGAGTGGATCTTGGATGTTGTTCTTGCAGACTCACTCTCCATTTCTCCATTACCACAACAGCCTTTACTTTTGACAACCTTTCTCTTTCTGTTCACGTTCCTTCAGTCTGGACCATGGTTGGCACACAGTGATGCTCAGCTATCACCCGTTTGTTATATTGTGTCTGGATCTTTCATATTCCACATCTAATTTTGACCTTGGGACTTCCAGCCCATGTTTGCCTCATTTTTTTCTCTTTGCTCTATGCCAGCTACTTGGTTATGATGGTCCTAACATTGTACTGGATGTGCACCTTGCCTGCTAACATCACACCCTCTGCTGTTATATGTTGGATTGTCTCAGGGGCTTCTTTGCAGGGTCTTGTCTGGTGACCTGCCTGGTGACCTCTATTGATCTTATGTTAAAGGCCTGTTCTTGTACTGCCATGTTTAGCACATCTGGTTAGTATCCTGTAGTGTCCATACTCCTCTAAATTGGGTATTTTTCATGCAAACTGCACACAGAGAGCCCCAAAAATCAAACCTGGAATCTTCCTGCCGTGATGTACCATCTCACCATGCCGCCCCTCTTTAGTTAATTCCGTCATTACGATACGTATAAAACAAGTTGAACAATAAATTTAAACTTAACCTATTACAGCATATTTGGGAAGCCTCATTAAAACCTATTTGTGGTGAAAGTAGTTATTATATTAACCCAGACACTGAGATCTGAGCGTTCAGCTGACCAATATGAAAGAACTGCATTTCCCAGCGGCCATTGCGCCTTGATCACAGACAAAGAAGTGTGTATGCTCATTCGATGCTTCAATTCCACGGAGTTAAAAAAGAGGAAGAAGAAGAAGAATTTAATTATACAAGACAAAACAGAAAATTCGAGATGAAGACGACGTTAGCTAAAAGCAAAACAAAAAACAAAAAGGTTTCCGAAGCATCGCGTGATTTTACGTTTCCGGAAGTTGGAATGCCATGAGAAAGAGAGCTGTCCGAGGTGCTGACACTGTGAGTAGTGCTTGCCCTGCATCTGAACATACCGGTATGTTATATCTTACCCTTGTTCTTATATTTGCATGTGGTTGACTTCTAACAGCGATGCATCATCCTAGAGTACTGCTTGATAATGCCTAGACAGATATCATGTTCTTTTCTTTAACTGCTCTCAGTAATATGCTTATACTGTAGCATGGAATTGGGCAACAGATATGCTTAGTAACATATTTATGCTATTCACCTCCCTGTAACAGAAGAACACACATATATAGGCTAAGATTCACTATACTTTTTGGAAATGCATGATGACTATATATATATATATATATATATATATATTTTATCTCTCTCTCTTTCTCTCTCTCTCTCTCTCTCTCTATATATATATATATATATAGAGAGAGAGAGAGAGAGAGAAATTTTTTATTTAATTTATTCTTGTCAGAATTTGGGAAAATGGATGAAAATCAAGAGTCATCCTCTTGCACCACCACAACCCAAAACTCAAGCAACAGTCCTCCCAGTATTGGACCTGGCAGTTCTCCACAATGCAACGGGGCCCCTGAGCACCGGACCCTGCTGCGGGTGTCTGAGTCTCACGGATTGCAGCTCCTGGGTGTGTTAAGATCCTTGAGAGAGCGAGGCTTACTGTTTGACTTCACCATTAAGGTTCAGGAACGCAGTTTTCTCTGTCATCGCTGCGTCCTTGCAGCATGCAGTGATTTTTTCAGGTATCTATTTGTCTATCCATCCATCTATCTATCTACCTATCTATCTATTTTACTATTCATCGATCTATCAATGCGTCATTTTTCTGTGTTTAGGGCTATGTTTGAGGTGGACATGAGAGAACGTGGTGACGGTTCAGTTACTCTGGGTAATCTGTGTCCAGCTGCAGTGGGTTCATTCCTGGACTTTGCGTACTCTGGAGAGGCACTCATCACTGAAAGCAATGTAGATATGCTGTTCCAGCTTGCCTCCTTTCTACAGGTAGAAATAAAACCATATATAATTTCCCTTTTATTCCTCTCAAACATGCATCATGTCTATAAGAGAACTAAATTGGTTTCAGCCTCAGATAAATGGTCAAGACTAACTACTTGAAATGATTTGAAATGAAATACACCAGAATACACAAAACTACAAACTCTAGCCCAGAAATCTATTCCTACATATTAAGCTGTCACACTATATCTGCTAATATCTCAATGAATTTTAGACCATATCCTGCATTTAAATTGTGAATCATTATTTGTATAATTACAAGCACATCTCTCCACTGGCAGCCATTTTGTCATCAGTTCAGTTCATATATGAGGAGAGGCTACTGTGAATTATAATAGCACAAACTCTACTTAACAGTGATAGATATTTGCAAAAAAAAAAAAAAAAAGACCAAGGCTTAATGTAGTACTCAGGTTCTCGTCTTAGCGGATCTCAACTTTAATTCACTGAATTGAATTAATCCAAACTTGCGGTATTTTATCTGTGTACGATATATATTTCAAATATTTCATGTCTATATTTTCCCCAATGCTGTTGCTTTTTTCAGGTATCAGTCTTGTCCAAAGCATGCAGTGACTTCCTGATAGGAACCATGGATCTTTGTAACTGTCTATCCCTGTTGTCGCTTGCTGAGGGTTATGGCTCGGCTTCTCTCCTTAAAAGTGCTAATGAGTTTGTGGTTCAGAATTTCTCTGAACTCTCCAAAACTCAGGACTTCCTGGATATGCAGGTGCTGCTTCAGAGCAAAGTCTCTTTTTTATTACAGAAGCTACGTTTGCTATGATGACTATAGATGACATTTTTGAATTAATAAAATATGGCCCTTCTTCTGTTGTGTAAGATTAGATAAAGTAATTCAAAGTAAGAGTATGATGGACTCATTCTGTGTCTTATTTGTGTCTTATAGATAAATGTGTTGGAGACATGCCTAAAGTCAGATAATTTAAATATGCCCAGTGAGGAGGAAGTGGTTTTGTCACTTCTCAGATGGATACACCATGATCTCCCAGAACGACAGAACTTGTTTCATGGATTGTTATCTCTAACCAGACTGCATCATCTACCTGCATCTGCATTAAAGGTATCAACACCCTACATTTGTCAGAGCTGGGCTTTCATACCAGCTCCAGTCTTATTATTCTCTAATCCTTCCGAATGCTGCTTCCCCCTTACCTTGTTTTTCAGACTCTGCATGATTCAGACAGCCTGATCTGCAATGATGAGTCCTGTCGTGTCCTCCTGTCAGAGGCCCAGAATAGGCACACTCAGTACAATGGCCTCCTCACTGATGCAAGGCCAGCAACTGTGCAGAGCTACATCTATATCCACAAGACGGAGGAAAACGGAGAGATCCGCCACACCTTCTGTTACTGTCTGGAAACAGACCAGTGGAAAGAGCTGGAATTGGGAAATGGGGAAGAGACGACGACGTTGCCAGATCCACCGGGATCATACCTGACCAGCTATGGTGAGAAGGTAAGGTTTGGGGTTACAAGGGCTTCTCTCTAGAACAGGAGTTCCCACATTAAAATTAAGGAACACTAACCTCTTTGGAACCATTCCTATGAATAAATGTGATGATACAAAATAGAGGCAATCTATTGTCATTTTCATAACTTCACAAACAAATAAAATAAAAATTATTTTAATAAAAATAAAAATCACATTGAACACCTTCAAATCCTTAAAATTAGAATGAGATGTTCAAGGAGAGTTTGTTGATTTTCACCACCTTGCCCTCTTTCTTCTGGATATAAGATGTTTGTTACAGGTGGCTGTCGTGGAAACTGTTGCCGGGCGATACGTCTCCATGTGGCAGAGCCATTTCACGATGCCACAGATGAGGTTTGGTGTTTCTGTCCTGTGACCCTTACCTGCACACCTGCCCCGGTCATGCTGAAGCCCCGCACCATGCATACAGCGGTGGCCTGTCT
This sequence comes from Echeneis naucrates, assembly GCF_900963305.1. Classification (NCBI taxonomy): domain Eukaryota; kingdom Metazoa; phylum Chordata; class Actinopteri; order Carangiformes; family Echeneidae; genus Echeneis; species Echeneis naucrates. Next base: position 17,452,287 of record NC_042523.1, on the reverse strand, counting down.
GGACCGAGTGTATGTCATCGGGGGACGCTCCAAGGGGCCCAGAGGGGGGGCTCCCAGTCTGCTGGAGGTAATAAATCGTCATTTAAATACAACTGTGACCAAATTTGTGTGTGAAATGTGCTGGACAAAGTCTGTGTTTTTCTTCTATTCCAGGTGGAGTATTATAACCCCCTGAACAAGACCTGGTGCTCAGTTAGCGCCCTGCCTACTGCCATCTTCTACCCTGAGGCCAGTGCTTGTGGGAGTGCTATCTATACTCTTGGATCAGAGGTGGAACTCACAGACTCCTTCAATCCCTCATTGGACTGCTTCTTCTGCTATGATGCTCAACTGGACCAGTGGAGCCGTCTGGTGGCAGAGTTTGGCCAGTTCTTCCATGCGACACTCGTCAAGGCGGTGTCCATTCACAACACACTGCATCTCTGTGACCTGTCAACTTATAAGGTGTAGCATTAGAGGGGCATTAATCAGCCGTTGTTTGTTCTCTGAAGATAGTAACCAGGATCATGTTATTTAAGTGTCATTTAAGCGTTTCCTTTTGCCCATCCAGGTATACAGTTTCTGTCCAGAGACCTGTGTGTGGAAGGGTGAAGGTTCATTTGAGTGTGCAGGATTTAATGCCGGAGCTGTTGGTATGAGGGACAGAATCTATATTCTGGGTGGAGATTATTCCCCTGATGAGATCACCGATGAAGTTCAGGTAGGAAAAAATGTTTTTATCATCCACAAAAGTTAATTGGTGGTGATCTAATTTTCCATCGGGCTCTGTTAAAGCAGCAGAATCCCTTTCACACTGGATATTTAATGGGGCCCTATTAGATGTCCATGAGTGTGCTTTGAGAAAGGTGATATTGGAGAGAAACCCAGGCCTGAATAAAATCAGGAAATGATGATATCACGTGATAAATGGTTGTGAAAATAGAGATTTGAAATTAGATCCTGCTTACAGCGATAGTAACTGTAGTTCAGTTTAATTTAAACAAAATTTGTCAAGTAACTCTAACTATTCTTCTCTAATGGGCAGCACTTTATTCGTTATCCTTACGCTGTATTACCTTACAGTGCTTCATTGTGTGTATTGTGTGCAGGTGTATTACAGCGGGAGGAGTCAATGGGAGGAAGTGGCGCCCATGCCCAAGGCGCTCACTGAGTTCCACTGCCAGCTGATCAGCTTCAATAGATACCGAGACCCGTGGGGTGACACAGCATGATGCACAGCAGAGACACAATCATGCACAACCACACACCAAATGAGTGCGAGTGGATGTGCATGCGTTACATGTTGTGTGCAACTCCCCACGAGTCGCCCCTGCCTTTCCAACCCGTGCGCATGATGGACAGCTAACACCTCAAGAGAGAATGACAATCAAGAGTTTGTCTTCAACTAACATCACATCTCCTCTTATAGCTCATCATACCACAGACCATCTGAGCCAAATTATTTATTTTTTTATTTCAAGATTTGATCGTTTAAATAGTTTTATGTGAAACACCTGCTGTCATCAGCTTGTTTTTGTGTCAATCTAAATATGGTCACTCCCATGGAGGAACCCTATTGAGCAGAAAACTATTTTAGAAATCCTATTTTAGTACACAAGTATTTTCTTGTCCGATTAATGTTTCAAGTGGAGAATCCACTCAAAGAAGAACTCACGGTATATGTAAATTTATCAGCTCTCTTAAAGCAAAAAACATTATTATGTAACAGCTTTGGACTACATTTAAAAGTCATCACAAAGAATTTGGCCTGTTTGTTTTTTGTTTTGTTTTTTTACCAAATTTGGTCATATTCCACTCAGAAGATTATTTTTTTTCTGTAAACCTCTGGAAACTATTAACCTGCCTATCTGAATGCCATTTCATTTATTTAACAGCAAAGATTTGAAAAGACTGCAATTTGTGATATTTCTTTACATATTATTTTAATTATTTGCAAGTTATTTATTAATTCTTAACTCATGGTTAATTCTTTTTTCTATCGGATAGAGATCTGCGCATGTAAAATTTTCAACTCAGCGATATACTTTCATAGCAATACTGTGCAAATTATCTGGATGGATTTTCACTTGCCTTTGTTCTGTTTCACTGTCATGTCTACGTGCATGCCTTGTTTCTCCTCACGTGGGTTATCACACACACCAGCGCAACAGCTGTCAAAACACATAAATCACCTGATCTTATTCTGTAAATGCTTGGTTGATGCCAATGTGCTGCTTTATCTGTACCTGCCAATCATAACGAAACACGCTGCAGCTTCAAAGCATGCTATGACCATAAGTATTTAGGAAAATGCAAGGAGGAAAATATGGGATTCATATTGTGAATAATGAATGTGTTTTGGTGCTGTGAAAAAAATGGTAGAAGTCAACAAATGAAAGACTGCTTTGTGGCAAAAAGTGAACATAAACATAATGATACATTTTTTTGTGTCCATGTCTAAATACAGTGTCAACATTTGACATATTCATTACTCTAGCAGAAACAGACCAATAGTTCAATGTATGGAAGGTCTTATGACTGACACAGTGACATGGGTTACTGTTATACTAATAGGTATATTGGCATTGTTTTATTTTATTGCTTGTTTTATAGCAATTACTTTTCACGGTGGTTTCACAGTGAAAAACTAGACGCTCAAAGGTCATTTTTATTCACTTTCCGTTTAATGATCTGTTTTAATCTGTTTTAATCATCTTGCTCTTGCCAGAATTTCAAGGCTGCATTCAAACAACATCTCAGAATACGAGCTCGGTTCCAGGACAATCATTTTCTGACCTCAGATAGATACTAGAGCGCTGGATCAGACCAGTAAGTGTGGTTTAAAAGAATGAAAAGATGTAAACACTGTGTCTGGACAAGGTCCTACAGTAATCATGCTGGCTTCCCTCCACATCCATATCTCCATCCTCTCTGCCTCCCATTGATCTCATTACTTCTTGCTTCATGTTCAGTCCTGGTAAGTTTTCACCAGCAGCCACATAAGCAGCACAGTGATTAAGACGATCATGAAGTTGAGGAACAGCTCCTGTGCTGAGCGGTCCATGGTGGTATCACTGGTGGTAGCCTGGTGAGAAGCAGAGGGACCTACTGAAGGAGGGGAAAGAAGGTGGAAGCGTAGCAGATGGATGTGGCTTCTTAATCCACAACCTGGCGGGGGCAGAGAGGGGGGAGAAATCACACAACATTTTAAGTCAACACATGCCAATAGATGTAGGAATGGTAAAAGCCTATGAGTATGTATGTTGACTCTGTTATCATGGATTACAGGGATCAGTCACTTCTCAATTGGGTTGCTGCATCTGTTCACTGCGGCCATCACTCAACAAGGAGCCAACCCAATATATCCCCTTACACACACACACACGCACACACACACGCACACACACAGACATAACCCAAACATAACCCCATAATACACTACATGCAAACAATGAAGACAGAGAAATTGCTTTCAGTAAAAGTAGCTCATCCACAAAAAGATCAAATGCATCGAGCTCATTCCTCAAATTAAAGTTGCAGAAAATTGGATTGGTATTGGTAACCGAAATGATTACAAAAGTAATGACACCATTAGTCAAAGTGAGAGTCCAAATCACATCCTGTCAGGCAGTTGTTACCTTTCCTCTTTAGGCTGTGATCTCAGGATGAACTGGAAGATACCGAATCAGATGTTTTCGTCCGCTTTTTAAAAAATCTTGACCTCTGATTCGGTACTTTGTCTTCTCACTGGAAAGTATCCTGTTGTGGCTCTTCTTCTCCGAGCATCTGGTCTTTCTGTTGTCCAGCTTGGGCTGGTCACAGGGGGCATGACTCCTAAAGTAGCCATTCTCAGCGGACCGCCCATGGTTCACATAGACACAGACTGATGTCACACACCAACTAAACAACCAAGAGAGTGTGTTATTTTCCATAATCTTGCCCACTGGAGAGTTTCCCATCCAAAACCATAAAAAGCATCTCTCTGTTTCTCTCTCTCCCCCTCTCTGTCTCTCTCATACACAAACAAGCAAGAGGGAGTGAGTCCAGGCTATTTCTAAAACATTAGTGCACATTTTAGTTGGATCTCTGTTATTCATTACAATATATTTCTATTGTTTGCTGAATATAAGAAACTGTAACAGTAAATTTCAATATCTAAAGAGCACATATGCACATAAACAAATAATATATGGATTTAAACCACCTGATGCCAAAGTTGATCATGCCCTGTCACTCCATGCCTTCTTTATGAGTGCAGGGACTTGTATGACCCAAAGAAAAGTATGATGACACAATGCAGTACATTGTCGCACTACACTAGGCTTCTTATGAAGGTTTATCCCGTTGACTGATATTTACCAGAACAGTCAGAGACTGGGATGACAGACAATCAGGCTTTAGAGGAGTGCAAACGAGCTGATGGGAGGCCGTGGACAAATATACTTTATAGGCTACAGGAGACCTAACTTACTGCTTCTTGTAGCTGCATAGCTTTGTGGTGAGTGTACACACCCATTTTTAAATTGCTTTCCTTTATCTGGTGCTATGCAAAAGGTTTTGACAGGGACCCTGTCAGCTCATCTCTAACTTGACAGTTGTTTAGAACAGTGTTATCTCTGAACAAGTGTGAAACCCCCCTGACACACACTTTCTCTTGAACCCACAGAAGGGTTGTGACAGGACAAAGTGTGTATGACCACAACTGCAATGTACCTTTCCATCCCTGGATTCCAAGGTCATTCCCAGGGGATACTACAGATCAAAAAGGATGCCATTCTATCACCCCGCAGCTCTGCCAGTGTCTCATCAAAAGCTATTTCACCCACGAATTCCCATTATCACTGAGATCCAGTGCTCGCTTGAATGAATATAGCAGAGCGAGGTGTGCAGGCATTGCTGTCTGAGGGTGGATCACGGCCCAATCAGACAGCTGGGTGTGTGTGTGTGTGCGTGTGTGTGTGTGTCCATACTCTTTTACACCCAGTGAGAGCGACAGTGTAATGACAATGTAATACAGCACAAATAAACAAACAAAATTAAAAAACAAATAAACAGATAATCAATAACATTTCTCTGCAGTTTACATACTATACTAAGCAAATGATGAATCTTCAGATAAGCAATGATTCTGATGTCTGGATGCTAGCTTTGAGCGAGGTGCTAGCTTAGCTTACTATTAAGAAAAGAAAGATGAGAAGCTTGCCCTTCAGAAGCCTGTCATTAGACCGATACACTCCAGCACTTTTAAAGTTCAGCAATATCTATACTCTGTTTGTTTAACGTTCAAAAAAACAAAACAAAACAAAACAAGAAAAGGAAAAAAGTTTCTTTTTCAAACCATCATGCTCCCCTGAGCTAAGATGATCAGCTGCTCACTGTAACCCAATATTAAATATTCAGCAAAGAGGAATTGATCTTAGACATAAAACGGGGCATGTGATGCCAATAAGTGAAGTGTTTAGCTTATAATAGCTTTTCGCTTGCACTATCTTAGATTTACAATATAAATCTGCCTATGAACACAACTAAAGCTCACTAATAAAACATTTGTTTCATTTTTACAGCAGAGTGCATACAGTAGACAAATTGTGGCTTCTTCTAGGTGTTGTCCTAAGATAGGGAAATCTTTGACATATTTAGACTTTTGAGCTGAATCCATTTTATCATCAAACTGCAAATGGGGGAACATCAATTCACATGTCAGTCTCTAGAAGGAAGATATGAAAGAAATAGGAATTATTTCATATGAGCATCTGTGTTGTCAGACCACTCTTCAACTGTAAATAGACTTTGGAAATCCAATATATATATCTCTTTAGGAGAATATTTACTATACCATTTAATTCAGCTTGTTTCTTGCTTCATCTTCATGAAAAAAACACCAAAAATAAATAAATAAATAAATAAATAAATAAATAAATAAATAGCACTGGCACGCTGATGCCACATCTCTACACATTTAATGGCTCTTTTCTTTCTCCAATAACAGCCAGATATCTGACCCAAGAGAGCAGCAGAGCTCAGAGCCACGATTTGAAAAGTAGGTTCTGGTTTCTTTATCTGCACGTCTGTCCTGCTGTCTCAGGCAATTACAATACAAAGATGCCAGCAACAGGAGTTTGGCGTCTGGCAACTGGCCTTGAATTTTAGAGGGTTCTCAACGCCATACTGCCACTACAGAGCTTGGCTTATGTGTGAGGTGACGCTGTCCTTGAGTATTGGCAAGGGAAATATTTTTGTAATCTTCAGTTCATAGCCGTGAAGTGATATTTCCACATGGTGCAACATGGATTGAGTTTTTGCAGTCATGCTTCATGGGTTCATGAATGGTTGAGCAATTTTGAGATGGATATTTATAATTATCGTGATTAGAAGTTCAAAATTAGTCTTTCACCCTGGAAACAGCGCTTGAGTAACAAATCATACCACAAGGTACAGCTCTTGATGATATCACATGGTTGTCATCAGCTGCTGGATCACCTATCATCAACTAAATCAACTGTGTTCAGATAGTTTGTTCATCTTGTCAAAAATCATGCAGAAGGAAGTGTTGAGAAAAAAATGTGTATCCGCCAAAAACTGGCATGCCAACCAAAATATTTAAAAGAGTGAAGTTTAAATTTGTCTATATTAAAAACAACATGGAGCAGAGAGTGGTTTTCGTGTCAGTGAGGGCGGCCGTGTTCTCTCCTTCCTGACCAGCTGTTGTTTTTTGGACTAAAGTGAGCGTGCTGCTAAGACAACGAAGAGTTCCCACTGGCCAGCAGCTCTGCCTGCTGATGTGATTACTGAGATGACTGAGGACAGGTGAGGGCTTCATTACACAGCACACACAGACACACACACAGACACACACACGCATACACACACGCACACACACAGACACACACACACACATACACAGACACACACAGCACACACACACACACGCATACACATACGCACACACACAGACACACGCACACACATACACACACACACACACACACACACACACACACACAGACACACATACACAGACACACACACACACGCATACACACACGCACACACACACACACACACACACAGACACACATACACAGACACACACACACACGCATACACACACGCACACACACAGACACACACACACGCGCACGCACACACACACATACACAGACACACACACACAGACACGCACATACACATACACAGACACACACACACGCAAACACACACACATACACACGCATCCACACACACAAACAGACACACACACACAAACACATACACACACACGCATACACATCCACACAAACACATATACACACACACACACGCATACACATACGCACACACACAGACACACGCACACACATACACAGACACACACACACACACACACACACACACATACACATACACAGACACACACACACGCAAACACACACACAAACACAGACACACACACACACACACACACACAGCCACAGACACACACATACAGACGCATACAGACTGTTTCACAAATGGGCTGTAAAGTCATTAATCCGGCTGTAGAGGAATTCATATACAGGATCTGAACTAATTGGCTCCTTTGAGGGACGGAGCAGACAGAGACCAGCAGCCAGAGTGGGTACTGCACTAACAACACAATACGCAGTATTACTCAAACACAATTTAACACTCATGCCATGAATGCGAGTGCTTGAACCTGATCTGGTTCTGACCTGTTTCTTGTGTTTGTGTTTTGTTGAACATAATAGAGAGGAAAAACACAATCTTGACAATTGTGATAATATTTTCAATGTGAGTAATGAAACAAGATTATCCTCAGTTGCAGACTTTTGAGGAGAGTATGATGAATGAAAATAGAACTAGCCTATAAATAGTTTCCACAATGCAGACTTTCATTTTATCCCTTAGCATCAGGTTAGCATAGCCCATAGAATAATCCATTCTTGGGAGATTAGGAAGGCATGTGGCATGGATCAACTATCAGGGTTTAGATCCTATATAACAGAGCCATGGGGTAAAACAGCAGTCGTCAGAAAGAATTAAACATTAGAACAAGAAAGTGAAGCGCTTAGACAAAGAGATAAGCATGATTCTATAGATACACACCACAGAAGAAGAATATGACCCAGCAGGAATGTTTTACAACAGACAATAACTAGCATAGATTACCCATTTCACAGTACACACGCAGCTGAGCAACAAAAGTATATCACCCTATTTCAGTGGTCCTTAAACATATTATGGAAAAACACATAACCAGAGGGAACATGTCGAACAGAACAGCTGAAAAGACACTCAACATGTTACATTGCCAAACACAGTTACTGCCTTTGGCAATGTAATTAGTCTAAACTAGACTTATATTGTATTTGAATTGTAGGAGCACATCCATTGTCAATGTTATTTTCCTCACCTGTGTTTCCTCTACTATGGTTAGTCAAAGTAGCCGCAACTAAGGATTCATTTATAATTTTTTCATTTATTTATTTTTTTATTTTTATTTTTTTTTAGGTGTGTCTACTTTCATGTAACGTTATATATTTGGGGTATTAATTTGAAATGAATTATTTTGTTTTTTAACTTGTCATGGAGATATATGAAATATATTTTCTGTTTATGATAAATATAAAGATGATTTTTGTCCTTTTGTGCATCACGTTAGAGTATGACACTGCACTGTTCAGCTGGCAACATGGGTTACACATTATTTTCAATAGTATATATTACTAGACTGCAGTAAATATTTTTGTCAACATATACATAACACAAAATAGAGTAAAAGTATAATAAGTCGTAATTGATCTGTTGGTTTTTTTCATATATTTCTCTTATATACAAACGTGGATGTATTCAGAATGCCGTGGCACATTAGGAAGGTAGGTGGGAACTCGGTTTTTCTTGCGTTTGTTTCACCCGGACATAATAAAATGGCGAACTATGGATCCGACTGAGGAACGCAACGTGAAGGCCTTTAAAAGGAGCAAAGAGGAGAAGAAAGTTATCCGAAAACAGATTAAAGCAAGTCACACGTTACTGAAACATGAAGGCATCAGCACGACACCGCACCCGACCGAGGTAAATAATAATAATAATAATAATAATAAACAACAGAAAAACAAAACAGGACATGTTTCAGAAGCTGTAGCTGCCTGTGCATTTCTGTACTTCTTTAAACACATTTTTATACGCAGAAATGTGATTTAAAGGTTGAATTTTTATAGTTGGGTTTAATGAAACGTCAAATACAAATCTGTTTGAATTTATCCAATGTGCTAGTGATGAAGCGGAAGTTCAAATTATTTCATGGACCTAACATTTAGTGAAAAGTAAACAAAAAGGGAAAAAATGTCATGTGAGTATATTTGTCTTGGACTATTTGGAGTCAGCAAAGTTTCATGTTAATGATAAGTTGATTCATTTCTGGAAAAAAAAGTTTAAAAATAAAGAATACGTTGATAATGAAATAATAGTTCCCCTGCATCATGACCGGTAAAACTTAAAAGCGGTACAAGTAAAATATTAGAAATTAGGATATTCATCGATCTGTATGGGATGCGGTAGATAAACTAACTCATTTAGTTCACTCAGGTTAATGCTGATTGTTGGATGGCTGGTACACTGCGATGGATTTAATAAATGATCTCCAGCTGTAATGTTTGCACTGCTTCATTAGGACATAGTCTTTCATTCATGTTTAAAATCTACCTACCCATCTTTCCTCTGCAGAGCGTGGTGGTGGCCAACGGTGGCTTGGGGAACGGGGTTAGTCGAGAGGAGCTTTTGTCAGTGCTGACAGAAGCGGAGGAGGTGGAATCCCTGTTCATGCCCCCACACAAGCCTTACGCCTTTGTCACATACAGGTACAGTTAGTGCATCGATCAAATCACAAACTTGTTTTATCACTCTAGTACATTTTTGTTTCATTTTGTTTCCAGGTCTGTGGAGAGTGCTCGGAGAGCCCTCACCCAGCTTAATGGACAAAAGCTCCAGTCTGAAGAGAACAGTATCACGCTCTACCTCAGCTATGTTAACTCAGGTACTTACCATGAACACTGACCTGTGCACACAATACTGCAATACTAAAGTTAAACCACATTTATGCAGAACTTTGGAAGATTTGGCATGCTTGCACGTCTTATGAGAAGTATTAGCATAGCAGCTTTTTGCAGCCAGAAGTATGATCGTTACTGTATGTGTTGTGTATAGTGACCTTTGAGGAGGAGAAGTCTGTTCCTTTACCAGAGGGATTAGTGCTGGTGGAAGAGTTTGTGTCTCCAGATGAAGAAGCTGTGTTGCTCGCTGCTATAGACTGGTTATCTTCTAATGAAGATGTCACTGGTGAGGGCGTGTGTCACGTGTTTCCTGTGGTTTGTGTTCGACTCATTTCTGAATTAAATACTTATTAAAATTCTCCAAAAACACAAGGCTTTGTCTTGAAGGCGGAACTTAATTTCTGTTCGTCAGTTTTAATGGACAAACTGAACATGAAAATTTTATGTATTTGATGTCATGGCTATAATCTCTAAAACCAGGCATGTACAGTTATGTTGAAAACTTCTTGTAGGTGTCAACTTTTGCACCTTCAGTCTGAATGAGTCATAACCATGTCTGAGTTAGCACCATCTTGATTTACAAATTATTCTACTGGTGTCTCACTTCATTTTAATTTAGCCCAAAAATCGTTGAAGCATAGAAGAGTCAAACACTATGGCTTTGAATTTCGCTACGACAACAACAATGTGGATAAGGACAAACCATTGCGTGCAGGTAATTTTACTCCCTAAAACCTGATATTGTTTTTTCTTAGATTCTAAGTTTTTTTATTTATATTTTCATGTTTCATATGGGTTGCTGGTGGTAGTTGTTAAAAAACATGCATATTGATTGTTACCCTGCTATGGCATACATGACATGATTAGATTTATTTTTTTTTTCTGCTTGGAAATGTAATTATTTATTATTAGTTATGAATTTTATTTTCCCCCTTCATAATAAATGTGCACTGTGTTTCCATTTTCCTCCATGACTGGACCATTAAATGACACATTATAGCTGCTTCTCATTGTAATAACAAAATAATCTTAGAGGAAAATTGGAAAGATTTAACAGAGAACCTACTTTTTGTGTGTGTTAAGGTCTTCCTGACGAGTGTCTGCCTGTTTTGGAACGCTGTGTGAAGAGCGGTCTCATCAGCATCATGCCAGACCAACTCACTGTGAACCAGTATGAGTCTGGGCAGGGTGAGTCATTCCACTTCTGTTTCCAGTGACTTTACCTTATCACATATAAGATCTCAAGACAATTCACATTTGTCAAATTAAAAAGGCAACATGATGGGAGATGACTAATATCAATCACAAGATGGCAGCACACACCCTTGCTTCATACAGCTTTTACAGGCTGGAATAAGGTTTTTTAAAAAAGGAGTTATTATTCAATGCGTTTGCTTCTAAGGTCACACACATTAACTTGAAGTAATGGTTCAGTTGGTCCCAGTGACCTCTTTCAAAACCGCTGAACCCAAAACACAAGATGAGGTTTTGTTCTTGTGATTTTCATCGTACATGTGTGTTTGTAATGATTTCAGGAATCCCTCCTCATGTGGACACGCACTCTGCCTTTGAGGAGACCATCATATCACTGAGCCTGGGGGCAAAGGTCAGATCATAGAAATATTGAAGCTGCCTGAGATAGTCTGAGAGTTGTTAATATACCCAAACTTAGAACTAATCTATCAGCTTGTGTCACCAATGACCACAAGTGGTACTCAATGTGCATTTATCAGTACTTGAAATGAAAAGTCATGACTCAGGGAATATGAAAAAGACTTAATCAAACTATTTTATTTGTTGCATTAAAAAACTACTTACCAGAAAAAAAAAAAAAGTGTTTCCAAAGACTTTCTGTTTTGATCGACCCGATACTGGTCACTTCACTGACCAATGTGGTTCGTGTGTGTGTGTTTTCACTGAGAACATTTAGTCACCTCGCTTGCTTCATTATTCTCTAACACACTTGTATTCTATCACACCTCTCTTGCTGCTGGTGGCCTTTTATTTTATTTAGAAGCATCCTTACCCTGCTTGCAATACATTTTTTAGTGCACTAGGTGTTGTTGAATCCTATACTGTTCTAGGTGTGACTGGATGGTGTGGCCTGGTGCTGAAATGGTTTATTAGTCTCTGCAGAGTGCCTGCTGGAGATGAACACCCATCTGTCCCAGCTTGCTCAAAATGCAGGGGCTCTTTTAGCAACAATCTATCAGCATCTGTCACAGCATCTGTCACACAGCCAGTTTGACTGACATACATGTGTCAAGGGAGTGCAGTGTGTTCTTCGTCCCAGAACTTCAATCTAGCTTTGTGCTGCATAAATGGCAAAATGAATGTTATAAGGTGCTGAGGGGAAAAGGTGAAAGCAATATTATGAAGAAAGGGTTTTATGATCCACAAATCTATCAATGGGATTAAATATTTTAGCACTGAGAAGTAATTTTCTATAAATATGGTGAAAATAATAATATAAATTATGTTTAAAATACTTTTTGCAAAAGTGAAACAAAAGAGGACGACATGTCCCATTGACCCATGTCCCCCATTGGGTTTTGATCTGCCATTTTGGAACCTCTAGTTCGTTATTTGACCATTGCCATGTCAATTCTTTTGAAACCAGAAGAAATTATGTTTAGGGGGGTAAGTTTAAGTTTATTATTATTTTTAATTTGGAAAAATTTACTTTTTTGAAGAAGACGACAACGACTTGAAACTAGAGACCATAATCTCGTTAGGTAAATGTTTAATGAGGATATATATCAGGTGAGAGCAATTTTCAATGGCATCTCCTCCTGATAACATTTAGTAGAATTCAGGTTTAAGGCTCACTTTAAGGTTTCACTTTTTAGCCATTTTATGACAGAAACACGGGACTCCCCATTAACAACTAAGAAGTTAACACTAAAATACTACTGAACGTATTCACCTTGTGTTCACCAGCAACAGATTCAATTTAATCACTTTCTACTGGTTTCATTGATTGGCTAATGCTGCCGTGTATATGTGTGTGGGTTAGTGTTTCTTTTTGCGAGAGAGAGATATTTCAGTTCTGGTTGGAGGGTGAATCTGATAATTTGCTGGTTTTCACCCGTACGTTACTCACTCACAGTTACACAAAAACATATATCTGTATCTCTGTCTCTGCCTGCTTTACAGAAAAACACGCTTCTCTAGTTCACAAAATCCAATTTTCTTGCTGTCAGTGGTTGGAGAGATGCAATTTGAAATTGTGTACAAGTAATTTCCCTGCAGAGCACGTGCTGTTATGCATTGTAAGGAAACATTAGGATCAAACTGAGATGAAGAATCAGTACATTTTTATTAAAGTTAAACAACTGCAAAAAAACAGCACAAGTGAAATACAGAAAAAATTGGCAAAACTGAAATAAGTCATGCTGGTGAATTTAAGTGAGCAAGAGTGAGAATTTGATTGGACACTTTATGACTGGAAATCGAAGACTTGGTGATTATTATCAGCAGTTCGATGGCTATAATAACTACAGATCACTAAATATGAACACACACTGCTGAGTCTGCTGAATGGTGATGTCAAATGAAATTGGATAGTGGCTGAGATGTGACCAATCCACAGTTGTTTTTACTTTTGGGGTTTTTTTTTTTTGGCTTCATTATGTAACTCTGTGCTTCTCTCATAGTCACATTCATTTGCTTATATTTATATTTTTTATGAATTCATTCCTTTCCTTTCTGTGCTGGGATCATAGAATTGGTACTTTTGGAGAAAGTCAGATTGGCGCATCCATGATGATCTATACAATTCAGTTCTTTTCCTCTCTGTGATTTACAGCTTTTTATCAAGTTGCTGTGGTAAATCATGGCTTTTGTGATTTAATTACAGACTGTGATGGAATTCCGCCATCCTGATGGTCGTCTTGTTCCTGTGGTGCTGCCAGGGCGCAGCCTTCTGGTGATGAGGGGAGAGAGTAGATACCTCTGGACCCATGGGTGAGCTTGACAGTGTTAGATAAGTACCACTTTTCTTCCTTTGTTGTAGTAGTAGAAAGGACCAGTGACAGGTTCAGGGATTGGTTTCATTCAGATCTTCTGCTATTCAACTTACATACAATTTGTCAATTTGTATCTAACCAACTACTACAACAACAACGGTCTCTTAACTTCTTAGGATTACTCCTCGGAAGTTTGATATGGTGCCAGCCTGCAGCCCACACTCTCCTGCTTCTGACCTCGGGACTAACAGAAATCTCACCTTGAGCAAGCGGGGCACCCGCACCTCGTTCACTTTCCGCAAGATCAGACATGAACCCTGTTGTTGTGGTGAGAATCTTGCAAATGTAAACAAAAACAGACATATAGCATTGCAACCATTAGTCGAGTTTGTTTACACAAACATTTTTGCGGACACAATCTTAAGTCTAAATAACTGCAGCTTGCCTGAGGGTATTTGCAGAGTGGGACAGCTGCTTCTACATTGTAACATTGTTAAAGACATACAGTGTGAAGGAATGTGTGACATATTTTGCAACTTAATTTTTAAATAGTGGTTTTTAGTTTTGACACATTTAAATAATATGAACTAATTGTGATCCATCCACATCTTCTCTGAAGCCACAGTATTGTCACCAGTTTGCTTCTTTTGCTTGACTAACACGATAAAAGCGAAGATGAGGTTTTTCTTGGGGAACTGTTGAAATTAATAATCTATTTTAGTGGCTGACTACTGTAAGGAAATTTCCAGCTGCACCTCAGATGAATCTCTCTCTCTCTGTTTCCAGCCTTTCCCTCTACCTGTGACAGTCAGGGAGCTGCCTCAGCATTCTCACCCTCTCCATCATCTCCCCCCTCACTCCCCTGTTGCCATGCCGACGCAACCCGTCTGGAGGAGGAGTATGTGCATCGGGTGTACAATGCCATCGCCTCCCACTTCAGCAGTACTCGCCACTCGCCTTGGCCAAGCGTTTGCCACTTCCTGTCCCTGCTCCCTGCTGGCAGTGTGCTGGCTGATGTGGGCTGTGGAAATGGGAAATACTTGGGTGTCAACCCAGAGCTGATTACTGTGAGTGCCATCATATATTATATAAATGTCTTTAATTCTACAACGCTTAAGTGAACCCTGTAGGGAAATTTAGTTTTTAATTCCATTTTGATTGTCACCGTATTTGGAATATCATCATTATGAAATGCCACACATTTTGATAGCATTTATATGCAGAAGTCACTAATCACATACACACAATTTCAGGTAAAAATAGCAAACAACTGAATCATTTGCAGAAGACCAACTCTGCTGCCACTCTACAGTGGCAGAAGCACAAACCAACCAAGGCCATTTGTTGTGACAAGGCGCTCTGTTCATTAGGTACAGAGATGGAGCCACAACGTTTATCCTAGTCAAGGATAAAGATTAGAAATGGGGACACAACAGCTAGCCTGGCTCTTACAAAAGAAAAATAAACTTAGCATGTTGGAAACACAAATGATGAACCGTCTATCTTTTTTATTTTATCTAATATGAAAATTATGTTTGATGGTTTTAGGGGGTGTTTACCTGCTGCAACAGTTTGTTAGCTGACAACCATCAGTTGCAGTGAAAACGACATTGCAAAGGTTACAGCCTTCGATGCTTAGCTTGCTCCTAAATGTAAAATGAAAAGAAGTAGCTGAGTTGATTTCTCAGTCTTGTTCTGGGCGTTGCATTAGACATTAGCACAGACTAGACTAGTAACATGGTTGGTGCCTTAGCATATTGTTTACTTTAATCTTACAGTGAAAAAGACTCAGCAAAATTAAATGAGCTACCAAATGTACTAAGGAAGAATAATTGTTGCTGTGGTAATTGTTCTAATTTTGGTTGTTTATTTGCATCAGCTCAGTTTTCATGGTAATATCCCATTTCTGCTTACTTATACTCACTTGGATATTCATGTTTGGGATTTGGAGGTGCGTGTAAGCAGCTTATCTTGACTCTGAATGTTACCGTGATAAATCATTACTGAGAACACTGTGATCAGGCTGCACATAAACTCTCCAAGCCGAGTCTTCTGGGTTGTCTGTCTGTTTTTCTCCCTCAAATTTATTTCCCTCTGCACTTAGTTTCCCTTATGTTTGTCCTCTCTGTCTCCCACTCATTCCCTCTCTTATTGAAGATTAACGTTGTTAACCTTCCCTGTGTTAACTGAAATGAAAAGGGCTTGACCTTTTTCATGTTTGCACATCACTAACAGAGTTTTGTCTTCTTGTGCATGTCTGTAGTATGTCTCACAGGCTCTCATCACCTCTATTTGCGTTGGGAAAAGTAGTTGCAACTTGTGAAGCCTGATTGAAGTGGTTGGAACAAAATGTGTTGAAAGATATAATAACTGCTGCTTGCTCCTTTCTTCACTTCTGTTTACATTTCTTCTCGGCTTCCCTATTTTGTACATTTTTCTATTTGCTTAATTTCTTTTCTCTATTTTAGCCCTTTCTTCTTTATTCATCGCTTCCTTTTCTGTCTCTGTACTTTTACCCTCATCTGAAAGACTGAAGAAAAAAATGACAGCTGGTTTCTGCGGTAGTGTGATAATTTTGTGATACTGTGTGTGTGTTTGTTTTGCCTCTTCAGGTTGGCTGTGACCGTAGTAATGCTCTTGTCCAAATCTGCGTAGAGCGAGGTTTCCAGGCGTTTGTATCTGATGCGCTCAGCGTCCCACTGCGAACGGCCTCCTGTGATGCATGTATCTCCATAGCGGTCATACACCACTTTTCCACACCGGTATGTAGCCATTCAGGAGATTCCTTTTCCATCTCTGGAACCAATACTGATTCAATCACCCCTGTCACAGGACAAAAAATGTTGTCTCAGATTTTTTAAAAAGCTATAACACCCAATCTCAGTCAGATCTAGCATTTGCATCTCTTGACATTTGGTTGTTTTTGTTTATGTGCTGTAGGAACGGAGGTTGGCAGCAGTAAGAGAGCTGACAAGGATTTTGAGGCCTAAAGGTCAAGCACTCATCTACGTTTGGGCTTTTGAACAAGAATATAACAAACAGAGGTCTAAATACCTTAAAGAGCAGATCAAAGAGCATCGTCAGAACCTCAGCCCAATCAACAACACATCAGATGACCTACAAGAGCCTCATGGGAAATCCCAAATCCACACCAGTGAACATTTAGAAGACAAATGCAGGGCTGTTGACAGCATGCAACATATTAGCAAAGGGACCAATAGCAAACTTAGTGTGCACACCAACCGCACAGCCTTTAACACCCAGGATCTTTTGGTTCCCTGGCATTTGAAAGAGGGAAAAAAACAAGGAGAGGAAGACTCAGGAGAGAACACGAAAAAGGACAAAAAGACATCAGGAAACTCTTGTTCACCCTGTCGTATGAGTTCCAAAACTAGAATAGACTGTAACCCTGGCTCCAGTCCAAGCATGTCCTGTGGCTCAGATCTTGACACCAGTGATGCCACTCATGGCCCACATTTTAAGTCCATGCCAAGCCATGACACTACAAAGACATCCAACACGATTCTGAAGGCCAAGCCTGAGAATGGCCAAGTGCCTGTCTTCCATCGTTACTACCATGTGTTCCAGCAGGGAGAGCTGGAGCAGCTGTGTGGTCAGGTGGCTGGAGTCAGAGTATGCAGAAGCTACCATGACCAGGGAAACTGGTGTGTTATATTAGAGAAGGACTGAGGTGAAAGAACTCACTGACACATTATTTAGAATTATTTTGCTGTAAATTCATGTTGTCAGATGATAAAAGTTCACTATGAAAATGGATTCTTGTAATTTGTTTAAATGCTCCAATGGGAAAGTGTTGCCAAAATAAATTTAATGAGTTTTAAAATATCTGCATTTTCTTTTTTTGCATGTTAAGTAGTCAGTCAACAATTTCTCCAATTAAAGTAAATTTATATACATGACTTTTGACAACATGTTTCCTTTTTCAGCACATGAAGTGTGCTCTCATTTGCTGACAATGTTCCAACTTGCCACCTGTCAAATGTTGAATATCCAGTACAGCTGTGAAAAGTGGTTGCTGGTGCCAATCCCAGTTGATGGTGAATACACTTTGGACAGGCTGGCATGTAAAATAACAACCATTCCCATAGAATAACCAATTAGCCTGAATGCCTTTGTACTGTGGGAGAAAGCATCGAAGCCCTCCCTCATCTGGGAATCGAACCCAGAGCCCTTATTCCGCGAGGCAACCACCACATTTTACTGAGATTAACTCGGACTTGTTGATGAGTGATCACTTGCATGTTAATTTGTTAATTTGCATGTGGTAATAACATTGAACTCTGACTTCACCATGCTTTATTGGATTTACACACCCCTGCCTTAATCCTGTTTACATGTTTTACTACATGGCTGCCAAGACAGAATGAAGTGTGGAATAATGAAGTATTGATGCGGGCTGAGCAGGGCACAGTGATTTGTTATGATCCCTCTGTGCCTATTTGGGAACAGGTCAGTGGCTCCTCAATCCTCTGTGACCTGCACCCCCCGCCCCCCAACACACACGTGTATTGTTGGGGTTGCTATTGACTGTTTTATTGATTGAATTCAGGCAGACATTCATGTGTGAGTGCAAATAAGAGATGTCTATTGTTGTATCCTACACACTATTGGCCGTGTGAGAGTAGTGTTGATGTGGACATGTTGTTGAGCCTGACGTTTGGGGAGATAATTAAAGTGTGAAGGTGTCCCTCCCCCAGGTATAAGCCATTAATTGGACTTGCTGCAACTTTATGGACGGTAACATGCTCAGCTCAGTCAATGGAGATTTAAATTTAAATAATTTATATCAATAATTTCCCCAGTGGATTAGTGACATGTGAATGTCACTAATCCACTGTGTTGAAAGGACAAGAAACCCAGGGTGAGATCTAACACTGTGAGAATAGGTTATATCCAATAAGGAAAATGTAAGCTGAAATAAATACATAAATACAGAAGTGGACATAGTACATAACTTTACTATTTGAGTAAAAGTACAGATACTCATTGTCAAATATTACTCCAATACAAGTAAAAGTAGCTTCGTCAAAAATATGATTTAAGTAAAAATAAGCTTAATAAATTACTTAAGTATAAAAAAAATGCCTGAGGAAATACAGGAAAGGAAAGTAGCTTTATTGTCATTATACAATACACTGATGTGATTCTGCTACAGACATGTTTATAGCTCAAACATACCTTCAGCTAAAGAGGCCCTAAAGAACCGGTCTGTGGAGGGATCCGGTGTGTTAACCGATTTGGTTCCTGTTCCCCTTTACGCTGATTTACTGCTGAGTCGTGCGTAGTTGCTAAGTTACCGTGCGTACTTAAAGAAGAAACGCAAATAGCATTTCTTCGGCCATTCTTTGTCAATCTTTGTGTAAACGGATGCCAGCTAGCATAGCTGCTTTTTTCCTGAAAGCCTACACATTATCTGTTATCTCTTGCACGACATGCCCATAAAATAGGCTATAGGTCTGCATAATTATCATTGATCGATCAACCAGTTAAACTGTAGCATATACACAAGAAAAAATCAGCAACAAGCTTATGATATCTATTTACTCATAAAAATGATAATGTCAACAGGCATGGACTCGGCGCTAAGAAGAAGAGGTCACGTGGGATGCTGGAGCCAATCGCAGCTCACTCTGGGTGGTGCGTCATCACGGTTAGGTCAGGTGACGTAAATGTGAAATGGTGAAGTAGCGCAAATGTATGCTGCAACTCGAACAGCGCTGTGGCGCAGCGGTAACGCTGCCGCCCCGCACCTAGGTGGGAGGGGTTCGATTCCTGGCTAGGGTAGGTGATCTGAATGTGTAATGTAATGTAACCCCGGGGTTAGTGATGATAATGTTAATATGTATACATGATGTAATGGTAATTGTATGATTTACTGTAACCTAAATGTATGTAATGCTGAATATGAATGTAATATATGTAATGTGTATGTATGTACAGGTCCATTCCCGGTGTGGGCACCTGAACGTGTCTACGGAGTTAGTTGGTTGCGAGTAATGGACTGGGCTAATGCAGATACGGCGCCCCCCCCAGGACCTAGGCCGAACCACACCAGACGGGTGACGGCACCCCTCCAGGAACGGACCGAGACCAGACCGGAGACAGGACGCGTCCACAGACTAGACCAGTAAAAGAGTTTGTAATATTTGAGTGACAGAAGTTTCTAACTTGTTTTCTTCCTAATTGTACCCCCCAAACAAATGTTTTGGCTTACTGTTAGCTATGTTAGCTATGCTAGCCTGTTGTCTGAAGTTCGGTAGGAAAATATCCAGTTAGTATCAGTACTGTGATCAGAAAGGAAAAGAAAGAAGAAGAAGAAAATAAAGGGTTGAGAAATTTTCTATACAAATGTTTTGTTTTTTTTTAAAGGTTTTTTGGGACGTTGTTTGGTTAGCTTGTAACGTAAGCTAACTGGACAGCTCTAATGCTAACGTCCATTAGCCTAGCTTGTATTAAAGCCCGACACAAAACGTTATCTATCCATTTACACAAAGATTGACAAAGAATGGCCGAAGAAATGCATTCTCAATTTATTTTGTTATATAATAAATACCATACCAGTAACCTACACATTGGCTTGTTCCATTGCGCTTTCCGCACACCCAGCTGTGTTTCTATTTGCGTTTCTTCTTTAAGTACGCACGGTAACTTAGCAACTACGCACGACTCAGCAGTAAATCAGCGTAAAGGGGAACAGGAACCAAATCGGTTAACACACCGGATCCCTCCACAGACCGGTTCTTTAGGGCCTCTTTAGCTGAAGGTATGTTTGAGCTATAAACATGTCTGTAGCAGAATCACATCAGTGTATTGTATAATGACAATAAAGCTACTTTCCTTTCCTGTATTTCCTCAGGCATTTTTTTTATACTTAAGTAATTTATTAAGCTTACTTTTACTTAAATCATATTTTTGACGAAGCTACTTTTACTTGTATTGGAGTAATATTGGAGAAATATTTGACAATATTTATAATATTTAGTAATATTTGACAAAGTATCTGTACTTTTACTCAAATAGTGAAGTTGTGTACTCTGTCCACCTCTGGTGTACACACTCTGGACTACAAGTACCATGAATGAACTGTTGTCGTGAACGTCAATGTTTGCGACGTGCAACGCGCTTGACGATGGCAACATGGCGGCTCACGGAGTCAGTTTTGAGAGTTCAAGCAGCATCGAGAAAAGAAAGGAGACTAAAAGACAGGCGAGACAAGAGGCGATAGAAAAGGTATGAACTGTCAGCTCTGGAAACCAAAAAAATTATGTACCCACGGCTTGTCCCGATGATGCGAAGAATGGCACAGATGCTCAGCGCTCCGCTGCAATTCAAGCTAACATAGGCTAATAACAGACACCATGAGCTTGGTTTGTCCAGGACGCCGGTTCTCGTCTTTTTGACTCTGTCCACCTCTCAGTGTGAAAGCTCAGAGTAACGTTCGTCTTCACGTTGAGACCGGACAGGCGGACACTGTTAAACTGCAGCCAGTGAGGAACTGGGCAAACACTGACCGAGGCAGACAGAAGACCAGCATCGCTGTTTGTACAGCTTTCGTGTCGTGGTCGCAGCTAGAACACATGCTGTGCAAAGCTTAAAGATTAGGACCGGCCCCGGTGCTGTGATCACATATGCACACAGTTTTCCAGTCGTTTGTCATCCTTTTGCCGTGCAGGTTTGTTTACATTGTTACCAGAGCGCGCACAGTGTTTCCTGCAGATGAGCAATAAAGGTTTGTAAAGACATTATCTGAACGGCTCATCTGTGCTTGAATTGGCCACAGCGAAGAGTGTAGAAGGCTCTGATTTATTTTGAAGATCAATTGAGTTGTAATGATTTTAAGGGCCGTTAATTGAACCCTATAGATATTAAAATGGAGCTAAAAAGCGGGCAGGTGCTTAAATTTTTGTATATTTATCAATCAGGTTCCTATAATCAGTGATTAATTTAACTAATGTCACAAACCATGTTGTAACCTCAGTCACACCTTTTCAATCTATTAATAACGGCAAAATAATATAAGGCAGTATTTCAATGTGTTAAAGAAATCCTAATCTATAATTCTTTTCTAATTATCAACAATTCTTGCACAGATTATAAGTGGGTGTATAGAGGGAGCATTTGTTTCATCTTTACTTTGTATTATTATTATTATTTTTTTTTCATTGTTTGATTAGAGGAACTGTATTGATTACAGACTGTAGTTGGTGTGTTGACTGTGGGAAGAGATATACATCTAGCCTTAGATTTATGTGATCTGCTATAGATTTAAAGTGGTGGTGGTTTGGTGGGAAGGAAGTTTCCTTTGATAAGTGGAAAAATGAATGGACATTTTTATTAATGAATTATTTAGTATTTTAAGTTCTAAATTAACTATTATGTGAGCAAATCTAGTTAAATAAAAATACAATGCATATAAGGACTTCTGATCTGAATGTAATATCAAGATATCTTTCAATCCACAAAAGAAGTTCAGCTATACACTAAGTTTGGCAATAAATAGGCATGTCTGGAAAAAAAACTAAATGCTGATTTTTTGAAGACTTTTTTTTTTTGTATCTCTGTCAACCACTTTGTCAATTAGGCCAAGCAGCAATATGAGAGTGAAGAGAGGAGGAAAGAGCTGAAGAGGCAGAGAGGGGAGGACACTTGGATACTCCCTGAGATCAACGAGAGGCTTCAGCAGATAGAAGAAGTAAGATGACATATTTTTCACTTGTAGTTGTGCATATAAAGAACCCAACATCATACAGTTCCTCAACACTTCTGTAGTGTTCATTACTTTCTGATGTAATTTTAACTGCTACTATGGCTTATTTTGGAAAAAATAAATAAATAAATAAATAAATAAAAATATCCAAAGGAAGACCATGAGGGTAAAAAATTGCGTAAAAGTAGGATCTCTTCTGAAGTTTTCATTTCACACAAATGATTATTCCTGGATTTTTTTGTAAACACTTAAATATGTCCATAACAGACAGATTTGAAAAACAAAATGTATAAATGGAAGCGAACCTTCCACAGGATGGTTCTGTGAAGGCCAAGAAGAAGAAAGAGAAGAAATCAAAAAAGAAAAAGGAGAAGAAAAAGAAGGCCAAAAAGGAGAAGAAGACAGTAGGAGCAGAGGATGGCTCTAGTGGCAGCTCAGAAGTAGGTTATCAAGTCATTTTTTGCTGTAGGATTTCCTTAAATAATGTCTGAAGTTAACACCTGACACATAAAGATTTTTTTATCTGACATTTCATCTTAACTGTTGTGTTGCTTGATGAATCTTAATATATAAAGGAAAACTTTTGCTATGCTCGGATGGCAGTTTTCACAATTGAGTTGTTTTTTTGTTTTTTTTTTTTTCCCCCCCAGCTCATAATTCAAACTTTAGTTTTCATATTTCAATTTCTTTAGAACTCTGAAGAAGAGTGGATTGAGGCTATGCCTCAGACACAAGCGACTAAACCCTGGCAGATTTCCGATGAGTCCAAGAGTTCAGAAAGCAAGTCTAGTCCGGCCAAGAATGTTCAGGTGATCATGCACATTGTTTCCATGTGGGGCTACCATTTCCTACTCTGCATCTTTTTTTTAAAGTACCCTCATTGTCTGGCTCTTTCTTATAGAGAGATGAATGGATGAACTTTGATTTTCTGGCAATGAAAACCACGTCCACTGCAGAGAGAAGGACTGAAAAAGAACGACAGAAAGAGGAGGAGAGGGCAAAGGCACAGGCCATTGAGCAGGTTTTGTTTTCTCCCCTTTTTTAGTGTGTAATTTGTTTCTGCTTTATTGCTTTTAGCATTTGTTACCCTGTAAATATACATAAATTATTCCTTTGTGTGTTTTTTTTTTACCCCATCAGGCTACATTACACAAACTGGAGCTAAACCCGTATTGGAAGGATGGAGGAACTGGTTTGCCCTCAGAGGAGATGGCTGGTACTGCAACAAGAAAAGGTAGTGATCATTTGAGTTAGTGTGTTTCTATCAAGACATTTTCCAACTATTAGCAGTTTTGGTCTCAACACACTGGAATAAAGTTGGGTTAGGTTTTTTTTTTTTTTTATCATGAATAACATACGTGTTATTTTTTACCTAAAAGCAGATTGAAAATTGCTTTATTAGACCTAAGTGCAGCTGTACCAGTGCTTATTTTCTTGCTTAAGTAGTCTTGCAGCAATTATCAAAGGGGAAGAATGAATAAAAACATTGTTAAAATCGATTCTCCTGCTACACTGCCATCTTTATTTAAAGCACCTGATACTGTAACCGCTTCTTATTCTTCTCTTCATCTTTTATTTATATTGCCCCCCAAGTATAAACAAAGTGCTTTAGTGAATGATAGCGCAATGCAAGCTTTATTGGAATGTAAAAGTTGATATTCCTAAATGGAATGGTTGTTGCCACAGAATTTCACATCTTTAAATTTCTTTTAGAAGAGAAGTCAGTATTTCAACAAAAGAGGCTTTAGAGGTTTTAAATATACATATGGCAGAAAACTCTAAGGACATTTGACTAAAGACTGTGAGATTATAGAGCTCAAATAGCTTCTGTGTTGGAGATGTAGAGGAAGAGAGAGGAGGAGAATAAGCTGTGTTAAGCTGCCGTGCATATGCAGGTATGTGAACATGTCTCTGATCTGTACAAGTACACTTCCCTCTCGAGCTGGTATGGCCTCTGCTTTATAAGATTTATTTGAACAGCAAGGCAGAATAAGCTGACACAAACATTGGACAGACATACGCACATTCTCACTGTCTCCTGCAAACTGTGTGCCAGATGGGAATGTTTACTTCATTTTGATCTAAAGTTAAGGGTCTGCAGGAAGTATAGACTGGTGTGTATTCATTCATTTTTAATATTAGTTAAACATCTTGATAAATGGTGAGGTGTTGTTTTATTTAGCACAATAGCCAGACGTAAGAACTGTAATTCTCTTCTATCACTACTCTCCCTAACTGTTTTTCTCCTCTTGTTCTTGAAGGTCCGATAGTTAATGATGGAGGCCTGAGCTGGCTAAGGAAGAGCTACCAGAGGATGAAGGAACAGGCAGAGAGGGAGCATCGGAGCCTCAATGATGTGGTGGCTGAGCGATATGGGGTGAGAACGGATGCAGCACTGACTCATAAATTAACACGCACAATATAACGTGTATATACATAAATATTTCATATATATAAAGAACCATTTTATGATATCATTTTATAAAATTTGTCATCGTGGCATAAAACCCATGACACTAGATCAGAATAGACTATACTAGTCTAAAAGTGACATAGCCATCTGTGCTAACAGGACAAAGAGAAAAAAATCTAAAATTAAATTGAATGATGGACTTGGACAACCATGGCACCAATAATGTGGATGTGGTGTTTGTATTAATATTGCATTATATAGTGGGACATATGTGTGGTACATTTTTATTAATAACTCATAGACCACTCTGGTGTGTATTTTTCCATTAAGAACTTTTAAGAGACATTTGTGAAGATCTTAACCGCAGAACCCAAGTGTTTGGTGAGGAATATTAATATCTTGTTTTTCTTTCTTGAAAGTCAATGGAGGAATTTCAGCAGAGACTTGCCGAAGCAGAGAATGCTGTTTATGGACGGAGGAGAGGAAGAAGAGAAGGAGACAGCCCGTCAAGAAGCGAGTGGAAGAAAGGAGAGACTGACTCCAGAGAGAGATGGAGGAGAAGAGAAGGAGATGGTGAAGATGGAGGTCGGTTTAGGAAGAGTCAAATTGACAGAGAGTCACCCCCAAGAGAAAGAGACCAATACCACGCTGGAAGAGGCCGGGAGAGGGAGAAGGGTGGCTATCAAGGGGGAGGGGGGGAGAGAAGTAGAGATGGAGACAGGTACATAGAGAAGGACACAGATAGAGACAGGAACAGGGATAGAGAGAGAGAGCGAGGTAGAGACAGAGAGAGGGGAAAGGATGGAGGAAGAGAACAAGATAATGGCAGAGACAGGGCTGGAGATCAGGAAAGAAATAGACAAAGAGATCGGCCAAGTGCTGCAGCATCACCATCTGCGGAAAGCTTCAGTCAGCGCTCCCATTCTCTTGGCTCACTAAAAGGCCGCTTCCAGAAACCCTCAGAAGATGACAGTGGTGAAGGTGGGTTGATGTAAAGGCCTTTACTAATAGAATTCTGAATCAAACTTAATGGAGTCAAGCATGCAGAGAGTCCTGGATGCCTAAACAGGCTGCTTTTTTTTCCCCTTCTTTATTTCTAAAAAATTTTCTTCTGCAGCTTCAGAGCCTCGTCGTCCTCCAGCTTGGCCATCCAAAGGATTCCTAAAACCCAACTTTGATGACGACAACTCCAGTCCACAAATTACCAAAATTCCATCCTGGAAGAAGAGCAGTGATCCCACCCGAGAATCTGAGAGCTTGCAAAAACCATTGCAGGAGAAAGAGATGGATCCTGGGAAAACTACATCTACCGCTGGAGATGGTCCACGTGGCGACAAAGCTACAACATCAAGGTTTTAAGCTTTCTGTGCCATTATCTTGATAGGTGATATTGACAGTGAGCATTAACGTCTGTATATCCAAACTCTTTAAGACTCTGGCACCCAACTGTCAAGCCATTGTTTTGCAGCTTGTTTTTGAAATCTAGAAGAGCAGAATCATGTCACACTTACAGCCTGCTAAATGTTTCTTCGAGTGCTTCTATTTAATTAGGCACAAACACAGAATTAACGGAGAGGATGAAAATTTATTCTTATATTTACGCAGTCCAACAAATTGTCGCACCCCTCAGTTACAGTGGGGATTTTGCTGTATAATTGTTTCAAACTATAACAGAAATGCTAGTACATATATTAAGTTATCTATCCACCATTGCTCCTGCATTTCAAATCAGGACCCTTGAGATCAGTGTGGACCCAGAGGTTTGAAATTCTCTTTATGGCCTGTCGGCTAAGAGCTCCCTATGTAGAGCCCACACATGCAAAGATACACACAACATAAGCTATGGGCACTCATAAAATGTTTATGAGACAGTGGATAAAAGCCATGCCTGTGATATCATGTTAATGTAGCACAATCCAGTAAAGATGTTCCCACAGAAATCACCTTCACCTCCATTAAAATTGGCTCTGATTCCACATATGTACTTGATTAATTACAATGCACTTGGAAGAACTCTTAAAGCCCTTATCTGCTTTTCAACATGGGTTTTGAGACTGTAAGACCTGTATTATCTCTGATATTTCAGATTTTAATAGCTGTACAGCCAACCTGGCTTATTGCTAATTTCACCATGCTACCCCACTCCTCTTTTCTTCACATTGTCCTCTTCATTTAATCAATTTTTACTGAAATTATGCACTTCATCATGCTAGACATGCAACACATATGAAAATGCTGTCGCATTGAAAGTGACACACTCAATTGCAATAACACTTTGAACATGACTCTTAACGTCTGAGTATTTGCATCATAAGCCTGTATATTTTCATGCAGTTCAGCGTATAGCCACGTGGTAGGTCAGATGTCGGTGTACCACTGCCCTGCAACGCCTTCTTAGTTCTGTACTTTGCCTCATTAGGCTAAGTTGTTTGGGTAAACCAGCACCCGGAACCCCTGCAGCATGAAACGAGTCTGCAGTGTGGCAGCAGAAGGAAATGAGGCTATGAGAAGTGTAATAGTCTAGAACGATGCTTCCCAGGCAGCAGTTCAGATCTTCACAGGAAAAAGCTGTAATGATGTCTGGGAGGCACAGCAACGCAAATGAATCATAAAAGATACACCGTGAGAGCGCAGAAGACAGCTAAATGGTTAGAAGAAAAATGCCAAAAACAAGTTTTATGTTAAAGGACTTGGTATTCTATCAAATTAATTCACAAGGACGACACTGCTCAGATTAATTTGGTTGTGAACTGCCATTAACCAACTGGTCAGATACGTTTAAATTTATCTAATTGGTTCTACAATGTGACTTTAAACCAGAAAAGTTTGTTGCTCCTTAACTTACTTTTCCTCTCTTGGTTTTAATCTGCTCTTCAAACTATCCCATCAGTAGTGAGAGTGAAAGTGAGGAGGAGGAAGAGGAGGTTCCCCTCCTGTCAGAGGAGGAGATGAACAGACTGGGAAGTGAGCTGGTGAAGGCAGAGATGAGAGGCAAAACGGTGAGTAAGTTATCATGATGTTACTGTCAGTCTATGACTTCCAATCAGAAAAACACTATTGTTATTAACATGATTAGGCTCTGGCTTTCAGCATTTTAAGTCTGAGAGAATTAATAGAATAGTTGGATGGATACAAGCTGCAAATATACTTAAGTAAACACATATGCAGTCAATAAATAAAACATAATAAAATATCTGACTCTTACTAAGCTGTTATCTTTTACTGTGTGGTGTAAATATGCAATAAAACATGTCTTTCATGTCTTCAATTTCATTGTTAAATTAAATTTCTTTCTAAGGGTGGACTTGCATTAAGCTGCATTTAGCTTTACGGGTGGCAATTCATTTGCTTTTTCCTAACACCTTTGCTTCCTCCTTTGGGTAGATTTAAAAGCACATCAGAGAATTCATTAATTTATTACATTCATTGATCCGTGCACTTAGCTCCCCGTGGGTCTTCATATATCAATGGTAAGAGTGACATTGGGAACTCTCATAGACCGTGTTAATATGCTGTCTAGCAAAACACAGCTGCACACACTGATCAACACACTTTCAGACCTATAATCCTAAGTATTATCAATCCAAGCTGACAGCCAGCATCTCCCTTCATGACAAAGCAATCAGAGCAATATTTCAGAGTCTGCGAGTGTGTTTGTTAGTGTGGTTGTTGATTGTGGGTTGCCCTTTAATTTGCTGTACATTAATGTATTGACAGGTGTCCCAGCAATATGGCCTTATAGGAGTGACCAGAGACTGTCTACTGTTGCTTTTCTCTTTTTAGTGTTTAGCCTCAAATTTATTTATTTATTTATTTTATTTTTGATAACCACGAAAAACCCAAGACGTATTAAATTCAGCCGAATATATTTTACATACTGTGATATTTGCAACTATTAACCTTTATAATGTGACAATCAGTTAAATCTCCTTGTATAACCTCATATCTGCCAAGAATCTTAATTTTTATATGTCAGTAAAGCTGTGGGTTTGTGTGTTGCAGGACTTGGTTGAGAAGCTAAAATCACAACTTGATATGGCACGGAAGGCCAAAGAGAGCCATGCTGCCAGAAAGAAGCTTCAGGAAGTGGCTCAATCAAACCAGGTTTGTAGATTATACCTGTCTTGCACAGCTATCACTTGTGTTCAGCAGGAGAGAGACAGTATGAGAGAGCCTTCTTCCTAACAAAATGTAATTCAACATTACTAATTTGTGCCTCTGCAAAGTTTGACATCCCTTTGACATCCTACTTAATTTTAATAAAGAAAGGATTTGTTGCAGGCTGTTGTACTAGATTGCATTAGTTTTGTGTTGGTTTTAGCCCCCCCCTTCCACCCCCCACACCCGTGGGAACAGACGGTATCAGTATCAGATATATAATCTCATAAATTCCTACACACAGGCACAACATCCTGAATTGGATACATCCATAAACTCTCAAAAGATGCCCAGGTTTAAACAAACACAGCCCTTTCCCTAGCACACATTGACAAATCTTCCTGTATCAGATTTATCTAATGGTCTTTTATGTCCTCTCCTATTCCCAATGCAAATCCAAACACTCAAGACTGTATAAAACCAAGCCTTTACTCTCAGAAGAATCCTTTGATGTTGTGAACACTGGACAAAATTTCCTCACAAAGATGATTTATAATCAAATTATCTCCACACAGCACAAGAGTCTCTCACACCATACTGCAAGCAGATGAAATCAAACTCTGTTTTTACTTCTGACTGCTTTTAAGATGATTTTGTTTGTTTAAAATCTCCTTGCTGCCCCGCACTTGCATCTTGAGCTCAGTACAGAAACAGCAGCATTTTAGCAGACTTTTATTGGAAGAAATGTCTTTTCAAGCTGATGGCACACTCCTACTAGACATATCTCCAAACTTGTGTATCTCCTCCCATTGGTATTGCCCACACACACATCCGGGATAACGGGTTGCGTACTTCCGACGTGAGCACACTCCAGACAGCTTTATAAACACACAGAGAGCAGGCTGAGGTTATTTATAGAACCTTTTTTATTAAACTTTTTGGTAAGGCCAGATACATTCCTCTTATGGCTCTCCTGTTAGAATTTAAAGATCACGGTGGAATCTTCTGTAAGGTTTCTGAGAAAATGTCATAATTCTTAGGTTTTAGTGCACTTATCAACTTAGAGGTACTTCAGCCCTCTTAAAGATGGAGTGCTGTTGATTTGCACTCATTTGAGATCCTTCCAGTCTGTCTTTCTATGGAAGACTTCTGGCTGAACACAGCTCGTTCTCTGTCTCATACACATGCAGAGTTTTCAGTGCATGTAGAGCCCAAGAAAACCCAACTGTGCTGACTGAGGCAAAAGATAATTCTCTTTTCTTACAGCTTATCTTACTGTGTATTTCTGTTCCCTTTGACTCTCTCCGATCCTCACTGCTACTCCCACCTTAATCTTGTTTGTCTGTCTCTTCTTGTCAGTTAACGTCCAGTCTTTTATTGGCTCCCTAATAAAACACTGTCTGTGGTTACATAAGACAATTTTTCCTGAAAGTGGTCAATCTGTGAGTGAGTGTTACATAAAAAGATGAGACAAAGTGTTTTTACATTTGTGGCTCAGATCCTGGTGAACAAGATCCATAACAAGCAAGCTTTTTGATCTTTGAAAAGACTGATGCAGAGCACTAAATTGTCATTGAAGCAATTTTATCAGGATATGTTATTTCTCTGGAGTTCTAAATTTAGTATTTGCACAATTATAATCAATACTGTATGACAAGATCAAGTTTCACAATATCTGGTCTTCATTGTGTTCACACATAAAATTTTGGATATTTGCCAATTTTGGCTTGAAGCCTAATAATTACTGGAATAAAAGTTGCAAAATAGCCACTTCTTGTCTCTCTGGAAGCAGTTCACAGTAATGGATGCACTCCATCCAATGACTGATACATAGTTATCATTTACAGCCTGAAAAAAACAAGCAAAAAATGACTGTGTTTTGGGTTTCCAGATTCCAGGTCGTTCCGTTGAAGATCAGGAGGTCCTGCTGTTCAGAACAGATCAATCAGGTCGAGCCTGGCCAGTCAAGGCCCCCTCTGGACATCAGGAGCCCCATGGAGGACGGCGGAAAAAGAGACCGGTAAAGAGAGAGATAAGTGATGGTCTAGAAAGTGGGTGAGAATTACTGGCTATCAGGGAGGGACATTTTCTACTTAGCCAAACGATAATAAAATCTACTTTTATGCAGAAGAATTAATAAAAATCTGCACCAGAAGCCAACAGAGATAAGATCCTGCACACTACTGCAATTACCAGTCGGAGGTATTGAGAAGCAAATGAGATGTTTGTGTGCTGCTATTAGTTCCTTGTCATTTGGTATTCATCAGTGTGTAATGACAGCAGAAACTCTACCTGACTCTGAATTTAAATGTTTGATGTAAACAAAGCTCTCCAGTCTGTTCTTGGTTTGTGCCTTTTATAAATGCACTGAGTGGCTCTGTTTCCTTCACTGCCTCTCACCCTCAGTTTCTCTCATTGTCAGGCTCTCTCTGTCTGTCCATCTGTCCATAGTTTGTGTTTCAAGGATGTCAGTCTGTTTCCCCTTCACTTTTCTTCTTCAGCACCTCATCTCTCCTTTCCTCTTTGCCCCTTGCTTCAGATTGAGACCCATGTTGATGGCCAGCGCGTACGCTATTTCCAGGACGATGACAATCTTGGTCTGCAGGAAATGGTGAGGAGGGAGAAGATGAGCAGTGCACAGGATCAGAATGCCCTCTATTCTCGCATGGCTGCCAAGGTAAGAGAGCAACTGTCTAATGATTTGGCTGAGCACAACTTGGCATTGTCAACAAGTTAGGACTAAGATAATTAATGACAGAATGAGGAGTGTTAGCCATAATAAAATAATTTACCTGATAGAATAAGTACTAATGAAAAATAATCAGCGCAGCCAGATTACATTACTTACACTGCAATGTATACAGTGGTTTCATTACTTTAGAACATTTTACAGACTAAATGTGACATTGCACATTATGGATTTTGGTGGATTTTACAGCTGTAGCAAATGTAGCATTAACAAGTACATTCTGAAACAGTTTCTTTAAACACTAACTGTAAAATAATAATAATAATCCCATCTGTCCCATCTGTATATAGATGTGCAAAGATTATTGAGAGGTCATTAATTTTGTAGTTGGTTGATAAAAGATGACTTTATTTTTTACCTTTTTTTTTTTTTAAGAATTGTTGTAGAACTTCTATGTCTCCTTTTGTCTCCACAGATATTATCTATTACTGTCTTTTCATAGGCCGATCAGTTAGTAATGCTCATCATAGCACTGAGTAAGAATGTGTTTTACACAGGACAAATGATAAGTAACTGAGAAACCTAACAGTCAAAAATGTCTGTTTGGGCAGCTAAACAAACAACAACAAGAAAAATGGCAAATATAAAAAAAATTCTGTTATCATAGTTTTGGAAAGGTGCTACTTTACCACTACTCAACAACTCTATTCCACATTGTGTGCTTGAAATAGACATTTTTCCAACAGCTGAGGCACATTTTTCAGACAGAAGATGTGAATATGATAAAGGCGAGTAGTGTGAAAATCGTGACAGGTGAGTGTGAGAATGAAAAGGATTAGTAAACAGTCAAAAAGATGAAGGCGTTGCCATGTTTTTTTTTTTTTTTTGAAAGACAAGTGGTTTAGCTCAAGCAATGATTTTCCCCTTTTGTTTACTTCCTCTCGTTACCATTTCCTTACTCCTTTACACACACACACACACACACACACACACACACACACACACACACACACACACACACACACACACACACACACACACACACACACAGTCACTGGCCTTCACCCATTGTCCTTTACACTTTGATTGTTTATAAAAATAAACATGCACACCCATTCTGCACCTACAAAGAGTGACACCAAAAATACATTTACTGTTACCATGGCAGAACTTCTATAAATACCAGTTCTAATCACAGCTATAGATTTATGATCTGCAAGAGAGGAAGAAAACTGTATTTTGTCGAAGCAGCTCCCTCCCATCTCTGTATCACACTGCACTTCTCTTTTTACCCCCCCCTTTTTTTCTCCTTTTTAATACTTTTATGTACATGTCCATTTTTTCCTCACAGTTTCATTAATCCTTCCCCTCAAACATTTCTTCCACTCTCTTCTATCTGTTATGTGTTGTGAAGGAAAATTATTTACAGTAATTTGTTCAGAGGTGCCGTTTTAAAATGTTAAGAGGTGCTTGATTTGTACACTTAGTACATTTGTACCACTTGCATTTTGTAGGGCTACGACATTGTGATGTCAGGCAGCTTAGAGGTCAGTGTAACTGCCCAACTGCCCTTGTTTTTAGTCTAGAGCAAGACTTGCCAGCTGCTGACTAAAATACCATGAAATTTTGTTTCATAACGAGCAGATGGTCAAAATTCTCACTGAGCAGATTCATGTTCAAATTAATATCCTGATCAATATAAGAATATATACAAGGATTGTTAATTTCCCCCTTTTCCTCTCTTTTCTCTCTTCTGTCTGTCTTTTCACCTCACTTTCTTACACATGGTGACACACACATGGACTCTCACACACGTGTGAAGACACAGCTTCATGGTGCCAGTGTGCAAACAGTAGTTTCAATTGACTACCAAGATTACAGACCCCTGAGTAAAAATATTGATTTGAAAGGTCAGTGTAATATTTCAACAGATTTAACTGTACTGCTGGCTTGTTTTCTAAGCTCCCAGCTCACATTATGAGCTGTTGCTGCAAGTTAATGCCAGGCTTTGTGAACATTGTGTTTGGAGAATTGCTACAACAGAGGCAGCTGTCACAATTCACAGGACATGGACATTTTGACAACACGACTTTAAGTGCACAAATGAGATTCATTCAATCCTAATTTTGTTGACAGATCCTTACTGATATAATTTCATGTTTATCCTCCAAAATATTATGGTACACCTTGAATTATTCTCTCTTTTGTCATCTCTGCTCCCTTGCACTCACCCTCTAACATCCTGATCCATGGCCTTTGTCACACACTTTTAGCATTACATTTTGATTTGTTTAGTCTTTTATTACTTATTCCTCTTCTGTTTTACTTTTGTCCTTAATGGTCCCGCATTAACTTTTACTTCTATTTATTTTCTATTGACACCTTCTTCTTCTGCGACCTACAGGGGGAGGTGAGATTACAGTTTCAATTTAGCATTAAAATTTGGGAGTAAAAAGAGCTAATGATTGATTAATAATTACATTTCATGCATAAAATAAAAGTATATCAAAGACACACAGTTTTCATTTGACACATTCAAGTTCAACACGACCATTTGTCAGCTATGAATATACATTCAGAACAGAGTTTCAGCTCTATGTGCCTCTAATTGCTGCTGCTTGTGGAGATGCGGGATGGGAAACCTGTCTTTATCTCATGGTCTCCCCTTGGGGTATTTCTTTCCATCATTTGTGAAGGTTCCTTTTCAGGGAACACAGCAATTTTTTTAGGTTTGTGCATTGTTCAGAGAGAGTCTGTTAAAAGTAAAGTAGTATTTTGTGGGGATTTGCTGTGGTGGATTTTTCTTATTGTATGACCAGTGTGCCAAACACAAACGATTCCTTCCTCTTTCCTGCTACATGTCAATAACACTATGCTATGTCTAAATATTCTACGTGTGTGTGTGTGAGTACCTTTTAATGGTTTGTGTGTGTAAGAAAATACTGTTTCTAAGCTATAACTGTTTCTTGGACAAATGTTGCATGTGCAGCTGCACGCTTGTATATTTGGTCTTTTGCAGACATTCACTTCAATCAACACACACACACACACACACACACACACACTCCCTCCCTCCCTCCCACACTGTCACTAAACTAATCCAATTTTCACTCTCACTCACGCACTCTCCTACACAGCGAGTGATGCACACACACTTCAGCCATGCTTGCCTCTCACTCTCTCACATACACACTGAAACCAACCTGTTGCCTTGTTGCTATGGTGACCAGAGTCAGATGTAGAAACTCCAGAGCCAGTATGTGTTATCCTGCCTCACACTGTTAACATACAGAGATCAACATACATATATCCATCCATACATCCATTCTCTCTCTCTCTCTCTCTCTCTCTCTCTCTCTCTCTCTCTCTCTCTCTCTCTCTCTCTCTCTCTCTCTCTCTCTCTCTCTCTCATCAAATTTGCAGAGGAAACTGTAGAGACAGTAATATTACGTTGGCACCAAATACATGAATTTGTGAAGTTTACAGCCATATGCCAGGGACAGTCTTTATCTCAAAAGTAGTCTTAAGATAATTTTGAAGATAATTAACTTCAACTTTGAGACAAAACATGTCGCCCCACATCATTTAATATATCCTTAAGTTGCCTAAATACTCCACACAAGATAATTGCTTTATCAAAGTGTGAGTTTTCCGGATATAATCAAATAATGATCACACTGTTTAACTCTGTTCTAACTCTGCCCCCCCCCCAATCTCCTCTCCCACTTCTCCATGTCCTCTGCTGTGCCTGTTGTCTTAAACACTGCCTCTACTCCACTCAACTCTTCAGATGATGGGAAAGACAGACGGCGACAACTACACACTGGACGACATGTTTGTGTCAAGTGCAGCGCAGCGAGAAGGCGAGGGGAGGGATGAGGAGAGAATGAGGAACAGAGCCATTGGGGAGAGTAGGAGGCTGGCTGCCTCTATGGAGAAATGCCAGCACTGCTTCAGCAGCCAAGAGCTCCAGAAGCACCTTATTGTGGCAATAGGGAACAAGGTAAGGGATCATGAGTATAGACTTAGTGGAGTACGAGGAAAAACGTGCTGAAATCATTAGGAGTTTGCTTTAGCTTTCTTATTTTATCAGACCAGTGGTCCAATCCCAAATACTTTCAGTGTACAGTCATAAAATGAAAAGGAAACAAGTATTATACTTATATCTTTTTAATCTTGAACACCATTGTAATGGTGTATATATAAAATTTCCAAAGTAGTTAATCTAACAGGTCTAGATTGAATTAAACATTTGGTTAAAATTCATTCTATGAATAGATGCAGTTTTAAAAGTGTGTAATATGAGGCGCCGGTGGCGTAGTGGGGAGAGTGCGTTGACAGG
This sequence comes from Echeneis naucrates, assembly GCF_900963305.1. Taxonomy (NCBI): domain Eukaryota; kingdom Metazoa; phylum Chordata; class Actinopteri; order Carangiformes; family Echeneidae; genus Echeneis; species Echeneis naucrates. The sequence continues at coordinate 17,416,018 of NC_042523.1, read as the reverse complement.
TCTCAATAAACATTTTTTTTGGGGGGGGGGGGTATTTTGTGTCCAGGTGTACCTGAGCCTGCCTGCAGGAGTCTCCATGACTGAGGGCCACTGTCTCATTTGTCCTCTCCAGCATCACTGCTCTGCCACAGGGTTGGATGAAGATATCTGGTCAGAAATGCAGGTTAGCCAGTGATCTAGTGCCAAAGCATTGACAAAAAGCCAAAAAAAGTTTATTTTCAAACGATGAAAAATTCAGCAAGTTCACTTCCAATTTGCTGTCTCTAGCTATTCCGGCATGCCTTGGTGCGAATGTTTGAGTCCCAGGAGCTTGACTGTGTGTTCATGGAGACGCATATGAACCCACGCAGAAGACAACACATGGTCTTAGAGTGTATCCCACTGCCCCGCGAGCTGGGCGATATGGCACCCATATACTTTAAGGTCTGTTGGTATTGTCTAATTGTATTGTTTAATGCATAAAAATCAAGTGAATAGAAAAGTGTGGTAGCTATTTTCTTTATTTCTCCAGAAAGCTATCATGGAGTGTGATGAGGAATGGGCCATGAACAAGAAGATTGTTGACCTCTCTTCTAAGGACATCCGCCACTCTGTATGCTCTCATTATCTTTATGTTTTTATATCTCAAACTCCCATTTTATTTTCCTGTGAATTTATTCGTTTTTTTTTTTTTCGAACATGTGATTTATTTCTTTCTCAGACTCTTCTCATTCTTCTCATTTTTATGCTTGTCCTAATAGTTTTTTGTGTATTGCTGACCCAGGTTCCTCGAGGTCTGCCCTACTTTGCTGTAGACTTTGGACTCCAGGGAGGATTTGCTCATGTCATTGAAAATGAACAGAAGTTCCCCCATTACTTTGGAAAGGTCTGCTTGTTTGAATCATTGTTGTTGATTCCAGGAGTTCTATAAAACGTTGCTGTGCATGTGTAAAAGTGGGTCACAGCTATAACTCGCCTCTGAGCCTGATAAGGATTAAACTTCTCTTAAGCTTCTCTATTTGATAGTTTGTTTTTTTTTATATAGTGGCAGTACCTCTTTTTAATACATTTACATATAATGTGTGTGTATATATTTATAGATTTTTTTTTTTTGTCTTTCCCTTAATGTCTCCAAGAAAGAAACACTGTAGTCAAAGTCCTAGTATGTTTACACATACCTGGCAATAAAACTGGCAGTAATACTATTCTGATCCTGATTTCACTTTTCCCTAACAGGAAGTGGTTGGAGGCATGATGGATTTGGAGCCTCGGCGTTGGAGGAAACTGATCAGAGAGAATTTTGACGATCAGAGGAAAAAAGTCTTGCAGTTCGCAAAATGGTGGAAGCCGTATGACTGTACCAAGACAGAGAGCTAAGGTTAGGGTTAGGTAAGATAGACACACACTAGGGAAGCCAAGAAGCTTAAGTACATATACTCACTGTGCAAAAAGTGTATGTATTTTGCATGGTGCAGATCCTGTTGCACCTATAAATTCAGAATTTAATGTAAAATTTTAAGATTGCCACTATGCGAACATTTTTTATATGAATAAAAAAAAAATAACGATTTGATTTGTGCTGTTATCTACATGTTTTTACACTGCAAAACCTTCAAGATCAAAATTTTATTCAGTCATGCATTAATATTAAATATCACAGCAAATTTAAACTTTCATTTCTGTATACAGTCATTCAAGCATCTTTGAGCATCTTTGAGCATTGTTAAAAGTGCTCCAAAAAATAAATAATATATATATATTATTATTATTTATATCTTCATAGCTTTCATTAAAAAGTTTCCTGTTTTCCCCAGTTATGCACTGTGGATGAAAGTGGCCATCACTGTTTGATGTAAACCCCTGTAATCATAAATACATCCAGTGTGCATATCAAACATGCTGATTAAAAAAATATTTTGCTAAAGCAACTGTATTTCCATTCAACAATATAAGCAATCGCTGTTGATTGGTTTTGGATAATCATAGATTCAGGGTCCAAATTCAGCAAGCAGTGTAAATATCAACAATCTTTACCAAGTGAGTTTTTTCAGTAATATAAGCAGCTGGAACCGTTCGCAGAAACAGAAGCAACAGAAAATGGCATCTGTCCTTGGATACATCCCCAAAACAGCAACTTTTATACTATTAATTCAAAAAAGTTCTCAAACCACAGCATGTTCTGTCTGTTCATGTCTGCTCCAGAGCATGTGCGTGTATGTAGGCACAGGAGTGGTCCCCCCCCACCTCTCTGGGATGAGCTTTCCATCAAGCCATCAGCTTATCCAACAAAACACACTTTATATTAATTAGCATCACTTTATGACAGGTGCACAACTGCCTTGGGGATAGATACAGTGGATATCTAGAAGTTTGTTGCAGTCAAGACTTAAATTGGAGCCACATCCATAGGTGGCATGAACCTTATTTTCCAGCATCTCTTACCAATCCTGCCCTCTTCTGCTCTCCAGTCCAGGGATTTAATCTTGTACTCTGTGCCCTCATGATCCTTCCCAGCTGTCATTTTAAAAGGTCTCAGTGTCGTCGCACCCACATGAGCAAGTCTATACTCAAGCAAACGTGTTGCAGCTTGGCAGCACTCACACCTAGTCTGATACACACACACACACACACACACACACTCCTCGTGAGTAATCAGCCACCTTACCCTGGCAGGCGACCTCATCATTATTTTTTTCATCTGTGCTATTGGTTCTTGAATTAGCTTGTCTCTCCAGAGGCCCACCTATTTCTAGGTTTCAGAGGATTTTCAATTGGTTTTTTATTACACTGTTTGTGTATATAGTCACACTTGGGTGGAAAAGGCCTTCAGATGCTGTGCAGTCTTATGAGACAGTGCCTTCCTCTGTGAATCTATACCTCTTTTATAAAACCTGAAGGAGACAATTTGGGTGGGAGTCATAGGAATAGATCCCAAAGGCAGATACTGCAGCCAGTACATTGTTAATGTAGGATAATCTGTGTCTATAATCATCATGTGGTACATTCACAATCCCCTATGAGTAGAATTTAATTACTTTATGTCTCTTGTGATTTGAATTGAAATGGGTAAGAATCTCTAAGTGTCATATTAGGAGAAAGATCATCATCACTTCACCAAGCAAACCTGATGGCAAACAAGCTGGCAGACTAAATGCTTTTTTTGTATTATAAGGTTGGTATTTTGGCAAACAATATCCAGGAACTGTTGATATCTTCATATTTACTTTCATTGAAACAACAACCATGCTCACCCCAACTCCCTCCTCACTGCAGCTCATCCTGTACCCTTCAATTGATGACTCCACCCCTCCACCATTTGTCATCTCCATAGTGTCCTTCACACCTCACCAGGTGAGACGACAGTTAAACAGCACTCTCGGGCTTTTAGGACTTTCTGAGCTGCCATTTTGAGCCATAAATTAAAGCGCACCATCGGTGTGTGAGTCAATTGAGTCAGTAGAGGCTCAAGGACTTCATACTTTGAGACTTGGCTTTAATTTCAAGCCAACATGACTTTCATGCCTAAATCCTCTAGCTGATTGTAACAGTTGAAACATAGCCAGCCAGGAAAACTATCACTAGCCACTGATTGCACCCTGACACCTCCACAAAAACAGAATGGGTTGACACAATTAATGAAATATATTTAATGTGAAAGAAAATCACCTTTTCACTTAATTTGTAAATAGATACATTCTTAAAGATATGGTCAAAGTGGGTCTTCTTTAGATACAGCCAAATTTTACATCTTGAAATTTGCTAGATAATCTCCCTACAACTGTGCTGAAACTTTTACTGTTATTTTCTTTCTATTCCGGTTTCATATATCCCTGTTCTAAGGTTCTATGGCCCTAATGTTTAATTAAAGTTCCCTGCTTTCCATTTTCTCTTCCTCCCTGTATCAGAATGTAGGAGATGTTCTGAGGCTCATACGGGTAAATGAGTATATAGGCATATGTGCGGGGGGTACAAATGTGAATATGCTTGAAACGGAACATGTAAACGTAGAAAACTGTATGCGTATATACAGAAAAAGATGTGTTTATAGAGAAATATAGATATGCGGGAGGCGGGGTGGATTGGGATTGAGTATTGATGCTGACTTGAAAATATACTGATGATACCAAAACTGTTTGACTATAATTTCTCTGGAATGCTCTGGGAAAAAAAACACGGCGCCAGCTTAAAGTGTGTATCTCCTCACTGTTTGGAGTACTTTGTGTTTTCTGCCTGAGCCTAAGATATCAGATGGTCCCTGTGCTGTACATGATGTCCTGCCTCATCCTTGTGCCGAAGACGGTGCATCCCAGCAGCTCCAAAAACTACACACCAGTGATACTGACATCTATGACTCTAGACCTATGATCAGGACAGCCTGTCGACATCCTTCACCTCCTAGCCCCAAATGGGAGTTGAGGAAGCCATAATCTACCTGCTGAACATGTGCAGTCACATAGACAAGTTGGCAAGCACTGTGAGCCTTTTTCTTTGTATTCTCCAGTGCATCGAACAGCATCTGTTGGGTTCTCCGGGTTAGAGGGTGGCAGAGGCGTAGGTGGGCTGTGGGGAGCGACTCTGTCCTGATGGTAACCATCTCAGATCCACTTCACAAGAGACAAAAGAGTTGGTTGTGGACCTGAGGGTAACCAAGGTGCCTAAGACTCCTATCTCCATCCCGGGGGGCCTCTGTGGACATTGTAGTGGGATGCAAGTACTTAGCAGTCCACATGGATAATAAACTGGACTGGACCAAGAACACCAAAGCAGTCTATCAGAAGGGCCAGAGCTGACTGAGCTCCTTTAACATCTGCCGGATGATGCTAAGCCTGTTGTGTCAAGTGCTACCCCTTTTTGGTGTGGCGTGCTGGGCAGCAGGTTGAAGGTAGCACACGCCAACAGACTCACCAAACTTAATCTGTAGGGGGTGGAACTAGACTCCCTGGCAGTGGTGTCAGAGAGAAAAATGATGTCCAAACTATGGACTCTATTGGATAACACCTCCCACCCGCTCAATGATTTGCTGGCCAAATGCAGTATCAGAGTCAATATCTCACTGAGATTCATCACCAAGCGTCACAGGAAATCATTCCTGCCAGTGACCATACCAACTCCACCTTCCGATCATCAATATTGTGATAGGAAGTGGTTGTGCAATACAGTATATTTTTCTTTGCCCTATTTTTGAACATATTTCCAGTTATCTTACTTCTCATAGGCCCATTCACTACAATTATCCCTTATTTAAACCAAAAACCAATATACCTTCTGTTAAAAAAAAATGTAAATGGCAGTACATTTTACAAAGAAGTGTTTATGTTGCTTGCTCACCTGCATGACTTGAAAAGTTATAGTTGTCTAACTCAACCAGAAAAAATTGACTTTGGCAGACATGACAAAATAACTTGTTCGGTAATCATTCATCACATTAGATTTTATTTTAGGGCAACTGAAAAAATCCCATTATTTTATGTAGTCTGGACTAACTGTTATAATCTGCAGTGGAATCTGGAAGAAAAACAAAAACAAAATATTATACCTGAATTCACCCCACTCCTCAACTTGCAATTACTTCATGTCACATTGAACAAGAGTGTTTGCCTAAGTTCACTTCCTGTGAGGAGGGACACTGGGAAATGGAGAAAATTCATTTCCAGCTAGGAGGAAAATCTGCCCCGTGTCTCTGCTGTTGAGCAATCAATACACTTAAGATTATGTATCATTCACGTGTCAACAAGCCAGTTCCATTGTAAATCCACTGTAATTTGTCATCCAATTTACAGTGGATTTACTGTAATTAAATTTGTCATCCAGCTTGCTTAACAATTGATTACGTTGGGTGAGTATAATATGAATATTATCCAAATGTATACATACAGATATAAACCAGCAATCATAATGTACGTTAATTGGACGTGTCTGCAGGAAATTCATCTGGGGCTGTAATGCAGTTTATACTGTGACCCCACAACATGCAATTAGCTACTATTTAGCCTTGTTTGTTTAGTGGAAACCATCCCTTGGGACAAGACAGTATGTTATTTATATTGCACAAGTGACAGAGAGGGCTCGCTCCATGGTTAATAGTAGCAGAGACGTGGAGTGATGTATGGTTATGGCCAATTACATTGGTTGGGGGCAGATTTATGACTGAGAGCGCCGTTTCCCTTTTCCTGTCCCTGCTTCTAACACACACACACACAATTTTTTGTGTTATTTTGCAACCCCACCACACCAAGCTCTTTTGTCCTCTGTAGCTTTTTTTTCATTGACTAATATTTGACAAAAATTTGGGGAAATAATAAAATGTCCTCCGTAACACAAAATTCAACCTGACACACCTGCTAGATAAAATGCTTTACACACACGGCACTGAAATACTCAAATGGTTTGTGAGTTTTGTTTTGGATATATGGATATAATTGTCCAGCTATTGAAAGAGATGTAGCGTGTCTCTGCGACTGCCTGTTTCGAGGAAAGACACCTAGTGGACTTGTTGTTGTGTGTCTTCTCTTTCTGCATTCCACACCACACGTTTTAGAGTATTTAGAAAATACTAAAAGTATTGAAAAGTAATACATTGCCATTTACATCTTTCTGACTCTCATAATTTGAGCCAATTGATTGTTATAAGACTCAAATTGCATGGATGATCACACTAAGATCACCACATAGCAACTGCTCCATCAGTTTGTTTCAGTTTTTTGGGACAGCATCGCTGATGGTCAGAGGAGTATTGTGCCGTGAAGATAGTTAATTTGTGATGAGTGCAACTGTACCTATATGCACATGCACTATCTTGTGCTGACATACGTTTGATGCCATCCATGTTAGATGTACCTATTGAGCGAGATTAACATGATGCCTCAGGAAGTACTGTTGCTGAGCTCCTGACCTGCCTGCACTCAGCTGGCGATGGCAGGCTGCCAGTTCATGGCCATCCCCCAGCTTGTTGCCTTATCTCCTCTGGAACATAATTTATTCCATTGTAGTGCTGGCTTTATTAAATGCCCATGTTATTACTGATGGATGGCAGTGGGATTGGTAATAGTGACCAGATAAGAAAGAAGAGACAGAGACTGTGTTGGTGTGCTTGTGAAAATAAGGATTGGAGAGAATTAAGAGTGCGTGGGTGTGTGTAAGAGAGAGGCAGCAAAATTCTACGCAACCTATTGGGGTCATGCTGCTCCAGAAAGCCAAATGAATTAGCAAACACCTCCAGGAAATTGAACTGAGTTCTGCGTGTGTGTGCGTCTGTGTGCACGGACAGACATGTGCACTTGCATGATGCATCAAGTGTTTTTGAGTGTCTCTCTCTGCTTGTCCCTTTGGGGCCCCTTAATGAACAGACATGCTCTGCCAATCAAGGTCAAGGTCATGGTTGCATTAGTGCCAGACATGAGTATCCCATCATCCCACTCTCTGATGGCGGGCAACAACCTTGCACCACTGCTGCCAGCTCCATGATCTCTTCCTGTGGAGCCGCATTTGTCCTCATGTTGAACACATCTGGCACATTAGCTTGGTTTATTGGCTGTGACTGTTATTTGATGACTTTCAGATGTTGCTTGATTGTCATTTCCAGTTAGTTCACGGAAGAACCATCACCTGTGTGTTGCCTTGACAAGAGGTCACTAACACAGGAAGCTATAAGTGACACTATATTACATCTATCCATCAGCGGCGCGCGCTCCCGGTGTCTCCCTGTCTCCCCCCACCTCGCGCACCGGAGAACCGGGCCGAGAGGAGAGGAGACCGACGGAGCATCGGTGAGAGACGGGACGGGACAGGGGAGCACCAGAGGAGGACTTATCTGCCGTGTCTTTGGAGGTTTCTCTCCCCGAAAGGACGACACATTTTCGGGTGCCAACATTGACGATGTGCCGGAGGAATAATTACCATGTGATGGAATTACCGAGGTGGACCTGCATATTTTTCTTTTCCGTCTTGCAGTTTGGCCATTCAAAGCAATGTCCTCTAAAAATGGCCTCATTCTAATTTAGGATAACCTTCGTATTGTTTTATTTATTTATTTATTTTGTTTTTTGGTTGTTACTGTTGTTTTTTTTTTTTGATTGTTTTGCTGTGACGCACCCCGGTGGGGGCTGTCTGGTTCCCGGGGAGCAGGTTGGGTTTGTATTGGGGGAGAAGGAGGACGGTTATTAAGAGGTGATACCCTTCACCACCAACCTCCTCCCCCTTACATAAATGTTTGCGTGCCGTTAGTGCCCCCCCCCCCACCCAGATGCATCTAACTCACAGACACACACAGTCCTGGACTTCATCTCAGGCGCGCACACGCATGCACAACTCATATGCAAACCTAAATATATAGACGGACCTGCCCCCCCCCCCACCCCCGCCCTCACAGTCTGATGACTCCCCGGCGTAGAGGTGGACGTGGTACGGATCAGGCTGAAACATCTTTATCATCACCACCATCACCGTCCTCCACACTGCTGCTGCTGCTGCCATCACCCTCCTCCTCCTCCTCCTCCTCCTCCTCCTCCTCCTCTTCCTCCTCTTCCTCACCATCACCATGTCCTCGTCGTCGCGCAAGATCTCCTCGGAGTCGTTCAGCAGCTCCGTGGGCTCGGACTGCGGGCTGGAGAGCCCCGGGGGAGACGTAGGGGACGGGGGCTCGGAGCCGGCGGAGGAGACCCGCGGCTGCCCCTTCTCCTCCTTCCCCTCCTCCCACAGAGCGCTGCTCTGGAACGGCCGCAGCCTCACCGACCGGTCGGCGTGCCCGGCGGGCGAGGAGCGCCAAGGACCCGTCGGACCCCACAAGAGGGTGACCCGGAGGAGACGGGTGAACCTGGACTCGCTGGGAGAAAGCCTGAGGAGGCTAACCTCGCCCACGGTAAGACTGCAGCTTGTGTCTTTAGAGCTGCAATCTGACACAAGATACAGGATTTTTTATTATTCCTGAGCAAAGTTGTAGTGTTGGATTCATAGAGACACCTAGTCTGAAAATATTCAGTCAGATTTCAGGCAGTTTGAGGCTGCTGAATGTGTTGTTTAAATGTTTAAGTTATTGATTACCTGTCATATTATGGACAATTAGAGGTTGGCATTATTAACCAAATCAATGACTGTTGGTGTTCAGATCTTACTCAGAATAAACAGGCTCAAGGTATTTCCAGAGTTCAGAGGGGAAACATTTGACACCATGGGAAGGGGCAAATATGGCACCACAGTCGTTCATCAAAATCTCAGACTAAGTCTCTTATTATGAACTGGCATGTGTGAGGTGTGTGTTTAAAAAAAACTCTTTCCATCCTTCACCTCAGAGCCTGAATCATCTGGTAGATTGTATAATAGGCATGCTGTTGTGAGGAAGAGAGCGATACCCATGCCATGTATGTGGATATGTAATGATGAGAGGAGTGTGACGAATGAGCCTGTTACTGTGTTTGTGTGTCTCTGTTCAATCCGTGTCTCAGTTGTATTACTGGCTGTAATGTAATATAGCAGCTATTAGAACTGAGTACAATTGTGATAGATGGCGTGTGATTAGGGCATTTGCTATTGCATAGTTGAAATTTGATTGCATCTCCCGTAATGTGGTCCCTGCTTAACAATGAGATATATTAGGAAGCAGACAGACAAGACATGGACAAAATACAAATGAGGTGGAATGTGAAATTTCACATTAATCAATCAATCACACCATCTTCTTAAAGCAGGAGCCTAATTAAATTATATCAAGGTGAATTACAATTGGAAGTATCGTAAAGACAAGATCCCACATCATCCATTTTTACTTTTATAAAATAATTGTTTACATGTTAGAGAGGTCAAGTAGCTTGTCCTAAAATTAGGAATTCAGTCATTGCAGTAAAAAAAATCTAAATATAAACTGGAATTAAGACATGCGGCTTTGCTGGCTTCAAATGAAGAAATGCAACTTAGTGAACTAATGTTTTAAAATCCTGACGTTATGTGACAACCAGTGATGTTAAAGAGCTCACCTTGTTTAGCCCAAACTTTTGGCCAGAGCATGAAGAAGTCAAATATGTAAAAATGTGATCTTTTGAAACAGGGATATGTGCTCAGCAATACTGAACGGGAACTTTAGTTGCATGTAAGTCACATGATCTTTGTCAAAAAAGAAATCTTTCTTATAAACTGGGCCAACTGGGCCAACCAAGCCCTAAAGGCTAATATTGCTGCCTCAGTGGGGCAGTGATGACTTTGAGACTACAACTCCTGACTGACGCTTCTTTAACGGGGACTTTGAACACAGTACCCAGCCTCCCCTGGGATGGATGAGAAATGCAAGTTGTGAGTTGAAGACCCCAGCGACAGGCATTCACTAAACTGTCCACTCAAAGGTGATGATTCTCGGAGGGGCCTGCACAGACAGAACCTTACAAACAATGAAATCGGATGACGAAAAGTGTGAAGTTAATGTATTTTGGAAAGGGCCAGTTAGCAGCAACCTAATTTCTGGGCTGCAGCTCTATATGGGCTGTGGTTTGCAATAGATCTGTGAGGAGATATGGTAGAGGCAACACTTAAAGACAGGTCAGTGTCACATTCGATAATGATAATATCCAGCATTTACATGTGAGTAATACTATGGATGCATGTATGCATTTGTGAAAGCATTTATTTGTTTGCCTGTAAGTGCAATTATATTATCAGCTGGGCATAAATATATATCTATATTTTAAATATAACACCGGAACAGCCATTATGGTGATGTGCTTTGGTCAGGACATGGAAAGGGTTAATGTCTAAGGTCCTTTTACAGTGTTTCGACACATTAATGCTTCTTCCATCAAAATGACTGCCATATAGATAGATATAGAAGTACATTTCTCAGGCACTGTGAAGTTGGCAGTCAGGTTGAGTCATTAGGTTCACCGATGGGAGATAGTGTGACTGCTACACGAACTCGAGGACAATGTAATAAGTGTGTGTGTGTCTGCGTGAGGAGACTTGTTGAACATGAAAGTGTGTGCTAAAGATTGATAAACTCACACACACAAGCACAGTTACTGAGGATCTGCCTTCGGGCATTACAGTAGTAACGGGTGTGAAGTGTGTCAGTGGTTTGCATGTATGTGGGTTTATCTCACATCTGTATCATTAGGATGTATATCCAAGTGTGTGGTATTGTATATTTGGGTATGATTTGGTGGAATAGGATTGTGTGAGTTTATGATGAGGTAGAAGTGTAATATGAGCGTTGAGGTGTGATGATACCCAGCAGATTTGTCGCAATGTGGTGTCACAATCACATTTTTCTTTCTTTGACATTTATTTCTGTTTTTTGTTCTCTTTTTCTCTTTCTCTGTCATACACACACACACACACACACTGTGACTGCGTGCAGTTGCCTGTTGTTGACTGCAATGGACCATGACAGAGAGAACAGAGCTTGCTCTCTGTGGTTATCTTCACTCTGACCACACTGACCCAGAAGCAACAATACACACGTATGCAAACATTCATTTCTCTCTCAGTTTTGTGTCGACACATAGAAGCTGACCATTAGCTTAGCGAACCATGATGCTGATCAAAAGGGCCAGACTGCTGGCCACAAATTGTAAAAGGGTGGAACAGTTGTGTGTGCTAATGTCTGTAAATCCACTTTCATCTTTCCCATCAAGAATTTTTAAAGCGTAGATTTCTTTTAGGTGGATATAGAATTTACCAGTTGACATTTGCTGTGTGTCTGTGAATATATTCTTTGTGTGATCCATAAATGGGTCAAGTTTCTTGAAATGGTGAAAGAACACGTTGTGCTCCATACCCTCTAATGGTTAGAGGTGAATACCACAGAGGCAGTTTTGAATACTTTGTCAGTCTGTCAACATAATCAAAGTCACAACAGCATAAAATACAGGTTCAAAACCTGGTGTACAAATTTGTGTGATCATGAATACAGAGCTCTTGTGTATCAGTGACTGCTTATTTATTGTAAAAAGCTTTTAGTATTTGATAAAGTGCCATACAAATAAAATGCATCGTATTATTTTTAGTAGCAGTAGTGCTCGTGAAGTACTCATCAGTGTCAACATGCTAATGGATGTTGCAGCAGGTGATGATGTCTCCAGTCATTCTTGACTTGACTGGCCAACTTTTGGGATTTTCAGCAGTTCAGGTCCGGTGAATAATCTCATAACAGAGGTGTCAGCAGAGGTGAATAACCTCAGTTGACAACTCACAAACCCTCTCTTCGTAAAAAGACAGAGTTAGAATAAATAATTCTCTTTTTTTTTTTCAGCCTCAATTTCATAAACACAGTTACATTACACTATGAAAAGTTCAGTAACAAATGGAAAATTTTTAGTGTTCAAAATTTTTCGACAAGTAATATGTCAATTTCAAACAACTCAAACGATAAATACACAGGAATATATATTGTCCTGTGCCTGTAACTGAGGAGAATTGATTTAAATAAGAAAGATAAACATTTTCCTCCATTTTGCTATGATGTATCTATACCATCTTCAACGCAGCTAATGAGAAAGATTTTATGAGTAGCTAAATCAGTCTGTACTACAGTACGGTGTGCGTAGCCGCTCTAAATGATCTAAGTGGAACAAGGATATCCTTAATCACTTCGCTAAATTTAAAAATATTTAAATTCCTCTATATCTAGCCAGAATTTACATTCATTTTTGCCAAGAATGATTGATATCAAATGCATTCAGCCTTTGCATGGATTAACTGCTGGATATAATTAAACATTAAACCCACTCAAGGCCAAATATTTACCCCTGCCATGTCCAGCACGCTGGCTGCATTATACCCATACAAAACTCAATGCAACAGCAACTGCTTTCTCTGCACCTGCTTTATTACTTGCCTACTCTCAGACAGGGGCACCTGATGTGTCTCATGCTGGGATTTATCTCGCAGGATCTCATCTGGTGAATGACTTTCTATTTTCTTTAGTAGCAGTGGAAGGTTTCCAACTGTGCTGAAGCAGCAGCACCTCTTTCTCTGCTGCCAAAGACCAAACCAGTTCATGCTAATAGAAATTTGGAGGAGGAAGATGCAATAAGAAGAGGATATAAAGTGCTGATCAACTGCTTAGTGTGTGTGGGTGTATCTGTGTGTTCTGTGTGTGTGGAGGGAATAAGTCACAAAGAAAGGCGGCGTCACCAAGCGAAAAGTATAACTGAGCCTCGCATAGAAAGAAAGCATTATGCAGCAACAAACTATTGGGGAAATTCATTTTCCCTCCCACCGAAAAGTAAATGAGCCAATAGAAGAGAGAGAGTGATTTGGATTAAGACAATACAGTAGGAACACAAAAAAGACCGGATAGACATAAAGTAAAGTGTGAGTATGTCTCGTAAGGAGACAACTTGAGAGTTTATTCTCCTGGTTGAATCTTTTGTTTTTTTTTTGGAAGATCTTTCCACTACCACTTCTCACCAATCTACAAACTGCCTTTACACAGATTACAGGTTATTTTTTGAATTCCGCTCAAATATGTTTAATTTACTAGTATGATAGGATATGATGTGTGCTCTAAAATCTTATCCCATATCCCACCACCAGGTCTGCTGAATGTACAACAGCAGGAGATTAATGTGTGAGTGGCTCGAGTTGTGTGTACAGTAAACATGCCAGCAATTGTAACAATGCAGACTAATGATGATCTATGTGTACAGTGTGTTTGCGCATGTGTGTGTGTGTGTGTGTGTGTATCTGTTTGGTTCAGCTGTACAGTTTTCTGTGCACATACTACAATGCATGCTCGATGGTAAATGAGTAGCTGAATCAAGGATGCAGTTAGCGGGGACATTGATGAGAAAATATCACTGGAGCATGTGAGCGCACACGTACTGTAGATATTGGTACAACCATGCTAGTCCAAACCAACCACACAAGTCCTGAGTGTTTTCTCTCACAAGTAGCTGGAAAAACTGTGGGCTGTTTGTTTGTTTGTTTGTTAGTTTTTTTCAGATATCAGCTATACACAGCTGCGTGAGTAAAAATCTCATCCTGGTCATGTCGGTTCTGAGTTGATGTGTGGTTCTATGTAGCTAAAAGACAAAATATTTTTCATCAGAAAGACTATACACCTACAGTCTTTCTCTCACCTCCTTGGCTCATTTTTTTATTTTTTTTTTGCTCTACAATGTGTTTTACTTGTTCACTGTCTCTACACACACACACACACACACACACACTACCTCCTGTATCTGTCCAGAATGAGCAGAGGCCTCAAAGTGACCTCTCCAGCTGGCACACTGTGTACTAATGATGAAACTACAGCCCAGAATTTGAGCTACATCACAGATAATCACATTGGACCCACCCTCTCAAGCTTAGACGGTCAGTAATGCAAAATCAACTGACTCCATATATCCCCATGCAGACACACACATTTTTATGTTGGTACTTTTGAAATAATAATAATTATTGCTACATTTGCATTTTTTTTTTTAAACATTTGAAAGTTGGAAGTATAAAAATGAAATCGCAAAAGAAATTAATGATACGAAAAAATACTATGAAACCAACTTAGATGAGAGGAAATTTGAAAACGGATTGTGTAAATTTTTTAATATGTTCTACTTCTTATCCAAATTCAAGGGGCTTTAAAGACAAACCTTTTTATGAGCAACATTTTACGTGTCATAGCAGGAAAAGCATGGGGGGGTTATTAGTAACAGATGGCTATGTTCTATTCAAGTGTCCCATTAGGACCTAACAGTGCGACCGTGAGGCTGCATTTGCAATACCAGGACTGTGACACTGAATCGACTAAATGGAAGCTCGTACTGACAGGGTCGTCATTCTGCTTCGATGTGTGACCTGCTCTCTTAAGCCTTCGCAGCAACAATTATGGTCTCCATAAACAAATATATACTGTATGCCATTGATTTAGAAATGTGAACACTCGTGAACACTGATCTGATGGCAGCGATTCCCCTTCTGTGAATAAATGTATTATTGTATGCATATCAATGCACAATGAGTGCACATTCACACACATACACGTGTACTCGTCTAATGCTGCTGTGCCTTTTTACAGACACAGACTGTTCAGGAGGCTCTACAGCGAACTCTACAATTCTACAGACAGCAAGAGATCAGGTAAGACTGTCTTCTTCACCTGCTGTCTTGTCCTTGTTCTCGTTTATAAATCTCCTTCTTCAGCTGCTCTGTCAGTGTCTGGCTGTCCACCTGCAGTCCCGTCTTGGCATCCCCGTCGTCACACATGCAGATTGGACTTTATTACACTAGTTTATGTTTGTCTCTTTGTGGATGAGACTTGTATGAAATGATACTTCAAAAATGCTGATATGAGTACTAAAACCAACATTATTCTGAGATACAGTATCATTTTTTTCCCAACCTGGGAACAAACAATATTCCCTCTGTAGAACAAATGTGTGAATAATAAATCTGCATGGAGAAGTATGAGAGCTTTGATTGCCCCTTTCTTCATCACCACTGTTGAGAAGACCTTCTCACATATTTCCCATTTTTCCTGTGGATCATCTAAGTGACTGCCAAACATGAACCTGCACAGGCCGATCCAAGTGTCAGGTCACCCTAATCAGAAAAAATAAGTCCTGCTGACAACACAGTTTGGAGTGAAGTGTTATGCAATTGAATGGCTATTGGCATAAAACACCTCAAACAAAAGAAAAAGCCCATGGTACCTCATGTATGTTCACCCTGTTATTTGCTTTTGACCACCTTGTTATATTCACTTTTTTGCTGATCTCATGGCTAAGCATGGCCTGTCCTGTGTGTGTGCCTTTAACAGGTGTCAGGAAGATGGCAGTGAGGAGAGGCGACGAGAGAAGAGAGAGGAGAAGTGTCCATTTCTGGAGAATTCTGGTTCAGAGGAGGATGTCCTGCAAATCCTACAGTACATGGCCACCATCCTGGGTGAGTATGTGCAGTAAAGTAGGATGTATGCATATTAACATGAGAGCGGGGTAAAAACCTACCAACTGATCTACCTATCTACCTCAATGTGTGTGTGGATATACGCTTTGTCATTTTGATTCTGCCTGAGTTGTTTTTGCCACTGCTTTGTTTCGATTGTACCTTTTGTTTTACTACATTCCAGGATCATTTTTCTTTTCCGCACTACGTGTATCTTTCAGTTTTAGGAGTGTTTGTATATATGTGTGTGTGTTGACTCTCCTGCACACATACACACAGGACCACCCACTAGAGGCAACACCTCTAAAACACATTTCAGACAAAAGAAAATGAGAGATACAGTTTCACGGCCTAGCTAGTGTGAATGTACACACAAATATATAATAATTTAGACGCACACACACACTGGATGACTCACTCTGGAGGATTTTACTGTCTCAATGAATATGAATGTGAAAAAAACCTTTCACAAATACACTGTCCTGGTGAGTCACAGTACAACTTCTGGACCATCAAAAACTCTGTAATCTTTCAGCTTATTCTAGTCCTCCTCAACTGTCCTGTGTTTTTGTTGTGCAGAGATACCACCACTGCTTTGACTAAAAGATACCACACGCACAAAAAAAAAAAAAACACAGTTGAATAAATAAAAGCCAAGATCGAATTTGTGGTATGCCGTTGATTCAATTGGTGGAAGCAGTGTATGTATAATTATAGCCTCTCTTTTTGCAGCTTGTTACACAATCAACAACTGGGACAGACGGTTATGAGTAAAGTGGAGCTGACTTGGTGCAGTGTATCCATTCATCCGTCCATTTTATGCTGCTTATCTAGGTGCTAATCATGGAAGCAGACATCATTTCCCCCAGCGAAGTCTTCTAGCTCTTCCTGGGGGATCTCGAAGTTGTTTCCTGGACAGATGTGATAGATAATTCCTGAAGCATGTTCTGGATCAGCCCTGGGATCTCCCCCCAGTTGGACATGCCTGAAATACATCTGCAGGGAAGCCTCCAGGTGGCCTCTGAGCCAAAGATGCTATGTGTGCCTAACCATCCGAAACTGAATCCTCTCAGTTTGTATGACCGAAGTCCTGCTCCGAGCTCCTGTTTTAGGTCCTCACAATGCTGATCAATGTCATGTGACGCCCCCCCCCCAAAAAAAAAAAAAAAAAAAACAAACAACATCCCAATGTCACTGCTCATTACACATCCGTCTGACTGTCACTATCTTTTGCTCCATGTCGTCCTTGTGCATGCGGATGTAAATACAACTTGCTATGATACGCTAATCTTCAAGAGTTCACTTCAGTTTTGGACAGGCATTGTTGTTACCTGTGATGTTCAAGCACATTTTGGGATTGTTCTGGTTTAGTTGTTTTTGGATGTCATGTTTTTTTAGTTCGGGTCTCAGTTTCAGTTTTGCTGAAATCCTTTAAGCTTATCTGTTTTTTGATCATTCAGTCAGTGGGCATGTCACATGATTATTTTATCTATTGTTATTTATATTTGTTATTATAGCAAGGCTTTGATGTTGGATTACTTTGATTTTCTGTTTATTTTTGCATATTTTAAATCTTGATGCTGAGGTAGCTTTGAGTTACATTCAACAATGTAGCTATAACAAGACAATATGTGCATCAAATGTTCAAGTGCATATTTGTGCATATGAAATAATACAGTTTGGTGTGTATCTATATCTGTGATGTTGATATATTATGTGTGTCCTCAATCGAGAGCAATTCTGTTTTTCATCTCCTCCCTCCTAGGAGTCCCATTCTGCGAGCTGCGGGAGCATTTTGGTGAGGAGTTCTTTGGCCTCTGCTTTGAAGAAAATGAACGAGTGCTTCGGGCTGTAGGTGGAAACCTCCAGGACTTCTTCAATGGCTTTGATGCCATTTTGGAACATATTCGCACCTCCACAGGCCGCCGCGCCTCATCTGAGAGCCCTTCTTTCCAGTGCAAGGATCCCCATGAGGAAGGGAAAGGAAGAAGAAAATTGGACAGAGTTGGAGAAAGTGGAGAAAATGGAAGAGGGAAAGTATTACTTCTTCATTGCTTTAATCCCGCTCCTGTTGTTGGATTGGTTATGCCGGGGTTGATCAGAGCTGTTGCCAGGCGTATCTTTCATTCAGAAGTTGAGGTGGAAGAGGTTCCACCTCTAACTCCCTTATTACCCAACGAAGATACGGAACACACAGACGGTGACTCCACATCCGCAACTCCAACTGCATCCCCCAATGCCTCACCGTCACCGTCCTCGTCCCCGTCTCCTCCCTCTCCTTTCCTAACCTCCATTCCTGCCATTTGCCTGTCCTTCCAAATCCAGGAGACATGCGCTCCTTCCCTGTCTTCTCTTCCAAATACTGCTTCAGCGAGTTCCAAAAGGCCCCCACTCTCACTTTCCACCAACCCCAGTGATCTGCGCATTGGCTTGGCCACGTTTTGCCGAGCCTTTCCTTTCCACCTTGTCCTGGGGCCTCGGATGGAGCTTCTGCAGCTTGGAGAAGGACTGAGGAGACAGACGCGCATGGAGCCTCACCGGAGCCTCTCGTTCAGGGACTGTTTTGAGATTGTCTCACCCAAGATGGAGCCTTCTTTTCAGGGCATCCTGTTGAGGCTTGCATCCCCATTTACCATCCGCACCAGGGCCGATACCACACAGGCTGGCACCAAGGAGAAGGTAATGTCAAAAATCGCAGATCACATCATCGTTTAAACTCATGGTACTTACCATGTAGAATTATTGTATTAATATATCCTTATATTGGATATAAGGGCTAGATTAAACTAGAAAAGCAATGGTTTGTATGAGGTGCTATCCTACCATTTGGCTGCACTGTGAATAGACAGCTGTCGTCTCTGTTGGAGGGCATTCATAGCGGTGCCCTCTGTTTCCAAAGCGATCCAGCCACCCAATAGTGTGCTGGCCACCTAACAAGTTTTGGTAATTGCACCATTTTGTGTGTTGGCCTTGGTCACATTATATGATCAATGATAATGAAATTAAAAATATGGTAGATTCGTAGTAAAATAGAAAATTACATAATAAAGTCCTTCCCGCAGAGGTTAAATACCTGGGTCCAACTCTGCTGTTTGTCAGGCGAGTGAGGACTAGTCAGGCCGATGCGTTCCAAACTGATGAAGCCCCTGAGATTAAGAGGCGAAACGTCTTTGACAAACCAGTCCAAAGTCCAGTTGTGTTCGAGTCAATGATGGCCGAATATGACTATGACCTGGATGATAGAGAATACACACAGACATAGTAAAATACACAATTTTCTATTGCACTTTTAACTGAGTGATACTTTGTGCTAGCACTGCTCCATTTTCACACCTAATATATTTCCTCTGTCATCAAAGATCACCTTAAACATGTTATCATCACTGTTCGTTCTGTTATCAAATGAACCCTTGCAGCGCTTCATTCTTTGTTTCAAATGTCACCATTACATGCTAACACACTAGTTTCCATTGTATTATTGGCAGGAGAGTGAATGTCATGACAGAGTGTAGTGCCGAAGGTTGGTGAAGGTGAATCAGTTATTTCCTCACTGACTTTTAGGGAGGCACTCAGTGTGATTGTCTTTTAAGTTTGTTTGTGCCATCTATAATGAAAACCAAACATTTTATTACTGGGCTCTGTATTTGTGACAACCTACATGTTACATCACACCCACTAGCCAGGAAAGGAGTGAGGTCTGAATTGGTTTTAATTTGATAGAAACAATTAATCAATTGGAAGTTTTATGCTGTATCCAGTTCTTTATTGATTGGATGGTCTCCGCAGGCTGTCAGTGACAGCGCCAAACATCCTGATGCTAAACAGAACTGGCAGCCTGGAGAACGATCAGCACAGGCGGGGTTCTCTGCTCTGTATATTTGTATTCGTATGCTCAAGTGTTTAAATACAAAATAGCACTAAAAAAAGTGTGTTTGAACTGAAAAAGTCCTTCCTCGTACGCATAAAAGCGATTCCAAAAGATGCGCATTCTTTTCTTCACCACAAGATTTTTCCAATTTTATGATAACATTTGCTCTGTACCAACTGACCCTTGACTATAGCTTTATTGAGGAACTGCATCGTACAGGGCAAAAAGACATTTTCATATCATGCATTATCTCATAGGTATCTTGTCTAGCTTTGGCAAGTTCTCTGTGCAATGAGAGAAAGAGAGCTGTTAAAATGAAGACAGCGCAGTGCAGCATCTTTCTATGCTTACCTGCTATTTTCGGTCATGCAGCCAAGGCAGGACTGTGAACACAAGTGTGAGTGAATAGAAATGGTATTAGAGGGTATGATGCTAAATCAGTATCCTCTCAGCAAGTTACTTACTTGTCCCACACTCCCTAAACAGCTGTGCCAGTCACAGCGGAGCATAACAAACTGCCTTACAAAATACAGAGACGGCCTGTCCAAAGGGCAAAATGATATCCTTTTCATTGTTCACAAATTCACCACAGGTTTGTTGCCAAAGGTGAAAACCTGCCATTTTTTCCTTGTCGTACTGCACTACCAATACAATTTGCATTGGTAACATATTGTCTGCTATAATTTCCCCTGCATCAAAGGATATATTTAAATCTCTGATTTGAACAAGAGTCCTAAATCCAAACATATTCAGTTGCGTGCCAATTACTTTGCCCGTGGTTGAGAAACTTTACTCAGTCTGACACAAAGTGTGAATTTTGAGCAGTGAGAAAATGTTTATTTGACTGAGCACCCCAGGATTCGTTCAGTCGGGCTTCTCTGATGAAAAAAGATTTAACTTTGGTTTTGCATTAGCCAAACAGATTTTTTGTTTGTTTGTTTGTTTGTTTGTTTTTTCATAGCTTACAACAAAACACAACTATGTATAGTTCATAGATCCCCCACACATGTAAGCAGGTCTATGAAATATTGCACAGCAATCGCCACATGCTTCCCCTTCTCACAGTCTGACCCTGACTAACCCCACAGTCCACCTCCTTTTCTGCTTTTATCTCGTTGCAGCCAGTGTCTCTCATAAATGTATAATATTTTTCCACTCTGTTGCTTATCAACATCTGTTTTTTCCTCACAAATCCTATTTGTTCTCTAACACATTCCCACATTTGTTTTTGTTTTCCTGTTACACATGCTGATGGTAGCTCTACCATTATATTTTAACATTTTTGTGTTTTTGTTGAAGATAGTAAAAGTAGTAAAACAGAGTTTCTTATTTAAATATACAACTTTTATGATTATATTGATTGTTGCCTCACTCTTGTATGTGTGCGTGTGTATGCGTCTTCATCTCCCTTAACTGTCAAGAACCATAGAGTTGTTTTTATTTAATTATTTTAAATAAAACATTCATAAGATTTTAGTTCTATTGGTTTCTAACTGTCTTATATTGGCAATGTTACTGACAGGAAGTCGAGTCGTGTGTGTGTTGTGGGTTTGCTGAGGTATCTTTTTCCTGGTCAATGACTTCAAAATCATGTGTCATCTGCTGCCCACTGGTCTAAAAGGTATTTCAGCACATTCACGCTGTTTTCCCTGAGTCAGTATTGCTGCCTTTTGCTGTTCCATTTTGTGTGTGACAGCTGTGATCATGCCTGAAGTTAAAGTTAGACGCTGCCTCTAAGCTCTAAACTCTTCAAAGGCCTGTGTTGCAGCATGTGCTTGTGGACCAGGGTTGGCGGACATTGTGTTGTTGTTGTTGTTGTTTTTTTTCTGGGCATATGAGTTTTGTATCACCTGGGCAGAGAAGCAGACAAGAGAGAAAAAAAAAGAAAAGGACAGGCTGACATTTTCAAAAGAAAGGGCACCAAGAGAAGGTGACAGACCAAGGTAAAGAGGCCACACCCCCCTGTGCAGCCCAGTGTGTGTGTGTGTGTGTGCGCATTTGAGAGGCCTGTAAAGGATTTTCAGTTTGACATCGTCCAGGGAAATGAGCCGGGCAGTAGACATCCAGAGACTGACTGAAAAGGTCAGATTGCTTCTCTGTCTGCTTGTTGTGAATGCTGTGGTCAGCACATCAGGGAATGTGCACAAAGTGCTGTCAAAGATCCTCCTCCCACCAGCGCATCATCTCATTCATCCTGTTTCCTTCACACTACACTTCCCTCGCAGCAGTCAGTACCTGTGAAGCAGCCTTTGACATACAGTAGCCAGGTTTTTGGATAATTCATCAGAGTTGAAAAAATACATTGAACTTGACAGTAATTACATGAAAAGTAGCTGTTGCATCACATGGCTTGTTTAAGAGGTGATTTTGAACAAACACAGAATTACTTATTTGCAATCTTCAGCATCAGGCCAAACTGTGGATGTAAATGGAGGCGGACAATTTCTTCGTCTTAAAAAATCAAAGTTGACCAAGACAGAGAATCCCTGAATCGCAACACATGCCTCACAGTAGTGATGCTACTGCGGTAAATGTCCCAGAGTTCCCAGACTCTTGGGGTCATTATTCTGGCTTCGTTTCCAGGATAATTCTGTGCTTTTGTTTTTGCTCCTGAAAGTTCACATCTATGTGAATAGCATACCTGGAGCATTAGACCAAACATGTACCAAGAGATGAAGCCTTAACCTCAGCGGCTCTTCAGCAGGACTACTGCTCTTTTCTTTTGTAACGTTTGTGTGCGTAAGAAACCATGAAATCTGCAACGCCATACTTGATATTTAGCAAATTCTACTGTCTTCCACTGATCAGGGTTGACTTTTATGTGCATGTGTGCAGCTGTATTGCTGAGTACAAAGGGAGTCTTTACACTGACGCCACCTTTGATCTGCTTCAAGATAAATCACTGCACCAAAGGTTTGTTTGTTCAGTGAAGAGTGCTTTGAAAACCACTGCCCTCTCTGTCTCAACCTACTCAGAATTTACAAAACGGCCATATGAAAATACAGGGGAGAACGGCAGAGGGGCAGAGGGGTCAGAAGTATGAAGTAATGAACATGAAAGAGATGTTGTAAGTCTGATTCTTGAAACCAAGATGTGGACCAAATTGATCAGAAACTTATTTAAGATGTAGCCAGGCTTTGGGCCCAATGGAGGCCAAAACCATACATTTCTGGAGCATTCTCAAGACCTTTATATCATATATGTAATGTAAGATCCTGTTATATGACACCGTGTGTTTATTTCACAATCTCAGCCTGAAAAATAAAATGAATTATCTGCACATTTGTGATTTTATCTTTAATCTAAGATCAGCACTTCTAAGCTTCTAAGCTGCTGACTCTATCTGAAACAGCACCAAGAACACCCCAAGTCCTTGTTTCTTGCACCCTGTTTGTGTGTGCCTGTTTACTTTTTTGTTCTGTGGCTGCATTAACTACATTTGTAGTCGTGTACGTGTGTGTGTGTGTGTGTGTGTGTGTGTGTGTGTGTGTGTGTGTGTGTGTGTGTGTGTGTGTGTGTGTGTGTGTGTGTGTGTGTGTGTGTGTGTGTGTGTGTGTGTGTGTGTGTGTGTGTGTGTGTGTGGTGTGTGTTGTGTGTGAGAGAGAGAAAGGGAGAGAGGAAGGCTGACTCATTGACTCATTGCTGTTTGGAGCTTGTACTTGTTCATGCAAATGAGTGTTCACATGTAGAGTCTGCTCACAAAAGACAATCCATTAGCTGTCCGTTCCACCTCCCGCTATCCTCCTCTCCACCTCTCTGTCTCTCTGTCAAACCTCCTTTCCAGTTTCTCTCCCCATGTGTGTTCACTATCCTCCCCCTCTCTTTCTGACTCTATTCTTCCTCTCCCCTTTCTCCATTTCATGTGTCTTTCATCCATCTTTTGCCTGTGGTGGCAGTAGCCTGAATATGTATATTATTTTCATGATCTGTAATCTGTGAAATGCACATTAGCATGTGTGCTGCTGCTCACTTCCTACGATTAAATGCCACAAAAACATTCACATAGACAGCACAAGCCTCAAGTGTGCTTCGACACGCAAATTTTGCATGAGTCATGTGGAAAAAAGGACAGTGTCAACGCTTCAGGACATCAATCAATAGAACTTAAAATAGGTGAAATTATCATGCAAAGATGGCTTCAGTGAAATGTGATAAGGAAATGAAAAAGTAAAAAAATTATTTCTTTATAGTTTTTGTCTGCACGCTTTTGTGAGCACACCTATAATTTAATGATAAGCCAGATCAATGAAGAGATTAAATATGCATTAAATACTGTGCATCTACTGGCCATCTGCAGATTTTCTAAGAAAAAAACAGGCTACCACAGACATAAAGGGTTTTAGCGTTTTGATTTTTACTGCATACACCCTCCATACAAATAATTTTTTAATGGCCAAATATATAGTGTTATAAATGTAAATCTAACTATCTGTGAACAGTTTGCTGTGTGTTTTATCTCCTTTTATAAAGGATTTGCCTCCATAAAGTTCAGTCAAGTCCAGTTTTTGTTACATTGTTTTTATTGAGATTTTGCCATCTCATGAGGTTTTCAGAATTGCTATAGTGTTAATATTAATCAGAAAAAATTTTCCATTGACTTTCTGCTTTCGTCCAGCTTTCCCACCTTGTTTCTCTTATCTGTCTGCGCTCATTTCTTTTTCCTAACCATGATTGTTTTGTTCTTCCTTCATTCACTTCCTCTATCTCTGCGCTGTGATGATGGAGATGCAGACAGAAGGGGAGGAGCTGAGTTAAACAGAGACGCACAACTAGGCCAACACAGCTGCCTCCAGGGGTGTGCGAATGTGTGTGTTAGTGTGTTTGTATCCATGCATTAGAGAGAGAAAGACAAAGGTTGTTTTTGTGTGTGTTTTGGAAGAGCAACATAGAGAATGAGATCGACGCAGACACTGGAGCAATTTTTTCAGGTGAACAGCAAGTTGCATCACCAGCACAATCTTTCCTGCTGGTCATTGTTGTACTACTATGAGAAATCAACTAATCAAAAAATAATAAAAAATACATAATCTCTAATTGTAGCTGTCAATGCTGCTTTGCCAAGTTTGTGCTGCAGGAAATCATGCATAGTTTTCAGGACGCAATGTGTGGACTTTATTCAATATGGTGCAAATAGAGATGATAACCTGAATGTGTGCTTGTGTGTTCCCAAGCTCTGTGACTAATAAAATCTTCTCATTATTTATTATTGAAATCAAAATATTTTGTAGGATCAACAGAAATGGTGAAAGTGTGAAGCCACCAAACCTGTATGTTGCCCTGTCTGACTTAAACGAAGCATATTACTGTGTTCCCAGATGCTACACTATTGTAAATGATGGCCAACAGAAAAAAAGAAAGAAAGAAAAATGGAAATTTTGAAACTTACTTTAAAAATGTCTGCTTTACATTAACTGATATAACTGATATAAAAAAAAAAAAAAAAATCTACTCTTATGTTTGGAGACGTGAGCGATAGAGAGAGAATACAGAGACAAACAGAGAATAGTACATTTGTACAAGCTGCTTAAGAATATGTCGTTCATTTTGCATCTGGCTTCCCTTTAATGGTCTCCATGGAGATATTTGATAGTAAGCTCATGTTCCTCCATATTGTCATATATATATATATATATATATATATATATATACATACACTGAATCGTCTTTCAGGGGATAGGTGTGTTTTGAACTCATACCCTGTAGATTAAAAACTGTATATGTGTGTATGTTTGCATGCGTGTTTATATACATGTATGTCAGAGAAGTCAGAGGCAGTATGTGTGTCTCCCTGCTGAATATATTCAGTATTTTCTGTGTAGAGAGATACTATGTGTCTGTGTGTGTGTGTAGATGTAGACTGTATGCATTATGCAGACCTAGGAGAGCCTTGTGCTATAAATAAAACACGGCTGCAATGTGCTCTCTGGCGGAATAATCTATCTGACACTCTGGAGAAAGAGGAAGAGAGAGGGAGGGAATGTGGGGGACAGGAAGAAGAAGAGCTCAGAGAGGAGGAGAGGGAGAAATATAACAACAAGAAGGAAATATTGGTAAAACTAAGAGAGGGAAGGAAAAGGGACAAGAACTGAGGAGAGAGGAATTGTGGGAGGACAGTGGCTCATCCACAGGGCCTCAAGCTGAGTTTGCACCATGAAACAGCCAAGATTCATATTCAAAAGGGCAGTAATGTCTTTCCTCAACATCTCTTTGGGTAATCTGCCACAGATGCTTGTTCCGGTCTCTCGCTTCTGTGTGTTGTGTTGTTGCTCCGTACACCTGTGTAAACCAGGTCCCGCACATATTTGTCATCGTGTATGTATGCTTGTGAGCAAATGCCAAGAAGCTAGTGAGCAAGCATAGGTGGGCAGAGTACACAACTTCACTACTTCAGTAAAAGTACAGATACTCCTTGTAAAATATTACTCCAATACAAGTAAAAGTAGCTTCATCAAAATATTACTTAAGTAAAAGTATAAAAAATGCCTGAGAAAATACAGGAAAGGAAAGTAGCTTCATTGTCATTATACAATACACTGATGTGATTCTGCGACAGACATGTTTATAGCTCAAAAAAAAAAAAAAAAAAAACGGTCTGTGGAGGGATCCGGTCCAGTCTCTAGTCTCTGGAGGGGTTTGGTCCAGTCCAGAGGTCTCCAGCTCCGGTCCTGGATGTTTTAGATGTTTCCTGCTCCAACACACCTGATTCAAATGATCAGCTCGTCTGATCAGGAGTCACTCATTAGCGCAATAAGGAGGAAAATACAAAGTACAAAAGTACAAATACTTAAATACTTAATCTTCACTAAGATCGTATATGCATGACACTACAGGTCAAGTAATTGTTGTTCAAGGACATTTTGATGGATTTCTTCCATATGTAGTTCCCATTTCACTTCCACTTTTATTAAACACACTGCCCATGTAGGTTGTGAAACAAAATAAATTAGATCCTGCCTCTCTAAATTAAATTCAATGTAGCATCCCTATCAGAGTAATCTGCAGTTGTTGTGTTATTTGGTGTGTGTATATAAATAAAATATAAATATCCAAATACCTTTTCTAAAAGAGATCTATAAAAAGTGCTGACTTTTCATTCCACTTTTCTGACTGCTCGCTCTGCCAGGTTATGGAGCTGAAGGGTCAGATGATTCATGTTCCTGAGTCCTGCTCCCTGATGTTTCTGGGCTCACCGCGTGTTGATAAGTTGGAGGAGCTGATGGGCAGGGGTCTCCACCTATCAGACATCCCCATCCATGATGCTACGCGGGATGTTATTCTGGTGGGGGAGCAGGCCAAGGCCCAGGATGGCCTCAAGAAGAGAATGGATAAACTCAAGGTAAAATGGCCGATTGTTGAATCTGGGACTGTTCACATTTACAAAGCTGAGGAAAATTTGTTAATGTTAATAACCTGCAAGATGTTTTATTTCTTTACAGCTTCTTCATATTTTATAAAAACTAAATATTTTTGCAGCAGCTGTTGCATGGGTGAATTTGAAGTGGTGAGATTCACCTACTTTGAATGTAGACACGGTCGTGCTGGGATTACCACTAAACTTTACCAACTTTACCAACGACCATGACATACAGCAATGCACTCTTTGTGCGTCTCCAATCATACGCTGATCTCTGTACTGTTAAATTCATTTATGTTAAGAGACAGAAACCCAAAATACCAAGAGGTTTGGTCACTGTCCATTAATGTCTACAGTTCGTTGTTTACTTGGCAAGTTAGAACCTGTGATCACAACACTAAAAAACACATAAAAACAAAGCAGGCGTAAGTGCATTTCGTAGGTGTTTATTCTAGTTTTAAATCACGTGCAAAAACAGTCACTAACATTAAAAGCACTGCATTAGCTGTACTGAGTGGTTGCCTGTTCAAATCCTTTCAGTCTAAAAGATCACGACTCCTGAGACTTGCTCTCATATTTGTCTTTCAAAGTACTCTCGAGCAAGTCGCTGCGTCTCGACCCGATCCTGTTTAACTGCTCACTGCATCACACCCTCATTGTAACTACTCCCTGAGGCCACTTGTATAAATAGCTGTATCTTATTTGACAGGCCTGGTTAAACAATCGTATTGCACTGCATCAGACAGACTTGGCATCAAGAGGCTTGCCTACAGACACAAATAAGCATATGGAGATGCACATAATGAAAGATAAATCCAAGTAATACATGAATGTGGTCACACACACGGCAGCAGTTTTAATTTGGTGCAGTACTCCCACATTTCAGCATCGCTTACATCAAAGCAAAGCAGAGAGAACAAAACCTCATAATCTCCTTCCTATCCCCAGGCCACATTAGAACGGACTCACCAGGCACTGGAGGAGGAAAAGAGGAGAACTGTGGATCTCCTGTATTCCATATTTCCAGGTGATGTGGCGCAGAAACTGTGGCAGGGCCAGCCAGTGCCTGCGCGCAAATTTGATGACGTCACCATGCTGTTCTCAGACATCGTGGGATTTACTGCTGTTTGTGCCCAGTGCACACCCATGCAGGTCATTTCCATGCTGAACGAGCTTTACACACGCTTTGACTACCAATGTGGCATTCTGGATGTCTATAAGGTCAGTGGACAGAAAGATGCACACGTTTGCTGTATACACACAGTGATACCAGATGGCATGCAGGGGCAGTCTAGACTGGGAAACAATGGCGTCACAACCAGAAAGAAGTGTTAGCGGCCTGGGAATGCCAAAAAAATGTCATGGCCTGTGCAGAAGAAGGTCATTATTGAACAGTAATTGTTTTCCTGGAAGTGACAGTTTCCCATCCCTCATTTCTTGGGGTCTTTAAAGTGTTTTGTTAGAGTGTGTGCGTATGTGAGTGTGTTGTGGAAAAAGTAACTGATTAATGGCCAGTCTGTCTGAGCTTAACAAGGATGTGTCAATATTGTCCATCTGACAGAGTGGCTTTGGGCCTCATTACTGTCGTCACTGTGGTCTGTTGTCTTTCCTCCTCCCCCTCCTCATCATCATCCTTACCTTCAATCATCGGATCCCTTTTTTCTCTTAACCCTTTCACACTTACTTCTCTCTGTTGTCACCTTTGCCATCATCTTTCCTCTTTCTCATTACCTCAGGCCCTGTGATGACAACATGTACTTTCTGAACACACGTGAAAGGATTTATGTGTTTATCTGTGGAGTGTGATGTATAAAAGGTAAAGCAGGAACAGGAGGACATGGCATGGAGACTGAGGTGCTCATATGGGGCCATTGTCATGGTCAATGTTGAAATGATTTAGCTGGTGTTTGGCCTTAAGGAGAACAGTTTGTCGCTTCTTTTTTTTCCCCCCTTCCTTTTCACCCCATGTGACATTTACGCAGATTTTTGTCAGCTGTTATGTCATCAAGATCTGTCATCACTTGCCAATAAAAATTATGCTTACTCTTTGGTTTTTTTTCACATTAGCTTATTTGGCTTTGGGGAATAATTCTCCTCAACAAGGAAACTCCCTACTATGGTCATATCTGGCGTTGTAAGGCTGACAGGGACCAGGAATGATTTGGCTTTATGAAAATGCTCCCAAAGTCTTACTTTAGACTAAGTACAGTCAGAGTTGTAATGAATAACAACAACCAAGAGAGAGAAAAAGATGTTCTAGTGCTTCTATCACAAAGGATTTGCTTTCGATGTTTGTTATGATCTGGATACGCCATGAGTTGTTCAGTTGCTACTGAGTTTCACACAACAGCATTACATTCACGACCACAGTTACTAATTTCCGTTTCCGCCCCTCCATCTCTATTCTTCGTACAGATCGAAACAATAGGGGATGCGTACTGTGTGGCAGGAGGACTTCACAAGAAGGTCGATAGTCATGCAAGGCCAATTGCACACATGGCTCTGAAGATGATGGAGCTTTCTGAGGAAGTGTTGACCCCTGATGGGAAACCAATCAAGGTAGGTTTTCTTTCATGCAGTGTCTCAGGCAGTAATGACCAGAGAATTGGCATAAGGTTGATAGTTACAATGGTCTGTCCAGGCTGCAGTTCCAAGTTGGGAGCATTCAATGAAACTGGCTCTAAAAACCCTAATGCCTATTTTTGTAAAGCCTCTCCACTGTTAGTGCGCCAAAACAAGAGATAGAGGTAAGACTATATTTATTACATTGAAAGTTGTGCAGAAACTTGGACACAAAATGTTTCTGACTGGGAAAAGGGTGAGTAGATAATACATTTTTGGCAACTTGAACTTCAGAGTGTGCATGAGAGCATGTTGGATTTGGCCTACTGGCCAAAACAACCAATTTTTAAACCTTAATGCAGCCTAAAAAAGACATTTAGTTCACTTACCATGCATGACATAAAACGTTTAGAGCTACATGTTTGAGAAGCTGGAAACAGTGGTATTTGACTACTAAAGTAGTCGTCGATATAATTTTCTGAATGAATTATTAATCATCTAATTGTTACAGTGTAATTGTAAATTATCCAAATAGATGTATCTGATTATACCTAACAGTTTGCAATTTTCTGGTTCTGAATATGTTTGTGCAGGTATTTGCACATTCTTGACTAATTCAGGATGTAGACTGTTTGGTCTGTGTTATTATGGTATGGTCAGTATTTGATAGCTGAACTGACAGATGGATGAATGGCAAATAACGCATGACGTGTGTCTCTGTGTGTGCTGGTTGTCAGTTGTATAGGCTGTGCTCGATCATAGTCTGACTCTCTTTTTAAATTTGGACTTGATTTTTGTTGCACGAAGATGACGTATGACGACATGCTGTCGCTGAGCTTCCAGTGTATTCCCATAACACAACCTCCCAATGGGTCCTTGATACTGTTACAGGAAGCATGTTTTCAAATGGTTTACTCTTTTTTCTAGTTTATGCTCAGTATTGGACA
This sequence comes from Echeneis naucrates, assembly GCF_900963305.1. Classification (NCBI taxonomy): domain Eukaryota; kingdom Metazoa; phylum Chordata; class Actinopteri; order Carangiformes; family Echeneidae; genus Echeneis; species Echeneis naucrates. The sequence continues at coordinate 17,385,441 of NC_042523.1, read as the reverse complement.
TAAATTTGCTTCATTTTCTTTCTGGACAGCATGCAATATAACAAGCTCCTTTTGTTTTGTCTTATTCTGTCATTGTTTATTTTGTACGATTGCCGTGGGACACTGAAATCACTTAACATGGTATGTTAAGTTTCAAAGGCAGAGCTGTTTTTCCTCAGATGCTCTGCAGCTGGTGTTATGGGTGTTGAGTCCAACTTAGGCAGGTACTATCATTGTTTAGTTTGTGCTATCATAGTTACATTCACACAACTTAATGTCATTTCGTCGTGCTGTGCTACACTGGTCTACGGTAAGAAACCTTGAAATCCTTTTTGACCAGCTTATGTCCTTTATGTCCTTTACTCTTCACACATGAAAACATGAAACATGAAAGTCTGAGACAGTGTCTACATTTATGCCATTCTTGTGTCATAATTCACAAAAGTGAATTTATTAACTTAGCATTTTGTCTCTTCAGTAGTTTGTGCCTCTCCTTACTGTCCTGCTCTCTCTGTGCTCATTTTTACAAATCCAGCCACCCCCACAACCCTCATCCTTCTTCTTATTATTATTGACAACACCATGACCCATGATTTCAATTGCTATTACTATTTCCATAGCAATCAGCAGTTAGTACAGCTATAACTGGCTCTGAGCAAACCAGAGAAAAGGTGATGAAGTATGGAGGGAAGTGAAAAGGCACAGCCAAGGGAACTGAGCTTAAATCTCTCAGGTTAATTTAGTGGAATGAAAAAAGGGACATCATTTTTTTTTTCTGTCCTCAAGTCCAGGCTCAAGTGAAGATCAGCCATCCCTCTTACTCTACCATGACAGATTTCCAGGTCAGGCTCCTAATATACAATGATATAAATATTAGTCAAAGTCATACACTAAGTTGTATTTTGGCTCTGGTTTGGCCCCTGACAAACACACTTTTGCTACTTCTGTTTCTTTTGGTAAAAACCATAATGGTCTGCCATTTCAAGATATTTACAACTTGTTTTTTATGCACTTGGAAGCATAAAATAAAATCGGGCCTTCTTTAAAAATATTCATACAGAATGACAAAATGAAGGCGGCTGAGAGAGAATAACAGGCAGGACACTCCGCTGTGAACTGCTGCGTGTCCAACACTGCTCATTTGTCTCAAAATAGAAAGGCCTTGCCAAGCATTTTTGGCCTGCTCTCTTGCACTTTTCCACTTTCTCTCTCTGCCCCCAACCCCCAACTCTTTCCTCTGCAGCCTCTCTTTAACCCCATCCTTTTAATTTCTCCTTCAAAGCCACTGGATTTGTTTTTCTATACCTTGGACCTCTTCCTTTTTAAATTTTAACTCTGTTCACTTCATGTTGGTATGAAGAAGAGTTATAGAGATATTCAGCACTTCAGTGTGATAAATCCTGGTCAGTAAGTGCACTCAGCCCCAGCCAATGTTACATTATTTGTTATGCAAACTAGCATGGGAGCTGTCAGAGATGGTTTAGTGAGAAAATCAGGATCGAGGGACATGGAGATAAATATACAGAAGAGTGAGGTGTCAAGAGATAAACTCATTAAAAAACAAACAAACATTGTTTTCATCTATCTTTCTGCATCAGTATGAGCCATGTCGCATGATTTTTGCATCTGTGTGTATGAGGGAGTTTAGGAGTAGGCGAATGGGTGTTGATATCAGGGATGCAATGCCAATGTTGTTATGGTTTTTACACACTATAGCACCCTCTATACTGCACTTTCTTCACTGCATTATTTTTCATTTGCATGAAACTATTGCTGTTAAAAAATTCAGTTCTGAGCACCTTAAGCTCTGCAGTGCATTTTGTGCACATTATCTCCCATCCTGTTCTTCACATGCTGCTGTGAAGGCATCAAGGAAACTGCTTTAGCACAATAGCAGTTCGATTAAATAACTGTTGACGGGATTGCATTCAAATTATTAGATTACATGCAAGACAAGAATTGTGCTTTCAGTGTTATTATACATTATCAAACCAAATAAGGGGACAATTTTAGTATAATACGAAGGACCTGCGGACCCTTTGGTGCTGTAAATAACCAGCCATTTTTTATTTTCCATTAATTAAATAATCAATTAATCAATCAAATAGTAGTTTATTCTGTAAAGTTACCGTATATAAAATAGAGAATAGCTGTAAAAATCACATTTGAGAAGTATAGGCCGGTATAAAATTGTTAGACAAATAGTTTTTATTTTTTAACTACAACCAATGAATTAATCAAGTGTGTAACTCAGGATGGAAAACCATGAAGCGACTTTCTATTCTGATTGGTTTTCCGTCCCTTTGCCTGCTCATTGGATTGCTTAGACCCATGTGCTGTACATGCTGACTCACAGCGAAAAAGGAGGGGAAGAGTGTATGTGAATGCTACCCTGTCTGTGTTTTGAGACCAGAGAAATGAAGAGGTGAGTGGGTGCTGCATACAGATTTGTTTGTATGCTCCTGTGAGTGGTTGTCTGTTGTGGAGACAGGTAGACAAGTGCACGGCCATCTGTAAGCAGTTTTGCAGAGAAATAGGTCACGGTGGTGCACCTACAGGCCTGTTCTCTCTTTCTGGTTGTCTTTATCTTGCCTCCAGTGATGTCAAAGTTTTGCCTTCTAATTATCGCTCCCCCCCCCAACCACATGCTTCTCCATTGTCATCTGTAACTTTCCTTTTGTCCTTCCGTCTCTCCGTGCTCTTTCTACCTCACTACCCTGTCATCTGCTGTTGCCATGACAACCTCACAGTGTGCTGGCATGCATACAGTGGTGTTGGTTACCAAGATGATGAGATGCTCAAGTAAAGCATTAGATGTGTACCTGGATCCTCTGGTTTTTCTGCGCCTGAGTGTGTGCACGTGCTGGATGTGTGATGACTTGTTCCCAAGTGGAGGAAATCAATAGTTGGTCAAGAGGCCATGAAGTGGGATGGTCAAACTGGAATGATGGCTCAATAGCTTTGATGCTTCCTGCATTTTTATAGACCATTTATAGATTCATATTTCAGCAAAGCTATAATATGGGCACCATTTTGCTGTCCTATATATATAATTAAGTGAAGATGGAAGCAATCTTTGTTTGTTAAATTGCTCTCTCTCACTCTTGCCATTTTAAGATTTTCCTCGCTTACAATCTGCTGCCGCAGGATATCAGATTATAATAAGAACAGCAACCTAAATGATTGCTACAGGGCATCTTTCATCCGGCGGATCAACAGACTTGCTGTTCGAATCAAGATGGCCTTGTTGTTGCAGAATAATCATTGTGGGAATGAAAGCTATCAGTCTGTTGGGAATATGTAATTCAATTACATTGACAACATGGTCGGTTAAATTGTGGTACAGGTTACACTTATTGCCCTCGAGCTCTTGTCACTCAAAGCAAGACAGGATGAGATGATGACAGTCAACATGCATGAACACAAGAAAGAATTCCACAAAGACACAATAAATACAGCTGCTGCATAACTTAAATTTTTGGGCCATTTGCATATGTCTTTTCAAGAAATATGCATGAAGCTCTGTTTAGATTCTTGTTTTTCTCTAATCTCTCTACATTGGTTCTAATTACTAACCCCCCCCCCCCCCCCCCCCCACCTCGCCTCCCTTTCTCTTCCAGCTAAGGATAGGTATCCACACAGGGTCAGTGTTGGCAGGTGTGGTGGGGGTTAAAATGCCACGTTATTGCCTGTTCGGGAACAATGTGACTCTGGCCAGCAAGTTTGAATCGGGGAGCCATCCAAGGTGTATCAACGTTAGTCCCACAACTTACCAGTAAGTGGCTGCAGAATGCAGACAGTACGCACAAATAAGCATGTAAGCATGGATATTGTCTTGCATTAAATCATACACCCATTATTTTTTGTGGAATAAGATCCTCTTATGGACATGCAGCATGCAATGATTATTTGCAAATCACTTGAGTTCAGAAATATATGTGCATGTGTTTTCAGTATTCATTAATAATATTTTTTCTCTCTCCTTCTTTTCTCTTCTCAACAGGTTGCTGAAAGATGACCGTTCTTTTTCGTTTGTACCTCGTTCACGACTGGAACTCCCTGAGAATTTTCCCAAAGAGATCCCTGGGACATGTTACTTCCTGGAGGTGGGGACGTCTCACAGTCACGCCTCACTGACCAGCTCTCGCTCCGCTCCCCCGGCCTCTATGAGGAAAGTCTCCTATAGCATTGGGACCATGTTTCTAAGAGAAACAAGTTTGTAGGTTGCATACACAGACTGAAATGAACAGATACACGCGCATTATATACGAGGCTGGATTTGAACCTGGGAAACATGCATCCTGGGAAGTGATCACTTGGATCTTTGGATATGCAACTGTATTAAATGAAAACAGATTCAGGTGTATGGGATGGCCTGTCAAACTTGAAGCACAGCAATGTTGTCCTCATAGTTGGAAAAGAGCAACACGCTTTCATCCCCCCTGTGCCAGGGAAATATGGTTCAAATGAGCTTGTCTCACACGGACACTTGCTGGAGGAAGTGTACTGATCAGGCAATTAGTCAAGAAACCTAAATATGAAACTTAATATCTGGCTGGATTTCTCAGCTCAAGGAGTCCAGCCCTCTTCAGTGATTCTCTCTCCTAAATGTTCCCCTCACTGAGGTATACAGGCAACAATTCCTGGAGAAAACCTGGAGAGAGATCATTTACACAACCACTGTTGCACTCATTAGCAATGGAATTGCGCAAATAGAACAAATCCACTTTCCATTCGCAAAGTAGATGCGGAGGAATAAACCTGTATGGACTTTAGGGACACAGACATCTGCCGTGCATCTTGGGGGCTCATAAAAGGAAGACCACTGCTGAGGAGCAATTCAACCCTGCTTCCTCTCCTTTCCATTGTCCCTAAATCATGTCATGCTTTACTTGGCATACTCCCAAATTCTGATGCTGGTTACATTCATCTGTCAATCTAACAAGAGTTGCTTAGGGTGGGAAGAGATAATGAGGCACAGATAAGAAGATAAAGGTCATCAGACAGCAAAAGCTGAAAATGTAAAGATGATCTTAGAGCCTTTTCTGCTTCCAACCCACAACAAAATATAAGCAACAACAATCCAGCCACGTCATTGCAGGTAATTTATTTAGAACAGAAAATTACTCTTAGCTCAGTGCCTTTTTACTGATCAAATCAGGACAAACACAAGATGGATTCATTTTAAATATTTGGGGGAAAAAAAAATATAAAACAAAACAAGGAGCACGTCATTTATCATGTTATGAGATATCTCAATGGCATTGATTTGTCATTAGCTATACAGAGTGAAATATTTCTGTGAGAAAATGTGCCAAAGTTCATCAGCTGCAACTGAATTAATGATCCTACCTGTCAGGAGAACCTTATCCCCGTGAATCCCCTGGAGTCCTGACAAGTTGTGTACTTGTGTACTGCATTTTAGGTGTGTCATGAGTGGCTAGTAAAATTAATCAAGTGTTCCTCAAAAGAGATCAATCAAGCATTTGAAATGCTATTCATCTGTTTTGCCTAGATCAACCAATAATACACACGATGCAGTGCTGACAGTATAGTTCTATAGTAACTAGCACACATAGTCACAGTATGCACGCTTGACACGGTTCACATTTACATATAACCTTTTTTAATTGCGTTTTTTTTTTTTCCATGTGGATATAAGAATATACACTCGACCCTTGCAGATATATTAGATATATTAGATTTGAATTTATCCCTACTTGTTTGTTGTGAGAAATCTCAGGCCTTTGGAAGACTACAGCAAAGCTCACTTGGCCAGACGTGGCAAAGCATAAACTGTCTACAACAAGTGGCAGACTCGGCACATTTGGGTATTGACTTAATGTAACTCATATTACCTTGTTACTTCTGGGTTCTTTTTTTTTTTTTGTTTGTTTTTTGGTGACATACAAATGAAAATCAACTTTATCTGAGAATTTGAAAAACAAATGGCCTGAAAAGTAAAAAACAAGCCAAAAAGGAAAGAAACCCACAACAAAACAAAGGCTGAAATGAATGAAATATACAATTTTTAAACTTTTGAATCTTGATAGATATATTTATTCTATCATACAATGTTTATTCTATTGTAAGACTTCATATGTATTTCCACACAAACACACAAAGGTCTGAGAACAATTAAGGATATTTAAAGTAAAGGTGGCATTTTCTATTTTTTGGTTTAAAGGTTTGTGTCAAAATGTGGCTTAGGTTTCTGACAAAATAGCTGAATAACAAAACTGTTAATAATTTCATTCCATCTCACCAAATAACACAGTGATTGTTGAAACTCAAGATAAAACAGGCTAATTTGAATTCTGTTTTTAAAACACAGCTTGTAGGAAAAGATCAGAACCATAATTAAATTCTGACACAAAAACAAAGTAAAGTTCCCTTCACTGACGCGCAGAGACTGACACCAGCGTAACACAAGTCATGTGCCATATTAGAGAAACAGGGAGGAGAAATGGAAAGCAGATAAATCCACCTGAGACTGACTGTAAAACATCATAGTTCATTATTGCCAATAGATTCTCAGACAGCTGGAACATCAGATATGCTTTGTTCCTCCAAAGTTTTATAAAGGCCCTTATGGCAAAGAATATAACAATTTTACAAAAACAACTAAATGTATTTTTGAAAAAAATAAAATAATAAAAAATAAAAAAAATTGGACCTCATATTATACATATTGACTCTAAATGATAAACAGCTATGTCTAATTTTTAATTATTTCTTAAAGTATACTATGAAGTAAAGAACTAACAACAGGCTAGACATAACACATAAAGATAAAGATAAATCACTAGAATCATGATAGTAGAGTTTTTAGCTTATAAATATTGGGAAGACAAAGAAAAGGTGTGTGAACATTCAACTAGGTGCAATTGTTAAATGGGTCAGTTTTGTAATCTTAAGCCAAGTGAATGTATCTACAGCACACACTGTAATAAAGACAAATGATCCTCCATGTTATGCTTAGGGGAGGTTTGCTTCGCTCCTTAGAAAGCAACGTTATTTTCACTACATTTGAAGCCTCTTGACAACAAAGCTGAAACAGTTCCTGGAACCAAAAGGACTTTGACATTTATATTTCTGTGTTGTCATAGAGAAGCAGAATCTGCAGCACTCACCTGGGAGCCATTCATACTGTATATGTACAATAACAGATTCAGAGGAGCATCGCTTTGACATGTCTTCTTTTCCAAACACTGACATCCCTGCCATGCAAAAGTAAACTCTTCAGTAAAAAGTTCACCTGGTTTTCTAAGAAGCTGATTGGAGTTTCCAAAGTCTTGGAGGCCTGAGAAAATGGTTAGCCTTAATCTTAGAATTAAATGTAATTTCATAAATGTTTGAAAGCTCTCATTGGCCATTTTATGAAAACAACAGTCTTCCCCCAAGATATGTTAAGTGGATTTAGCTCTATTGCAGTTTTATTTAAAAAAAATACAAATAAAAATAATAATAATATGGAGAAATTAACCTATGAATAGTCCCTTGGGCAAAATTGTAGTTGATTAAACATGGGACAAGTAGAAAATTGGTGTTATTACTACAGGGTTCAATATCCACAAAACACTCCACTCCAGGAGCCCAATAGACAGGATTAGATACAGATTCCATTAAGGAAAGATGAGGAAGTGCCCATTAATGGTGATTCATTTTGACAACAGTGTTAACAATGGATGCTATTTTAATTGCCATTGCAAACATGTCTGACTACTAAATTACATAAGCAAGTGCAAGTTTTGTAAAATACACAGTGCCAGAGCACTACTCTGGCTCTCTGTATATCAATAAAAAAAAAATCTTTGTTTCCAAGATTTTCATATAGAGACACACATCTTGGCTATTCTGTAATGGATAAATATGTACTTAATAAGTCCATTGTAGCAAAAGTCTTGTGCAGGTGTCTTTCACATTCAACTTCAGCGGTGCCTAAATTCTTCATTTAGGCTAAATAGGAGACATTACACCGAGGCAAATTGTGTCCGTCTGTGTCCTGCAGCCAAAATGTGTAAATTTGTGGTCAGACCTGATGATTCATATCCTGTAGGTGCTGCAGGTCCTGTTTCTCTGCGGTATTATTGGCAACTTACTCTCGCACAGGCACATCACAGTTATACAATACACCTGAGCTGTACTGTATAAGCTGTCAAACGGTAAATACAAACAATATGAGCCTGACATGAAGTGTGTATGTGTGTGTGCGCAGTGTCCAGTGTGCAGTGTCCAGTGTCCAGGGAGACGAAGCCAAATACAAATGTCAATGTGTGAACAGACTGAGGTGAGCATTTGTCAGTGAAGGACAGCTGTACCTGTCACAAAACTGTACAATCTAGGATGGGGTTAAAATGTTCTAATGTGAACTTCAAATTATAATAAAGTTATTTAGCAGATTTTTTTTTTTTATATATATAATTCACAAAAATGTCTGACATTTTCACATTTTCCACTGCTTTATTGTAATTTTTCTGTTTCGGTCAGATCCTACATCATGTCAGTATGTGTGCCATCTGAAGCCAGGCCTGTTTTCCCAACATCCTATTGTCCCAAAAAACCTTCATACCTACAAGTAAAATTGTTTTTTCGATAATCAAAGGAAAAATTATAATCAGTCATTAACGCTGTTATAATTGTTTTATTATACATTACAGTTTGAATGATTTTTGTAAGTAAGAAATTTTTATTTAACTGAATGAGCATGATGTTGTTCTCTTTTTTTTTTGATAAATAAATTTGCTTAACATATGTTTTTTGAAGGAGATTGTTATAACCTGTCTTGTTGAGAAGATCATCTTCATCCCCACTGACTTACAGTAACAGTGGATATGTGAGGATGGAAAACTGCTTTAGGTTCTGAATTAGCCTGGTTTTTAACAGCAAAAGCAGACATGGTCGATGCTTTCCATCGCTGTCCAGGGTCCTCATCAAGACAAAACAAACAAACAAACAAAAAAAAAACAAAACTAAAACTTCCAAAAAAAAAAAAGGAAAAAGAAAACAACCGCTCAGAGAAAGGATGCATATAACTGATTGCACCCAGATTCATCTTCATGAAAAGAGTAGCCTCCATAAGATTTGTTAATCATCTTATTTTTTAAAACAAATAAAATATTTGTGCTATATAAGAAATCATTTCATTGTGAGCTCTCTCAGGCCGTCACGTGCCAGAAGTGATGTTGTTGTAAACTTAGAGCCGGCTCTGGACATGAACCCTGTTTCACCATGCTGTTGGAATCAGGTGTGAATGTGGCAGAGGCTTGATGACAACTGCTGGTTTCTGACTGACATTAAGGGCACATCTTCTGTCTTATATGATGTAAATAAAAAAAAAATAATAAAAAAAAGCAGGATCTTTAATAAGGAAGAAAGACTGCGGCTGTTATTGCATAAGCGTTTGTATGACTGTGTCCAAGGAAGGTAAAAAAAAAAACAAAAAACAAGCAAACATCAGTTATTAGATATTAGATATTCATACACGCCTCATTTTCCCTTTTTTTCAGTATGTTTCAGTCCCTCAGGTGAGTGTAGGTCACAATACTACTCAACTACTAAGGCGACTTTTTTCAGATAACAGAGCTCGACTGATCATTTTGCAAATCCCACAAAAAAAAAAAGAAAGAAAAGGCGGCATGAGGCAGCAGTTTGGGTGGCACAGGAGAGTGCGTTCAGTTCCCACATGGAGGTAACAACTATTGCTCACAGCAATAAGGTAGTAGGTTTGTTTCCCGAGCCAGGGGCTTTTCTGTGTGGAGTTTGCATGTTCTCCTCGTGCCTGCCTTGGTTTCCTCTCACCGTGTTTGGGTTAACCGGTGACTCTAACTTGTCCGTAGGTCTGAGTGGTTGTTGGTCTCTGTCTGTCTCTGTGTGTTGGCCCTGTGATGGACTGGTGACCTGTCCAGGGCGTACCCCGACCACGCCTCATGTGAGCTGGGATTGGCTCCAGCCGCCCCCGTGACCTGGAAATGTGTAAACAGTAGAAGATGAATGAATGAATGAAGGAATGTTGACAAAGAACCCGACTGACAGTCGTCACCTAAAAGTAAAACTGCCCGAAGGAATCACTGTATTTTAGTTGTCTGACTGTGTACTTCCAGTTGGTTGTATCAGACAATAGAAATAAAAAGACCCGTGTAGTTGGTGAGGTTTGAGGCCATGTTGGATCAAAGATCAATAAGGTTTTTATTTTGACTGGTCCTTGAAAACTTGTCTCCCATCAGCATCATCCTGACGTTTTAGCTGCTTTTGTTCCTCAACTTCTCCGAGTTTTCTCTGCGATTGTTGCTCACTGCGAGATGGCCTGCCCCCTCCTGTGTGATAACCAGCCTGATGGATTTAATGAGTGTTTCGATGCGTTTTCATATTTCACTGTAGACAAATTGCCACCACTAGTCACACAGGTAATCATCGCAGACATTTTGACTTGTCAGAGGTATCAGGCCTAGCTTGTGTGAGCCGACTAAACGATCATACTTCAGCTTCTCTAATCTGACCCCATGATCTGTTTTTGTGCGATGTGCAGCTTTACCATAGAGCTCATCCTCTCCCTAAAAGAAGACTCACGATGGTGGTTGACATGTGATTAGATTCACAGGTCAGGACGTAGCTGCACCAGTTTGAGCAGAAAACCTCTCATGTATAATAAGCGTTCAAGAGAAGATGTGGGACTATTTAAGTGGGTACTTTGTCATTTTCAGTTGACCAATCTGACCGTACATGGATGCTTTCAAACTGTGCTTGTAATCATCAGTCAGCGTGCAAGATGCAAAGGGAATCTGGTTGCCATGTAAACTATAATAACAGGCAGAGCTCTATGTCTGTAGCTGCATTTAAGCTGCAGCTGTGCAGAGCATTAAATGGTGATTTCAGTGATGTCCCACCCATCTATTCTTATGCTTTACCCATCCCATCTTCTCTCCTCGTTCCTCTTACCCTCCAGCCCTCTAGTCTTCCTTCCTCCTTTTATCTTTTACCCCTTCACCCCATGCATATATGCAAATGCTCTTCTGTTAGACTAATAAGCTGTGGGTGGTTTGAATATGTCACATGGATTGCTTTTCACTGCTCAGACCAGAGAGAGGAGGGTGTGGCATAAAACAACATACAGCTAACATGCTACAGGAATGTAATGTAGTTCATTATCATAAACAGGAAGCAGGGATACTTTTTTGGGTGCTGAGTCTTAAAGGTTTGGCAGGAATTTATGAGGGTGGCCAAGAGTTGGTGTCTGTGTGTCAGAGCGCTCTGCGTTAACATAAATCACGCCGCTCCTGGATTCATCTTTTGAGGAGGCACTCTGATATTCTCTGATATTGTCCTGTGTGACCCTCCCTGAGGATCACAGAGGTTGTATTTGGTTTCTGTTCAGTTTCATCTTTGCTAGAGCTTCTGCTGAAAGCATGATTCACCAAAATTGGCGTTGACTGACCATGAACCAAGATGGTGGTTCTTTTCTGATATTGGAGGAAAATGTTCTGGTTTATGGACTTTTCTTATAGTTTTTTTTTTTGTTTGTTTGTTTTTCATTTCAAAATTAGTCACCATTTGGGACATACCTGAACAGTTCCATCAGTCGATTACATTTGCAGTTCATTGTTAAGAGTCATGAGTTAAAAAAAAAAAAAAGCCAAACATTTTCCTGGAACCAGCTTCTTACATATAAATATTTGTATATTTCTTTCATCTAATGTGAATGTAAAGTGATATACTGTTTTCTAACATTTTTGGAACCAACTGATTAATTGAGCAATGGAAAGCCCTGAAGTTGCTTGCATGCAGAATTTTGAGGAGTAGTGGGTTTGTCTCTCTCATGTTACACACTTGTACACAATACACTTGGCCATTTTTATAGCAGGCTGGCTGGTGATGGATCATATCAACGTGAAAACAGGTTGGCTATGTTACGGCCTGGATTACTGTCAGATTCAGACGTAGAACAACTAGTTTGAGTTCAGATCAAAACTCTTCATTGACAGTCTCTCTAAGTCTGGAGATGGATTGAAATCTTTGGGCGGAGGATTGTGGCAGTTGCAGGAGAAGCGAGGAGGGGAATGGCTGGTACTGTGCAGGTACACTGCAACCGGGACAACCTGGAGGATGAGTGGGGAGTAAGAGTTCTTATACTTGGTTAAAGACATGACGAGAATCAGGTTAGCTGGATAACCAGCGTGCCAAGGCCCTGCCGAGATGCACACACTCACACACAGGGAGGAGACGCTGGGTAATCCTGCAGGCTATCTATACCCCTACAAATGAATCGAACCACAAACAACCTGAGTGACAAGTGCAGCACAACAAATCCCTATTTCAAGAGCAAATAGAAAAATGAATTGGACAACAGGGGACATGATTTATGGGCTTCCAGCCTTCATTAATTGATATGTACCAGTATGCTGTCAACGTGTAGATGGAGATTCATGAGGAAAGGATAACCTTCATCTTCCACCTGCTTTTTGTTTGGTTATCGAACTGTCAGATACTCCGGCTGACAGCACATGTCCACACGCCCCCCCAGACACACCCCCATTAGACAGCAAGTGTGTGTGTGTGTATTCATTTTTGTATAGTTGTATATATCTAGATTGTGGCTGCAATTCCGCAAAGGGGGCGTGAGTCTCAGTAATGAGTCAGTGTCTGCATCTCATCTGTCTCTCTGTCCTTTCAGCAGCTGGTCCACACATTTCTGTTACTGCCATCTTTCCATACTGTTGTAACCCTTCAGGAGAAGGTAAGAATTTGATGCCAAACAAAATGTCTTCTTGAGATCGCAAAGCTACCACATCCAACTTAAAATATGAAGTCAGATATTTATAAAATAATCCACACAATGAGTAGAATATTTGTATTTGATAGAATAGTGCACACAAAAACATAGCTACTTGTAACACACACTCAAAAAAAGAGTTCACAATACAGGCAAGACTAACTGCTGAAGAGCCTTTATTAACAGACCTGAAAGATATTTAGGCAAATGATTTCCTCTGATGGCTGTGACAGAGCGTTTTAATCGCAAACATGCAGCATTACCCACGTCCTGCCTCGCTCTGACATTTTCCACCAGGATCACCAGAGTGGAAAGAGATGAGCAGGATTGGGGATTAATGTTGATCCAAGCAAATTAAAAGATCACAGAGGCAACCTCGCAATGCAGTGTGAGTAGGTTGCCCTTTGCTTGAATGTTTGTGTTTTTGTGTGCTATATTTACAAGTCTGTGACACTTTCACTTCCTGTACGTGTCCGAACACCGTTCTGCATTCATTTTTCTGAAACTTTCAAATATACTGGAACGTATATTTATCATTTTAATCAGAGTCTCCACTGGTCTCGTATATGAAATCCTTGTTAATCTCAGAGATCACTGTCTGGTGTAGCTGGGACAGGATTACTGGAAACCACATCATTTGCCCCACCGTTGCTGCAGACGTAATATCCATTGCCCTAGAAAGCGTGGCTTATCTCTAATAATCTGACCTAAAACTCTGAAATCAAACACATTTAGTCAGAGTTTTCCATAGGTTTTTCTCAGAGCTAAATGATACAATGTAAGCCAACTGTTCCTGTGGGAGTTCATGGCTTACTTCAGTTGTCTGATGGAGTCAGCAGCAATACAGAACCACTGAGACATTTTTACCATATGAGCAATTTAAATGTTATATATATATATATATATATATATATATATATAATTTTATTTTATTTTTTTTTTTACTTTGACTTTTTTGTTTCTGTCAGGTAAAACATCCTGTCACTGATCTTTGACCTTCACTATCTTAATTGCTTATATTTCCTCTCTAATTGGAGGTAATATGCATCTTTATACGGTTAATGAAAGAGCCACACACCATAAATATTTTGGCATTTGGAATTATGAGTGGTTATCAGTTAAGAAACGCACATCAGATCTCTTGAGATTTTAAAAAGAAAAAAAAAGACCATGTTATTTTTTTAGCCTCAATGGCTTTCAGGTTTAAGTAAAGACAATAACACATTTTGATGGAAGAAAAAAAAAAGAAATACACACACACACATCAAGGACTTGAAACTTTTTAAAAAGATTTGAATACCTCCAGGCCAACTGTTTCACATCTGTATACAAAGTATTTTAAAAACAGCCAAACTAACTGGCTGCTGTCTCCAGTTTCACTCAAAATCATAAGTGACTCAGCAAGAAAGAGAATATTGTTATTGTCTAAACGCCTGGAACTATTCCTTTAAAATGTTAAAATGTGGATTTCTGCTTATTGGTGTGAATGTTTGACCTTTCATACTGTTTTTGTAACACTGAAACAGAAGGAGGAGGGTGTGTGTGAGGCTTTGAAGTCAGTCCAGAGTTGTTCAAAGGATCCAGCTGGACGCAGACACACAGCTGATGAAACAAACTTTATCCAACTCTTTCTGTTTGTAACTCCCATGATGCACTGACCCCCGTTGCCAATCACCACGCCCCCACCCATCGCTTCGCCTCTGTATGTGTGTGTTGTGGCCGTGATTTAGGGTTACACTGTCAGTAACCTCCCACTTCCTGGAACATCCTGTAACTTCATTTCCATGCTCTCATTAGATGCTCATTTAGGCCACGTAATCGAATCATGAAATCCATTATTACTGCAAACATCCAGCTGATTAGAGATGGGAGACACCATCTGTTGTATGTCTTTATACATTGTTGAGGATTTAAGGGATTTACGCTGTTCACCTCCCCCCTTAACTGTGTTTGGAGACAGTGAATGGAAAGAAGATCCTGAAGTTTTGTTTTTTGTTTTTTGTTTTTTTGAGGAGTTTCACACTCCTGATATATATCATGTTTAACCTTTAATACTGTAGACTGAGATTTGTTGACTGAGAATGGTTTCTTTGACCCAGTACAAGTTTTTTAAGGTCACCTTTGACATTTTGTCTTAATTTAAAGCCTGGGAAAGAGGGACTTGTTGTCTTCCTCATTCCCTCTAGACAGATGTGATTTTGAGAAGAAGAACTGAGATTCAGAAGTTTGGCAGATACCTGTTTGAAAATACCTACGTAGCCATACTTGTACTGTTTGTTCTCTCTGAACAAATAAGATGAAGTTAAAAGACTGAGACAGATTTCTCTTTTAGATTATTACTCACTGGTTTGAGATAAATAACAGGGGTTGCCATAATGGATATCGGATGGATATTGATAAGGAAATACATATTTTAAGTGCACAGTTAATGTTGATAAAGAATGATTTCATTGAGAACTTACCAGCAGATTAACCCCATCATTAGTAAAGTAAACACACTGCCGTTTTCATTGAAATTGCGTGACTGGAGGTTATGAGTTTCCAAAAACATCAGTAGTTAGAATAACAAAATTTAAGCAATGTGGTAATGCAGGAAGTGGAACCAGCAATCTCTGGGATAAGCTGAGTTCACGTAAACATACAAGAATTTTATGATGTCTTGAAATCTCATTTCTACAGAGGATGTGCTGTGTGGGGCTTCTGTGAATGAAGTATTAGTGTTAAGGAGGCAAAACACACCACATCACATCTCTGGTTAGAGGGGATGTTGACCCCCCCCACAAAAGTAGAAATCCAGATACAAGTTATGTAAATCATTTCCCTAACTTGTGCTGTAAATACCGTGTAATGCAGATGAAGTGATAGATTGGGTGATTTTTTTTTTCAACATCCAAAAATTCTCAGTAAAATTACAGACGTGCATTTGCCAGAATACCATCTCTCAAGAATTCAAACCCAATTCCATCAAGTGTAATTAATTTTTTACTCAGATAACAGTGAAACATGTTAATCTTGGATACTCATTTTTCACGGATAGTTTGATTCCAACAGATATTCGTCACATAAGATAAATAGAAAACCATTTATGAATTATAGGCAGATTAAAGTGAGGACATCGGATTGGAATGTTCCTTCCTCCATATTCCATATCCATCATCTTCATCCCTTCTTGTCTTCTGCTTCTTTTCAAATTTGAGTAAACACACACCGAGCATGAACGCACACTATATGTAGGGTAATATCACGGACGTCCATGTTTTGAGCACCACATGAACAGAGTTTAAATACAGTTTATCAGTAAACATTCCCCCGACCTGTTTGACATTTGCCTTTTGTTGAACTTGATCTATTTGTCTTCTATGCCTCAGCTGCAACAACAATTCGACGATCCTCACTGTGTGCGTGTGAAAATGATTGTGTTCTGTTTGAGTGTTTTTGTGTACGTGCATTCATTCGCATGCGTTTTCAGTTGTAAGTGTGCTGTGGAGGAAGTTGCTCAAAGGTTCATGGCCTGATAACTAAATGCAGGCAACGATAAGCGTCAAATGATTCACTGTCATTTGTCATTGTTATTTTTCTTTTTCTTTTTTTTTTTTTTTTGCTGCATGAAGTTTTCTTTTCATTTCAAACATGAATTTACCTGCATATATTTAATGTTTGCATGTTTTTCTGTGTGAAAATATTTCAGCTGTTGACCTTTCTTAAGTCAAGAACTGACCATAAATCTGATGGAACTCGAAGATGTGAGTCTAAATGGTGGATTAGGTATGTGATTATCTTGGTTTACTAACTTTTAGCTTTTATCTGTTGATGTTGTTTGTGTGGTCGGATGTGAAATGTTCTTCCAGTGCAGGCAGCTGAGTGCAAGATGTTTTTTACATTCTTGTATGTTGCTGATGATATTCCTGGCAGATATATGGACAAAATATAAATGGATAAATGGCTGAAGTTCTTAACTGCTAATGATAATATTGACTATGAAGAAAAACTATACAGGGAATGAAAACCTTGCATGACACGAATGACTCAGAATATCTAAAGTAATTCAGTAAAGCAGAGACCTTGTTGAATTGGTAACCTTTAACTTTACTCCGGACAACATTTCACATCACTTTTCCTCTCAACTCTTGGTGTGTTTGTATGTGTCTGAGTGTTGGTCGGATGTGTATTTGAAAGCTAATGTGTGCGATGCCCGTGCCCTTTATCACCTGCCCTGGAGTGAGGTTTATTTTTGGGGTGATGCATGATGGTTTGCTCCCACAGGACACTCATCCTGTCAAAGGAAATTACTCTGCTTGTATGTGCGTGTGTGTGTGTGAGTTAGCATGGAGGTGTTTTTATTTGTATCCTCAATGCATTAGCCTTTTTAAAGCTTGCAGTACATGGTTAGATGGGTTGTTGTGTTTGCAAATGTACATAGTTGCTGCATTGCTGCACAGTAACTGACTGTAACTGTATTTTGGTGACTTCAACAAATCTGTGTTCATTAAATAGCTAAAATATTCAGACAGCAGCTTACAGTAAACCAAAATCACAAGAGCAGCCATACCAAATAACATTGTTGTGAATCACTGGTGAACCTGTGCTGCTTTTTAACACAAAAACAGATCTGACACCTGCACAGCATGGTCCTGTAAGACCAAAGGCACTGTGGTGCACCACGCCACCGTACTGTAATGCATAAGCAGCATAGCATAGCAACACAGAGCATCATAGCCAGGAAGTTCCAATTGTTATCTGTCTTTTCCTGAATTTGCTTAGGACAGTCACCTTTTTCATTTTTGATGTTTGATATTTAGAAGAAATTACACACAAAAATTGGAACTGAAATTTGAATGAAAAAAGAGCAATTTTCAAAAACTCTTTTCAAATCCTCTCATAGTTGCTTGTGCTTTGTCCTCTCGTTTCACGCTCACCATCACAGTTTAATTCCTTCCCTTCCTGATGCCTCCCTGTTTTTCTCTTCACTTCCCCGTCGCTCACTGAGGAAAATGAAGAAACTCCTGCTACCCTCTCTTCTCCTATCGCCTCCTCTTTGTCGTGCCTGCCTGCAGCTTTAGATTGCACTCGGGCAGACAACTGTGAGGACACACACACAGGTTTTCATTAATACAGATGGCTGGATAGGTGCCCCAGTTACATATGGAAAATGGGGCAGCGACGGTAGTCGTGATTAAGTCGTTCAGATGTGTGTATGTGTGCCGTAAGGCTGCTTGCTCTGCACATGTAGTAGATGGGTGAGTAAATGTCACGTACTGGAAACGTGTGTGTGTGGTGTCAGGGTGTTCTGGCTCATATTCAGACACCTGTCCAGAGCTGCAAAGTTGAATAAACCTGAACATTTAGTTAGCTCTTGCTGCTGATCCATGCTTTGGCTTTAGGACTAAAATAAGCATCGGCATGATTTAGGTTTAGCTTTGCATGATGCACATTTCAAACAGCCTGCAGATTGCCTACTTTTAGCTAATGTGTGGATCAAAATCAGGGAAAACTGCCAACTGAAATGTCCAATCTTATAAAATTACCTTTTGACAAATACGTACACTGGAAAAAAAAAAGAAAAAGTTTTTTGGTCTTGTAATTATAACGTTGATTATTTGTTTGAATTTTACAAGGAAATATTTTTTCAATGCTTCTACTTTAAAATGTCAAAATTTTTTTTATGTGTTATTTGATGTTTATATGTGTGTATACTCATATCAATATTTAAATATTATTCATCACTCCAGGTAATATTAACTTAGTAACTGTATTGACTGTACAACCTGACAAAAGCAGGTAAAATTTGTGTGTATGTTTGACCTCAGAGTCACGCAAAGACAACGGGACTTCCGGAAGACACGCTTCAGCTGGAGGGTCGTTTGGGTGCTCGTTTCATGAGGCAGTTCGTGGACGTGGAGCTTTAGGGTAGGTTATGTGCTCAACGAACTTTTTTACTTTTCTGTTGGCTCGTCAGCTTATGTCATTGTCAGAATAGTTTAGCCTGCTAGCTAGCTAAGGGCTCTTCCTGCGTGTGCGGACCGCTTTGGACTTGGACTTGGATGATTCATGATTCCTTTTTGTTTTTCGGAGGGCCACGGACACACACACACATTTCTGAGCACAGGTAAACATGGCTGCAGTGTGTTAACTTTCCAGAGTGTGTGACACTGAGGAGCCACTTTCTTCAAGGGCCTCCTTGTTGTGTTTTTAGGTCTGGTAACGTTAGCACGTGGCACAGACTGGAGGTGCTATTTTAGCTTGTTGATATTAGCCTGGTGGTGAACGGAAAGCACAATACATGCTTTGTTCGGATACTTCTCTTAAAACCAGTAGGAGGTATTTTACTTTTAACACTGTTGCAGTACAGAATATGTCATTGTAATTGGTTTAAAAAAAAAAAAAAAAAACCTCCCAAGGTCACTAATGATGTCAGTTGGGAGGCTAATCGCAAATGGCGCCAGCTGTTATGCTAAACCAGACTTCGAAGCAAACTGCAGTTTGTTAGTAAAGCAGTAAAGCAGAGTTGACTCATGTCAGTATGTAATAATGAATTAGTTAAGTGAAAGTAAGAGTAAAAACTAAAAACATTTTTTGTGTGAAATTGTTAGGGAAATTGTGTGAAATTGTTTTTATGTTTTGTTTTGTTTCCAAGTAAATGCTACTGAAAATATGCTAAAATAAGAAGTAGGTCCAGCGAATTAAAAGCTTGGAAAAGAAAAGGTATTTTGCAGTAAATGAAGTAAATGCAGTGGTAGTCTTAAGAGTACATTTTCAGTACGCCTTTTTTTTTTTTTTTTTATGATTTAAGACTGAGCAAAAGCATGGCTGATTTATTGCTTAACTGGTTAGATGAAAAATGACAGTTAGTTTTCTGGTTGGCCTGGTTTTGATTTATTTAGTAGTATATTTTAGCTCTCAGTACAGTAAAGAGTTTTCATCAGCAGTGACATTTCATAAAAACTGAGATCATTTTCATTCTGGACTGAAACCAGTGGAACAAACATGAATATTTCTCGAACCTGTCACTGTCAAGCCCGGGTAAACTAATAAGGAAATTGTCAGGTTCCACTTTAGAGTCCCTTCTTTGTTAAGATATTACAAGATTAATTCTAATGGCCTTATTAGAACTGAATTAAACTGGTGTTGCTCTCTCTGAAACGGTTGAAAAGCAAGAGCTTAAAAAACTTATGCAGTTGAGAAGTCTTATTTTTAAAATATGTCAGAAGTCAAAAATATTTTCTCCAGAAGATGAAGAAACATTGCACTTATCCTAAAAAGGAGACTGAGCCAGATTTCATCACTCACCTCAGGCTAAACTCTCAGTCTGATGCCGAAAACACACACACAGCAGTAAACTTGAGTCAACTAAAAACGGCCTGTCTCTGAGGAAAGCCTTTGTGACTCCAGTCTGACCCCGCTGCCTGGACTCCCCTTCACTGCTGCACAGATCGAAAGATTTAAGGCGGTGAGGAGGCAAAGTAATTCGCTCCAGCTGGAGGCGATGACTGTGTGTATATGTATGTTTTTGAGTACTATTTCTTCCATTCCCGGTAACACGTTCACATAGACACACACACACACGCTTGACGAACTAAAGTCTTTCCCTCGATACTTTGTTAGTTGCATCTTCCTTGTATCGTTCTGAAATGCTTGGGTGAGAAGCAGTGCCATGAAAAGAACAAGGTAAAAAAAAAGGAATATAAAAACAACAAAAGCTGAAGAAATGTAGCAACAATTATTGTCCCTTCCCAGCTGCCTGCAAGTTTAAGACGGCTTCGGTTATGGATTAGAATTGATTGGCTGATTTTAACTCTCATTTCATTACAAATGTTTAACTATTGATCTTGTCATTTTTCTGTATCTGTTCACCTCCAAGAAGGGGAGGGAAGCGGGTGAGTAATAAGTGTGGGATGTTATGAATGTGGTGCATACATATTGTTTGACCTTTAACTTCCATTGATAGCCAGTCATTACATTGTGTGCAGGTGAGAAGGCTTCTGATTATAGGTTGTGACTGAATTAAAGCGATGCAGAGAGAAACAGGCGGCGTATCAATAGGTGGTTCTCCAGAGAGATAAGTAGAGAGAGAGGAGAGAAATGAACTGCAAAGAAAAAGAGAGGGACAGAGAGAGAGAACGTTATGGTCAACTAAACGTCCTTGACCAAAATAGACACACTAGATACACATGGAGAGAAAGAAAGTTTCAAAATGGCAGAGATAACATGCAAAAAAGAAGGGCGAATGTAAGATTAGAACAAGGTTGAAAACAGAAATGTGAGAAAACAATTAGACTCAGAAGACAGCAGACACGAGCATCTCACCACAAATATGCACAATATAGGTTGCACATTATATCTAAATCACTGATACTTGAAAGAGTCTTTGTGATATAAACAAGGCAAATTAATGCAAAATAAGATGTACGAGATGAAATATGCTTCACTCTTCACATTAACTCTTGAAATGTGTAACACTAAAGGTTTCATTACCTTTATTCTCTTTTATTAAAGACAGAGGTGTTAGGCTAAGGAATTGGAGGGATCAAAAATGTACAATGTACAACAAATTTATCTCAGATTTTGTATTAAACAAAAAAATAGCAAGTAAAAAAAAGAGAGCTGAAGAGTAAAACTGACATTGTTACAAGCTTTCACTCTTTAACAGCAAAGGTAAATCACAGTCGGATGCACAGATGGTCTGCCTATGAACGTGGAAATGTGATTAATAGAAAATTATCACCATCCATTTGTATATTAAAAAAAATTACATCATATACCAATATACTTTAAGAGCCACACACTCCCTGATAATGAGGTGCCCAATGTGGATCCTAAAACTATTTCTTTGTAGCTTTTTAGTAGTCTCAACGCATGACAGGAAATGAACTACATGTCATTTGATGTGTTGATGGACTGTACAGTATGTTTGAGTGCGTATCACATTGCAAAGGTTTTGTATCATCTGAAGTGAGGCTCTAAAGATGGCGTGTTGAATGCTGTATAGATTCTGAAGTCCTCTGAGAGAAACATGTAATTTTTTTGTGTATATGTGTATCTTTCTTGGCTCTTTTGAGAGTTGTGTGTCAGTATGTATGGCAGGGACGTGTCAGTGTGAGACGGGTTGGTTATTTGGATTTGGTGTGTATCTCTTTCTGTCTCTGTGGAGCTTCAGCCTTCATCTTGAAGCTCTCCCAGTAAGCGGGGTCTTCTTCTGTCAGAGGTGAAGCTGAGGCAATGAGGTCGCTGAATGACAGCAGTGTAAATGGACTGGGAGGAGGAAGGGATGAAAGATGAGGCTGAGGGTCACAGGGAAAAAAAGAAATGATTTCATTATAAAAAGAAAGGAGTAATGCATAATAATGTTCTACTAATTAATATATTTTATTTTTAAGCCTGTTGTGCTGATAAAATGGACAATTGTCAAGTAATATCTGTTTTCTTTTAATTGTAGAAAAAGTTGAAAAATTAATTGTTGAAATGAGCAAATGCCAACGTGTTCTTACTACAGAGTCTGTAGTGTCTGCTGGTCCAAGTGCTACAGCAACATGATGCTCATCCTCCAGTAAGCTCTCCTGCACAGTCACACAGAAACACACATCAGCACACGATATGTAACTGGGTGTTCTTAAGAGATGAGAAAATCATCCTTAAACTAATCCATTTTCAGAGAAATGCACACAGCACAACGAAAAGTGCGTACACAGGAATCCTTATCAGACGCTCATTCATACATAACCTAGCATTCGTTTCATCATGTGTGATCCCTCGAATACATTCATGTGATTATTGTCATGTCTTTTCAGTCTACATGATTTCTAAGGCTCTGGTGCAGTCAGATAACTGCTGTGCTTACTAGTGGTGCCTGTGATACCAGGTAAAATTTGTTATTTTGTCTATGATGGTTGCAAAACACACTTGGACATAAAGGCCAAAAGCTGAGTATGTAGATGTGGGAGTAACAAGTGATCTTGCTGGGGAGAGTGAGACATGAAGAATATCACCAGGGACTGTATCCTAATTTTAATGTTTCATTACTTTGCTGGTAATAAAGAAGAGAGTACTGCTGTTACAGCCTGTTATATGTGTCATATGTGTATATATGTCTGGCAAGGGTGGTGTCCAGTAAGGTCAGCAGGAAGTAGTAAATCTTAGCTGTTCTATGATCCAGCCAATCAGCACACAGTGAACCAGAGGACGCGAGGTCAACAGCAACACAGCTCATCTCTCTGTTAACAGTCTGGCCTCTGAGTGGGTCTCTTTGTATAGAAGACAAAGCTGTGAAATCGATTCTCAAGTTTGTCTGAAACTGCAATCAGTCACTGATCACATGACAACATGCTGTTGTCGTTGTTGTGGACATAGGAAAAATTACCTGTTACATTTAAGTGTGTTAGTACAGGCAGGTGTGTAGATGTGTGTTTTATTACATTTTACTTGATTCCATTTCATTTTATGCATGACCATGAATTATAATTAATTACAGCCTTCATGTTTATATAACAGCATTAACACTGAATTCATGTGTATTTATGTGGCTGAATCAGTGCTGATTCCAGCTGCCACATTGTGGAGACTGCTATTTAACATGCTAAGCAATTTCACACTATATATGTAAGCTGCAGTTTCAGTTTGTTGATTGATTTGTGGACAGTGGGAAGGTATTCCATGGATGATAAAAGTCCATTTATTCATCAAATCTTTTGCCTTACGTTCAGTGTTGTGTGGTTATGTGAGTGCTGTTTAAGTTAAATTTTCATCTGTGATGAAATAAGCTTTCTATTCAGGTTGAGTTGAAGTGTTAGCGTTGCAACTAACTGAGAAAAATGTGACAAATTTATATCAATAAACTGAGTTATGTCCAATTTTGTCAGCTGTATGTGTGACACAAACTTCTGCAATGCATTTTACTTTCCTAAAAGAATACACAATCGACTCCACCTGAAACAGATGTAAACTGAGTATTTAAAATATAAATTAATCGCACTGTCTCTTCAACAGGCTTCGAGTCTCATAGGAAATACAGAAAATAAAACAGTTTGGCCGAGTGCCTCTAAATCTGGCAAATGAAAGGAGAAAATGTTGCAGGCTGCCTAATGGGGTGTTTTTTGTTTTCAAACAGACTCACTTCAAATATCCAGCTCTGTTCCTCTTCATCTAGATGCATCCTGGTTTGACGCGACACCTGGCCCCGTATGAGTGGTTCGGAGGGCAAGTGAAACTCTACCCTCTGCAGGTTGAATCCCAGACCTGTGCCGATGGCTTTGATGAAACTCTCCTTCAGGGCCTTGGTGGAAAGGAAGCAAACTTTATCAGTTGCGTGCAAGCAATCACTACCAGCACATTAAGAACAAAAAATTATGTTAATACATCTCACAAAGCTGAGAAAGACAGTCTGTGTGTGTATTTTGTCTCAGTAACCTAAAACCACAACAGATGGGAATTCATGCACGTCTATAATGCTGTGTGTGTACAAAAGACTGACTTTGTGTGTGTGTCCAGCCAATGAGCCACAGTAACACTATTATAAGGCTAATTGCTATGGCAACCGTGTAGCTCTGCCATTAGTCAACAGTGTTGTGATGATATCAGAGTTTGACGTCTCTATGCCACCCTCTGAATCTCACA
This sequence comes from Echeneis naucrates, assembly GCF_900963305.1. Lineage (NCBI taxonomy): Eukaryota > Metazoa > Chordata > Actinopteri > Carangiformes > Echeneidae > Echeneis > Echeneis naucrates. Next base: position 17,361,086 of record NC_042523.1, on the reverse strand, counting down.
GCATCTTTACTTAGCACCACCATTGCTCTTGCTGTCCATCTGTGTATGTGTGTCTAAGAGAAATTAGAGGAAAAAGAAAGGTAGAATGACCACAACGGGTGTCCATGAAGTTGGGATGTGGTGATTGGGGAAGGCAATCAGAACTAAACAGATAGGGAAACGTGTCTCAGCGTGAGCAATGTTTCTTTTTTCTGTCTATGGTTCCTTCTCTTGCACACACACATCACATGTATGGCCCAGCAGCAATGCAATCGGATGACAGGGTAGTATGGTTGCCATGGTTACCCAGTGGCGGTAGAACGCAGCAAGCTGCTGATGCTCTGAGCCGGCTGATTGGATGGTGCTCCACTCATACGCTGTAAACTGACGAGTCATGATGCGGAAAAACTCTGGCACAGAGCTGCTACCTGGAGGGAGGGAGGGCAGAGAAGAGAGGACAAGAAGAAGATGGAGACAGCAGAGAGGTGAAGGGAAGGCAACGTGAACTGATAGGAAGGTAGAGGACAACCTCAACTCTGAACAGAAATGGTGTTAATATTATTCCACACACAAGTTATTTAGATTCATGTGGACTCACAAGCATACTCCCACACACAGAAATACACAAACACACAAAGTGTACACACAAGCACCCTTAGCCTACTTAACTGACAACACTGACACCTTGTGGTTAAGTTGGACAATAACACCCACATCTGACAGGTGACGTGCGGTGAGTTAGTTCATTGGCATGAGTTTGAGGTGGTTGAAGTGGGAAGCTGACACAGATTGTTGCTGCTTGACTCTCACACTTTTGCCATTATCCGAGCAACAGCAATTATGATTTTATTTCTGTGGCTTGAAAATTACAAACTCTGGCATGCACTGGACATTGATTCGAATCTCATTCTAAATGAACTGAAACTAAAGAATCCTGTAAAAAATGTCCCTCCACATTTTTTTTCCTCCATCTGTGTGTACGTTTGTATGTTTTGTTACACATTTGTGGTCTTTTTTATTTTGTCCTAAAACAATATTCTCTTGCTCAATGCCAAACTGTCCTCTTAAACTCCTCCTCTCAAAAAGTCTTTTCATTCCCTATTTCTGGGGTGGGTGGGGGGAATTTTTTTTTTGTGTGGCTGAAAAGAAAAATATGGATTTACAGTGGGAACCCACTTCAAGCTTCAAAGCTTCAAGCTTTGTCATGTGTGCGCCTGTTCATTCAGGTCTAATGTGGAAGCAGTTTTAGATATATACTGTAGATATGTAACCATTATGGTTTCTCAAAGAATTAGCGTTTGTTGTACCTGGTTAAAAACAAACAAAAACAAAAAACAATAAACAAAAAAAAAACAAAAACAAACCCACCCTCCAAAGAAAAACAAAACAAAAAAAAACCTAGATGCTCAGAAATTTAAATTTTGACCTACGAACAAATAACGTCTGAAAATAGTGATTTATATTATTAATACTGTTTAAAACATTAAATTCAGCATTTACCTGGCATGGTGGTCTTCATGATATCCACTCCCACCTGCATGCCCTGTTCTGCAGCAAGCACAGCATAGTCCCCCTGATGGGAGAGGTTGAAACTCCAGGTAGCAGCTGAATCTGAGCTGATCTGGGTGCAGACAGTGAGGAGGCAGATCAGAAACACTTAGTTAATACGCACAGTCAAGATTAAAGACTAAAAGGGGACTATTTTGGAGTCTCTTGTCTGAAGTATTAAAATGAAAACAGGTAACCTAGCCAAACAGTCAAGTATAATGTAATTAACATACATTATGTGTTTAGACCTTAGAATAACCAGTGCTTAAGATTCATCTTAGATTATTCAATAATTTTAGCACAATGTGGCAACACACAGAGTTTAAAGTGTAATTTATAATTATAATGCTTCCTATAAGGACATATTCTATATTACAAATGTGTAATGTGGGCGTTAATAAATCACTGCGGGTGAAAGATCCACAACTAAATAAGTCAGTATTAACCACTAAGTTATTACTTATTTCCTGTGTTCACAAATTGGGCAGAGGAAGGCGACTATTTGTACAACATTTCTCCCATCATCCACTGCGGCGACAGTAGAATAACCTCTTCTAACGACGTACAATAGTTTACTTTACTTTGTTTGACTTTGGCCGACCTGTGGAGGAGCTGCCAGGTAAGGCTTCCCTCTGGGAGACCGCTCCAGCCTGATCTCTGCCCAGGGGACGCCCATCCGCTCACAGACGAACCTCCTGAGCAGCAACCTGCCGGCCTGGTGGACAAAACAGAGTTCATTCCGAGCATCTGGACTTCACGAAAAGTAGAAAGCTCGCAGTCAGACTCACAATGGCGGACTTAGCATCCTTGGCGAACACAAACTTTCCGATCCGGTCTTTCTCCTCTCTCTGGACACAGCGGGCAGCCAGCAGCCACTCGGCCCTGCCGGGTGTCCACCCCCCGCAGCGAAAAGCCCACCGGACGGACGGCATCCCCTGGGCTGCCCGTCCCACCCCGTCATCCCGGACTTCTTTTAGGATGCTAACGTTAGCATGGCGCGTTAGCATGAGCTGCGGCCGAACAACAACACTGGCGAAATCTTTGAGCTGAGACGTTCAGGGGCTCACAGAGAAGAGCCACATGTGTAAAGTGAGCGCTGCTCGGAAAACTTCTCCAAACACAATCTGTTTGGGACGAGACCACGGTGAGTCCGGGCGACAGTCAATGTCGTCATAAGTGGGCGCGGTGGAGGATTGACCAATAAGAGCGCTTGAATAACGACACCTTCAATTGCTCCCAGGAATATTCTCATAACGATCTGGTCGCGTTGAAGTGGATAGAAATGTCTCCCCAGCGCAGCCATGTCCACACGACCGAGATTCCACATTTTAGTGAAAATCTTTTAATAATATTTAAAAAAAAAAGCTGCTACAATTCTCCCCGTGAGTTGTTACCGACTGCCATTTTAATCAACAGCACAATTTGACCCTTGAAAGTCTTATTCTCCGAGGCTCCTTGAAAGCACCATAAAAATTGCGTTTCTCCGATGTTTTTGTGATTGCGGTACATTTGTGTGCTCAAGGTGAGTTGTTTTCACAATATTTCAGAAATAATAATTTTTTGGCAGGTGCCGGAAGGATGGACGTCACATAAAACAACGTTACTTTACTGATCGCGATGGTGAAACTGTGTTGAGCGCGTCTGGTTAGAAAAATGAGGATCTCATAGAGCAATATCCTCCGGATATAAAATATCATATTAGATATATCTAGGAGATATATGAGGACCTAACCTGGAAGCACACATAGCATATAGGTGTTTTGTAAATTGTGGGATAGATTTGAAACGTTATTGCTAAATGTAGTTGAAAAATGTTTCAATGTGCTCCAACTTTTTCAAATATTTTCTATGAAATGAAATGTATTACATGTTGTTGATTATTTGGCTGTAGTAGCCAAACAGGCATGTTGCTTTTTAAAGGGCCGCAGAGACAACTGGTACATCAGCAGTTCATCTTTGCTGACAAATCAGAATATGCAGATTCATTATGTTTTCATTTCTGCATTTCTGTCGATTGCCTGTTTTTTGACTACTGTTACACACTTTAGTCACTGACGGATCTCTCACTCACAGTGTCACGTGATGTACAGTGTATTATCTCCTTTTAAATGCAACCGATTTCTTTGTCTTCGCTATTTGGTTGCTGCACTCACAACTTTACAAATCTTTGTTTTTTCCTGCAGGTAGACTGCCAAGCCATTTCAGTCTGTAATATCTTTTCAACTGATGCAAACTCACCTGGTAGCAGTCTAGTCCAGACATCCTGTTACACTAAACCTCTGCGGCTTTAGCAACATCATCTTCAAGACAACAAGTGAACCTTCTTCTCAAACTGGGGGAAAAAAAAGGAAGACTTTTCATTATTGACTCCTCCAACACCTCTGCAGCTACATGCACTTCTTTCCTCTCAAATGTTACGCAGCCTGTAGTGTAACAGCTAAGATTGCTCTCCTAGGTGGAAACTTCCCAGGGACTGCTGGAACCATAGAATAGTATCTCCCCAATGATACTGGATGTGCTTTTGAGGGGATGAAACATTGCTGTACATGGACACATTTTTGAAGTAGACATCCACAGTTGTCTGCATCTTTATTCTGACTTGTGACCCGTCTTGCTCTGTAGCTCTTTCCATTATCCCTTTTCTCTTCTGTGACACCTTATCTTTTATTTTTCTACTTTGTCTGTACTCTTATCTTTTTTGTCCATTTTCCACAAGTTATCTCTCTTTGTCTCTTTGTTTTTCTTTCTGTATTCCTGTCCACTCCGCTGCCAAGCTGGATTTCCTGCAAGTGAAACATCTGAAGAGGAAAAGGAAGAGCAACTACAGCGTGAGAGAAACACAGACTCTCATAAGGGAGATCCATAAGAGGAGGGATGTGTTGTTCTCCAGACAGCAGGTGTAGATCCTCTCTGATCATTCTGCATGATCTCTGTTGTTTGAAGGCTGCCGGATTGAACAGATCTGCAGCAGCAGCAGCAGAAAGAGCACAACAGTCCTGTCTTGTCTCACGAGGAACTTTTCCACCATTCTCTACCTCATTGTAACCTCAAAGTTAAATTTGGAAACTAAGTTTTAAAACCATTTTTCCTTAATGAAGACTCATTACTGCCAAAAATGCTGTACTCTTTTTCAGATTTAGAACACATATCACAAATAAACTTCGAAGGAGGTTTTGCCACAGTGAAACAGTCAAGCTTGGCTTGACAAAAAGATCAAAAAACAGTAAAACCAGACTCTTCAATCACAATATATTTTCTTATATTAGAGGATTCACTGGCAACGACCTGTACGCTGATAAAGTGCACACATGCAGTGTAGAAAAAAATGCCATGTTTAAAATAATTTGAAAGTAGCAGCTCATTATCTCAATTGTCCACCAGAGAGCACTACTGGTTTTTTCCAAAAGTGTCATGTGTTCACACATCTTGGACAAATTTATTCTAAAATAACAACATCAGCAACAACAGAAAACCTGTTAAAACTATCAATTGATATGTAATAAGAAGATTTTAATTTTCCTCAGATATCTTATATGGGTTGGGCTGAACACCAGGCTACAGTTTTGTGTTACAGAGAGCACAAGAACGTATTCATGCATCATCAGGCTCCATGGGCATAAAAACATCCTGTTAAATTGTCAAATTAAAAACATCAAATTGTTTGCTTTTGTTCTGTCTGTCAGAATACAGCTGTTAATGAGCTGAAAAGGCAGGCATGGGAAGAAGTGGCCAGAGGTGTCAACTCACTGGGGGAGGGCGAGCTACGCACCGCTGTTGAGGTGGGTTTATTTAGCTGTTCTGATCAGATTTATAACAAATCTTCTAGTCTTTATTTCTCAAAGTTCCTTCAGCACACCATATTTATGCTAACTGCTTACTGTCTGAACTTTCCCTTATCCTCTACAGGTGAAACGACGTTACCTGGACTGGCGTGCACTGATGAAGAGAAAGCAACTTCAGGCTGAGCTCTCCCTCTCCTTCTCCTCACCCTCATCTTTGAACCCAAAAATGGAGTATGATCAGTCCTCCCCAGAGAATGAGGCAGCTTCTCTTGTGTCTGGATGCGAGCAGCTTCTGGACCTCTCAGGCCTCTCAAAGGACTGTCACTGTGACTGGCCGGAGCTGGAGGCCCTTGGCGAGCCAAGTGGGCAAGACACGATGGCGCCACCAGAAATGAAGATGGAGGATGACGTCAGTGAATACAGAGTAAGGAACAGAAACACATCTCTCCCAGTAGGTCATCTGTGTAGAATAACAGATGTTTTGTTGTTATCAGACAAATTCCCTTATTGATTAGATATTATAATTACATTTTAATTTAATTAGGTTAATGAATATCTTCTTCGGCAGGCGTAGTTATGTTAATATATAACTGTGATTATATAACAGATCATGTAGCTCTTAAGTGGCTCTTGTTAATCCTGTTTTTGGATTGAGCTCATGCAGGTTCACAAGGTGCATACTGAATTAAATTAAAGCGGTTTGAGGTAATTAGGGTTCATTTTCAACTTGAAATTTAAAAGGTAACTTTTTGTGACTGCACAAAGTGCCTGCTTTTCTTGTGCTGTTAAACCTTTTTATTACTAATTATTACCTAAAAAATCAAGTCGTTTTATCCTATGGTGTTATTGCTTCTGTAATATATGAGGTGGCTTTCTTGGTCAGCCCACAACATCTGAAATATATCGCGCATAAAGTATCAGTTGTATTCTCATTGGTTTGGGGTGTAAATCAATTGAGACCTCTGAGATTCTTTTAAGTGGCTCAAAACCGATTATATGTGAACCCAGACAAATTCAACACCAGCATTTAAACTAAAGTATCAATCTGGGCGTCAAGGATAAATGAAATTGAAACATGAAAACTGATTTTTAGTCTCTTGTATGGCTCAACTCTGCTGTTGTCCTAATGAATCTTAACCATGTTGTCTTTTATTTTTCATCAGGGTTATTTTCTTTTCTTTTGAGACATTTGGGTGACTTCATACAGCTGTTCTCTGAAGCTGAATAGCAATAATTGTATAATGAGTAAACTTTAAGAATTTCACTCTTTCCCCTTAGCTGGAAGGTGATGGTGACATGGGAGATGGAGAAATAGATGAAGATGATATTCCCACCCTGTTCAGCGACATTGAGGCACGTGGTGAGGGTCATGTCGGTGATGTGTACTCCCACGGTGACTTCGGCACACTCAATTCCTCCAAGGCTCCCACCTCCACAACCAGCAGAGACCTGCCGCTGGCTGCTGGCCTGATGGGGATGCCGCCTCACCCTCTGAGTGGACTCAACAATCATGACAACGCGGGAGTCGGGTTTCTGGTTGCTGTCGAGAAACAGCGCCTGGAGCTGGAAAAACAACGCCTGGCTGTGGAAACAGAGCGCCTTGCAGTGGAGAAAGACCGTTTGGCGGTGGAGAAGGAGCGACTTCGTCAGATGGAGGTAGAGAGAGAACAACTGCAGCTGGAGAGAGAGAGGTTACTGGTGGAGAGAGAGAGGCTGAAGCTTTTTTTCCTCAGCCAATCAGATCATGTCGACTCTTCTTTTAACCTGCCATCCCAACAAGGCTCGCCCTCGTCCTCCACACCTTCCTTATCCTGTACTCACAATGGACAAAGGGAGAGAGAGAAGGAAGGTAAAGGGTGGATGTCTGTGGTGGATCTGGAGACAGAGAGGCTGAAACTGGAGAAGGAGAGACTGCAGCTGGAGAAAACGAGACTTCAGCTGTTCAAATTTGAGGCGGCTGACTACAGACTGAGGGAGAACGCCTCCAGGTGGAGAAAGAGAGAATGTAGCTGCACAAAGCTCATCAGGGCCACTGAGAAAAAAGGTGATTACAGAGAGAAAGCTGAGGGTGAAGGTGGCAAATAAATAATATTCCAAAAAGATGACTCTTTGCATCAAAAATTGCTCCCTAATCAACATTAATTCTATACACACACATATCCTTAAATAATTAAATGATCAGTATTGATTTGGCCGAGGAGAAGTCCGAGATGAAAAGCTGGCATATTTATGACCATCACGATAAAGCAGTGCCTTACAAAGTCTTTGCAAAATGGTTGCCAGGAGAGAAAGGATACCATGACGAAAAACATCAAGGAGTTGTTTGGCACACAACAACTGATAACTTTTTAGAACCTCTTACATACACTTGATAAGATGTTAAGTAGCACATAAAAACACAATCATACGCAAAATATGCAGTACAGACTGTAAAATGCGACACAATCTCCCAAATGTTGTCATTATGTCTTACGCTGCTCTCATGCATCAATTCTGTATCAGTCAGTCAACTTCATGGGTGCTTGTCCAAATAATGTAGCTGTCAAATAAAAAAAACAACAACAACCAAACAAAAACAAAAGCACACAAATGCTACTTGTACATAGTGATTTTACATAGTTTACATAGAAATAGATGTGATTTGGATTTTTTTTTTGTTAACAATAATATCAATAACAGTAACTGTCCCAGTGAGCCATGACATGTGACAGTGAGGGTGCTGACATTGAAGGAGCTATTCATTTTTAATGTTTTCACCAGTGCTTCTCCATCTGTGATGTGTGTGTGAAGATAACTCTTACAGTTTGGAAAAGAAGATATTTGGTGAGCAGCTCCTGCAAATTTGGTTTGGATGATGGGATGAATTTAAATGAAAGACCGCTTTATGGTTATGCTTTCCTCAGCTCATATTTTAATTTCTGTTGTGTTACAAGTGCAAATAGAAACTGTATTCTGCTGTTTTGTGCTGGAAATTATGCCCTCCAACAGAATTAAGCTCTAATCTTTTCCACTTTACTGTGATGAAGCAATTTGTTACTCTTTCTTCCCATGTTTTTCTGAAGCTTATACCAGTTTGTGTCTTTAAAGAACTCATCACCTGGACAGCAGTCTTGTTTTTTTATTATTTTTTTCTTCTTTGACGATGAGTCTGTTCCTGATATGCATGTACATGTGCCTCATTTTATGGTTTCCTGCTCTCCCTGTGGCGTTATGTTACTAAGTTTCTGAGAAATCTTTGTGGAGTAAAACAAATTTGACTTCCAGAGAAATTTTGTAATAGTCAGAATGGAAGAAAATGCACATTACGTATCCAAGCAACAAAGTGCTGCTTTTGATGACCAGCCTCTGTGGTCTATCTCATGTCTTCATGTTCTCAGCGTTGCCTTTCAAGAATAACGGCAAAAGAGGAAACGAAGACAATTCAACTTTTTTGTCTCCCCTGCATTTTGTTGATGCTGCTTCAGAAGCCCATTAGGGGTTCACAGATCAATGCAGGCAAATGAAAAAAGAAAGAGACACGCATTAAAAAATCACCTTGATAGCACTGATGTGCTGCACAAAGGCTGTATCCCTAAAAACGTGGCTAGTGAGGATTTCAGTGAAAGTGAAATGTAAGCAGGGGACTTTTCTTTAACATACCAGTTCTAAAATGTTTAATACTATATCTGTATATTGACTCAATAATGCATGAATGCATGAAAAAAAATATTAACTCAAAAATCTATTTGTGAGACTTTCTATAAACACTAACATCACCTGAGCTCTTATAGAAACAGGGGGCTCGAAGCAGGCAGATCAATGCATACAGACGTGTTGGTTTTAAGTGTAAATTTTGACTGTGAGATGAAAACTATATATAAAGGGCCTTCTTTAGATTTATCTGGACTCCAATCATTGGTAGAGAAGACCACATTTACTATGGCCTACTTGTACCTATTAATACAATGCAGCGAATTAATAAATATCAATAAAATCAAATAAAAATCAAACCAGACTGTATAATGTTAAAGGGTTAAATGACTTCAGAGAGATTCATTAGAGGGAGCATCTGTACAGTGCAATGGAAGCTGAAATGTTTTCAACAGCCTGAGATACACTCAGATAGTCAGGTAGACTGTAAGAACAAGCTGCCTTCCCTTTGGTCATCAGCAGTTAAGTACTAAAGTAAATGACACCGATCTGTTGCTCACTTGTTCAGATGTAAGAAATCTTGATATCTCATAGTAGTAATAAGGATTACATTGAAGGTAACACAAATAACTGTGCATCATCTGCATAACACTAAAAATACACTTTTGCCCCTGAATGGCAACGTGAACGCATGATTCTGAAAGACACTATTTGAAACAGTCTTTAAGATGTTAGATCGAACAACGAGCATGAAGACAGAGTCTACTTCAGTCCCTATAAAAGGGCCATGTACAGATCTATATTCAAACAAAGAGTGGAAAAGCAAATTCCATCAAGGCTTTCTGATTAAATACAATAAAAATTTTATTTTCTCATCTTGGAAATATGAGGTATAAAAGATTTGGGCATAATGCAAAGCTAGTGGGGACGAAATGGACCAGCAAATATAAAAAGGTGAAAAGGCTGTTCTCACTTTCCAGTGACGATACAGGTGGTAATTTGAATGTTAGTGTGTGTGTGTGTGTGTGTGGGGGGGGGGGGGGGGGGGGGGGATGCTGGGGGAGGGGCAGTTGTATGTGAAGGTGCAAGGTTAAAAAGGTGGCAAAACCTCCTTAAAATTGTTATTTTGCTTCATCTCTGGGCAAATGGGAAATACTTGTCAGTAATAGCCCAGCATGGTATGTGAGTGAGTGTGTGTGTGTGTGTGTGTGTGTGTGTGTGTGTGTGTGTGTGTGTGTGTGTGTCAGGGTGTGTGAGTGAGATGGGAAATAATGGAAAATGCTTGTCAGTGATGGCTCTGCATTAGCAGTGTTACGTCTCCGTGGATTGAAAAAAGGAGCCCAAATGACAAAATCGCCGCAGGGAGCTTTTAACTCCTAAGATGCTGGTCTACAACAAAAGAGACGAAGGCAGAGCTGCAAAAATAGAAAAAGGAAACTCCAGCTGAAGACACATCAAAGGCCAAAGTAATTTATTCTGGCTGTCATTTGAATTTCATCCCCTGTTAAATCTTCCACTGCAGCTGTGCTGTGATTTTGAAGACCCTGATGGCCGTCAACAAATACATTAAAAGTTTTAATCTAGGGCCAGGAGTGATTACTGTATTTCAACATATGTAATTCATAGCCATGCAAGTTGGGTAGCTCTTGGAATGTCAGTCAGCCCACCACTTTGTCTGAGCAATGATTGGAAAAAGTAGAGCAAGAGTTTGTGCCAACGTTCGGGCCTCAGAGGATGAATCCTGTTACAGTGCATGAACTTTTCATAAAAGTGGCTATTATCAGGCAAAAACAACTAGTTTTATTCAGTACGAGCATTTATTACCACATCCTCTCAGCAACAGATGGACAGCTTCACAAATCTGTTGGCATGAATCTAGATCCATGGTCTTATTCACCATCTTAAAAAGTTTTAAATGAAGGGATTCAAGCATTATCATCTACTGTAATATTGATGCTACAACAACCTGCTGACACTGTTTGCGTCTCAGTAGTGTGTATTCTGGAGTGACAGACTCAAAATCCAGTAAGCTTAGTCTCTAAAACACAATCTGCAAGATGTTGCAGTAACGTCTGTCAAATAATATTTGGTATTAAATGCTGAATATTTAATTAATTTAGGTATTTTGAATAATTAGCATTGATTTTATACAACTTCATGCAAGGTGCATGGGTGGAGGGGATTCTCCAAAAAGATGGCTAAAATTCGTCAGACAGAACAGTATGATTTTACTTTTGTTTCATTTTTTTTTTCTTCAACAAACAAGAACCACAGCTGTAAGACAACGTGTCCTCAACACCTGTGACCGTGCTCATAGTCAAACACAACACCTGATTCTGCCTAGAGTCTTTTGAATTACTGACAAAAGGTAGACGCCCCCGGTGATGGAATTAAAAATCACCCCAAAGCTCCCTGCTCTATTTGACACTTTCCCACAATGCAAACAGGATTGTGTGGTCGCACATCAAACGAAGAAGAGATCGCCCCAATATAATGAAGAACTCCCCAAGAACCTCCTGTGATTTTGCTGTAAAAAGGCCAGCAGGTAGCAGAAATAACCACACAGAGAGAACAGGTTGAGCCTTGATGTTTTACTAGAAAAAAGAAACCAAATGGAAAGAAAGAAAGGAAGAAAGAAACAGAGTGTTGGAGCCAGCAGCCAGCTTTTTGCTCTATACGCATGAAGTCCGAAGGGCTGGAGATGGCAAAGAAAGAAACACAGCAGTGTCTTGTACAGTGTAACTCAATGGTATCTGGTCATAGCCAGATCAGTGTTAACTGTCTTTCACTAATGTATCCACCATGGAAACCCACTGTTTCTTACATGCTGGATTGCTTCAGTACTGTTGCACTGATCCCCTTGTTTGTGACAGATGTGAAGAAAGTTGTTTTAATATTCTCTTTGAGATACTCATTGTTTTATGATATTATTTTCTATTTATGCCTCTATCTGTTGAGTTTCACTTGGCTATATTAGATGCATGTTGAGGTATGTGTGTGAATTTAAGAAAGCAGATGTTTTTCAAAGGATTTTTGTGTGTGTGTGTGTGATTTTGAAACGTTAAAGGTCACATTATGAAAGTCATGTAATTTCTGAAAAAGGTGCCAGAAGAAACTCAGATTGTTGACTGGTGTCTGAGGTTTTTGATTTATCTCTTTCCCATTATTTTTGCCGTGGAGCAGAGCAGAAAGCAAGAGAGGACGGGACACTAAAGCGGAGGGGTAAGGGAAGCAGAAAACAGAGGAAAGAATATTTGAGAGGAGGGAGCCGGGGCACAAGAAAAAATTGCAGGATTTTATAAAAGGAGAACACAGAAGAAAAGCAGAAGTGAGCAGAGCAGAAAATACAATATCATAACATTCCCAACTACCATATCAGACTGTACTGCCCTATGCAAGTATCATGTATATTCTCTTTACCCCAAATTTGGCAGTAAGCAGAGGTGCCATACAGTACATGCCAGATTTAAAAAACTTAGCACGATGGTACCCATTCAATTATATCCTCAGGAAGTACAACCGCCCCTGTAGCTGAGTCACATTTGGTGAGAAGACAAACGACAAGAAGCACTGAGATGGTATGAAATGCAACACAAATGCTCCACTCTTTGAAATGTCAGACAGCATTGTTTCACTACGGTACAGTGATCACAGTGGCCCATCCTCTCTTGAGGCCTGCCAAAATGTGCTCTTATTGTATTGGCCTCCGTGTTGAACACTGGCATCTACACGCTGTTTCAGGGGCTCTTTGTGGCCCACCAAAACAGAGACTGTGGGGTAAAAACATTGGCAGACAATGAAAAGTGTTTGAATAACTAATGGTGAAACAGACAGACCAAAAAAAAAAAAAAAAAAAATACAGTGATCCTCTCATAGTGCTGGAGCGATCATTAAGAGCTGACCCTGTGTATGTAGCAATGTGTTTGCGTGTTTCTACATGTGTGTCCGTGTGAGTACCAGATGGGACATTCAGTGTTGGGTAGGACACACAAAGACTGTGGCATATCAATATTCTTAAGTTATCAAAAAACAGCCATTAAACAGAAGGTATGCCATGGCCTCGGACAATCAGTGAACAATGTTCTCTATAGATATATATTTATTTGTATTATATATAATATGTAGATTCATAAAAAAAGATTTTTATCTTAATTACAAGTAGTGGCATTTTCTTTTATATTCATTATTGCAATGAATTGTTATCTAAGATGATTAAAAAAGACAAGTGAGTTGTTTTGCTACGCAGTTATTTACAACAGTTTTTAAAAAGCAAGCTCTCTGATATAGTACCTCTACCCGGCCACTGGAAATGACTAAGGATCTCAAATGACAACCAAACTACCCCCCTGAAACGGACTCCATACTTCTAGAGAAACTGAAAACTGTATCAGTAGGTTCATATTATTTAAGTCAAATGAGGTGCACAGTGTTATTGAAACAAATTGTTTACCAGCCAGGAAAGAAAAATTACACTTTTGGATTTGGATACATTTTTCAAGGGGTCATGGAGACTTAAGTTCCTTCCACAAGTGTAAAGATGTTATTACTAAACGCTATAATGACCATATTTATTCCCATGTCCTCAATTTTTCCTCCTGTGCACCTGCTGATAAGCTCTTTGTTAGGTTAGCCATTTCATATCTGTCCATGTGTTTTGCTCTTTTTCTTTCCACCACCGAATATCCAACATTGCCTTTGCCACTTGGCAAAAAAATAATCTATTTAGCATTTCTACTGCCACAATGATGCTGTTGATGACAAACTTCATTAATTACTACTTTTTTATTTCTTTTTTTTTTTTTTTTGTTTTACAAACCCCTGTGAATTCTGTGGCCAAGATCAGCCACACAGTGTATATGTGTTTCGAGGTTACTTCTGTTCTATATTGGCTGATTATCTCACTTTTTGGGTGAGAAATCATTCTATATGCGTAGTAAGAAAGCAATTTCATTCAATTTGAACAGTCCATGGCAAAGTAGTAGGTTTGCACAGTCCAAACGTTCAAGCTTACAGTTTTCTGGTCTTCTAAGGGTGATAAAACCTGGCACTCAGTCTTTGCAGGCAAGGTAAGATGATAATGACCATGATGGTGATGATGATGATGAAAACAATGTAGTCTTAGTAAGGCGTTGTCAAGGGGTGTGGCTTATTGGCCATCGCTGTCCAATGAGCAGGAGCAGGAGCAGACCTGTTAGGTTTTTTTTTTGATTTTTTGTTTCTTGTACCGGCAGCAGTGATCATCAACTTTATCACTATCATCATCATGATCAGTTTTGTGGTCATGTTCACAGCTCATATTTCATTTCATGTAAATCTGTGCTGGCTTTCCTGTTGATTTTTTGATGTCAGGATGGTATTCCCCCCCCCCCCCCCCCCCCCCCCCCCCAAAAAAAAAAAAAAAAAAAAAAAAAAAAAAAGAATCCTGCAGGCAAGTGTGATAGTCATAGTGGTCCTTTTTTTTTTTTTTTTTATCTCCACTGTTCACTCCAAAGCTGTAGTTCAAGTTGTCTCTTGTAAAATAAGTCAATGGCAACAAGAAAGTGAGATGATGATGTGCAGTCTGTGTGTATTAAGTGTGTAAAAATGTGTATTCTGTGTCTCTGTGTGTGAGTATTTGTATTTGAGTTTCTGAAACTTCACGATTGCGTGTTTATGTGTGATTGAATGTGTGTCCTTTTCCGAAGTCTGTAATGTTTGTGTGTCGTTAAGGCACGGCAGGTGTTTTTGGTTTTCAGGGCAGTCCAGAGGAGACCACTGCAAGGCCGGGGTGTCGGAGGGAGGCGTGGCCAGCATGCACGGCTTTGGGGCAGTCTGGCGTCAGGACACGACCATTCTCCCCCACACTTCCTGTGATGGACAGACGGGCCTTGTTCCGCATGGCTTCAGAAAACGACAGCTATATATGAAAGGATGGCAAGGAGAACAGAGGAGAGGGTGGGAATGGTAGAGTGGAGAGTTTGATTGGAAGAAAAAAATCATCTCATAGAAACTGTAAAATAACAGCAAACAACTGTGTCAAGACAACAATATTTATATACAAACACATGCACTAAAAACATTTATACATGCAAGTGTCTGGACGCACACCGAACCAACAGTTAGAAAGGTCTGAGAGTGCAATCAAACTTAGTTATTAATTGCAACAATTTGGATACCAAGTCTATTTTTGTTAAAGGCATGGTATTTAAACATTTGCAAAATGTTTGCTTCCTCAAATTAAAAAAAAAATAATATTTTTCTCAGTAAGATCATTATCTGCAGCATGAAAGCATGAAATCAGAGGTAAATTATTGAAATTTGAAATTACAAGAGTGCCTTGTTAAGTGTTCCTGAGCGCAGTATACAACTAAAGCAGGATGTGGATTGGGCTGGTAGCTCATGTTCATGGTGTGACTGCACCCCAAACCTATACACTAAAGCTATCGCACATCAAATACTGGCACAGTTCGAATGAAGGCAAACGTAAAGGTAAAAGCCGGTGCAACAGTCAACAGACACGCACAAAGTGGACACGAGGATTTAGGTCATAGACATCTGCATTTCATAGGTGATCATGCATTTCTGGCTTCTGTGTTTCAATAATCTCACAGATCCAGGTGAGGATTTGGAGGACTTTGGAAAGACAGGGGGAAAACACGAAGGAGTGCTTTTTCAGATTTATAGAGAGGGAGCTACTAACTATACCGCTCAGAGTTGGATGACACTTCGCACAGAAAGGCTACTCTGTGATTATTCAACAAAGTCTGTGTTTTGGAAGACTCCTAATATCTGTGACAGCTGAAACACTACATTGTCAGGGTGTGGACGGCCCTGTTCTGTGATGGGATGTGACATTCAATTTTCTGCTTATAAACTAATAGCGTTTATACAGCATATAAACAATGCTGACCTAACAGCATCTCGAACCTCAGTTAAAAAGAAATATATATATAACTGACCATTGCTGCTAACTCTGTGACTTACATATTTTTTCAGATGTGATTTTTTTATGGTTATTACTGAAACTTCGAAACCTTTCGTTTCGAAAAAAATGGCAGAGAGTTTCATAGCAGACTACGATCATGGAGGAGATGGCATTAAGGCCATTGTTATTGCTCCAGAGCATAGTCCGAATGAAATAGCTTATCATAACTTTACCCTTCATTTAAAGTTGGTTAGGTTACATTTGAATGGATATGAGTCAGAATTTAGTGCATCACATTTAGCTGTCTTTATTTTTGCATCTGCTTTGATGTGGATAATTATCGAAGGACAGTCATTAAAATGACCTCAAAATGAAGTGAAATCGTTTTCTTTCACCTCAGTTAATTAGTTCAGTTAATTTTGGATCATAAGTCCGAGTCGTGTTTTTACATTATCACTAAGTAGCCATTCTATGTGAAGTGTTTGATTCATCAATTATTACTCTACGTGAATACTAAGCCACTGGGCTGTTTTGAAGTTGTCGGGGCTGGAATCTGTCAAAATGCCTGTTTGGAGCAACAACAGCAGGGGTACACAACTCCGAATCCACCATGTGGATGACACAATACCGGCACTACGAGTCACCAGAGCTGAGGAAAGTTATTTCAGGAAACAACTCTTGCAAAGAATGTATTCATACCTTCATTCTTACCTCTTTAAAATTAAATTTACCTGTACATAGTAAACACTCATTGTCCTAGTAAGAACAATTTACATGTGATTTGGCTTACTGGCACCAATTATGGTGTATTTTCTGACTTAACACTAACCTCAAAATCAACTTCACCATTTGCATTTTTAAACTTACTGTCAGTAGAGTCTTGGTTTTTGGTTTAAATTCTGAAAATCCAGGAAAACTACAGCAATATCTTTCACACTATTGATGGAAACTATTTAATTGCCAGCTCCAAACCCATAGTTATTGCAACAGTCGCAACAAAACACTACACCAACACCATAATTATTTAGCTAGCACGATAAATATACTGTCCTCACATATGGGTTCAGGGCTTTATTAAGCCATGCACTTGAAGCTTTTATAATCTTATTATTAGCCTTGTCAACAACAGCAGCGAGTCCTTTTCCATCCACTGTAATTTCGCTGCTGTTGATACAATTCAGAAATTTACACTACTTAAACATGAATCGACGATTTGGAGATTTCTTTGCTGCCATACATATATTTTCTTGCTTAAAGTGGATGGGTGTTGATTATTGCTTGGTTAGAGCTTTGGTCATCAGAGATTATGATATGCACTCTGCGCAGCACTACGTCTCTGCTGGCATGCAGAATTTGTTTGGCTAGTAAGCAGTTATGTTATGTTTTTTTTTTTGTTATGTAACAAAAGTAAAACATGAAAATCGATTCTTTAAATCAGAAGTCAAATAATATGCTAGTTATCTGAACAATATTTCGAGCAAAAATGGCAGGTATTTAGGGTATTTGACAACGTATGATAATTTTTGGCCAAAGTTGAAGGCCTATATAATAGACAGATAATTAAATGGTAAACTCAGTGGCTGGAGTTGTACATCCCTGCTCATCAATATTCGTGTTAGCTATTAACTGAAATAATAATGCAGGTGCCTAGTCAAGTCTTTGGCAAAGAGCATTGCCATCACTGTCATTGCCATCATCATCATCATCATCATCACCATCACCATATCGTCATCTGCAGCCAAAGACGATGGAACCAAAATTGTAGTTACATAAATCTAACCCCATTCTAGTGAGGTGCTAAATAATGAAAAAATAATGATTGTAAAAAAAAAAAAAGAAGGAAAGAAAGAAAAAAAAAAAAAAATCATACCAAATTTAAGCATAAAACAAAAACCAAAAAAAAAATAAACAAAACAAGCAAAAATAAGCGTTCACAGAAGATTAAAAGCTAAATTGGTTCCACAATGCTTGACCACATCCTCATCACCACATGAAGAACAACACGGTTGCGTGGGGGCTGCTGCGACAGCCTCTACATTGACAATACATAATCTACAGCACCACCACCATGATCAACACCAGCGTTACCCCACCTATATGGGAGCCTCTAAATCCTACCCCTATATCTTGACCCCCTCGGAGCCGTACACGTTGTACCCCTCCCTATAAGTGGCTAGATTCTGGGTGCTGGGGGAGGGGCTGGGGCAGTGGGGGGGGGCTAAGGTCCACCTTCATGCGCTTGGCTTCGGCCCGTGACTTGTAGCAGAACTCGACCAGGGCCACCAGCATGGCCAGGCCCAGGCCGCCCACAAGGATGTAGAAGACCCCCGCCACATTGGACAGGCTCAAAGCCTGAGACGACTTGTCCTGGAGAGATGGAGTCAGGGTGAAGTGTGTGTGTGAAGGGGGGGGGGTTAGGCCAAGTGTTGGCAGGGTTAAAAGGGGGTTGTTGAGAAAGGTGAGGCGAGGTGAGGTGAGATGAGATGAGGGCAGGTGAGGTGAGGCGAGGGGAGGCAAGGCAAGATGGTGGGTTAGTTTAAGCGGGCGCATGAATCACAGAAGGGATAGAAGGGGAAATAGAAACATGGTAGAAAATGAGAATAATGGAAAGGAAAATGATAAAGGAAGAGGTGAATGATGGGGAGATGATAGACAGAAAAGCACGAATAGAGAGAAGGGGGTGCCATAATATGGAGGAGTAGAGAGAGCACGGATAAAGAGGCAGGAAAAAGCAGACAGAAAATAGGGCAGAACAGATTAGACACAAAGACATGGAAACCATTCACCAGCAAAAAAACAGAGACTAATTATATTGTTATTGTAGTTCTACTGTAGTTTTGTGCTTCACGTTATATGGTGTGACTACGAATGATTATTGGACACATTATTAAACTCTACTTCTGCAACTACAATTATTACTTGTATATCACCACAGCAGCGACTACGAGCACACGCTACGTTTCTACGGCAACACAGTCATGTAAAAACAATTTGAATCGACATGTTATATCACATATAAATCAAAAATAGTGTAAACCACTTGAATACATGACAGAGCAGGGTTTAATCTGAGTGGTGATGACATCTCACAGTAATTTTAGTGACTTTTATTAGCCAGTTTTTAACGTCTACGTAAACGCCCATAAGTCCGAAAATTATATTGTCGAACAACTTCTTTTATACTCTTTAGTGAAAGACTTTAACTGTCAAGATGGGCAGTACAATTAGCTGTAACATTCGCCAAGTTCATATAAACTATTGTAATGCTTTATTTTGGTAGTCTGTCATATTCTAAAGAATAATATCAGTGAAAATTTGAACGATATCATTTGGATTACAGGAAAATGGGGGCAGTTTCTTTACTTGTAACTTGTATTGCGCTTTAATGGATTTATAATTGATATTGGGGTGTTTATCCCTGATAGTGCTTATCAATTTGTTATTTAAAACTTTAATCACCATTATTCTAATCACAGTTGGATTTTGATTTGCACTGCATCTATAATAGTAAATTATTTATCACATGTATGCTGCTGATTAGATTTCAAATGAAATTTTGCTATTTATTACAAAATAACAGAATATTTCACAAAAAATCACCAAGAATAATATTAAAAAGAAAAACAACATGCACCTGTAAAATAAAGCATTATTATGTGTTACTTCAAATGATGGAAGTAAATAGGTAGCCTTGGCCTGATTACAGACTAAGTAATATTTGCAAAAAAAGCTTTTCCTGAAGTTACACAGAGAAAGTGATATTATCATCTGGTGGATGTGCGTCAGGCCGACAAAATGGGCTTGTGTATGAGATCAAAACAAAACATGAGAGTGAAAACTGGCCGATGAAAGCTGCAATTCACGTTTGAGTTCTAATGCTGACTGTAGTGAAAATGGGAATGCCACAGATTGCTACAGAAACTGAACAAGAAAAATGAATCTAATGCAGATCTAGATAAGTGTGCTCG
Organism: Echeneis naucrates; assembly: GCF_900963305.1. Lineage (NCBI taxonomy): Eukaryota > Metazoa > Chordata > Actinopteri > Carangiformes > Echeneidae > Echeneis > Echeneis naucrates. The sequence goes on along the minus strand of NC_042523.1, from coordinate 17,341,275 downwards.
ACCATCAAAATAGAGAAAGAAATTTGGAACATCTAGATGGACAGTCTAGTCTACTTTGGAGCATATTGTTTTGAACTATGTGTTTCATGCTGATGGACAGGTGTCTAAAATCTATTTCTGAGACAGTAGTTGCAGTAATCTGGAGCGTATTCAGGATGAGGGTTTCAGGCTAGCGTTCTGTGGGCCGCAGCAGCGTGAGACTGACCTTACTTCCAGAGTCCTTGGGTCCACACTCTCCCTTGTCATACCACCATTTGTTTTTCAGTTTGTCTAAGACGCCTGCTTCGCTCAGTTTCAAAACTGCAAGGTTTACTGGGGTTCTTCGCGTGTAAAAATAACATAAATAACATCATAGGTCATGTTATTTTATGTTATTAGGGTATTACACATTTGCATTGCACAGCTTAGTCACATAGAAAACTTTTTGTTCAGATCAAGTGACCTAGCATGGATCCCACTGATTACATGTGTGTATGCTCGGTGAGGAGGGGCTGGGGGGAGCGAGGAGCTAAAGCGAGCTACAGACATATGAGTGGGACCCACCTTTGTCACTTCAGGTAACACATCCATACTACCCCAGCGGATCCTGCACTGAAGCAGAGGCGAGTACTGTTAAGCCAGGACTATTGGCATTAGGTGAGCTCTGTGCCACTGCTGGGAGAGTGAACCGCACTGAGTCTGAGGGCCTCATGCAGCCTGAAGACTCTGCAGACTCTAAGGGACGGTGGAAGCTCCAAACTTGATACAGAATACACATTTTTCTGTTGCACTGATGACTTTTCCTTAATAAATCTCTTCCCTTTACCTCAACGGTCCTTTATAAGATTGTGATATAATTTTAGATATGCTATCAGCGTAGCTAATATTCATCAGCTACCTCAAACTTGGTCCAAACATAAATGTGTAAACAACTACTGGCCCTATTTGCTAAAAATTGAGTAAAGTTTTTTTTTTTTTTTTCCAATGAATTGTAATAAGTTAATCTGCACCTGTGCTCACTATTATAATTTGTAAAGTTTTTGTAATGTAGTGTAGTGCTTGTAGTGCATGCTAATCTGTGATGGAGGAAACAATACCTGCAGAACATCATCGTTAGTCATGTTATGAGCACATTAGCCTGCTATCAGCTTCGTAAAACTGCCGGCATTGTTTCAATTTCAGAAAAAGCAGGGTGGACGGACTGGGTTATAAATGTTTGATTCCTGACGTAACGCAGAAAAGCGTACAGAAAGAAAAACTACCCTGAACAGAAGAGTTCAAATTTCTACAAACGAACGGGAGAAGACGGAAACTTTATCCTTTAATTGAATTCTGCTTCTATTAATTATTCATCCTCCCCTCTACCTCAAGTCAACCTGAGACTAAAGGAATCTGAGAGATAGCTTTAGTTTCACTGGGGTCTCATTTTCCTATTACACGTTTAAAACCTCTTTGGCCTGCCATGTACTCGAGAAAAACCGCAGGAGAGATAAGGTTCAGCATGCAGTCTTCCTGCCATTCTTCTGTCTCGTCTCCCCAGAGCTGCAACGACGGGGCAAATATTCCTGTCTTGGCAGTAACTGCTCTCTTTTCCACATGTCCATGTCTGAACGCTCCTACCATCGTATCACACTGTGTCCTTTCAAAGTGGCATTAGCACATCTTTGTCAAAGCCCTTCGAAAATAATAAGTGCAATGCTATTTTTCTTCCTGCACTTTGTTGGTATCTTTTGGGGTCTCTGAATGACTGATTTCATTCCAAAATTATATTATTTTGGGAATTTTGCAGGACATGCTCACTTTCTTTGCATCTCAACAAGCAAAGTGTCTCATCTTTGTCAATGAGTCTGAACCTTTTATCGAAAAAAAGCACACACCTGACAACAGATGCAACACTGTGCCTATTTTTTGAAACCGCAGGGGGTCCCAGGAGATTTTTAGGGTGTCACTTTGGCCCTCCCTGTTTACAGCTTGACACTTTACCAGGGCAGATGCATGCGTTACCCTCCCAGGACGGGGACTGTCGCAGGCTGCCCAGCCGGTGAGCAGCCCCCGTCCCCTAGTGGTGGGGTGGGCAGACAGAGAGGGCTAACCTTGGAATCCCCTCCCCCGCTGCCACATTCTCCTTTGTCATACCACCACTTGTTTTTCAATTTGTCCAACAGGCCCTGCTCGTTGAGCTTTAGCACGGCCAGGTTGACCGCGTTTCTTTAAGTAAAAAAGGAGGGACAGATAAGATAGTTTGGTCAGAGCAGATGACGGAGAGACAGACAGACAAGATGGACGTGGGGAACCACAGCCAGGAGGAAGGGGAGGGACATGAGGAGGAGAGGGAGCAGAGGGAGGAGAAATCAGATGGGTTCAGGTGACACAGGTAGGTTCATGGGGGGGACGAACCCCAGACAACACTCTCTCTTATTCTTTCTCTTTGACTCTTCTTTCTTCTTCACAGAACTCACAGTTTCTGTTTTCTGTTTTTATATTTATATTATGATATTTTCCTTTTACCTTATCTTGCTTATGTTTGTGTTTCTCTTTTTTTCTACGTCTGGTGGCTATACTCTGCCGCTGTAACACGAACATTTCATGTCACTCTCCTTTACCGGGTGGCAGTAACAGAGGATTCCCCAGAGTCAGTGCCAGATTGATGGTATAAATTGTGTTAACCAGATCTTTGATCTCCTGCTGCTGGCGCTCTTGCCCCTTCCTGCTGGCTGCATGTGTGTGTGTGGCTAAATTTTGGTATGTTGTTCTGGTTTCCGACAGGCTTCCTGCTCTCACCCCTGAAGGGATTGACCTCAAAACAAATTTCATGGACACTACTAAATATCGGGTGCCTGAGCTCTTTTGTTCTCCATGTTTACATCCAAGCTCTTTATTTTTGGCAGGAGCTGTAACGCATTAGGGTGGGATATTATCAAAATCGGCATGCTGGTATGTTAAAAGCAAACAGAAATAAGTTGCTAAAGCAGTTACACTCTTTGCCTCGTAATGCACTTGAAAACAGATATTTTCCAAAAAAAGGTTTAAAAGCGCATTGTGGAAAGCCTCCACACAAGGCTTCACTACTTGAGAGGGCTTCTAAACAAAAGCTCAGAAAAAAATAAATGTCGTACTCTGTGCATTTCGTGTAATTTAGGAACAAACTCAGCTGTCAGATGTTAGTGCTTCTCACTGCCACTTCAGTACATCGTCAACAACACTTCAAAGAGTCCATGCTTTCAACAGAAATAAATTGGTGTTGGATTATTTATGGCTTATGTGTCTTCTTTCTATCTCCCTGTCTGTCAAAGTTGATTTTTGGATCTTACTGACATATAGTGTAACCAGACTTCACCTGGAAGGTCACATTCATTCCATCCAACCTGCCAGTTTAAACTCCAGACTGTGGATGGCAGTATCATACCCTGTGTGCATCATTATACTGGATTCAGCTAAACCCTTTTTGAGACAGACAATCCAACAGCAGCTTTATGAGACCTGGAGAAGCAATCAGCTCTACTGATGAGCCTCCTGCTACTTCAGTTTTCCTGCAAGTGACTCTCGCCTAAATGTGCAAAATGTCTGTTCCCTTATCACAATGTCAACAAGGTGGTCTACAAAATATAACTGTAGCTAAGATGAATGATTTTGTCCATTTATTCCCCACACGTCCTTCATAAATTCATGAAGTCGTATCTGTCCTTTTTTGGTGCATCTCCGCTTTTTTCTTTTCATCTACCACCCTGACCGCACATGAGGGATGCTCTAATCACCTGGGCTAATTTCTACAAGGTCACTGGAGTCACTCTCTACTTGTATGTTAAACAGTCCCTTTGTTATTAAACCTGACTTTGTGGAAGTCCTATGACATCCCGTAAAAAAAAAAAAAAAAAAAGTTAGACGCTCTCCAGTCACTTCAATTGACTGTTCACATGTTTCCAAATTTTGCTGGTATAAAAAAAAAAAAAAAAAAAAAAAATCGACCGTCTGTGTGTTTTGTGCTCCGCATAAAGATAATCGAGATGTTCAGAGAGAGAGCGAGAGACAGTGTTCTCTGGGGTGATCTAAGCTAAAGGCCATGGATAATCTCATCAACATAAGAACTATGGATGAAAACAGTTCAAAGATATCTGTGTTTCACGATAATTACAGTCACATATCAATGATCATATCAAAAGTAGCTCTAAATCAGAAGGCATACAATCCTAACATTTAATCAGTGTATTGCTTTGTCTCATTGTCATCTTCATCAAGTCAAATTAAGGTTGTGATTAGTGCACCGAAAGGAGAGGCAGGCACACTTGACGTGCACACTCCCAGCCACATGCGTGCACCAAGTAGATCGGGTTCCCGCTGATTGAGAGAAGCCAGAGACAACCGTGGATCGTCCCAGAAATGTGTTTTCAGGGGGGGGCTTAAAGGAGGACCTATCCACCCGCTGTCTGTCACTTTTCCCCCATAAACGGAGAAACCAATTTTTTTTTTTTTTCATAGGAAAAATGGGGTTGAATTACAGTGACTGGGGTTTGGAGCGACTTGTCTGCACCGCATGCAGGGGAAAGTTATAGTGACAGGACGTGAGGCTGATGGGTTGCTTTGTGTTTTGCCTTTCATAAGGCAAATCAGAAATGCTGACAGGGAGAGATGGAGGGAGAGAAGAGAAAGGAAATGTCTTTACCGAATTCAGTCAATTATTTCCCCTCAACAGACACTTGTTAGATTGTGAGGACAAAATCTCTATACTTCTGTCAGTCACCAGAAAAATCAATCATTTGCATTGGTAGCATACTTTAGTTAAAACTTACTGGGACTGTTACTTTGGCCTCAAGTTAACAATTGCCTGCTGAGGGAAAATCTAAAGAGAATGACCACCTTTAGTAACTATATTCACTCTTTCTCATTTCTTTCCATCATTTGACACTGTCATTATAAAAACACACCGAAAATTATTACTCATTGATTTAGGTTTTAATCTGGCATTTTTCAATTAAAAACCAATTTAACTGGTATAAGAAACACTCTCCTTTTTTAATGTAATTCAGTTCATTTGATGTGGGATCCTGTATTGTGACTACTTTCTAGTCCCCCCATTGGCCAGGCCCCTCTGCTTCCCATCTCATACTCTTCATTTCCTGTGGATCTATGAATTCCCCCTTGTGGCCCTGGATGTAGTGGCAGTAGTCTAAAGTTCTGCCCCTCCTTGCAGTTACATATAAAGTTGACAAATCTCTCCTAATAATCATCATCATCATCATCATCATCATAATGACTAACATTTCTGAAGATGACAGGAAGAAAGGGACGAGACAACAGACAAATGGACAGTGTTACCTTTAAGGTGGTCCTGTGGAGAAAGAGAGTGACTGAAGAGGCGAGAGGGGATGGATACGAGCAAACAGGGATAGACAAATGACAGTGACACAGACCGAAGAAATGAAGCTAACAGGCCCTTAATTAGCAGAGAAGTAGCAATAAAGAGTCAGAAAGAAAAAAAAGTGAAAGAAAAGGGAGGAACGCATGATGAAACACATAATCTACATACTCAACAGACTTGTCTATGTGTATCGCTGCTGCTGGGTGAAAATCCATCAAATCATTCTTTACAAGTTCAAAATAAAATACAAATTATCCTGACCCTGAGCACTGAAAGGGTATAAATTGCGACTAAACTCTTAATTTTTTTTTTTGGAGGAGAAGTGCTTTCACCTGACAGCAGTGATAGGTTAATGCACAAGTAGTATAAAAGGCACAGCAGGGTAGGTGGAATATTGCATCAATAGCACAGTATCAGCGAGGTTACTGTTTCCTATTGTTACACTATTCCACCCACCTTAACTGTGAGCCTTTCGGCGTAGCAATGCCATATCCTTTGGAGTCCAGGTTCCCCCCGACTTTCATGGTGTCACAAGGCTTGCGCTGCTCCGTGTATTCGTTCATGGTGGACTCCAGGAGGAAGGCGTACTTCCCCTTGGACTTGCGGACCCTCGCCACGCCCTCTGCAGTGGTCTTCGTGAAGACGGTCGGTTCAGCAGATTTCATGTATGACCACATCTTCTCGTACACGGCTATTTTGGACCTCTGGAACAGTGAAGGCATGACAAGACTAATTAGAAAATGAACAGTTAATTTTCTGACAGACAAGGTCAGATACTCTCATGGAGGATAATTTTTGTGACCAAGTGAAGAGAATAGAAATTATTTCGCTTGAAGAAAAAAGATGACCCACAGAGAGAAAGATAGCCTTGTCCCTCCCAAATAGCCTTAACCTTTGATAGGTGTAGATAAGGAAACATTTTTTGAATCACAAAGCAAAGAACACAATGTTAGTTTGAAGATTTTTGAACCTCATTATTAATTTGATAAAAACTTACAATGTAGTAGCTCGCTCACAGCATTTCAGTATCTCAGATACAGTATATTTTTATTCCTATAAACTTGAAAAATTCAATGAAAATAGAAAATTTTAAATCAACTTACATTTGCTTCATTGACATGGACATTTGTTAAAACACATCAGTGAGCATCTTATTCATATGCTAATTTACTGCGATAAATACTATCCTATTCTGGGTCAGCTCCACACACTGGAAACTGTCCTGATGCTGGGAACACTCAGCAGCCAAATGTGGATTAGTCTGCTTTTCAAAAATAATCACTGACAAATGAAGCATTTAATCATGATTGAATGAAGTCCACTGCAAACTACAGTGTGCAGCTGTTTTAGTACAGTTCCTTGGCCCTAATAAACCACATATTCTGTACTGCCATTGTTTTTTTTTAAATGCATGCCTTCAGTGAGAATGAATAGGTATTGGGCTGGAAGCCACAGACGTGGTATGGAAGTCTGAGTAACTAACTAACATTTCTAACTTTTCAGGGGTTATGGTTTGCTGACCCTAAAAAAGAGAGACAGAAAAAAAAAAGCACAATGGGAGCTTAATCATTTAAGACTGGTGCCTTACTGTTAAAGCAACAACACTGTTGTGTACTTCTAGATGGCCAGTCACACCTCATGTCTGTGCTTTAAGCAGCGTCTTTAACAAGACATTTAATAATCAAATGTACATGCCAACTTCACTGAGACAAGAGTGAAAAATGTGGGATGTAAACATGATAGCAGAGAAAATGAAAACAACGTGCACTTTTCTGTATACTGACACAATGACATTCAGAGTTGCTTATTGATTTGATACAAATATTTTTTCCATGCATCTTCAATGGAAACAACAATGCAGCATTGAATTTTTTTTATTGCATTTCATCAGTTTCACAATATAGAGTAAATTGCTGAGGCTTTTGACTGTTATAGTCCTTGAATAAAATTACACCGCTGATGGAGAGCTTTGTCTTCCATCTTCCATTTTGATCCTCCGGCATATAATGACATTTATAACCACATTTAAAATGTAACACTATGGCTCCCCTGACAAGTCAGGCATCAATCTCTCTTCAAATGAGCTTATGACTGGAATAGTGGCATAGTGATTTGTGCAGAGATGAATTTAGTCATCTGGGCAAAATGAAGAGCCTCAGAGAACATGTATCTGGGATGAAGTGTTAGATTTCGTTTTTACTGTGTATATTCTGTGCAGAGTTGCATGTATGTGAGTGTCAGTATATGTAGGTGTGATTCTGTGTCCAAGATTGCATTTGTGTGAGTTGCGTGTACTCGAGGGTGAAAATAACAAGCGGCGGGGTCAAACCGACATCCTCCTGTTTTCCTTCTCTCCTGGTGATAAAGTGCTATTTTGTCACTCTGCCAGTGACGAGCCACGGCCTCACTAAAACTCCAACCAGTGTCTGGCATGGTGTGCATGCGTGTGTGCAAGTTTGTTGCCAGTGCGTGACGGACACCTATTCCATAAAAATGTCACTCATATCCACGAGGACCATTAAGCCCCTCATTTTTCTCTCATCCTATATTTAGTCCATAATTGGGAAAAAAAAAAAAAAAAATCTTCTCACCATCCCTTCGCACCTTTAGCTCTAATATCAATCTTATCAACCAAGTTGAAGCCATCCATCCATTCATCCTCCTTAATTTGCCCCATTCCTCTATCACATAGTTTCACTGCCCAGCTCCAATGAAATGTGTTCATATGTGCAATGTATACAATGTATATTAGAAAGAATGAGAGGGGGGAGAGACAGTGACGATCATGGTCAAGCACATATAAAGTACCATCTGGCCTTGGAGGGATGGATGCGTGACAATGTGTTTCTGTATTCTTTAACAATCAGCGAGACTGTGAAGGAGGAAATAGATGCTGCAAGTCACCTTCAGGCCTCGACACAATGAAAAACACTTAAATATACATCAGCACTGAAATCTGCTCGTGTGAGCTGAACTCAAAATCACATTACACATATGTAAACACTCACACACTGTGCGTACATGTCTGCTTGCGTACACGTACATGTGCACTCACACAAACACACGCGGATAATTAATGGTGGTGGCGAATCCCCCTCAGCTGTGGGAAAGTAAATTGCTTTTTCACCCTCCACAGATTTCAGCACGCTTGTTATGTTGATGATGCCAGAGCCTCTCACGGAAGCACAAACTGTCTGCTATCGCCTCCGTCCTCCCCTTGCCTCCCCCGCATCCTGAGATACAAACGAGTGTGCACATTTTTACAAAGCCTAAGTGTGAATTAATATGTACGTGTATACATATCTGAAGACACAATCACAATCGTTCCAAATATATGGCGGACTACACGGAAGAGTGGATCTGTTTGTGAATATGCAACAACTCAAGTGTTTTGCCCATGTCGGCAGAAAGTTTTTCTGTTTAGAATCGTAAGCTTTTCACAAATGTGCGTGTTGTGTATGAGAACTCATGTAATTGCAATCCACATGAACAGGTCAGGGGGAAGTCGCTCTAGGCCTGCTCTGGGTCACTTCACTTCACTCTGCTATCATTTCTTGCTTGCTATTTAATTGTTAACAGCTCCCTGTGGTTTATTCTGTTCGGCTCTATCCACCTCTTCCTAGCCTACCTAGCCCATCCCTGCGTCACTGCTCCGTAGTATTTGCTATCAAGATCACCACTGCTTTTTGTATGGTAGGACAGGAGAGGTATTAAATGTCACAGGGGTAATGTAAACAATAATTGTTCCACTCGAATTATGATTGCTGTTTTTCATTCAAAAGCATTAAAAACCCCATGGTGACCCTATTATTATTAAATAGACTGCTCCAAAGCCATTTCTTAACTTTTATGAACAAATTAACTGCAAAGAGAAAGGCACAAATTTCATCTGTGCACCATTTTCAAAATTTATTTCTCTCTCGGTTCAAACTGAGAAAAACATCAGCCATTCAAACCTTCCCTCACACCTGGATTATTGCAGATCGCTCGTCTTTGCTCCACCTACACCCAGCCCAGAGTTCTGTTGCTGAACTTTTGCATGGGTTCACTAACGAAGAAAACACCTCCCTCATACTTCTTTCTATGTCTTCCCTGTTTTGACTTTGACAATCTACCTATGCAGCCATGGGGTCTTTTGCCCTTTGCACCCTGATGTGCCCTTTTATATCTTCATGCGATTCATTAAGTTTTATTCATCAAAATGCTTTGTGTATATAACTGATGGGTCGCAGACAATTAAATGCATCTGCTCCCCTATTTAACGTTCTCTTTTTCCTACATTTTGTACATTTTTCACAAAGGGCTGTTGGATCTACAGTATGTGTACACTTCACCCAAAGAAAAGGTGGAAGGACTCATAAATGGATTGCCAGACTCTTCTAAGAGTCGCTAAAGGTGTAGCTTTCTTGGAAAACAATCTGGTTGCCATCTAGACCTTTATCTGTACATTTATTGTGGGTGTGGGATCCTTAAAAGATCGTGATTTAACCTAACCAGTACTGTAAAAGCACAACAGCAAAAGCCTGAAACCTGCATGAGCAGAATGTGTTGGCCCGTACCCTGAAAAACTCCTTCGTAGAACCTGAGTCCAATGTCCCGTAGGCGATCTCTGTTTGCTTAGCCAAGTCCTCCGCACTCTCTATGGGTGAGACCATCCTCTCCACAGTGAGGAAGGCAGCCAGGTTGGCTGTGTAGGAGGAGATGATGATGAGGGTGAAGAACCACCACACACCACCGACAATACGTCCAGACAGAGACCTGGAGAGAAAACAGATGGAACAGAGGTTAGAAGAAGAAGAAGAAGAAGAAGAAGAAAAAAATAAACAGTTTGAAGAGTGAAGAGGTAGAAATGCAGATTAAGAAGAAACTGATGGAAGATGGCATCATTTAGGAGATGAGGGAAATAAATTAGAGATGAAAAATTAGGAGAATGAGAGTAAAAGATAAAGTAGTGGATAAGGGTAAATAGAGATAAAAAAGAAGAACTTAAAAGATAGAAAGAAAAAACAGGGAATGAAACATAATTAAGATAAGATTAGTTCCTGAATAAGAGATTTACAACACAACACAAGCATGGTTTAAGCATTTTTTAACACCAGTGTGTGCATCTCAGCCTCAAACCAATTCAGCGACAACAAAAGGCTACATGAAACAGATTGTAATCAGGACGCCTCTCCAGCTCTACGAACCTCATCTCTCTTTCCTTTTCCTCCATGTTTACTTTCTTTATCTACCAATTGCGAGCTGAAGCACCAAAGTAAGTGGCAATTAATTTTGCTAACATGCTTTCACAGAGTAAAGGAAAGCGAGCAAGCATGAATGACCACATGAGAAAAGAGAAGACTAAGATGGGAGATGATGGCACAATGTGACGTTTTCCCTTAATCACTGTAGTCAATAAAAAAAATATATAAATAAAAAAAAAAAAAAAACACCATGAAGCTGTCTCAGGTGCAAAGAGGACATAAAACACCCACGCTTTACAGAGTGAGAAAGCAAAGGAAGAGAGTATTGGGTGAGACATACGTTCACAGTTTTCTATCAAGTATGAAAATCACAGAGCATTCACAGAGAATAACACGAGTCCTTTTTATTGCCCCTCTCTTGTGGCTGCCAACTGTTATTTGTATAAAAATAATGCTTCGTTTAAGGGAGCTTTGTCTCAGTATGAATACATCCATGCTATTCATGTTCCTCAGGAAATCAGTGATTAAAAAAATTTGACATAATGACTCACCTAACCTCCAGCCAGAAACCACCAACCATCATTTCATGTATTTATCAAAGTATAAATATTTAATAAAGAAATTGATTCATTGGCCACTCGGGGGAAGAAGCAACAAACTGAAAACACAAAGACACAAAGTTTGATATGCAAGGATACCAAACAATTGAATAGGCCGTTAATACACCAAAGACCGCACAACATCAGTATTACTTCTGGTTCGTGCTTGTGACTGCCGGGTAAATGGTAGTTAGTCCAACACTCACTATCTGTAGCTTTTTTTTATGTCTTCGCCAACACTTGTGAGCAAAATTTTGCACCTAAGTTGCTAAATACTCTCTGATGGTCACCAATGGTCTGTCCGGCTTGTCCATGCTGGGCTGATGCTATGGGAGCATTTAGAGTCACGCACCCAAAAACTAAAATAACGAGCTGAAAAATGCAGAGCGGAGCTGCGTTAAAGTGTTTTCATAATAATAATAATAATAAAATAAACACTTTATGTTCATAGCAGCACCTCAACAATGTTGCGAAAGCAGTTTTATGAGTTATTTTTAGGATGGCTCGGGTTTTAAGGTGTGTATGCTGGAGAGCGGTGAGACAGCTGAGAGGTGCAGCGACACCTGACTGTGCATAAATTATCACCTTTTGGAGCAACTCCACATTTTGTTGCTGTAGAAAAACCGGTGCACCTCTCAATCCTACCACACACACACACACACACACACACACACACACACATACACCACTCAAGTAAGAAGTGATGCCATTTGTCCTTGAGGCATTGATCTGTTTACCTGAATTAATGAAAGCGCCCTATACTGTAATGAATTCCCTTGAGAAGAAGTTGTCAGATTGTGTTCAGACTTATTAGGAGACCACGGAAACATTGTTTTTTTTTTTTGTTTTTTTTTTTATACAGGGATGAAAATTTGTGAAGGATTGTAGTAGCTAATTAACTGATAATACGGACTTTCAAAGTAATGGAAAAAAGACTAAAAACATTTGTATGACTACACTCACAGTAAAAAATAAAGACAATGCAAGCCAATGAAAAATATGGTAGTTGTCTTCCATTCCAGAAATAAAAAAGCGATCATGATCATGGAGACAGTGTTTAGGAAGAGGACAAAATGAAGAAGAAGAAGTAAAGGAGTAATGTACAAGGTTGGCACTTTTCGAAACTCATTTTCACAGGTTCTACGGGGTCTCCTGCAGAGGCTGGCTGGGGCATGAGATCTGATTGGTTAGATGGCAAACGAACTGTGACAGCATTTTAATTTGACCTGATGGAGTGAGTGGACATCCAAATAGGAAGAAGAAGCAAGGAATAAATGCACAGCCAAGCAAAGGAGAAGATGGCAGGAACGTGGACAGAGAGAGCATAACAAGAAGACTGATGCAGGTGGAAAGAAGATTAAGGAGCACACGCTAACACTGTATGTTCATATGAATGAGTATGAGAGCACAAACATGATCCATCCATGCCATAAAGGCACTGAGAGCAGGTACATCGATTTGTGCATACCACAACCGGGGGAGTGTCACTAAGACAATACCAGTTACAGCCTTATTTAAATATGTCCTCTGTTTGAAACACTCAGCCACAGTGCAGTGACATCTCTGTTCCTGAGTTCAATGCTTTGGATAAAACCAGTGACCACATCGCTGTGGTGGGAATTTACTGTAACCCCTCTAAGCTTTTGGACTGATGTGGTGCGCAGACAGACTCTGCAGTCAGAGAACACATCAAGTTTTACAACCAGCCAGCTGCTCAGCTGTGAACATGACTTTATTTAGTGGTCTTTATTCTGAGTTGGCAGCAGAAAAACTCATACTGTGGATGCAGTTTGGCTACAGCAGCAACACAAAGCAAACATCTTTTTGTGTGAATACCCAATGAAACAAACCTCACTAGGACCCCTTCATACATATGAAAAATTTGATTATCATACTTCACAGTCATCTACACACACTGTGAAGTTGTTCAACTGCTTATTTGACCCTTCTTTTCTTGCACAGTCACCCAAAACATGCTACATCCATCGATAGCAGAAAGTATTTCTAGATTTGTTTTATTATAAGTTATTTACTTGATTGATAGATTTATTAAGTCCATACATTTGCATGTGCAGCTACTGAATGCATATAGCACATTTTTATAACAAATTTATTTTGGGTCGTGAGAACAATTTGTTCGACCTATTCAATTAACCTAAGATTTATCACATTCAAATCTGAAGTAAAAAAGAACATAGACTCCACCATCCTATTAATTGAAAAGTGTGCATAGGGAGTCCAGAGCAAAAACGAACCTTGATGGAATAACTGACGGCATAAATTAAAGCAGATCACGTCATGAGGGCAACTCATATTATGCGTGGCATATTAATCAAAAACAAAGCATCTGAAATGATTCTGTGTCTCAGAGGTCAACAAAGACGACTATACTACAGAGAGCAGCAAAAACAGGTTGGTTGAGGACAACATGATGAACAGCATGTGTTTTTCTAAAGGTGTTGTCCTTGATTTGTCTACGTGTGTATGTGCATGTCTGTGTGTGTGGCTGAATGACAAAGAGAGCGCTACTACTTCTTGGAGAGAAGTTGGAGAACATGTTTACCGACCGAAGGCCGACGGAGCGTGCTTCCTTCAGAGGAGACCTGGGAATGTGGAGGTGTGCGTGTATGTGTGTACAGTATGGCCATATGTGCATATACATTTTTGCTGCTGTGCGGTAGATCTGAATTGCCATGCACACTCTTTATGCCTGTGTGATGTGTGTTTGAGTGTGCAGTTGTGTCTGATGTCTTGGTATGCAACAGGCAAACCGTTCTATAGCGGGTCATGTATCATCTATGATAGCCAACAGATTGCCCCTGCAATCCTCTGTGTGAAAGATTAATGGCACGCTGTTCCTCTTTTTCTCGCTCACACACACACAGACACACACTATCACACACAAACACACACACAGTTCTGAGCTATGCAGCTTTTTTCTGTCAGTGCACCTAACAAAAGGGCGTGTATGCGATCGCTCTCCCTCTTTTATTGTCTTAACAGATAAATAGAACTAATGGAGGACAAAGATGTTTCCTGTAGTTTTATCCTCAATTAAATTCTCACGACTCTTGAAGGCAAGAATGACAGTAACCACAATCATCTGGACAGGAAAAACCTGCACAAAGCCTCAACAAAGCCAGACAAACCACAGACTGAACCACAGCTGGATGACTATGATTGTTCACTAACTGCTACAACACGTTGTAACAGTTCTATCTATGGTGAGAAAGGTCTCATTTGTGTCAAACTCTAACTACGGTTTTGTCACATACTGCGACCTCCTGATGTGAGGAGCATCAGATCGTAGAACGACCTTCTGCAGGGTTCAAGAGCGTTTAGTGCTAATTAGCTCAATTTACAACGCTAATATATATTCAATCTTCTTTATTTCATTATTTATTCAATTTATTTGCTCCTGCCTTTTTTTTTTTTTTTTGTTAATTAATGCAATTTTAGTGCCTCAGTTTCCATTGTCTTTTAACTGCTTTTGTTTCTGTTTAATAATCTTCTGTTCAACTACCTCTTCTCTGTTTTAAATATGATTTTGATGTCTTCTTTTAATGTGTTTCTAATTCTCTGTAAATCACTCTGAACTCCATTGTGTTTTTATTATTAAAATAAACTACCTTGTGTATAAGAAAATTATTTCAGACACGGCAGACATCATGGGTGCCATGCGTTCCTTTTGATTATGCAAATCATGAGTTTGTTAGAAAACTAATTTCCTTGTTTGCTGAGGCTTGTTCTCAGGGGAATTGCAACACTTTCTGCTGTGTCCTGATTGGGAGGCAAACAGGACACGTTTTATCAAATCATGGTGACAGATATGCTAATAAATGAGTTTCTAGTTATTAATGTCTTGAAGATATATAGAGCATGATTAGGACACAATAAAAGATCATAGGGACACTGAAAAAGCTTTTTCATATTCTTTTCCTGGTGTTTTCCATCTTTCTCCAATGAAAGAAAGGTGTGATATAGAGTAAACTGACTGATTGATTGAAACAGCCACAGACTCCTTGGGAGACGGAGGCAGAACAAACGCTGTGAAGTCAAACAGACACATGAGAGCACATCAGATAAAAAGATTAAAGATTAAAGGTGCAATTGGCAGATAATGAAAGACATAATAAGACACAAAACAAGATTGGAAGAGTGAGGAAGTTATACTTAGGAGTTATAAGAAAATTCATTTCATTGAAGACATTTCACATTTCGGGCAGCAGAATGGCATTGTTGTTAGCGCTGTTGCCCAACATCACAACATCGCAGGTTCGCTTCCCAGGCTTGGGGCCTGCGATGGCCTACTGCAGTTGCCTTCCACTGTCCCAAGACATCATGGTTAGGTGAAATGGTGCCTCTAAGTTGTCTGTAGGTGTGAGTGTGAGTGGTTGTTGGTCTCTGTCTGCCTCTGTGTGTTGGCCCTGTGATGGACAGGTGACCTGTCCACGGTGTATCCCGCCCTCACCCAGAACGAGCTCGGATTGACTCCAGCACCCCCCAACGAGCCAGAAACAGATAAGCGGTAGAGGATGGATGAATGAACATTTCACCTCTCATTTACTTGGTTTTAAGAATGATGATCGATTAGTGAGCAAGCCTCATTGTTCGGTCGTAGTCTGACTTGCTATTAGCTGGATCTGTTGCTACCATTGGCTATTCAGCACACCAGCAGCCATTTACTCAATACTTACACATGACATTCACACACACACACACACACACACACACACACACACACACACACACACACACACAGAGGAAGAGAGCTGTAATTTCAGATGCCTATTGACAGAGACAGATCCAAATCCTCTGGGATGTTCACTAGAGATCACTTTATCTCTCTGCCCCTCTTTGTTCTTGCTCTTGGTCTACCTCGACGTACACACGTTTTACTACCCACTGTCACTTTTCTGCCATTTACTCATTTCACCCTTTAGAAAATTCCACTCCCATCACGTATCTGTCTGTCGTTTTGTTGCCCCCCATTTAGGCAGTGACTAGGTCAATCCCTGATATTAGGGGCCCAAAAGCCATGGCGAAAAGAGGACAAATGGGTGGTGCAAATACCAACTCAAGGTCACTCTCACAAGGTGTGTGCAAACGCATTCATGTCTGCTGCCTGTCATTACCTTCGGCTTGATTGGAAAGGTGAAGGAAAGTTAGTGTGTCTGCAGAAAGGAGAGCACAGCTGAGTGTTCTGAGAAAAAAGTGTCTGTTGTGTCTCATGAGAATGGAGACGGGACATCGCACACATGCTGTGTAATGTGTGGCTTTAGAAAGAGAGCATAAAAGTGGTGGAATTGTGTTGAAGTGTGTGTTTGACTGTGTCTCCCAGACTGCAGAGATGACTGCAGCAAGGAGAGAGGGACCCGCACTGAATATCAATTGACCTGCTATGGCAGCTCAATACACAATACACTATACACACAGTCTCTCCCTCATACACACACACACACACACACAGTTCGTATAAAGTCAAACAATACAAATCTCCACACATGGACCAGTTGGCCAACAGATGCTTATGAAGGTTATAAGACAAACTGAGATGACACACAATACAAGAAGGGAATGTGTACTTCCTCCACAATAAAAAAAACAAAACAAAAAACAACAACACAAATATAAGTGACCAGGCAGACAGCATCCAAAAAGACATACAAACGCATTCAGATCGAAAACTATATAATAACAGAAGAACAATATATTTAACTCAGTCTGTTAGGAAATCTCTCATGGTCATAGCTGCCTCTGTCCCTTTTTTCCCAGTTCCACTGTTAAAGTGAACCTCAACGCTGAGTGTAAACTACTAAGATTTTTGATACTTTGCAGGTGAGGAGTTGCTGATGCTCTTGATGTCTCAGTTAGCACCGCTTAAAACAGCAAGCCAGTTGTGTATCACAGGATATGCTAGAAATAGATTCACAGGCTCATAAAAACGGCTTAATTTGAATTTTGATGACATTGTACTCAAACGACTCTGTGATCAGTGGCACTAAGGGCTCTATAATTGTATTATGGAGTCTCCATGTATGAGTTGTTCATTGTCTTGTTAGCAGACACATTACTGTGCAGGTAGTAGACAGAAGGTAAACTGACAAAGTGAATCAGTGAATATCGATTCATCCATTATTTAGACCGCTTATCTGTCAGGGTCACGGACAGGGCTGGAGCCAATCCCAGCTGACATTGGGCGAGAGTGGGATACACCCTGGAGGAAGCCAGAGTATCAGAGAGGAACCCAGTGGCAACTGTGCTAACCACGGCACCATAAATATTGGCTGTTTCACTTAAAAGGAAACTTTTGTGGACGCGCACATGGCAGAGGGGATATGTGTTGTGATGTGATAATAGCTGTGTGTTTGCTGGAGCTACAGCGCATTTCTGCAGCACTGTGACCTTGCCTGCCTGCAGAGGTGCACAAAGGAACGGGAGATAAAAGGAGATCTACAGAGGGCAAAGAAAGAAAGTGATATGACACAATATGCATGACACGTATCCCTTTCTAAAGACATGATCTCGTATTTCTGCAGAGCACAGTGTTACAGTGTGGACTCATCCATCACAGGGTTTTGTGGCA
Organism: Echeneis naucrates; assembly: GCF_900963305.1. NCBI lineage: Eukaryota > Metazoa > Chordata > Actinopteri > Carangiformes > Echeneidae > Echeneis > Echeneis naucrates. The sequence goes on along the minus strand of NC_042523.1, from coordinate 17,323,569 downwards.
GAAAGCCTGGTCTGGAGGCTTATTTAATTCTTTTCCTCAATTTATCTAATGAACAGGTTAATTTAACTCTTTGAGCATGACCCCTACTTTTTCCTGCATAACTATGAATTGTGTCATTACTGAGGCGTCTCACTCAGTCAGTTTATGCGCAATGGTTATGAGCGCATGGTAAAGTGAGTCTTTGATGTCTGAGCAAGTCACTCAAGCCTCATCACTCCTTGCAGCACCCACTTAAGGCCAAGGGATGATGGTAACAATTGTCCTTTCCCTCGGAGTCCTTGACAATCAGTGGCTGGTGGATGCTGGGGTGCTGGGGAGGAGGTTAAGCTGATTAAATGCTAGAATGATGATGATGATGATGATGGTGATGATGATTACGGCGGTGATGCAGGAATGCTAACAGTGAGTGCTATAGTAGTAAAACTGACAGATTAAACAAGGTGATTGCCGGGAATGTGTGCAATTAATGTTTTGTTTTTCATTTGCCATTGAGAAACATTGGCATGCGTTGCTGTCATCTTCAGTCTTGTCCCTCGACACTGGAATTTGGGGAATACTTCTGACCAGCTTTCTACCTTTTCCAAAAAAAAAAAACCAAAACCAACAACCCAAGATTAGACAAGAATGGGCACATTTCACACAGCAACTTGCCAGGTGTGTGAAGATGATAAGGCAGACAAAATTTTCCTCTCCAGCTTTCTTGTTTGCATTCTGTCCATCACTTTTCCAATATACAGCTGAGCACAACACCGTCAATGACATCACTATTCATTTGATTCATTGCTTTTCCTCCCTGCGATTCAATGTTGTTGCTGTTAGACATAGTCTGATAACATGCTGTATGAATTAATTTGTTTTCAGCTGCCTGAACTCATTGCTGATTATGTTACTGCTTGTTCTTGCCTGCGCAACCCAATCAGTGAGGAAAGAACATCATCATAATGACAACAGATATAGGTGCAGGGCTTTTGGAATACAACAGTAAAAAAGCCAGAGCTGTGTCTGTATGCCAACTCCAAGGAGTGGGATCGGATGTGTATTGATATTTGATAATATCAATTGATAATGATATTTTGGAGTCGGTGTGCAAGCACGTTTTTTGTTAGCTGTCATGATTCACTTCTTTCTTAGTACTTTTACTCCTCAACCTAAGCCTCCTCTTATCGATGCACACTCATTCGGCTTATGTTTGTTATCCCAAAAAAATGTTATGCATCTCAAAAGCTGTGCTCTGCACACATTGGAGGATTGCATTCCACAATTCAAATAAATGTTTCCGTAAACGTACTCGCTTATCGCCTCAGAAACACCACTGAATGCAGCTTAAGTCTTATAATCGACATCATAAATTATCATTGTTTGAGATGCTTTCATTAGAATGACATCTCAGACTTTTAGTTTATATTGAAACCTATTCTCTTGTATGAAAAGCCCAGAAAACAAAACGAAAGGGACAAGAGGAAATAATAATATGAGTGACAGAAAAGTCCCTGTAATTCTGGCACAGCAGTTGTGCTCTATTGGAAGAGAGAGGGTGAGGTGATTTACATGACCAACACTAGCGTCATGTTAAATATCACATTATTGCTATGACAGCTGAAGCTCATCACACATATCTATAACCGCCTGCAAGCGATGGAGAGATCTTCGTGAGTGCGTTGGGTTGTTGTGAAACTGCACTGGCTTTTTTTTTTTTTTTTTTTTTTTTCCCCCCACGTGTGTGCAAGCAGTCGTCACAGTCAGTTTGCAAAGCTTCTGTGTATTTATATACACACCCTGTGTGATAGTGTGAATGTGGTGGCATGAAGTCGATGTGTGTTCTCCACTTTGTGCGTTTGGGCTAGAATTGGCCTGTCAGTCACAGTAAAGCGGAGGGGGAGGGGTGGTGGGAGAATGAGGGAGCGGGGGTGGGGGCAGGGCAGGTGTTGGAGATGGGTAGAAGACAGAATGAAAGTGAACAAGATGGATGAAACGGCGAACGAGAAAGGCGGAAAAGCTAAATGCAAGTAGAAAGAAAAAAAAAGTTTGGATAGTCAATGTGTTTGTTCTTCCTTTCTGTGCGAATGGGAATGCAGTGGAAATTTTGGAGAGATACAAGGACATAAGCAAGATAATCAAAAAAAAAAAAAAAAATGCAGGAAGTTCACGTCTACATAGTGTTTTCATAAAAACTACACTGTAGCAAAGCTGTGCGTATTAAAAGGATACATCTTTGTCCCCCAGCACAATACAAACCTCTATGATAAAGTGAGAAGTGTCCATTCGATTACTTGCAAACTCATTATTCTCTAAATCATTATTTCCTTACGAGCTCATACATTTTCTGTCTTTGCGCTCATCACCTATCACTCCTTGCATTCAATCCTCTGTTTTGGACTAACGGTCTCAGAGCTGCTCCTTCTCTCCTTAGATTTGCTCCCTAAAGGTCTTTGAGGATGACGGCCATGAATTTTTCACTAAACTGCATTCTCAGGTTATCAATAATAAAATGCCATATTCTTATAAATATTCTAAAAATACAGCTGGACTCTGCCTCCTTGCTGGTGCATTAAAAATTCATACACAACTAGAAAACCTGCTAAATCTCCCACCATTGCACACCCATATGGACATGGCAACTGGACTTCTTCTCACTTTTTATGTTTTTGTCTGCCCGTTCGTGTTGACGCTTGTGTCCGTGTATGTGTTTCCATCACATCGTAAGCTTCTATGGCACACATGTCTTGGAGTATCAGTCTAGTCCATTGAAAGCTAGAAATGTGCTAAGAGAGGTGATTCACATTGTCAACACTCTGAATCACCCAAGCCCTCCAACATCGCACACAGTTAGACATACACACTATTTCCAGCCCACACACACACACACTTATGAAACACCTCCTGCCTACTGAATCAAATACTTTCATTCTATGTCTGCTTGTCGCCGTCTGCACATTCAGAAAATCTGTTTGTCTCGCACACTCCATTTCACCTCCCTTACCGTGGTGAGATGTCGCAGCCCTGTTGCATGAAAGCTCCCAGCGAGAACCAGAGGGAGTTGAAGATGCCAAACTCGTTGGGAGGTTGGTCCGTGGGGCCCTGCTCCGTGGCACCCTCCTCCGGCTCCTCTGCATGCCACTCATACGGACTGAAGCGACTAACCTGGGACGGCATAAAAAAGGAAGAGATGCTGGCGATCATCCAAGCGTATGAAGGAAGAAAAGACGAGTGGAGGTGTTAAAAAGTAATGCATTTAAGTTTTCATACACAAAGAAGCAAATGAACAAAGGGAGAAATATGTTAAGCAAAGTAACTCCAAATAAATCAGAGAGCGTGAATTTCTTTAATTTCTTGCAATGGAAGAAAAGAATGTTTCCTTGAGCAGGCAGACAATCTGGTGTCAAAGGATTTATGCCAATGGGATATTGACTATGTGAACTTGCATTTCTTAAATCTTTTATCAAATATTTGCATATCTTGCGTGCAGAGACTCCTGTGATGTTATTTCAGTCCAGCCTTTGAGTAACTAATGATTTTCTGGATTAAAGCTTTCTTTAATCCTGAAGATGGTAAGATAAAGGCAATGTCACAATAGCTGAAAAATTATTAACTAAATGCATTTTTGAAGGGTTTTATTAATCTATAAAACATCCATGCATTTTATTCTGAAAGGCACCTATATATTCATGATCATCAGAAAAGGGCACCCATCACCTCTGCCCATGTTGATGATGATTAATGATGATGATCTATCAGAATAGCATACAGTAGCTGACTGGATTTAAATTATGTTTCCTTTCCATTTCTTTCATAACCCTTCCAGCTCTCATAGTCCCTGACTTTAACATTCACTCACCAAGAACAGAACAACGCTCACTCCAATATAAGCGAACACTATGCACATCCAGATTTCATAGGCCAGCGGATCCAGGAAAGAGAAAACACCCGGTTTCGATTTCTGGGGCTTTTTGATCATGATAGAGATTCCCAGAGACATGAAGGGCTTTGAGAAGTCGATCACTTCTTCTCTGACCAGAGTGATGGTCAGTGGAGCCACGGCAATTTCTGCTTTCTGCAAGAAAAGAAAAAAAAAAAAAAAAAAAAAGCAAGACAAGGTGGGATAGAAGAGTATATGTTTTGTTTAGTTTAGTGATGTGCTAGTGGAGGTGATTGATGGCACCTACATATAGAACAGGTGAGAATGTAGTGTATGTTTTGTGAACTCGCTTGTCTTTCGAATGAGAAAGTCTCAGGAGAATAATGGAAGGAGGAGGAAAAATTAAAACAAAAAAGGACAGTTTAAACAGACAAGAGTGGAATTGGTTCAGCGGTGTTTGAAGCAAGAGCAATGGAGGGAATAAGGGAGGCAACGAAAAGGAACTTGTGCAGTAGAAGAGAGAATAAAGGGGAGATCGGGGAGGGTTGAAGGAGAGAGCAGCGCAACAATGAAAACCGTTGGAATGAGAGAGAAGTAATTTATACAAAAGCATGAAAGTGACACTGCCAGAATATAAATGAGTCAACAGGGTCTTGAACACATCTGCACAAACACAAATGAACCTGTAGGAGTAAAACATCGTTCTATCAGCACAATGAGTCTTTCTTTCTCAGAAGCTAAGCGTCTAAATGGCATCTGCAGTCCACGTTCAACCAACTACATTTGCCACAAGGAGGGAAGATGTGATGATGCAGGGGGAATATACAACAAAAGAAAGACATGGAAATCAGCAGTGATATGGGCAGAATCTGAAAAAAGAAAGCGATAAAATAAATTTGAGCTAGACAGCAGGAGACAATGGTACACAACATGAATGAAGAGGAGATGAAAGTCACAAAGATAAACATAGAAAGTAAAATCAAGATATAAAAGTAAATTTGAAGAGACACAGAAGACAAAGTGCTGAAATCTTCCTGATGTAGCAGGGGACTCATTGGAAAGGACAGCGAGTGTTGGGAACAAATCAGACCTGATTAGTCAGTGCAGCCGTTCTGCTGTGTCACATTCCACTATAGCAACAGATTCCGGAGGCTAATTAATTCTGTCGCAGCAACGTCTCCACTTTTGCTCTTCCACAAAGTGACGACTGGCATTGTTTTCTGCATGCTGATAAAGTTTTCGCATTGAGACAGTGATGTGAGATCCCAGACGGTGCATGGGCGTCAATGGCATAATTAACACGCTTTCCGAATTCTCAAGAAATAAGTACAGCCCTCCAGACACAGCGTTTCTGCAGCAAACCGACACAGTAACTAAGGAGCACAGCTCGAGTTTATGTCCAACATGAGAGCTATTTTGAGCTTTCCTCATCACAGTGTGAAAGCCCATGGTTGGGTCACAATAGCAGGCTTACATAAAACACTGTGTAACGGCCCTGCATTATATATGGCCTATAGGCTCATTACAAGTAAAGCTGAAGCTGGGCCAGAGAGGAGTTGACACAACACATTTTCGCTGTCCAAAACTTGTGATATTTCTGGGGTTAAGTTCTATCCACTAATTACTGTACATACATACATTTTCATTCTTTATAGTATTATCACCCATCCTGGCAACACCAAATCGCCCCTTAGAGGTCTCCTGAGTCTCCCGATGAAAAAGGTAAATTATTTCCTTACTCCAATTACATGTATCAAGGAGAGAATGTTTGTCTACCCTGATCTTGGATTTCAATGAAATATCTAGAATCGAAAATGTCGATACGGATGTCCTGGGACAAATCTTATCAAATGAGGGCCTGTGGTCTGTGGTACTATCAGCCATACATCAGAGACTCATGGGTGATGTCCAGTTGAAGGTCTGAGGTGCTGATGGGTTTTTCTACACACTTTTCTAGCATTAGATAGACTAAATGTCCAAAAAAAAAAAAGAAGTGCCATTCAAACTTACCCCATACACAAGCTCTCCCACCATGCCATTCCATATTTTTGTCTCAGGATCTCTCGCTCCATATTTCCCATCCGGTACGATGGAGATCTTGTATTTGATTCCAATGTGCTTGGCGATCTCGGAAGCCAAATCCACGCAATATCCCTCATATTGGTCATTACCCTCATAGAGCTCCCAATTCTTCTTGAGCATCACATAGGGACCCTCCTGTAAAACCAGCATAAAGGGAGAAAGACACAACTGTTTGGACGCACATGACAGCAACGATAATAGAAAGAAGGAAGCTTCTCAAGAAAAGATGGCAGTTTTGGGTGTACACACTGGGATAACGACACACGCACACACACACACACAATGACAGAAAGGAAAATTATTCCTTTGAATGAGTTTATATATTTTATATATAAATAACCTGTTTTTAAATGAAACCAAAAGGGGCATCGCAGCATACAGCATCCTGGAAAACACGCAATATGAAAACGCAGAGCGCAAAGCTAAGCATGCACTTTGTCATGAGGCAAATTTTACCACAACTTTAGGCCAAAGCAGCAATCTAAAAGTTACACCTGCATACATTTAAGATATTTTTAGATTGTTAAAGGACCTACATATCGCACCGATGTACCATGTTGTCAGAAAACTCTTGATAGAAACTGTGGCATCGGGAAGAATCGGGGAAAAAAAGTTTGATTTTAAAAGGCCATGTCAGCAGTAGATGTTATATATCTGACTTCCACTGCCATGTTTTCGACCTTTCCCTGACTTTACATGGATCCATTGGCACCTTGACATGTCTGCAGTGCTTTGTTGAAACGAAATAATAACACCTTGTTACTGTACTTAGGGAGTTTTTTTAAGTTAAGTGTTTTAAGTTAAGTTATTTTAAGTTGTTCTTATTCCTGGCAACTTCACTACATTTCCGATATAAAAGGCATATTTTTACTGCACTACATTTCCCATAACCACCTTCACTTCTCATTACTGTGAAAAAAAAGAAGAAGAAAAAGAAAAAAGCGTGATGGTCAGGTGAGGTGAGACTCAGACTAAGACACAGAAATTGGAAAGTATAAGTTTGCGATGTCCTGGTCGGAGATGACTTAGTTTAAGTAATGACTGAAGGTTTAATGTACAGACTGTAAAAAGAAGTTTGACAGTATCAGTGCTGTCAAGGACCACATATACAGTCAACTGGGACACATCTCATCAGTTTTGATCGGTATTTATATTTTACATCAAGTTGTCCTTGTGAGTAGTAAAAAGTCAGGCTGTCACTAGCTGTGTCCTAAGATATATTTCAATAAACCTTGCATTTAATTTAATTTATTAAGCTTTAGTGCCTCCCAGTTTGTCTGAGTTCTGCCATTTCGTATGCACTAAAGATTTAAACTTTGCAAACTATAGTTGTTTAGTAAGTTGAAGATGTGTTGCTAAGTGTGGCGCTGAGGTCTTAAAATATTCTGAGAAGATCTTTAAAAAGTCTTAAAAAAGTATTTTGCAGGCACTAAGCCCAAAACAATGATGGCCTTGTGTCTTTTGGCTGGAACTTTACCAAACAGTGTTGGTTGTTTGAAAATATGGTAATTGCTAATTTTTGAAAACATGTCTTTTTTTTGACAGCATTTAGTTGTTAAAAATGTTACTCAAATAATATTCTAATCGGTGACTTTGCCTTTTAGTCATTTTCTAATAAGGGATCTGTAACTTTTACTCAACTTTTGGGTTGTTTTTATACAAGACTGCCTGTCTCAGAACAACACTAATGCTGAAAGGAGCAAAAGGCATGAGACAGGAACGAAAAATGGAGGATAAAAGATAAAAAATTGAGCAGAGTTCAATGTTGTTTAGTTATCATATGTGGCACATGGACGCAAACATGCATGTGATGACAGGGAAGTTCACCAAGAGAAAAGTAACACATACACTACTCATGTGCGCACACACACACACAGAGTTTTGACTGACAGCATATCCATCAGCAGCAGTGAGTTATGGCATTATGCCTGAGGCTGCTCACCCTGTAATCCAACTGAAAGCAAGCCTATTAAAATCCTATCAAACCCTTTTTAATCAAAGACTAATCTCATCTAATTAATCAAGCAGGCTTTTTTAATATCCAGCACTCCCAAGCTATGAAACAGTTTACAGAGTTCATAAAACACAACAACAAAACAAAAAATGTAACATATTTTGAATTGAATTCTTCATTCAGGAAACTGGTTCACACTGAAAGCAACAACAGTGAAATTAGAGTCTTTGTTTTTTTTTTTTTTTTAGGCTGACCTGTTTTAAAAGGTGTCAACTGAGCTATTATGCTAGTCTGACAAAAGACACATTCTTCAGTTGCTCTTTAAGAAGAATCACATTGAAAGCAAATAGAGATAAAAAAAATGAAAGGAACCAAACCGGACAGCACTAAGTACAGTGAATGCAGCATTGTTGAATGGAGGTTTCATTTGAAATCCAACCTTTCTCGCCACCTTTGGAGAAGGTTGGGCCACATGTGGCCTCATTCTTTCATGAGTGGAAGAGTAAGTCAGCAGACATATTGTCTGCTACCGTCTAATGTTGGGCGGGTGGTACAACATCAATATTGACTATTATTGACAAGTATTGATTTTTCTTTTTTCTGTTTCAAAAGGCTAAAACGTAATTAATTTGCTCCACCTGTCGTCTCACAGGCACAGAACAACATTGGTGTGTCAAAACAGCACATTTTGCCTTGCAGATATTAAATGCATGTTTATTTGCATATGGAGCATGGAAGTGAGATCCAATCACAAGTTGTTACCTGAGATGCATGTGATGGATGCATTTAATTGCCAGGAGTGAACTAATGTACTTAGAGCTGTCCATGTGTGAGCAGAACACGTGGTGGTTTGATGCTTCAGTTTTCTTTTTGTTATGAAGCAATAAGAATAATCACAAATTTTTCCATGAAAGGAACACACATTTTAAAGCAAACAAAGACACGCAATGCATGGCATTACCATATTTCTCAAAACCCATTATTCAGTCATCAATATAGGAGCTGCTCAAGCAAAATACATGGCTTTGAAAAACAACCAAAGAAATACAAATTCAGTTCTTCATTTATGCTGAACATTTTTCTTCAACACTTCATCAATGTCATCATCAAAAAACAAAAAAAAAAAACAAAAACAAAAAACTGGCCCCATTGTGTGTGCTGTCAGAACATACAAAGACATTTTTCCTAAAATGTCATCGTAAGAGCCATTAGCAGGTCTCAGGGCACTCATTTCACTGACTCAACATGAATCATAGTGTTGATGAACAGCACAATGGTTTCAAGTAAATTCCCTCTAACAGATCAACACAGCCATAAAGTCCAAAAAGAAATTAAGTTTATTTTATTTGCTTGCAAGGAGTGACTTCAGTTTTACAACCACTTTAACTGACAGACCCAGAAAATGATATTGGTAATGTGTCATTACAGTTTGCGAGCACGGATGCAATACGCTTGAAATTTGAGCTGGAGATTATTTGGTGCATTTCTTCAGGTGATTGACAATGAGCTGCCTGTATATTTGGTGCAAACGTCTATAAAAACGACTCTTCAAAGTCAAAGATAAATCCGAGGTTAAAATCCAGGGCAAATAGTACTCATTTCATTTGGTTATCAAAGTAAATTGTGCCGGAATAGACCTTTTGGGAAATATGACAATTAGCTTAGATGCTAATAGTGCTAACAATGAGAAGACAGATTCCCTCATTCATATCAGTTTGGACCTGTTAGAAGATATAGCTAGGAGACAGCTTAATTCATCACCAACACTGGAGCCTTGTCTTTATGTTTTGCCACCAGAATGAGACTAAAAAGCCCCCAGCAGAAGTCACTGCCCCTGCCTCAGAAATATTACACCGCCTAAACTGTTAAAAGCGCAACATTGGTCTCATTTTTTTACGGGAATCAGATGAATCTACTTCTGCTGTCCCGGCCTCTCACTAATCTGTGACACTCTGGCCAGCCTCTAACCGGTCTCTAATCAGAAAATACAGAAGATATTTAAACCTGCAACCAAAACAGCTACTACATACTGTTATTGTGTAGCTTATGAAAGATTTTTTTTTTAATGGAAATAACTGATTCCTCTTTTTCCCTAGAACAAGCTCAGGGCTCAACTTTGGAAACTACATTGAAGCCTCGGGGTGAGTAAACCAGAAAGGCCTTCATATAGTAATTGACTCACTAACTCTGATTGGATCGAAAGGTGATGCTGTTGCAAGAGTCTGGTTCACAAAAGCCTCTACATTCTGACCATTTTTTACTGAAAATTAATAGAAAAAAAGAAAAGTTACATAAAAAGTCTTCAAACAAACAAGATTTGAAATGGTTGGATTAAAATGATGCGCTTTAGAGTGGAGGAATAATTCTGGTGCCAAAAAACAGATTTGATTGGCTCCTTAGTATAATCGTTTTGAGTTGTAAGTCGTGTAGAACATGATTTCTGATTTATTCTACCCATGTCATTTTTTCTGGCTCCACATTAGAAAGACAAGTGCGTGCTTTGGAACGATTATTCACCTTCACATATCCAGTGAGTGAATCTTACACTGGAAGATTGTGATTGGCAGGAGCCATGAAAATTGAACTGTTTTCTTTTTTTTTTGCTTCATTTTTTATCCTCAGTCGCTGAAGTGGAATCATTTACTTAATTTGTCCAAAGAAGGAAAATGTGGACATCTTTGTCCCTTTCACCATCCAATTACCCCCAAGCTTGTCATGTTATAAAGCCAAGTGTTTGTCATCACGACAGGATACATTGGAGACTTAATTCATTTGGAGTCTTATGCCACCATATATAAACAGACACTCACATACAGATACATAGGTGCAAATGGGAGCTCTGCCAACAGTAGCACAGTTTCAATTTTAAGCATCCTTGTGGTTTGTTATCAGTTTGCCCCAGCCACTTGTGTGAAGGTAGTCATGCCAATGCTGTGTGTGTGCTGAATGTCTGTGTATGTATTTACTGCAGGGAGCATGCTTTGGCGAAATGAAGCATCATGAGTCAAGAGAAAGCAACAAAAGAGAAATTGAAACGAGGAGAGAAAATACAGGTGAAGAGCTCGAGAGGTTGAAAGGAAAAGAAAGGGAGGGAATGGCAAATAGAAACAGTTGGGGAAAAGGACTTAGTACAGGGATCTGTGGTAGCTGCAAGAAACTGCAGAAGAAAGATGAAGGAGCAGCTCAGAATACAAACAGAGAGCTACAGGGAGAATAGATAGCTAGATAGAAAGAGAAAGGGGAAATGTGAGCAGGAGAGATATAAAGAGAAAGAGAGAATATGAAAAAATGAAATAAAAAAATAAGAAGGAGAAAGTGAGATATAGGATGGGCTACAAAAGACAGATGCAAAGTCAAGAAGAAGAGGGGCAAAAGAGGGAAAACAGCTTTGTAGAAGCAAATGGTTGGGGCTGATAAGACATGAAACACCTCACACTGAAGCCAAAAAGGAAGACAGGACCTGCTGTTTAAGCCAGTCAGCCAGGCACCCAAATGGATGGTCACCTGACTCTCAATCAGTTCAGCATGTAAAAAGCCAGACTGTCCTCTTAAGAGCAGGCTACCCCTGAGACGTTTAATCAACCTGCGAGGATTGATTCATATACAGGGAGAAGTGAGCCAGGCAGTCGGTTAGTCACAGTCTGTTTGACTCAGTCATTTGCTCAATCAGTGAATTCATTCATTAATTACTACATATATAGTACATAATCATCTACCCAGCCCCATATTTGGGCCAATGAGTCAGCATGAATATCTCCCAGCTCTTCAGCCATAAAGGAAAAGAGGCGGTCAGGCATTTGACCGGTCAACAGTCAGTCAGCCACTCGACTAACAAGTCTGTTAGTCACCATGTCAGCTGGTCTGTCTCCAAGTCAACTCGCTTGAAGTATGAATGCATGCATGTTTGCAAGAAGCTTTACACCCAGTTAGCCAACCATATAAACAGTCACACCTGCTAAGTAAGTCAGTCGCCCGAGAGACAAACCAGCCAGTCCAAAAATATTTTTGATCGATCGGCCAATGTTTCAACCTGATACTATACTTGTCCCTGGCCACCCAGCGCATCAGTCAGTAAACGTTTTACAAATCCCCTCTTAAGCCAGCATCCAAGATACTTGGGATAAGTTCATTGGTGGGAGAATATTTGAGCTACTTGTCACGCACTTTGTGTTTCATAAGCTCACATATGTACAACACCCTTCTATGTCTGATCCTCATGCTGATGAAGAGCTTTGAGGGAGACTGAAACTGATTGATCTCTTACTAATAAATGCAGCAGGGGGAGAATGTTGAAGGACTGTCTTAATCAATTAATAGTCAGATATTTATAGATGATATAATATTTAAGCAAATGAAACCCCAAAAGGCTTAACAATCAATCCTCACCAATGCATTTTTCTCACACTGGCTCTATTGAAGCATGTGTATTGATGTATTTATAAATGTACATGTATATATGACTTATTTTGTGACAGCTTAAAGACCTGTGTTTATGTGTTCGTCATTTGGGTGGTGATAATGAACCATGTCAGATCAATACATTTCTTTCATGCCATTAGTGTGAAAACACAGTATCAGTCAGGTAACACAGAGCAAAAGCAATATTACTCCAGCGTCTTTCTGATTGTCTGTGCTCCAGAGAAGTGGCCCTGGCACTACATACCCAAAGCAAAACTGAAATGCAGGAGGGAGAAGTTGACCGTGTAGGTATGACCGAGGACATGTATAAAGGGATGGAGCAGTAAAATGATGAAGATGACGGGAGAGTGGTGCCAGATGAGGGCTGCAAAATGCACCGCCATTCCTTGATCCTTGAGTCTCCTCCGAAAAGGACATAGAGAGTTAATTTGGTGAGGTATTTCCTCTGGGCTCTGTGGTGCAGCAGAGAATATGGTAGCAATTTTTGGGTCCCCAAAAAGAGGAAAAGAATGAATTAACAGGACTGTCCAATGGTCTGGTGATTTTGTGCAGCTGAATGTCAAATCTTGACAGAGGCCACAGAATCCCTCACAGAGCTGTTGTCATGAGAGGAAGGCAGAAGCACACTGACAAAGGCGTCCCAACTCTTCACCGGTTCACTGCCAAAAACTCCTAAACAAAGACATTTCTTCCAGAAAAAAAGATTTTTTTCTTTCAAACAAAACACACATTAAAAAAAAAAGGCATCACAATGAAACACAGACAAAGCACACTCTGTACTTGTACAGAACATTACTCTATAAGTGCTTTCTGTCCTCTGTCTGTCCCGAGGGTTTGCGACTCATGTGAGTCTGTTTCAATCTGTTGCTCTGTCTGCAGACCCGGCATCAGTGTCGCAGCAGAGGCTTCCTCATCATCAGAGGCTGCAAAGAGGAGGAGGTGGCTGAGCTAACATGGGCCAAGACCTGCTGAAGTTACCATTCACAGAAAAATATGCTGGTGTGGGGAGGCATGTAGGTAACAACAAGAGGCTGTGGGGAGTTGAAGAGATAGGTGGAATTAAAGAGAGACAGCCAGGCAGGGTAAGGAGTGGAGAGAGAAAGAGAGAGGGAGACAGACAAACACGGGAAGGGAGCGAACAACAGGGACAGACACACTCGTAGCTGTTAAACTGCTAGATTGTGCTTTACAGACTCATCTCTTTTACAACCACACAAAATGAATGTCGTTAGAAACACAAGAAAAAGAGCCATACAAACAGTATGTTCCATTAACACAACAAACAAATATCCAAAATAGGTTTTTGTAACAGAATAACAACCTGCCATTTTATTTATTTGTCTGCGCTGATGTGCTTGTACTTTCTTGTAATGGGTCTGGCTCACACACACACACACACACACACACACACACACCACATACTCCAGGGAGGTTTAATACATGGCCAGTTAAAGTATGCATATCTGAAGGTGGGCTGTCACTGGGGACATTTAGTGCAGCTAAAATAATTTTTCTGAAGTCTTTCCTGCAGCACTTGGTGCTTGTTTTCCTCTAACCTGACCTGTGACTACCGCATAATGCCACTAGAGGCACCCAAGTATTTTACTTATTAAGTGTAATTCTTTGACCAGTCTTTTAGACATTTGCTCACATCACGAAACTGTCATGAGTGCAACAACAGATATTTTGGTCATACTTCGGGATTTGCTGGATAAAGCAACTGTGCCTCGAAATAAAATACTGAACTGCTGAAGCTGAAGCATCTGTGGCTTGGTTTTTATCTCTGGGCTGAAATTAGTCTTTTGACTTGCTTTCACTTGCATCATTTTGCATGCCCAATTGAATTAGACTGATTGCATTTACAGGAAGGAGATGGCCACCATAAAAAGGCTGCAGATGGGTGAAGTGAAATCAAATGTAAGCAGAGGATGTGCACAAATCCACCGATTAGCCCCACTTTGTCCTTGTTTGTGGAGGAAAGAGGAATAATTAAACTGGGCTGCAGACTGGTGTCTGTGTGAAAGCCATTAGGAGAGACTGGACTGAGGTCACTTCTAAATGGTGATCTGAGGTCCGCATTAGATTTGCCTTCTAATGAGACATTAGTGTAATCTTCCAGTTGGACAAGTGCCACTCCCTCCTGGCTGTGCTCTGAGAGTGCTTTTCAAGTCATACAGCTCATCCAGTATCCAGCTAATTTTTTTTCAAATTCTCTCACACAGCTTGCATTCCAGTGTTTTCTGACACTAAGTATCTCAGAAGCCACTAAGGTAAATTAACCCCAGATTTTTATGGTCATGGTTCATTGGAACTAATTGAAAAAGGGAGAATGGTGTGAAGCTGTCCTTTAACAATGACAATCACTCAAAGCCCGAATTATGTAGGAATGAAAGCAGTCAGCGGATATATTACCATGATGGTTGTGACGACAACTGTCCGGTTCTCCATCGCTGAGCTGTCATTAGACAGAGCGTTTTCATTTTGGACCAACACAAGTTTATCAATGTCATTCCAGTATCCAATCTGGAGGTGACAAGAGAGAAAGAGCGTAAGACGCTGAGCGGTACAAAGAAAATACTGTGTAGAGCCAACAATCAGTCTTTATGTCAGTTTAAAGAAGGCTGAAATTTAAGGTACTGAAAATAAAATTAAGATTGATTGATGTAGAATATTGAGCGACAAAGTCTGAATCGGCAAGAGGTTGGGGTTGGCTGGTTGGGTCAGCAAAGCAGAAGAATATGACACAGGAGACCGATGTTTAGTTCCAATGTGAAAATAGTGAACCCATCCATTTTCTTCTGCTTATCCAGGGCCAGGTCACTGTGGTGGAAGGCTAAGCAGTGAATTCCAACATCCTTCCGCCAAGCAAAGCTTTCCAGCTTCTCCTGTGTGTGTGTGTGTGAAAAGGGGGGGGGGGCGGGGTGCCAAGACATTCCAGTGACTGAAGGGACTTTGTTGTCGGGTGCAATATCCTCTGCTAAGGTCCCCCAAGACAAATTGATACCAGGGAAGGGGCCAATGTCTAAAAACCCAATAAATAGGTAAGATATGAGCTGGAGAACCTTGCCTGGAATCAGAGACCTAGTGCTCTCTCCTGAAACTAGACCTGGGAGTGTCTTGTAGCCAGGTCCGGTTGGGCTCATCCAGAAAAAATTAAATAGGGCTATCACCTTACAAACGACCACGAGGATGGATGTAAGGGTTCGGTGCAATGCAGACTGTGTGGCACGAGGGATGGGAGCCTACAATCTGATCCCCTTTTCCACAAGCTAACCAAGTAATTGTTGTGTCTGAACTATGGTGACCACCATGGCAGATGGCATGTCTCTCTCAGTACAGTCCATGTGTGTTTTATCATAACAACCAAGGGCCAGTATGTTTGCTGCTATGATTCACATAAGTGGGTAAATAAAAATAACATATTGTTTGGAATTGTTAGGTTGGGAACTTGAAATGTAATCTAAGTAAGTTGGAGACAAACAGTCATCATAATGAACTCATGCCAGCAAATTTCCCATTGCGACTGTAGAAGTATATTGAGAAATATTGAGTGCGAGCCAAGAACTTTCAATAAGCATACATTGCTGTCAAAGGAATACTTGAGAAGTTGGAACATGGTATTATATTCTTTCTTCCAACCTGAGATTCATCTTCCCACTTTTTTTGCAGTCACGGCGAGGAATTAAGTTTTTAATGTTAAAATGTTCTTTATTTACGTGAATGTAGAGTTTTACGTGGCTATGAAAACACAAGCAGCAATGGTTCAATTCCAGTTATTTAAAGTTATTCAAAACCGCAGTAAGGCAGTCATTAACCAAGGACTATGGGGAAAATGATGCAGGAAATGCATTCAATCTTCATAATCAACCATTGTGAGGGTTACATGACAGCTAAAGTTACAAAAATAATTGTGGAACAGTCGGCTCAAGTCTTAGCCTTCAAGTTTTAATGGAGACTTTTCAGCAGCAAAGTTATTTTTTACTTTGCTGCTGAAAGTTCACATTCGCTGAAGAGAACCGACTCATATTCAGTGCTGTCTAACTCACAAATTCAAAGCTTTCCTACCTTGCGTGGTCCATTGCTTTTCAGTTCAAACACATCCATGGTGTAGTTGACCCTCCGACCGTAGTGATCAAACTGTATGTTACCGGTCAGGCCCTGAATACGCACCTGGAGTTAGAGCAACAATCACAGTAAAGATGGGGAAAAAATATAACTGCCTCTGGATGTCAATCAGTGAATGGCTAATGCAGAAAAAACACTGACCACCAACTGCATCAAAAAGGCATCAAAAAGTCTTTCATTTCATTTCCCCGCAAGCAAGCAATACAAGTTTTGTGTGTGTGTTCTCCGTCAAAGTCTCACCAAAAATTTGAAATACATAACTGACAGCCCGTATTGCTGGAACACCCCCCTACCACCACCACCTTTTTTTTCTGTGCCAGCTGTTTTACTGGCATGGATATGTCTTTTTGTGTCTGCATGTGCGTTTGTGAACATCTGCCATTTGCCAACACATCCATTATAAGTGACAAAAGATACAAGCTGTGCCAACCTGTTTGAGGGCACGCTCCATATCTATTCCTTGGTTCCAGGGAGCAGCTGGATTGGCCAGGCAGTCGCCAGCGTTGCCACGGCGACTGATATCAATTTTCTGTCGGCGAAGGGTGCGGAAGGCCTCGGCCATCACAAGGACGCCATCATACGTTAAAGAGGATGTGTACTAAAGAATTGAAGAGAAAACAGGGGGACGAAACAAAAGGAAAGTTACATTTTGAACAGGTCTGAAAAATGTTTTGACAGGAAAATAAATTCTTCTGCCATGTCAGTCTAAGTGAATAGAATGATAAAAGTTTATCCTCTCATAAAATGAATCATAAGGTAAACTTCGAAATGAGGGAGAGGCATTACAAAGTTTGGAAATAAAAATTTTAGGAAATCCTCCATTTGCTCAAGGTGTATTTGGAACAGTCCAAGCTCCAATATGTTGTTTGTGTTTGATTCTTCCAAAACACAGTACGTAAAACGTTAAACCCTGAAAATTGACTGAAAATATGCATCTAGCTTGCATTTTGAATACATGAACTTGATTTATCTACAATCATCTGCAGATCATATATGAACTCCCCAGTCATAACTTTTTCCTGCCATGTGCCCTGAATTATGATGGTGACCACGGATCACCTTAACGCCACAAAAGCAAACCTCACCACTGTGTACACATGCTGATCTGCACTCCAGTCTGTCACTCTGTCACTTTTATTTCCCCCTCAGTCACTTCCACTGTAAATGTACCATCAGTGCAAGCGTGTCAGTTTTAAACGAGTTAGGATTTTAAAGCCTTAGAAATTAGATTAGAATGTGTAAATCATTGCATCATGACATTAACGCCAGTTTGTCAGGGAATCCTATCTGATGTTGAAAATTTGATTTTCAACAGCATTCATAAATATGGCTTTATTTGGTCATATTCTAAAATAGGACACATAAATGTAATTGCAGTCTCTGGTTTGATTGATTGGTAAAATATCTCTCTCTATATTTTTTTCTTTATAACAAATAAACAAATACAATACAACAAAAAAGAAGTCTATTTAAATCTGCTGCAGGCTTAATCCAAGCAAGCAATCATGCTTGCTCTTTTGTAGGAATTGTGTTCACATTTGTCCGTGCTAGGTGACTAATCACATAAACACATAAATACAAGTCAAAATAAACTGATGTGAATTACCAAATTTGTGACACTAAATTAAAAAAAAAAAAAAAAAAGCTGATAAGTTAGCAACGTCTCCTCTCTGATGAAACAGTTAAAAATGGCAGTGATTTTGATGGATGGACAAATTCATTAAAGGTAAGAAACAGCACAGCAGGGAACAGCAGCACATACTCAGCAGCAACACCTCCATCCAGCCCACACACAGACACACAGCACCACACAGACACAGGCAGTCAAACACACAGCAGGCTGCCTTCACATCATGGCAGAAACAAGTCGTGAGATGAAAATGGGAGAGAAGAGCAAAAACTCTGTCGATGCTCTCTATGCCTCAGCAGGTAGTTTTCTCTCTTACTGTAATCCCTTGATTTATATCCCACAAGGTGTGTTCTGGAAAGCTGCACAACCATGTCATTCTGCTTTCATCCGTCCTCTTTGAAACTAAAGAAGCCTTTAGGCGGGTGACTGACAGATGCTGACAATAGAATCGAAATCAAGGGGAAAAACAACAACAAAACTGAGACAAGTTGCACACTGTTTTCTGCTGCTGTTGAGTGCAGGACAGAAACACCTTTGGGACATGGAGAAAATGTGTTGGCTCTCAGAAAAGCCAAATTCTGGATTATACTTCGAGCATCAGGGCAGGATGGCGGCATGGTGGATGATGTTGTTTCAACCACAGCAATAAGGCCAAGCGTTCGATTCCTGGGCCTGGAGGCGTTCTGTGTGGAGTTACCATGCTCTCCCTGTGCCTGTGTGGCTTTCCTCCGGTTTTGGCCGTCAGTCCAAAGACATGCACATCTAGGTTAATTTGTGACTCTAAATTGGTGCGTCGGCCCTGCGGGGGACTGGCAACATATCCACAGTGTATCCTGCCCTCGCCTGAGATGCCAGCTGGGATTGGCCCCAACTCCCCCCGCAACAGATAAGTGGTTGAAAATGAAGTGAAATTTAATTTCTAGGATCAGTTTGAATCTCCATGTACAGCTAAAATACATCAAGTTAAAACAGGCCGCTAAGCTTTCAATGCACCTCAGTTTCATCTCTTGGTTTGGATTTTCAGTGAATTTGATATTTCCTTTTTTGAAATTTGTCCATTACTTTGGTTTATGGGAAAAGGCCTGCTAAACTAATGACAATCCCTTCATCCACAGCGGTACGCTGTCTATAGCACAAATTGGAAAATGTGAGCAAGCTAACATACTAAATTAAGATGGTACAGATGGCAAACATTAGTAATCATTAACATGTAAGCATCTCCACTTTGTGTATGTTTGCTTCTATGCTATCAATGTTTGCTATTCATTTAAGAGGTACACCGTTTGAGAATTAAGCCCGATGTTGTGATGACCATTTGCCTCATGCCTGTGTGCAGCTAAACAAATATTGCTACATAGTTATGCTTTTTATTGAGTGCATAATGTCACCATATGCTGTACTCTGTGGAAAATAATGAAGCAGAGGAAACGTTCAGGAAATGACACGCTGGAAAAACACAAATGAATTGTTCATTAAAAATGAGATGAGAAACTGAAAAACAAAAAACAGTAGCTTTAAATCCTATTTGACAGGCACATTTGCCTCAGCATAAAATGGGTTTTGCAGTGGTGCCTGAGAAGCATTAACTGCTTTAGTCATGAACAAACATTGATAAATACAGCCAAGTAAATATACAACAGCTGGTTTAAACCTATTGAAATTCAGATCATGCCATTAGGGGAAAGGTGTGAAAAATTTGATTGAAATGTCCAAAAAGAAATGTGACTTCAAAAGGATATGCTTGATCCCGAGCATTGTGGCTACATTTTTATGAAGTTAAAATATAACTTTGCCCGGTCACTGATCATTTTCATCAAATCTCCAGGTGCACCTGAGCTCATTTCAAGGCACACAAGCCTTGAATCACTGAGTTACGAGATTTTGATTGATGGCCAAACGCAGCCAGCTTAAAATCCGGTCTCTTGTGCAAAAGGGAAAAATCCCAGTGGTGCTTTTCACACTGCACATTATTAGTTCTACTTGGCCTAAGGCTATGAGTGGGCCCAAGGCTAACTGAGCCGAGATTTTACATAGCATCAATTAGCCTAGAGCAATTTGGCATCTGTTGTCAGCAGAGATATCTACTTTTCAGTTGTGTTAAATCATTAAAATCATGTTACTTGTCTGCAAAAGGCAAAAGGGAAAATTCAATTTGTTACTGTTGCAATGTGGGAAGAATTGTTGAATGCATTTTATCAATGATGTTTTCACTTCTGAAAGTTGAAAACAGAGACAAATTTTGTTTGCTTTGATTTTGCATATCTCAGCATGTTTACTGGGTTCACACAAACACACATAATAAGTTTACCCCTAGTGACGTGCATTAACATTAAGAGATTAATAAGGCAGCTGTCATCTGCTAATGAGATTTCATGAGGTGACACTGAAAATTATGATTAGTCAATTAGCACATGTGTATTGGTGAAAAGTGGCATGTGGCCAAAATTAAAGAATCATTATATACATGCATCAGCGGGAGATTCCACAACATAAAGCAGAACCAATAACAGTTACTACATATGTATCTGTGTCTGAATGCATGCGAGCTACAGCCAGAGAGCCAGGGACAGAAAGCTGCAGTGTGATGTATTTTTAATGAGTAGGTGGACATATTTCCAGTTAATATATGCACAAATCAACCGCAGTTGGCTGCAGGTCAGTACCCGGTCAATAGAGGTGTGCTGAGGGAGGAGAGAGAGACAAAGAGACAGAGACAGGAAAGAAGGGCAGAGTGGATTGACTAAATAGAGCTACGTTAATGTGACAGAGGAAGCGACAAGGTTAGTGAGAGAAAATTGACATAGAGAGTGGTGACTGGAGAGAGGAGGAGTATACAGTAAGAGTGTCTGTCGCCTGCATTCATCACGTTAACCTTGATGCAAAATGACAGAATCATCGAGGAACTTCCTACTCATTCAGAAGCTAATTCACCTTTTCCCACATCCTGAGGTCACACTCAGATTGGCTGAGGAGGTATATCACATCAGATAGCACCTAATCATCTATGAAGAGGAAAAACCAATGCCTGTTGTGTTTGTGCGTATTTCATTGGTCATTCCACCACAGAAATTTGTTTAGAGCTGTGCATTAATGGATAGGACAATGTGTATAATCACCTTAGGTGGGCTATCAGATCCGGGGTACTCTCTCTGATCCAATTTGTTCCAGCGCTGCATCAGTTTAATAACGATAGGTTTGCTGAAGTCCACCAGCTGGAAACCTGTCACATTTGCTCCACCATGCATGAATCTCTCTAGAGATATGTCTTTAAAACCCTGAGGGGAAAAAAAGAAATGCTATGAGAGAAGGAATGATACAAGCACAAGAAAAATGAATAAGTCATCCTCGACCAGGTACTGTAGAGCAGAAGTGTGTGGCAAAACCCTCTGAGGGAGTGTGTGCACTTTGACTGACAAACACGCCACACAACCTGATTATTTATACCCCTACTTAACATGCAGTTGCTTTCATAGCTTCTAGTGTGACACTTCACAGTGATGAACTTGTGAACAGAGATACAGTGGTAGAGAGTAAAGACATTAGAGAGTTATCCTGGTTTGATGGATGCTAATTGCTAAAAGCGCTGAGAACCTATCAAGCTTGACCTGAGCTCAGTGCCCCCTTTTTTCCGAAGAGAAATGCCTTTGAACAGATTTTAGGAATTATGACTGTACAATACTTCATTTACTTATGTGGGTTCTGGCAGCGTCCTAGTGCTTGACTTTGTCGAAGAGAGACAGATGGTAATATACTCTTGCTAAGTAAAATGAAAAATGGCACAGAGACGGAAACATTAAAGAAGAACGTGAGCCTGGCAAACCATTTTTTATTTTTTTTGGTCTTATGCTGATAACTACATGGCAGACTTTTAAAGTTTTACGCTCAAATTGTTTGTGTCTGTTGTGAGTCCAAACAACCTGGTGTCTGATATCTCTGTCATATATGTGTATATACAAATATAAATGAAAATAATCGCTGAGAAAGGTTCTTACCAGGTTTGCTATGATGTAATGGTAACCTTTTACATGTTTCCCCACACTAACAGCCTGGAAAAGAAAACGGAGGGAGAGAGAGAGAAAGAAAGAAAGAACAAACATTATTGTGTGGCTATCTGTTGATATGCATGTAGTGTAGTTAACCAGGTGCAATTCCAATCAGCAGCGTTTTAATTAAGTTTTAGGGGCAGTGGCTCGGGAGTCAAATTACAAATAAAGGAGACTCCTTCCCATCTGCGGCTCCCTTGTTTCCCCCAAACATTTGCTGTGGGTATTTTCTCATGCTGATTAAAAGAAGAAATAGTATGAGCCTGTGAGGGTTGGTTCTACTGCCCCTTTCAACATCTAAAGAACTTCAGCAGTGTTTCCTGGATCAGAGCTCTGTTAGCCAGCCTAGTCCAATCTAATAAGAAGGATGTTTGGGAAATATATTATCCCCTCCAGGAAAGAGAGGAAAGACCAAGAATAATAACATTAAATATTCTGTTGCAACTATTTTGCAGATAAGTAGTGAAGGACAAATGAAGTGTGAGTGGATATACACAAATAGATTTTTAGTATTTAAAAGTTTTTGTAAAAACATCAACTTCATGCAATTAAATCGTTTTTGTAATATAATTTCATTCGGGCTATAGATTATTTGATCTTAGTTTTCTCACTCAAATATCTACTATGAGGTATCCAGTGACATAGAGAAATGCACAGTCACACATGCACACACACACACAAACACACACCCACACCCACACACAGATCGCAGCTGGCAGGGGTAGACAAACAGAGCAGTATCTGTCTCAGAGCAGGAACACTAGCCAATGCCAGCAATGTAAAGCACACTGTGACAGAGTGTGTTTGTGTCTGCATGCTTGTCTCAGGAGTGTGTGTGTGTGCGCTCACCACAGAAGCCAATTAATAAACAGTCTGTTGGTGGGTGCTGCTGCTGCTGATGTCTGGTTGTGTAGCTGTATGAGAATCTGCATTTACTGCACCGACTGTCAGCTCAAGACTGAACCATCAAGCCAGACGAATAATGAAATGAGCTTGGACAAGCATAAGGTGTCAGAGTGTGTACCTTCATATACGGTATGTGCATTGTGCATTTGTCTGTGCGTGTCAATGCTCGATATCTATATCTGCGTGGACAGCATGCTGTCGTTACTGCAGTAACACACTGATGTGGCTGTTGGGGAAGCCACATCTTTCATTCCACATTAAGAACTCCAGGGGAAATCTCAAACCTTGTTTTCTTTCCAGATGTCAGAAAGCATAAGGAGTGCTGTTGCAACTAGCTGACAGGAACCGACAGCAGATACCCAGACAAATACCAGTCATACACACAATGGATTAAAAAAAAATATGTAATACAACAGCACAATAATTAGAAAAGCTATTTTAAAATCTTCTCATAGGATCTCACTTTCATCACTTACCCCAGCTGTGGACTGTGGTTTAGAAGTCGCAATAATGTGCCACTGTAGTGCGGTTGTATCTCATTATGAAATATTAAGTGCTCGGTCTAGGCCAGCGATGGGCTCTCTATCAATGTCATCATCTCAGCGGTAATAACAGAGCCTTACTAAACTACAAGATCTACACGTTTATTTCATACTTACACACAACAATAATTATTACTGATGAACTCATCTTTTGTCCATCCTGCTAAATAGGCTCTATACGACACATAATATATATATATTTTTTTTTATCTCAAAGAATGTCACACATTAAAGAAAGTTGGGTTAACGCACCGATTACACTGGTGACCGCTGTATCACTATACTCTCATAACACTATTATTAAAGCTATGAGGTCAGTGCCGTGCGCTGAGGTAGTTTTGTTAATCTCATCAATAATAGTACCTGTTCCAGGATGTTCTGTAGTCGCTCTGGCTCCAGGTCAATGACATATTTCCTCTCTTGACGTCGATCCAGGTCCTCAAGGAGGCGGCGATACGCTGCCTCATTGAAGCTCTCCACACAGATTGCGCTCACCTGAGTTGACACACATGCACGCGTGTGTGCATATGCGTACAAACAGGAAATGTGTACAAGCATACAAACACAAACAGCATGAAAGAATAAGGTTAATCACACTCACCCTTCAGCAAATTAATGACCGTGTTTGAGGAATACATGGAAAAAATACTAATTATTATGTATGCATTGTGTGTGGTCAGGTACATTACATATGTAAGCCACATCAGGAGTGCTCTTTTGTGTGTGCTTGTGCTTGTTTTTTGGCTTGTCACCGAGGATGTGTGTGTTTCTGTGTGTCCTGACCTGCCATCCGTTCTGCCCTGCTCTCTCCATAATTGCCTGCAGTATTGCATAACCTAGACAACAGAGAGTAAAGGGAGGAAAGAACAGAAAGAAAGAATTAATGCTCTAATAGGTTGAGACACAAAGTAATTTTATTTTTGCAGTTTTTCAAGTAAAACCTAAAGCTAATTACAACAATGTGACCACAGCAAAAGCTTCAAATCACCACAGCATTTCCAGGCGTCCCTTTCTATCATTCACCAACACAGTGCTCAGTCTTGTGTTGAAAGGTTTTAAGTGAAGCTTTTAGCACAAGCTACAACCATCAATTTTGTCAAAAATCATGGTTGTAACCTGTTTCACACCTCCAGAGATTTGTTTCTGCTCTCAGGAATAATGGCCATTGGATGGAAATTAAATAAAAATATGTACACACACTAAGAATCACAGACCCACACAGCATATGCCTGTTTAAAAACAGAGTGACATGAACCAACACACATGCACAGCAACACCAACGGACACACACACACACACAAACACTCCAGTGAAACAGTACTAAATGTTACCATCTGCTTTTGTGTTGGGGAGCTATTTACTGCGTCAGTTGGAGCAAAAAAGCACATGTGAAGCCTCAGTAATCACAAAGTTTTTGTTTGTGAAAGCTGTGTATTATTTTATTTTCACCTTCCTGGCCTCACAACTGATGAGTCTGTCTCAGTGATTGCTTTTGAGTTCAGGGCTGAACTTGTCTCTGGGTTGTTAATGTGCATGTGTTTTGTTTGAAATGACATAACTTAAGGCACGCACTGAATACATATACATGTGTCGCTACATGAATGCACCTCAGTTTGAGTGCATGTTGTGTGTGCGTGTGATTGTGTATGTGTGTGAGGGAGAGAGAGAGAGTGTGTGTCAGTGGGCTGCCTGTAGAGCAGAACAGAGCAGGGAGCATAAAACAGATCACAATGTTACTGCCCATTTTCCACCACATTACCGGCAGCAGGGCCTGATGGGAGCCTATAATGAACGGCCCTGCCTTGGCCAAGTCATGGGTGAGCAAAGCCCAAACTCTAAGCATCCATCCTTCGCTCCATTTCCCCCTCCTTTTGCCCATTCTCTCAATCTTCCCCCCTCCTCCGCCTGCTATATGCTACTGTATATCCCCAGGAGCTTGTGATCCCGTCTATTGTCTTGCTCTTCCTATTCGCCCTCTCTGTAATCTCCCTCTGCCTTTCTCCAATACCTCCCATCCACTCCCCCAATCTCCTCTTCCTGCCACCTTGTTTGTCATCTCCTCCCTCATTTTTGCACTTGCTGCTTTCATGCCTTTTTATTATTATTATTATTTTTTTTTAACTGCTTCCCCTCACTGCTGGCTCAACTCACCTACCTGTCTCTGCTGCTCCACGTCTTTTCTTCCTCCCTCTGCCACCCCCTGGGCACTAACCCAGACAACCTGAACCAGAGGGAGGCTGGCAAAGGCACAAACAGAGCTCACACAACTGCACACTCACTGAAAAATATACACACAATGCAGCTCACTGATTTCCAAACATGCCACTATTCTTCGGTCTGGGGATGCTGTGTCATGTTTGACCTGTGTTTCTCTCTCTCTGTGTCTGCATGCGTGAGTGGGCAAGAGATATAGAGAGACGGAAAGACAGAAAGAGACAGAAAGAGACAGAAAGAGAAGGAGAGAGAGAGAGAGAGAGATAATGAGCCAAGTGTTCCCATGATAGTGGTTAGGTGCTGAGGGCATCAGCTGTGCCTGCTTCACTAACTTACATGCACTGCATGATGGGATGTTTAAATTAAAGGCAGGTGAACGCTGCGAGAGTTGAGGCCAAACCGGAGTTTCTGGGTTCAAATTACAACCGCTTTCTGTAGTTGTACCTTTTCATCAGAGCAGTGCAGCTCCGCTCACTGTGTTTTTACTAATCCTGGGTAAATAGACTTTTAATGAAGCGATTTTGGTTTGATTATAGTCTCATAGTGTTCACTGTGTGTTATTCCGACGTTAAACCAAATTAACAGCTAAGTTGTGGATGCACACAAGTATTTTGAAACCAGGCTAATTTAGAAATCTATTTCAATCTTCCATAACTGAGTTTTGAATCCAAGCCCAGCTATTGAAGACAACAGATTTACCCATTCACAGTAGCAGTTGCTTGTTCACAGCAGAGCCCCTGAATATCTCCCATAAGAACACAATGTTGGTCCAGGGTCAGTCATTTAGACAGTTCTGGTACAAAATAAGTGCTGACTTTAAGAGTGCTACTGACTAATAATGACTTATCTATTTTATTTTATTTTATTTTTTTGCATCGGTTTTTGGTTTCATATGATAAAGCGACAAATTATCCCTAAGGTCCAGCAATAATGCTGTGTGAAAAACTGAATTATCTGGATGTTTGCACTTCTCAATTTTGTATACAAATCAAACATAAAATTGAATTATATTTATATAGCACCAAGTTATAAGAAACTTTTTCTACTCTATTTATACCCAAACTCTTTTTGGAACTGTTTAAAGAGACTCAATAAATCCCACCATGAGCAAGCATTTGGCAACAGTGGCAAAGAAAAATTTTATGTAAGAGGCAAAACCTTCAAGTGGAACAAAACTCTGGGTCAGAGAGAGAAAGAGAGGGAAGGAGGGGGTATACCTAACTCAATTATATATTTACCTCGATCTGTGTCGTAGAGAAATACGAATCGGCTCCAGTCATAGTGGTCCAGCAACGATAGCAAGGCCCCTCTGATGGATGGCCGGAGCTGAAGGGTGAACTGGCCCTCCCCCTCAGTGGGGAAACTGGGTGTGACAAGGCTGATGTGCAGGGCCCCACAGAACGATGTCAGCGTGTTCACTGAGCGCTTGTCATAAAGGCCGAAGATGGCAAAGACTCCCCTCGAATACTGAGAACAGACTGGTGCGGGGATGTAGGAGAGAAGGAGGGAGGGGCGAGGGGGGGGGGGGGGGGGGGGGGGTCAGGATGGAAGAGGGGAAAAATGAGATTAAATGGGAGAAAATTAGACACAAACATTGAATATAAAAAGTGGCAGTGTTTTTGAAAGCTTTGAAGCGAAATTACAAATGAAGAGAGGAGGACAGGGCAAATAAGAAGACCAAACAAAGACAGACAGATGGTTCTTTAATAAATTCACAATGGAATCTGGTTAAACATGTCAAACATTTTAATGAGTGACATTTCTTTGCTCTATCTTCTCGCTGCTCATTAGGGTTGTGTGCTAACATCTGTAAATCAGACTAGTTTAACATAAAAGTCTACTTTTAGATGAGTCTTTCGTTTTATCCAAAGCAGCACGAGACACCTCTGTCTCTCCCACCAGGGATACCTTTATACGTATGGCTCTAAAATATAAGCCCACACATTTGTACGTACATGAGTGGAAATCTGACTGCCCAACAAGCCCTTGGCAAGCAATTATAAAATTTTCTTACAAGCATAAAATCATTCCCACCAGCCAAACCTGATGTGGCTACTCATATAGCTGTGAAGGAAATTACAGTCAAAAAACCCCACCTGCTTGGAACTTAACATCCTTAAGATCCATTCATGCACACACGCACACACACACACACACACGTAGATATAAAACCCCTTGACCGAGCATGGAGCTCACTTCAAATGTGAAGTCATTTTCCACTACAGCACTGCAACTCAGTATTCAAACACCCTGAAGCTTTCAACCATGACAGAGAGGCACTGACATCCTCTGCTATCTCCATTCCACAAAAATATTTGGTCTGCTTTGGTTTGTCATTCATCCGGGCTGCTCACCCCCCAAAAAAAATAAAAAATAAAAACTAATCAGAAAGAAATTGCACTTGGTCTGTAAATTGGGAAGTCCTGCATATTCTGACAAATCAACTGAGCACACAAACATGTCACTTTCTCAGAACTAAGAAACTAAAGTAGCTCTTCCTCTTTTCTCTTTCTAATGATTCATCCTCTTACTTTTTCTCTCTTTCTCGCCTTCATCCTTTCGGCTAAATCCAGGTGAGTATGTAATGCTTGAGCTCCATCCTGTACTGTATCATAACTCATCCTCCAGTCTGTAACACGTCACACTGGAGTAAACAGACGTCAACGAAGACTGGCGGCCGTCATCTCCCGCTCACGTCTTCCCACTTTCTGCCTGTCCTGACCTCCGTGGGCATCACTTCATCGCACACCTTTTCCTCTCTCTGCTGTTTTAAGGGAAGACTCCCTCTTTAAACTTCCACCATCTACAGCGCATTCCTTCAGCCTCTCTTCCTCGATGACTGCCTCCCCTTTCTGTTCTCTCTCCCTCTCGCTTCCTCCTCCTGGGACTCGAGGTAATTCCATTATCAGCTGTAAGCCTCAGTGGGGGTAAACACGGAGGGAGATGCAGCTTTGACGCTTTGGCTTGTGGAAATTAAACAAAGTCGAGGCCCCTGTGCCCCGGAGGCGATAAGGCAGGGATTTAGTCTCCGATTATGACAGGAGCTAAATGTCTTCAATTCAGTGTACTAGCATTCTACATACTTAGCATACGTCATTCAGCAGGAGCTGAGTCATGGTATCCTCAAAGTCAACTTTCTTAGTGTTTTCCAAGATGATTTTTTTCTGGCATTTCCAGGTTTGATTTGTTACTTCAGAGCACATACCAACATGACAGATGGTTATAGAGTTGGGACTGTGTGTGATAAACTATTTGATGACAGGTGCTGTATTTTACTAAGATACCAGAACAGTCTGGCAGGATCTGGAATGAACAAAGATGTTTACACTAAATCACTAAATTTGGCATTATAATTATGTGCTCACAAGGGAAGAGCAAATGTTCAGCTGAAATCAAAATAACAGCAAAATTATAAGGCTGTGGCAAAATGCAACTGGAGACATTAATTTTGAGCATCATATCCATATTCAGACTCAAAGGAAAATTCACAACGGCAGCTCACTGATGAGAAATGGCTCTTGGCTGTGAGAAATTATGTCCTTACACTCTCTAAGGACAAAAACAAAAAAATCTACATACAATTGAATGTCTTTGACAGCAGTGTCATGGCAAATGCCATTCCCTCGATTTTAAACCAATTTGCATTTTCTGGATCAGCTGCTTTTTGAGGAACAAAGCCAAAATAGAAAAGCAGCAGTATGAAAAGAAAACGGTGCACATATGAACTGGCATATTGGGTAGCAGTCTGGAGCGCTGCTCCCATGCCAACTGTCAAAAAAAAATAAATAAAAAAACCCTGATTAAAACTACTGGCCTGGATACAGTCTGCAACATTACTGACTAGATATTGTATTTTTCACCAACCTCCTGCCTCCATCAAAACTTAAGGATATATTGACAACCTAAATTCCCAATTATTCTATTTTTGAATAATACCAAGACCCGCACTCAGACACACATAACAGGTATTCTTCATTCCACCCGTCCTCTGTCTCTTTCCCTTTTCCATATCTCACTTCCTTGCTCCATTATTCCCTCACTTTCTGTCAATGCTGGCTGATCCTGGTGTTGTTTTTCCGACTTGTTCATTCTTCTTTCCACCCATGTTTGCCTTTCTGACGTTCGTCTTGATGAGCTTGTTCCTCAGCAACCCCCCCCACCTCCACCACCATCACAACCATCACCCCGCCGCAAGGTAAGAATGTGCCAGACAGTGGCGTCATTCTAATAAAGTGTGTGTTAAGCTTGCCTCATAAAGCTTTAATGAGAGGAGGGGACCAGCGGCACAGTGCATCATCATCACAGTAAAAGAATCGGACACAATAGGTCCTCTGAGACTTCCTCTAACCTTTCACTGCTTCCCTTTACTTGTTTTGTTAAAATATCTCCATGTATCTGTTTTTTGTTTTTTTTTTTGGTGTGCAGTCACCTGCCTGTTCTTACAACTCTCTCTTCATCTGCAATGCTCAACTCGAAGTATTCAGCCCCTGCATCCTTGCATCTTCCCCTGCAGCTATCCCCCTGTCTCCTTCTGAATCATTTTATTTGTGCCTGATTTCCCACATATTTAAATTCGCCCAAGTTTCATAACGCGGAGAAGAAAAGAAGATTTGACGCTGAAGTAACACAATACTTTACACACAAATATCTTTCTTTGCGTCGGTTCTCCGCCCTCGCTCATCGTCAGGACAGCATTTATGTTTCTAGAGTGGTTGCTTGTTTTTATTTCACATGGCAGCAAAAACAGATTCACTGCTGTAGAGCACAGCATAAAAGTAAGACGTATACAGATACACATCATTAGCTATAGGAATTGTATTGTGCGAACAAGCAAATATAGCATAATGACTCGATTCTGTAACACAAACAGAAACGCACACATAACCACACGTCAAACTTTCAGATTTTCTTTCCTGATGCTGGAGTTGCTTCTCACCCACCAGTCTGGAGAACAACCGCTGTGAGTCAGCTTTCTACAGGCAGCAACTGAGAAAATGCAAAAATGCTATAAACCCCTCTTATCGGCTAAAGTAAAATAAAGGAAGAAAACAAACTAGTTTAACAGCCGTAAGGTGTATTCTTCCTGATGTTGCTTGGGGCTGTGCAGTGGGGGGAGTGGAGAGATGTAAATGCCAATAAGAAGCTTTATGAGCTATATAATTAGAGAGAAATGTACTGCCCAATGCCTTACACTGACATTTCACTTTTAAGCCATTTACAATAGCAACCTCTAGAGACGTCAGCTCATATATATCCTGTTGCAGCTCTGCAGGAGAGTTCGCAAAGCAATAATGAAGCAAGAGGTTGAGTCTCAACAACTTTAGCTATAAATATGCTGAAAAACATTTTAAGTGTGAACTGCAAAAATAATGACAACAAAATAAATCAAAGAAGAGTGGGATTTTTTTTGTAACAAAAGTGGTTAAATTAAGATAAGTGTGTAAATTAAACTGTTTCACTGCACTGGGTGGGGACTAAACACAACACTATTTTTTGAGTCACAAATGTAAAATAGTAGTAAAAGCACAAACCGAGCTTAGAAATAAGAATCTAAGCAAAAGCCTACATTTTGTACTAAAGGCACTATCATAACGGAAAAAGCTGATTCATATGAAAAGGGCAAAACGGAGGCTACAGAGGGTGTACTATGTTTATATGACAACCATCATAAATGAAAATATATGATAAAGGCATGGCTTCCACTGATGGAGACAGTTCTCAGTGAATAAAGAAAGCTAATTTGGTGCTCATCTTAGATTTGAACATATTCACTTCAAATATCAAACCTGTCGGGGAAACCAGCAAACACAAAGTAACATTAAGTCTCATTTGGAGAGGCTTAATAATGAATACAACTACACACACTCTGTTTAGCTTTGTATTTAGTCCCATCCAATTTGAATGTTAATCCCCAAATGTCAGTTCATGCTGCTGCCTTTCATTTTGGTGAATATTCAAACAAGAGTGGAACCTTCTTTTACCTCATTGATATCAATGGCATAGCTCTCGTTATCAGTGGATGGTACTTCCTCGCAGGGTATCTCTGCCTGTTTCTCTCTAATGTTTTATAGCAGCTCTCAGCACTCCTAAGTAATAAATTTGTGATGACATAAAAAAAATCTAAAGTCTGCAGTAAGATAAGTCCAATATGATATAATTGCTAAGGATGTTCAAAACACAGGATTTTTTTGAGGAGGGTTGCGGGTTGCGTGCAGAAAATTGTAGACTGATATGAATGGTATGCAGCAAAAAGTACAGTGTTTCCAGTTGCCTGCAAATGCTTTAATCATTGATAACCTGTGACGAACCCATCACGGGACTTCTTAGAAAAACTGGCTTCGCTTTGGAGGAAAACACCAAAGTGAAAGCGCCTTTCTGTGACACAGTGAAGTGCGACTTTTATACCGGTGGTGACATCCTGTTAGAGCGAAGCGTGATGAAGATAAGAGAGGAGGCATAGTCCAGGGATCAATAGTATCTTGCAGAGAGCACAGTCACTTTATGGATTTGATATTTTTTCCTCAACACTATAACAATGATTGCAGCACAATGGAGCAACTTTTCAGAAAAAGACACCAGCACCTCAGAAGCTGTAGGAAATTTCATTAAAAATATGTTTAAATAATAAGACAGGCTATGACAAAAGACTAAAATTAAATCAAATTAAATCTGGTAGGGGTAAACATGGCTCTCCATTTTATCCATCCCCAGATAAAAATGTATATTTTTTGGGGGGGATCTACAACAATTGTCATCCATATTAAGTTGAGATGTTATGATGACAGGCTAAAAGCATCGAGAGAGAAAACTCACTATTTCATAAGAAGAGACAAAAATGTGATTGGATGCAGGATAGCTTTTTAGGCAGTAGCCAACTGTTTTGAAGTTGGCAAAACAAAACAGGAGTTATGAGTTTCCTTCCCAGAGACATATGCTAGTTATAGTTTATGTTGAATACCTTATAGATAGGTTGTAACTCGAGACCTTTCAAGTTTATTAAGATAAATCTTTAAAACCAATCATGCAAACATCAATGACTCGATGAGATGCTTCTGACATCGGGCCTCAAGCAGCGGCATTATGACAAGATGAAAGATAAAGCTTGACAATCGGCAGTGGAGTTCATTCGCCATATGGATTTCATATCTGATCCTTTCTGCTAGAACACAGTTTACAAGATAACCGAGCTGCAATAGCTTCATCAACAAGGCAGTGATTAAGCTATTGTGTGCTGTGCTGTGCTGTGCTGTGCGTGTCTAGTTCGCTGTGCTCGTGAAAGAGGCCATTCATCCAGCTTGTCTGCCGTCTTCTCCCGTCAGTCTATCTTTCCCTCTTTTCACAGACCTGCCTCACGCAGAGAGAAAGGGGAGAAGGGGGCTTCACTTGTTTTCAGTGAGGGATTGAGAGAAGATACCGACAGAGGAAGAAGCAAGAGGGGAAGCGAGTAGTTCCAAAACCCACATGGGGCTCTGACATTGACAAGAGGGAGCATTCTTCTGCCAAGCTGACACTGCAGAGAGAGCAGGAAATTGAAGGTAGATATATACAAAGAGCCAGAGAGGGAAAGGTAGGAAAGGCTGCCCTCAAGGCCAGTAAGAACTAGAAAGGGGTGGAAATGAGGCTGTGTGGGTGGGTATGTGCATCCACATGTTGGATTTGGATGATTAAATGAAATCAGCAAACACACATGTACTCAGAAGCTAGCCCGAGTATATCTTCCTTTTTAATATTTCATTTTTTTGGCACTTTGGCTGAGTAAGGGGTCAGGGGTGAGGGACAGCAGGAGAGATGGCTCCTGCGTAAGACCGCCACACTCCATTGTTACTTATTTATTCTCTTTGATTACATCTTTCCACTTTTCTGCACCTGCTCTTCCTCACGACTTCTTCTCCAGGCCCCGTCCCTCAGGCTGCATGAATAAAGCTTCTAAGAATAAGGGTACTGATTGGGGAAAATGAGGGCGGGTACCCAGGAAGGGGGCACAGCTATCTCTATGGCCTTTGGTGCTGTTGCACTGAGTGAATATGCTAATAATTGCTGACATGCGGCTTCCTCCATTGTGCAGCGAAGTCAAGAATAATAATAGGAAAAAAAACCTCTTAAAAAAAATGACAATAACCCATAATGCAATTCTTGCTTGAGGGGAATTTCTTTCTTTCTTTCTTTTTTATGAGCATTTAACATTTACAAAGTGAAGTAAACAAAGACAGTCATGGTCCCCACATTCCATTATTCAAGGGTAAATGTTTACTACAACAAGGAGATGATGCTGCTTTTGATCCTCTCTCTAATTTAGAGCTCATTTACATATTATTTAGTTTGACTTTGTCGATTTTCTTATATCTTTTGTGTACTATTTCAGAGCTCGTCCACTCCTACCCCTGAAATTCAGAGGACATGGTCATAATGTAGCAGCTTATGCAGCGTTTAGCTAACCCGAGCTACCGTTTGGTGGTGGTCTCCCAGGATAAGTTGCAGAAGGAGAAAATGCAAACACCAGGCAGACTAATGGCAGCTGGCCACTAGAGTCACAACTGGAACATTTTTGATGTGAGGTCAGAGTACCTACCGCTGTTCCACCGTGCCGCCCATGCACAAGCTATAATCTATAATAAAGTAGAATACTGTCTTTTATGAACAGTGCAAGTGATACATTTATAAATTTAACATATCCATGACTTCTGGCAATCATTTAAGCAGAAGGAGAAAAAAAAAGGCTCTTTGCTTTTTAAATACTGAATGGGCGGAACAAGTGTGAAATTGATATTTCATAAATAGATATTTTTGGATTCCTCCCTTCTCGCAATGTGATATGAGGCCCTACACATTAGGGAAATCACAGGCCTCAAAAATTCCTTCTTAATATCAAGTTTGTGGCATTTCTCTGCATTAGTCCACTGAACATAGACTGGCAAGAAAATTGGGAGGAACTGAGTTACATGCAAAACTGAATAAACACTGATGTTGGTTGGAACTGGTACTATCTCAGTCCAATGAGCCGTAGATATGACCAATCAGCACTTCTGTTTCCTGTGCTGTATAGACATGATGAAATGAACACGTTTTAGTGACATCTCATTAGTATCTCCACTTCATATCCCTTAGCTCAGCACATTATTTGGTACATCAGGCTCATCTTTCACAGAAAAACACACACACAGTGACAGGTAGTGGGCTCGGCTGTTGCTTTTCCATCAAAAGAACAAATGCTCACAAAGCTGCTGATGTCGACTTTTGGTTACCACACTGTACCAAGTTGTCTTCCAACAAACCTTGCGCTGTTCTGCTTCAACCCATTATGCATGGCATGTTAGGCACACACACCTGTCACAACACCTCCAGATGATTTCAAATAAATTAACTCCAACAGGGAAATCCTTTGACTCAAGCTGGAATACAGCAGCGAAAACAGACACAATGGTGACAGCATTTACTTAACTGACATGTCTGCCAGATTTTGTACAAAAAAAGTAAATAAATAAATGAACTGCCTTTAAAACGTAGTCCCACTTCATGCACTCTATTTTGT
This sequence comes from Echeneis naucrates, assembly GCF_900963305.1. Classification (NCBI taxonomy): domain Eukaryota; kingdom Metazoa; phylum Chordata; class Actinopteri; order Carangiformes; family Echeneidae; genus Echeneis; species Echeneis naucrates. Next base: position 17,288,269 of record NC_042523.1, on the reverse strand, counting down.
GCATCTCAGTACAACAGAAAAACACTTAAAGACCATAGACCAATAACGGCAGGATTATCTGCCGCCTTCTAAGATCATTTAAATCAGAACGGTTAAAAATGAGTGTCCAGAAACGGGGTCCTTGAATGATAAACTGGCTATTTAGCTGACGGTGGTGGACTTATACACTTATACACTGACAGCATGGTGAATGACATCAAAACCAAAAACAATCAATGTGTAATCATAGTGTAACAGGCTTTTTTTGTAGAGCAGGCGTTACAATAAGCTTTCCAACTTTTTAGATCTAAAGCCCCTGAGGGATTAGAACAATGCTGATTATCATGGTAACATTAAAAATGTCCCTGGGACCTGTGCTCACTGAGGCATGTTATAAATCTTGTAATACTGAACCTGGCAAGAAGAGGCTCAGGGCAAAACTGCAACTCAAAGCATATCTGCTCATAGCATGATACACCAGTTAAAAATGCATTTATACACACACACACAGCAATGTTTGGAGGTTCATATAAAATATTAACAATAGGTGGCAAAAAATATGCCTCACCAAACCAATGGAGTCTGCAGCCACATAGATTAAAGATAGAAAGTAAGAGAGAGAGGGGCAGGGAAAAGATAAGAGAGAAACGGCATGTCACCTGTCAAAGGCTGTGCTGGATACCCTTAGGACACGGCCCTTTAAACAGGGCTAATCTCTGTGTGTGTGTGTGTGTGTGTGTGTGTGTGTGTGTGTGTGTGTGTGTGTGTGTGTGTGTGTAAAAAAGAGGGAGGGGGAGAGAGAATGATGTGACAGAGAGCCTTTTTACTCCCGTCATCTTTAAGCACTACTAACAGTAGCTAAAACCCTGCGGGCCTATCCGGTACAAACACAGTCATTCATCACACACACATGCACGCACGCACACACACACACACACACACACACACACACACACACACACACACACACACACACACACACATATATATACATACATAGAGGGAGAAAGGCACAAACAGAGAGAGACAGAAAGAGGGAAAGAGATGCAGACAAGGGGGAGAAGGAGAGGAGAGAAGAGGGGACAGGAGGAGAAACCCACTCACTCCCTATGTAAGTCCTGCACTTTCATCTCCCTCCACACAGAGAAACCTGCTTTCCTGTGGTGTGGCTCACTTGGCATGCTCTCCTCTGTTGTGCTGCACTTTTATTTTCCTTGCAGTTTTACAGCTGTGCACAACCCTTCAAATATTCTCCGCTTGTCTTTTCCACATGCTGTCTGCCCCGAGTGCACAAAGCCTTCTTTCTGAACATGTCTTACCTATAGGCATTTTGATACGTCTCCATGTGATTAGTCCTTCTGAGTGGTGTAATCCCACAGAGTGGCAAATAGAGAATGAGTAGATGCAGAAGGAGAGCCGAGGACGTAGAGATATCAGTTTGCACCAAATAGTCTTGTTATTTTTCATTTTGTATGTATCTTCAATCTTAAACGTCTACTGTATCAGTTTTCCATCACATTACCAAACTGATAGAAATGGAAAACAAAACAATCTACTGCAGCAAAAGCTGAGGTTTTCATTGTTTTGTTGACCCAATCATCCACCCCAACCGCCTCTATGAAAACATCCAACTTCTTCCATCCCCTGCTTGACATGAGCTGCCATTTCTGCAGTGGTTTTGCCATTTGAACAAAAACTTTTTTTTTTTTTTTTTTTTAAACAGCATTATTTGAAATTGCTGATGCTGTACTGCGTTAGGGGGGCAGTCTGGAAACAGTGGCTGCAATTTCCGATGAATTTCCGCAAATTTTCTAACACTGATTGCAGTGGGGAGACTTTGGACGAATGTCTAATGCCAAAAGTAGCGCTGCATCTGGTGTGCTTTCCACAAAAGAACAACAGCTCAGTCTGACACTCCCTACTCCAGTAACTAACACATAATTAAGGTTGTTTGTCTGACTTCTACTTCTGGCTCAGAAGTTGTTGGATTACGAATTTCTACATCTCATTTCAAAACTTTGTTCTCGTGTCAGAGAACCAAGCACAACTAGGTCGAGATAAACCGAATTGAGAATCTGCTGGGGGAAAAAAAACCCTTTAACCTTATCTTATAATCCAACTGCCTTTTGTTGCACTAAAAAATGCAATATGTCCCCTTGTTACTATCACTTTCATTTTATTCCTGACCTTGCCTCTTCTTTTATGATGTTGAAATATGAGTATGCATAACAGAGATAGAGCGCAAACTGAAAGGGAATGTGGTTTCCCAGCAGACCAGAAAGGTGAGAGAATCACATCAAGCCAAAAACTACATCTGTGAATTTCTGTGTGCGTGCTGTATCTTTTTTCTTTAAACAAAAAAGAAGGGACGAATATTACTTGATAAAATGTCCTAAAAAAGTAATAAAAAATGTCTTCATTCCTGTGTAGGTGTGTATGCCTTTCCAGCTGAGGAGGACCGCAGTGATTGAGTGTGCTCAGGAGATAAACAGAGCAGTAATTTAACAGCGGAAATGACATTCCAACACTCATTTCTCCAGCTGTCTCACTTCTCACCTCGCCATTCCTAATTCTTCCTTAGGTCCATCCATCTCACTCTCCCACTTGCCTCCTCTATTTCTTCTTCATCCCTCATTTTCCCTCTGCCTTCCCATTGCCACGTCTTCTTTTTTTTTTTTTGAGGGGGGGAATTTGACTTGATTTGATATCTTTAGTCCATTTCATTTCAATGAAATTTCAACTGACTCATCTGAGCAGAGCACAGTTATTGCTTTGAAAACGGTGGTTCAAAGAGTTAGACTCCTCTGCACATGGTGGGCAAAAGAACGGCAAATTGCAAATCCTGCAATGTCTGCTGTAATAATAAAAAATACCTTCTTATTTGCAGAAAAAAGATGCGTGCTTCTTCAAGAGCTGAGAGCTGGACATATGTTTTTCCTCAGTGTGCCAGTGTGATTAAAATTAAAAACCAATTTTACCCAAAGAGCTTTGTGCTTCCAAACGTCTCGTATCATCTCAGACCAACAGTAGCAACCATGGATCAGGCATCTGCCGAGTCTTACTGCTAGCTTAAAAAAAAAAAAAAAAAAAAACACACAAAAAAGAAACAACAATTCACAGAATTTTATCCATTTAATAACACAACTGTGCTTCACTTTTTTTTTTTTTTTACCTTAGGAATTTAATTACATACAACATCAGCCTCCTATACGGTGCAGTTTCTTCACCAGATGAGCGATTCAGAATGTTTAATATTAAGTACACACTTTTACAGCTCCAATATAATAGTAATATCACACCATTAGGAACAGGCTGACTTTATCTGCACTTGTTGGTTTATTGCACAAGTGGCGACAAATCTTTTAGTAGCCTCTATATAAGAAATGGGTGATTTGTACAGCCTTGCTAGATTGTTTCATTGGAATCAAAAAGCCAAATGAGCTCCAGTAACAGTACAGGATTGAAAAACACAACATTTTCACATTAATGTGAAGCGTCAAAAGTTATGGCTGAAACTGTACCCTCTCAAACAAACCACCAGTGACTGACAGTGGCTGTTTTCTGAGCTCTCAGTCTGAGTAAACACAGATTGTCTTAGACAGAAGGTTTGGGAATCCAAAACGAACATATTAATCATTAAAGAAAATGTGTGTCTCATGATGACAAGTTATTTCCAATGCTAATGTACTTGTCAAGAACTAAAATATGCTCCAGAGAACAATTTGGACAAGTGGGTTGGAAAAAGAAAACACATTGCTTAGCATGGCAGCCGACACTAATTAGGAAGTGAGCAGTGAATAATCTTGCATAATTTGCTGGATTATATTGCAGCTAGCGGCTGTTGAAAATGATCTTGACCTCAATTAAATCCTTTGATCAGCCAAGGAGAAATTAGGACCTCATCTGGAGCTCAGTATTTATTTGTTGTTTTTATTTACCTTGACAGACTGAGAGATCATTCAAGGTAAAAAATGGGCAAGAACGTGGCCATTACAGTCGGGGATCGACCATTGCTCTCAAACCACAGCCAACGGAAAAACAAAATCTGACTGTGAAATATAAAATGATAATATACTACTCTTTTATGAACTTATTGTCTTTTGTGAACGTATTTCATATCATTGTGTGCTGTGGGTGAGTTGGGAGGAAGGTAGCAGCTCACTGGTGGACCAGTTTTATTTTACATTACTCATGTCTAAGTATATTGACTGGCTTGATTCTTAATTAGTAGACTATACACAAAACACGATGACTGATTAATACTTCACACGACATAATCAGCAATATCCCCAGTTCAGACCATCAGTGCACAGGCAGTGGGAGTGAGCAAGAGGACAAAACACCTCTGTGTGGAACTACACTTTCAGTCCCCCCAGGAATCTGCCCACACAGACTCACTGCAGGGCAGCAAACCTTGTCCCCGAGCAAAAAGTCAACTTCTCCCTATGAAAGCTAAACAGGCACGCACACACACACACTCTGTGTTATTCACCATCAAAGTGTGCTCATAAATTTCCCTCTTCCCTGAAGACAGTCGACCATAACCTCACATGGGCTTACTAACGTTTCACAGCATCAGTGCACACGTTTTCTCTCTGAGCTTTAACAGACCAAACCACACATGACAGATGAACTCTGCTTTTCAGTTTTCTGCAGAAATCTGCTGAAGAATTTCAGTGCCCACAAAGCATTTAAACCGACCTGTAAAACATAACTGCAAAACCTAATCTCTGAATGTTTCCATTGGTTTATGACTTTAGATTTATGTTGCCCTTTCTAAGTGAAGGGATAATGAAATGGCGAAACCAATTTTCTTCCCAAAACATCTCAAGATACATGTCAGCCTTCTGCTGAGGCTCTCACCCAGTGAACTGCATTCGACACAATGCTCAAACCAGCGGCCAGTGACAGGAAACCTGAGTCTGCTGTGATAGGATCATTATTCCAAATGTCGGGGTAACACTAGTGATCCAACCATGAAATACATGTTTAAATGTCAAAGTAAACTGAACAGCACCATAGATCGAGGATGGCTGGTTCAAGTGTGGCTACAGGGAGGAGCAATTAATAGCTTCTCTCAACAACCACCGTTGAGGTGCCCTCAGATAAAGCACTCACTTTGTATTGCACCAGTGAAGCATTTCAGGGCCCCAGACAAATGACAGAAAATGGCATACAAGCAGGCCTCTAAGTCATTGGGCAACGAAACTAAAGATAAAGACATACCACATTGTAATTTTTAGCAAGACTGAAAATTTATATATTTTTTAAATAATGTAGCTGCGCCTTAAATGGATATGAGCAAAAGTTTTATTATAGAGCAGGAAAGTGGACAGAAAGACATTAAATAGTTAGATTTTTTTTTTTTTTTTTTTTTTTTTTTAAAGGAAAAAGTGATATTAACAAGACTCAATGAGAAAAAATACCCTGCAAATGGACTATAACAGATGCCAATTCAGAACAGCTTCAAAAGTTATGAGCTTTCGGAAATACAAATCAAAGTCAAATTTCTCCTAGAACATATGCACATCGTGTAATTTTGAGCAAAGGCAAATATCAGTTCTGCTAACAAAAAGGGCAGGTACTCTAGGCACTGTAGGAGCAGATAATTCAGCATTCATGAACTTCAAGTGAAGTGAGATTAAGCTGAAGCCCTGCAGTTTTTTAATGACCATTGACCATGAAGGCTGTCCAGTGCATAAATACCGATTTACCCAGACGGGAAACAAGATGTGTAAACACGATGACACGATTATATTGGTACATACAGATTTGGAGTTTGCAGCTCGAGTGGAAGCTTTCTGTTCTTTATATTTCTTCAATGTGTATACATGATCTTATTTACAACTGCTTTGCTTGGAAACCTGGACCAAACCGATGACAAGCGCTGCTTGAAGGCTGTTGTACATCAGCGGAATGCTTCTCACCATCGAGCAGGTTTACTAAGAGCTGTCAGAGTTATGCCTTACTTGGTATCAGTACATACTTGTGTGGAGTTGAAAAAATAAGTCAAGAATTCATACTCAAACCAGGGTCATCAACTTTTCTTTTGCGTTTTGGTAAACAGAAGTAACATCTCCTCGCCTCTAGGTTACAGGGCTAAATTAATTAATTGTTCATTTCATTGTCATTCTCTGACGTTGGCCAGCCACACTAATTGTCCTCAAGCCAAAACTATGCCATTTACACAAACCACTGGGGTTATACACTGCGCACACATCTTCACACATGTGCAGATACTCTTTCAAAGCCTTATCCGACCATCAGGCTACCAGGAGCTGTGTTTGATAATGACTCACTCTGTCTGCTTCGAGGCTAAGCTGTTTGTATGTAGATAACCACAAACAAACAGGACGGATAATTTGATGGACTGCTACATGAGCACGAACGCAAGAGCACATGTACAGGGACTCAGTAACTCGTGCAGCTTGCCACCTGAAATCTGCCCAAGAAAAAATATCTCCTATTTTTACAATTAACAAGAAAAAGCATCTTTCCCAAAGTTAATTTGTACTTGGTGTCATATGTGTCTTTTCAGGGTTAGATTCTCGCATCGCTCATTTTCTCTCTGTTGGCAGCATCTAATGAAGCATCCAAAGCAAGCCAGCACTTAAAAAAGTCCACAGAGCTCAACCCGAGTCTTCTCACGAAAAAGCAGATTTGTTCTGCAGAAAAAGAACTACAATCCACAACCTCCCGTCTTTAGAGTTGTTAGAGCTGATCTATGTAGTGTAATGAATGACAGGGCTGATTATTCGGTATATACTTTGGTCATCTGTCAACAGACAGCCTTTAGGAATGAGGCTAAGTACTTATATATTAATTTGTTTAATGGGATATTTATATAGATATATAGATGTATTGCATTAATACAGTTGAAGTACAAAAAGCTTTGTCAGCAAAAATAAGAGAATTTTATGTAGCTAGAAAGGAAACATAAAAATCTATGTTTGAGCGGACAACAGAAAGTGTTTCGAACAACCCGCTAATCAGACATCATACAGCAAATCACACGGTAAGCAACAGCATCAAATGGGATCTAACTCCCTATATCTGCATTTGCCTGAGCTGGAACTTATATGTATGGAGGAGTACCAAGAGGTAATACCAAAAGTAATTTATTGCCTTATCTTTGGAAAATGTGAAGGAAATGTAAGACAAACTGCGTGAAGATGTTGAATCTGATCATTTGCACTGTTTGTAACTGAGTGGGCCTGCAGTGCAACCCTTTGTCATGGACATTTTTGGGGTAATAATTGTGCTTCTATTCATTTCCTAACCAAGAAGGTTTAGATACTTGAATGAGATGAAGTTGCATTGAGTCTGGCTAAAGCGTGATACGTCGCGTCGAAAGCCCGATCCACGGCACATGTTGAGGGGTGCAGCGTTAAAACCACAACCAACGACCCACTAAGTGAAGTCATTAGTCTTATCCTCTTTACCCTTTTCCCCTGGCAGCCTGCATCCAGTTCAAGCCTCAGCTGCTGGCCCACAGGGCAGCGAAGGAGCTGTGCGTTTCCACCTCCAAGCCCAGATCAAACCCCAGCTCTCCTGCGCCTCCAATTTATCCGGGTCTTGTTCCTGTATAGCCTGAGAACACTATACGTCAGTCATCTGCCAAATGAATGCAATGTAATTCATCTGTGTCCATCAATTTGTGTATTCACATCACCCCAGTGCTTGCTCCACAGTTACCTTAGTCCTGCAATACCCCACTGGAACGAAATGAACACTAAATCTCTGAGAGAGTCAATATTTGAGTTTCAACTAAGAGTATTGAGTAGGTCTTTCTGTTGTAGGTTCAGGGGAGAGCCTCCTCATGCTTATCACTAAATTCTACTACGCTATAAATAATTCTACATATTTATCTTGTCACAAGAGTGACAATATTAAAGAGGAATAGTCTGAAAATAAATAAATAACAGCTCAGCGTACACCTACAGCTGTTATCTGTTTTTTCTAACCACATTCACTGCCATCATCTTTGCATAGTACAATAAAGCAATTACTCTAGATGACTAAATCCAGTCCTGTATGATACTGTGGCCATGTACTACAGATCCTCCACCTCTCTCTGCATATCTAATCTTTCTCTCGCCTTCTCCCTAGACAACTGCTCTGACGAAGTTACCTTCCCATATGGAGAATATTACTCCAGTATGCCATCTGTACTATCATCCTACCACCCCCTCGAGCATATGACCACGCGTGTGTGTGTGTTAGGATGAGGACCAGAGCCCGTGGGAGAATGAGTGAAGAGAGAGCGGGACGTGTGTATGTGCATGATTTTAGTCATGTGAGTAAGCGAGAGAATTTAAGTACATGTGCATTGATGCCTGTAATTCATAGTCTGAATAACACTGCCATGATAAGACGTGATGTAAAAATCCCCACCAAGAGCTGATTGTCATAGCTGCAGCTTCTCGTCTGTGGGAGTGTTTTCATGGATCCGTCACTGTCTCACAAACACAATTATCAGTTCATGCACACAGAACAGACGAGACGGTAATTCACAGGACGTCAAGCAGACAATTATGTGTGCTATATCACACAGCACGTAAAGCGTTTTTTGCTTTGCACTTGCAGATAGATGTGATTATTTAAAAAACAGAAATATATTCAAATGACCCGTATCAAAGGGTAAGCTAAAGGGTTGCATTTATCTTCCTGTCTTCATTCCTCCTCCTTTCTCACTCTCTCTCCTCCTTTCCATCATCAGGCAGGCACTAAACACATTCCTGACCCATAAATTTCCTTTCTAGTCTCATTTACTGCCTTAAAAACACAAAAAAACTGCAAGAGAAAAACAAAAAAGACAAAGGAGGGAGGGAGGAAGAGGCTGCAGAGCAAAACAAAAAACAAACAAACAAAAAAAACCCAACACCTGAAAAAAATGAATTCTGCTGGCTTGACGGGCTAAACACAGATTCACATTTACCTATGGGACCTCTATATGTGTAATTATAACTACTGTACTCTTTGACAGCTATTGCAATCAAGGGTCTCAGAGTGGAGTGTTTCCCTCCAGCTGCTCGGCCAACACACAATGAGTTCTGCTCATGAATGGTGTTTAGCTACTTGAATTAAAATGGAACACACGCTGCAGGCAGCTGGATAGATGGACACAGAATGGCCATAATAAGAGGAAAGATTTCTAGAAGCACAAATATTTATTCACCTTGGTGATTACAGCAGTCCGGACACTGTTAGGTTAATGTGGAACGGACGGCGAGCGGCCCTTTCTACCTTGAGAGAATCAGAGAGAGAGGAGGGGGGCGGATAACAGCAGTGGGGTCCTCCAGGCAGTCTGTGATCCCATTTAGTACGCACCCTCTGGTGACTCCTCCAACTAAAAGAGCCCCAGATGGGAAGGCTTTGACCTTGTTTTGAACTCTTTCCTCACTGCCAAGAGGTAATGTGGTTGCTCAGATAGTTTACATTTCCCAACTCAATGCCTCACTAAATGGGGGCCCTCACAGAAGAAAGGATTGAAAAATGCGTCATGTAGACTGACTCTGCTTGACACCCAGTTTGACATAAATGATTTCATAATACGAAGATCATTTTAAAATACTTCATGAATGAGGGGCACATTCTTGAGTTCTTCACTCATATGAATTTGCTTTTCAATCACAGGGTAGAAAATATAAAAAAAATCATGAAAAAGCTGTCTGGTCCTTTCGTGTTAACGAGCCAGTGTTACAGAGTGAGGCAAAAAAAAAAAAAAAAAAAAAAAAATCTAACATTAGAAAGTGAGCATCAAAGGAGGAAATACAGTGATCATTAAAAGCACTACTTCAAATTCACCTTCTTAAGTTCTTAAGACTAAACCTTTACTGGCTCTCAATTAGAGGCACTTTATAAGGCAATTAGAACGAAAAGGACAGTGAGTGGGAGCGTTTCAGCACCCACAGCTGACCATAACAACTAATTCAGTCTTACGTTAACTAAAAATATTAGTGTGTGAAATTACTGGAACTTCGTTACTACCCCGACGCATCAAAGGGAAGACAGCAGTATCATGCTGGAGCTGGTATCTGCAGAGCTTCATCATTATTTTACAACATGGTCATACTGTGAGTTTCATATGTAAAACCATTCGGCCACTGTGCCCTCATTCTATCAGTTATTTAATCACAGATTAGATATAAGCCTTGCCACGGATCATGGGTGAAGATTCTGGACTTTTAACACTGCACATATAAGCATCTTGAGCAAGAGTCCACAACTTGAGTGTTACCTCAACATTTTTCTGTGTGATTATGGAGGAAAAACCGCTCAGGAGCCTCATTGTGAGACAGCAAGTGGTGCCATGTGGTGCTGTGCCTCACTGCTGTCTCAGAAGCACAAAAGGCAGGAGGCTGAACACGAAAGATGGGGCTCAGCCAGGAAAAACCTGCTGGGCATAAAACACACACAGTAGTCATGCAAATGCAGACAATTTGTTATGGCTCTCCTGGCGAACTGCTCAGAGACGTTTGCGTTTTGTATTATGAGACTGGGATTTTCTTCAGGTTGTAATAAGGATAAAAAGGCAAAGACTCACAGGCAAAAATAGAAGCAAGACAGTGTCCATCCATCACTGTGACTGTCTGAAGAGCCTGATCGAGTGTGTGTGTGTGTGTGTGTGTGTGTGTGTGTGCGTTGATGCACTCCTCTACCTCAGCAAGAGGAGCCAGAATGTGAGTGGGCAACCTGTGATGTGACTTTTCAAACAGACGCACAAATGAGTGCGCTCTCTCACTCACACACACACACACACACACACAGTTCAGCCACTGAGCTCAAGGAGCTAAATACCAATGCTGTCAAGAAGAAATTTACCTCTAAGGCTAGTAAACAAATAGACAAACAGAAAGACGTCCAAACAAACACAACATCCAGATCTCATTCTAGCACAGCGGCTAAATGAATTGGTTGTGCTGCACAGATGTGTCTCTGTGTTTGTGTGTGTGTGTGTGCCCTTCGTTGCTGCATCTTCATATGCATCTGCCCAAACAGTGATTGCCAGAGAACGCTTAATGGATCATTTTCTTCTTCTTCCACGAGAGCCTTCCTCTCTCTTCACATGAGCCCCACCGCTGCTCTGATCAGTTTAATAGCTTTTTTGCATCCTCCTCTGTCTCCTCCCATTTTGTAAATATGATGAATCACCTGCTGGTTACCCAGCAATCTATTATCTTTCCTGAATACCAATGGGCCATCAGAGATGAATTGGCCCAAGGCTGACACTGCTTTTGAGGATTGGGAGATGTTCTACTAAGCTGAAACTGTTTTAAACGAATGTTGAGCAAAACAACACACACACACACACACACAAAGATGCAAAGACAGATGCTTCAGCAGTTTGCAGTAAAAAGGTGAGAGTGGAAATATTTCATTGAATTGAACATTGAATGAGCAGAACTCTATCGCTTTATAATACAATGTGTTTTTTGAGGGCATACATTGGTGTGTGTGTGTGTGTGTGTGTGTGTGAGTGTGTATACGTTTGTGTGTGTGCAAAGGTCATGCCTCTCATCTCTAAGTGGGCCTCAGTGAGAAGGAGTGAGTGGCAGTACTCATCAATATTAACTCATGCCCTTCCTTTCATCCTCATCATAAATCACAGACACACACACACTAACACAGGTATGGGGATGAGTTCCTTTTTGTGTGTGTGCGCGTTCATGTATCTGTGTTTGAGAGTGAGAAATATTGATTGAACGATTGATCAACAGCAAATCAAAGAAAGTTAAATGCACTAAAAATGCATGTGATCCGATATTAGAAGTAATTTATCAATGTGATACAAGTTATACAAAAGAACTAAAACCAGCCAACAGATACTGTAGCTGATAGATGTGATGACGTAGGTGTTGACACACGGAGCGCCTTACGTATCTCACCATCACAACACCTTCTGAATGTCAGCAGCACGGTGAGGGAGAGACAGGAATAGACAGTGAGAGGAAGGGGTGACAGAGGTTAACAGAAGTAAATGGTTAGCAAAACTACATGAAGTTGGGAGGAGAGAAATAAGGAAGACAAAAATCGGAAAACCACGTTTGTCGTTTGTGCCAAGTGCGAGTGTTTGCATGTGCTTATACAGGCAGAGATGCAAAGTGAGAGGAACGGAAGAGAGAATCAACAAATGGAAATCCTTTGATCAGAACATGACAACAGCAGCCAAGCCAAGAGATTGAAGAACAACAAAAAGATGTCACAGACAATTACCGCAAAGATGGCTCCATCCAGTGTAATTCCCGTTGTGTTTTGCTCAGGCGACGCATAACACTTAAAATCCACTGTCATCTCATCTCATGCTTTTCATCTTCCAAACACCAGAGGGTGAAAACAAACACATGGGAAATAGTCATTTTTCCATTTACAGTGCAGCTATTATGCCCAGCAGGAAAATAGGGGTCTTTATGAAACATATTTGACAGACACAGGCTTTTGTGTGTGCGTGCATATATATATATATGTGTATGTGTATGTGTGGGCCAATTTGTGTGTGACAGGTTAGGCCTTTTATTCAAGAGAAGTCACATTATCTGGAGGGAATGTGAAGTGTGATACACTTAATGGTCTAAAAATATTATTAAAATTTCTAGTGAGGCCGGAAAAAATATGTAAGATAACATGGTTCTGACCTCTAATTCATATCCAGATTGAAAGAAAAAAAAAAAAAAACAACAGCAAAAAACAAAAAAACCAAAAAAACCAAAACAAAACAAGCACTTCCTCCTTGTCCACAAAAATTTTATAAAGCAGTCTTCCTCTGGCTGTTACTTTAATGACACTTGAACCAGAGAAAACACTGCATCATGTTGTAGGAGGATATAACTCGACAATCTTCAGGGTTGGTTGTCTGTAAACCTGCAAAAAAACAAACAAACAAACAAACAAAAAAAAAAACACTTTCGGATTAACCCATCTTCCTTAAAACAACTGCAGGGCCACAAATTTCATTCAAATGAGTTGAGTGCAGCTACAGACGCCATACGATTCCTATGATGCTGTCTCATCGGCTCGTTCTACTTTACAACTAAAAGTTTCTGTGCACCTACAGTTCATGGGTGTTTTCTGCGACTGGCGCTGGGTCCGAAAATATTTGGGGTGTGATTGGTTTTTAAAAAACTCATTTATATTGAAATACCACAACTCCCTCTGTTGGCTTCAATTTGTATTTGACTGGTGTAAATTTCTCATCAAGACTGTTTTGATTTGCCTCATCGTCATCATTGACCTTCTCATGTGATTGGCTCATGATAACAGTCTCGCAACACAAAGTTTAGGAAAACTGCATTTTCACAATAAAACTACCCAGTTGTATCTTTTGGTCATTTTTAATCTTATTCCTGAACTACTTTGGTCTTGGATATATCTGTTCTGCTGCTCTTTCATATCACACAATGCCAGCTGGGATTGGCTGCAGCCCAACGCCCCCCAGGCCCCCGAAAAATGAAATGATGCAACAGGCAGGTTCCTCAAGGAGCACTTATAACACTTCACAGGGGCCACAAATGTGCACACTGGTGAATACCCTTCAGCATTTGGGTCATTGCTGGAGATTAAAGAAAAATTAGAAAATGGAAAACCAATTCTGTGGTGAAGAACTCTAACATGGATCTGTGCAGATACTGTCAAGAGATGTGAAATTGCATTTAGCATCTGTTCAACTGGCTGACAACAATGCTGTTAAAATAAAATGAAATAGCAGTGATTAACTCAAATACAGCATGACAAGAAAAAATAGATTTTTCTGCCGAATCAGTTGCAAGAGAATCAAACAAGCTGATTTTCCTTTTATATACAGCTTCACTTTGTGACAGTGATCCACTCATAGCACTCCTGTGATGTCTTCTCAAGTCATTTAGGAAGAAGTTTAAAATTGAAAACATATTCAAAAACTAGAGACTGAGTCAGAAGCCAACCAAATTAAGATGAGTCCTTAAGCATTCAAATGAAGAAATTAAATTTTGCACCACTTCTTTCAGTCCATTACTTCAGTGCATCTGGTTTAAAGACAACATTCAGTGAGTGTGCGTGGCAGACATCAAACACTGATTTTAACTGGCTGACTCTGGTCTCACTAGTTTCTTTCACTTCCTGCCCTAAGCCCTCTTTTTTTTCAGAGCTTTTCCTATTTCAGCTATTCTCAGTAAACTCATAACAGAGAATTTAGATGAACTCCAACACAGTCAGTCAGAGAAAATACTGTGAATATCAGCCCAGATACTTTGTGGAACTTGTTAAGTAGTTGGCTTAACTGGGTGAAATAAGAACCATTAAATTCAACAGGCCGCTTTGAACCTCTCAATCGGTGGAGCTGCCATCTTTAAAGCTCGCAGGGGCCAGATTCCTGACGTTATGTAAAGCACGGATTGCATGGAAAAACACCAACTGAGCATCTGTATCTACACTTACTCTTTGCTACTGCTTCGTCGTCATTATTCAAGTAACAGCTACATTTTAAACACTCAGATTACAGAATTAATACTAACTGGTGAATAAGAAATTCTGCACCAGTAAAGGTACCTGGAAATGGGAAAGTTTGAGAGTAATCTGTTGTTGTGCTATTACTCTGAACCAAACAATGCATCCTGATGCCAGGAAAACCATTTAGGGCCCCATCAGAGTCATCTGGCACTTCCACTATCACGGTAACATAGATAAACGTAGGCCTGCTGCAATGTAAATCTCCCTTGCCTTGCCAGGGTCTCAGATATCATTTCACTCTATTTTCCTCAGTCTGGCCATTAAGAAGATATAGAACCATGCAAAATGTCAGAAATAAAGATGATAGCATGGGGCTAGTATTGAGCTTCTCAAGTCATCTGCAAGATGAGTGAGGCGTTTGATGAAAGCGGCGCGCTAAGAAGAAGAATTGCTGCATGCGAGGAAGTTGGAAATATATGGACAGGTTGGCAAATCAATGTGCATATGTGTCAGGGAGGGTGAGTAAGTGAGGGGGGGTTTACATTGTAGCAGGGTCTATTAGCAGTCTATCTGATCACAGCGCCCACCTTGGACATAAAGAGTGATATGGAATACTGATGAATGAAATTTTTCTTACGTGTGTGTTGATACACACGTGCCTTTTTAATCATCACTGCTTTAACGTCCTTTCAATAAACAACAACACCATGTAGCGGAAAGTTGCTCAACGCCAGCACATAGCTAGTCGAGAGCAGGCTGGTGTTGTGGTACTAAAAGCATCTTTTCCTACCTCCCCACCATCAAACTATCATTTAGATAAGAAACAGAGACAAGGAGACTCTCTTTCCTGGCCAGTAAAAAAAAAAAAAAAAAAAAAAAAGAAAACATCTGAGAGATATACTATGAGAGACTGTTGGAAAAGCTTTTGCGCACTAAGGAAACCTTGTGAACTCACACACCCACATAAACACCAGCCCTCCATCCTCTCCTCATCAATGGAGGTCATCACAAAGAAAACAGACCTCTCCCGTAAATTCTCTGACATTCCCAGTTGTATTTTTGAGTCTGTGTGAAACAAGATAGCACAAATGCTACGCTGTTCCGTAACCAAGACGATATCATTTAGGAAATGTTTCTATGCACAAATACAACCACAAAACAAGGCCACCATTAAGTGGGGTGTCCAATTCTACTATCTAGCTAACATGACGCCATAGTGCTGCCGTTTGTGGTGAGACCAGATTTGGTACAATCTGCAATCAAACATCGAACTTTTGTGTGTGCCATTTAATCAGTTATCAAATTAAAATATTAGTCCTTCAGATGTCATTGATCAGTTGGAGTTTGGAACCGACAGCGTGGGCTATTTTATTTAGTTTGTTCTTTGTTTATGTCTAAGGTTGAATAATGGAATGCTGAAAAACCCAGTTATACTGCTAGAACTGTAACTGTATATAATAAGGAGGAAGCTAGTTTCTGTTAGTGGTCCATGGAGGGCAGATATACGACCCATGGCACATTACCAAAATGACAAAGATTGTTAACATGCCAGCAGAGTGAGCCTTGCCCACTGGGAATGAACCAAGAAAAAGACTTCTCTTTTTTCCCCATTTTTGAGTCTGCACCTGACTTTTGCTCCCAAAGACTTTTCAAGTTTTTTGTGGCATTTGACAACACGCTGCCCTTCATGACCTCTTCCAGAGAGAGCTCAGCGAAGTGATTAAAACTAGATTTATATTTCTCCATTGACTGACCAGCGAAAGTTAACAACGGCTGCACGCCCACCAAAGACTGCCACAGAAAAAGAAACACTGGCGCAGACGAGCGCTGCAGGAAGACTTCTTCTCCTGTAAGAGAGACACTTGGCAGAACCAATGACGCCTGCGGGAGCAGTAGATCGTCACTGATCATCCCGCCAGCTCCACCGGGTTCTAACTGAGAGAGTCTCAACACCAACAAAAGTAGGCAAAGTCTTTTCCTGCTCATTGCGGAGTCGATGTGCAACTAAATCATTAGCTTTATTTTGATTCATAGGAAGCGCTCATAATAAGCAACAGTCATTTAAATACCCCCCCCCACCCTCATTACTAATCATAACATTAGACATTCACATCAGCTGCTGAATGACATTATTTATTGGTGGCATTCAACTTTGTTGTGTCATATATTCTGTCATCACATTTCACCTTGTTAGTTATCAAGAAATTGTCGCAAAAACTTTAACCCAGTCATTTCCTGTGTGTTACTTTGAGGTAAAGGTCTGAGGTCACTTTAATAGAGTGTTCTCGACTTCCAATAGCAGTCTGATTTACTGAGTCCAATATAAATCCAATAATTATAAGGTTGAATCAAACCTCGCTCTTAAAGGAGCTGGTGCCCCATAAATTTATGAGAATATAAAATTGCGCAGCTCCATTTTTTCCAAGTTGCATATGAGCTCCGCGGTGTCATAAAGGTTGTATTGCTCGAGCGGTTATGTATGAAGGTTTAAGCTATGACCCGAGTCCGGTGTTACCTGATTTGCCTGACTCCTGTGTCAAGCCTTTAAAACCATAAAACAGGACTAACTTCAAGCGAAAACATTTATATATACATCTGATTTTTGCCAACTTGTGATTTAACAGAGCACAATGATGTACAGGGCCATGTGGGATCGAATACTTTAATAACTTTTCAGACAGAAAGGAATGGAATACACAGTTTAATGCAGTAGTTGTGTGTTTTGTATGTTGGTGGCGGAGCTACCCTTGTTTTTA
Source organism: Echeneis naucrates (assembly GCF_900963305.1). NCBI lineage: Eukaryota > Metazoa > Chordata > Actinopteri > Carangiformes > Echeneidae > Echeneis > Echeneis naucrates. The sequence goes on along the minus strand of NC_042523.1, from coordinate 17,271,110 downwards.
TACTTCAAATAAGACACTATGATGAATGGAGAGATTATGGCAATTAGAACAGAGCATGCGGCGACCCCATTCTCAGCGCCTCGGTATAATGATCCCAGTGTTGTTTATGATTTCACTACTGTTTTTATGACATACTGTTTTCTTTGATTGCACCCAGCAGAGCTTACAGATTGTTTCTAACCTACCCTGACTGAGTCACACAATGACTGCCACCCAATTACACTGCATCAGAAATGGCCCAGGTTCCCATCTTTAAGTGCATTTAGGGACAAGATTTATTCTCAAAGTTGCACACAGCAGCGTAACAGGCAATGTGGCAGTAAGGTCAAACATAAGTAATCTGACTGTTATATTCATCCAACTTAACGGGAATAAAGATGTGACGATAAATAACAATATTTTTTGGTCTACAAAACCAAAACAAAAACTAATTCATGATCATGACCACCAAATTTTGGCCTGAACACCAAACCACAGAGAGACAAAACAGGACAACAACTCAAGGAGATTCTGACTGCGAGAGTTCAGACCAACTCAATCAGCCTTCAAAGACTATCAGGCACAGCCAAGATTTAAATGCAATCTGTGTCAGTCGAAAATACATAAACCGTATTGATTTGTGAATGATTCAGCAGAGGTACAATCTATATTAACTCTAGATGACAGATTATGTTATGCATCACTGCAAGATTCAACAATAGTCAATGACAGCATACGACACTACACGTTATCATCATAAATTCCACAGAATAGGAAAAAAAAAACAACAAAAAAACAAACTCACCTTAGTTTTAGATGTGAAATAGATACAAACAAGTATTATCACACATATCACAAGTCACATTTAACACCATGGCAACACATCGTCATGTCTTTCAACTTTAGCACCACAAATCAGATATAACCACCTCTTACCTGCAAATCCTTTCCTCTAAATTTCCTCATCACTGTCTATCTATCGCCATCACAAACTCTTCAAACATTTTGTTTAGGTTTTTTTCATTGCACAGACACAGTCATCACACAGGGGGTACACAGAAGTACTTAGTGTGGACACACACACACACACACACACACATATATATATATATATATGAAATGGTCGGTTATGCTAATTCACATGCAAATTTTTTTCGTATATGCCAAGGAATGAAGATAGGAAATAGCAGGCCCAGTGGAATGCTTTTGTCTTCTTTATGTGCCTCTGCATGGTGCATACACACATAAATATATACAGGTGCAAGAACGAGAGCACATCTAAAACACCACATCTAAGGTACAGAGACAGTACATATCTATATACTACAAAAGAGACAGGCATACAGGTGTGCATGGGCGAACAGGAAACAACAAAGGAAGATTGACAGCAGAGGATATATGGATGTGTGACCCTGAAGGAAGAAAATGGATTGTATTCCTCTGTGAATAGGGGGAAAAAAATGATGGGAACCAGGGACTTTTATGATCCGTTCATGCTTCCTGAATACTAGAATGGAGAGGAAGTAGCCAAGGTCAGAGGCAGAATTCTCTATTCTAATTTGGAGCGTTGCTCAACACCCGGAGCAAGAGTCAGGGATTAATTTAGAGATCCATTCACCACGCCTGGGCAAGGGTGCGTGTGTGTGTGGTGGTCGGGGGGGGGCTGAGGGGTTGGCTAAGGGGGTGGACAGCAAAACATGGCAAAGAATAAAGGCGCAAAGGAAGGGAGACAGAGTCTGAGGCGATAAGGGATAGGGCAGAAACCAGAGAAGTGGAGAGACAGGATGAGACAGATAGAAGAAGTAGACAAGACCGAAGAAGAGGCATAAAGAGAGACTAGCCGAGGGAGAGAGGCCCGCAGAGAGAGCAGAAAGTTCAGATACAGCAGATTAATTCTCCAAACACTTCTTATGGCTGTGTGTTTATGTGTGTGGAGACAAACTCCGGACAGGAAAAACAGAAATAAACAAACTGATAAAGGAAGATAAACTAAATGCCCAAACATACAGAGGACAGGCAGGCGTTCTGCCCCATGAAATGACCAAAGACAGCAATGTGTTTGTCCATCCTTCATTACTTTCTGACCTTGATGGTATCACTGTGAGTCTAAGCCTTCTCCCCGTGTGTTTTAACCGAGGACATAGATCTTTAAAACTGGGTTGTAAAAATGTACATAAACACACAGTTTCACTTGTAAATAGTCGACTTAATTTCCTAAAACAGCTGGGCACCGGAGCTTTCAGCAAAATTTAGTCAAACAGGAATAAATTGTGAATTTGTTCAGGACAATTCTTAGTCATGGATGAGTATTTGGCAGCAGCAGGAGGCAGGACTGACTCAAAATACAACACTAGCTGTGTGCATGAAAATAAAGGAACGAGTGCAGACATACACATCTTTCCTCAGGACGTTAATGCTGAGGGTCTTTCAGTTAGTCTATTAAACGGAGGAGCATGCAATAACACTTTTGTGAAACACACAATATTAAACAATCAGTGTTGGCTCTGGTCTTCTTTTATGATTTATTAACAATGATAAAATATCCTTTAACATATACATTCCCAGTTTTGTCTCCTCTAAAAAAAATAAATAAATAAATAAATCTAATTTTCATCGCTAGCTGACAGTGTTAACATTTTGTATCACGTTGTTTGAACTCCTCACCAAAGCTATGTGAAATCATAAAACTCATTAAGTTTTTTTTTTTTATGGTTGCGTCAATCTTTCAAATGGAGGTAGTCTATATTCTATATTGTATTTATCACAGTGAGAATTTCCAATAACTTAACCACTTGTCATTGGGTGGTAGAAAAATGAATGCAATTACAAAGAGAGACAAAGGTTTCAAACAGGGTTGGAGTGGCTATTGAGCAAAACATGCAAGAGCCCGTCAGTCAGCTGCATCAGTGAGACGACAGAATGTCAAAAAAATCCATCAGGTTTTTTACCCAACCTGTCACTCTCTTAACTGGGCCTCTCTGTGAGCCTGTGAGTGCATCCCCTCTTTTCTCACTAAAAATAAATAAAAATAATCCTGCCTTCACATTATAACAAGGCCACCTGATGTGTATTGTGCATCCCAGCCATTTGCACTGCTTAGCAGTGAGCAGAAATAGATGCAGCATGTGATCGTAGTTCTGCGTGGGAGGAGGCTGATGGACTATTAATTTTCCAATCACTGGAGGTGTCTATTCACTCATGTGTGGCGACAAAAACATGGGGTGGGAAACAACAAACTTGGAAATTGCATTACACAGTTTGATTTATAAGTTGATGTGACTCCGAGGGCTAGAAGATATCTAAATTCATTTTACTCATGAGCAAGATAACGTTTAGTTATTGTCATCAAACTCTGTCAGACCTTGAAGTCCTATTTAGAAACATTTATACTGTTTCAGGAGCCCTGTGTGACAGTGGGACCTGAGTCAGCTTTTGTTCACAACTGGTGGACATCTAAAGAACCTTGTTAAATACATTGATATAATACCATAAGGAGAAGCCCTGTATTGTTGTATTGATTTTGTTGCTGTGCTTGCTAGTTAACATCCCCGGTGGTCCATTTGTTAAAGTTTAATGAGATAAGGAGGTAAAACATTACAGTAAAATCATTTGAAAATGTCCCTAAAGTGAGACGGATGCAACGGGACATGGTATGGCAAGATATGATGCTATGTTATGATGATAAAAAATAGCACCTTCAAGTTTTGCAAGGAAACCCAAATTTCCTTTCACAAAAACAAATGAAAAGAAACAGCTGAATCTTTCTCCCCTCTTATACAATGACATTACAATGCACTCGCTCATCAGGAGGTAGATGAGCAAGTGAAGGGTGTCACACAGAGTTTGTTGCCATTTCAATCATAAACACACTCCAGGACAAGTAGATATGGATCTAACTACATTCAAGGCATTTAAATAAGTGCAGCTTTCACCAGTTTCCCTCAGACAACTCTGTAAAACCACTGTAAGCAAAGGCTAGAGTTCAACCACTGAGTTGGCATTCAAAGAGAGCAGACTGACTTGAAAAAATAACACCATTATGATCCCCTTCCACCGGCCATATCAGTGCTCTTATGGGGGGAAAAAAGGTCCAAAATCATCGTGTAAGCGAAGGTGTGGCATGATCCTGAAAATCAGACAGTCTGGACAGCGAACATAAAGAGTGGCTATGCATATTTTCTCACTGTTTATGATCTGACAGAAAACAGGCCAATGTCAAACACAGAATCCTAACTGGACCAGAAAGTGAGAATTCTTCCAACAACGAAAATGTTTTGACACACCCTGGGTAACTATGATTTACATCCTTCATGAAATTGTAAAAAAAAAAAACAAAACAAAAACAAAAACAAAACATTGGATGATTTCATATGATGGCAATTTTCATATTCAACGAGTCAACATCAGTTTGCTCATACAAACATTTGCAAGTCTTTCTTCCAGGTCAAGAGGCAATGTGGGGGATTATATCTCAGCTCCCAGAGAACTGACAGGAATGGTGAAAGAGTAGCAGTAATTTTTCAAATGATCCAATAGGATGCAAGTACCTACTGTTCTTCATTGTTCTCAACACAAAAGACCCATTTTCACCACTGTCTGCAACCATTCAAAGACTATTTTTATAGCTGACACCAGGCCTGGGTGATAAAACTATTTCCAAAACGACTTCTGTCAGTAACAATTCTAGATTTTGGGCATAATTCAATATCAATCAGCAGATATGAACAAATCAGCAAGCAGCCAATGGCCGTCTTTTCTGACTGGCATGTAGGAGACGTGTTTGAAATGCAGCGGGTTGCAGCCATCAGTAGAAAAGTTGAAGAGAGTTGGCAAAGAGGAGAGACGTGAGTGGGAGAGGAGCAGAGGCTAACGACAATGAAGATGACTGTCAGAGCAAACAGGTGTTACCATCAGCAACCGACAGTGTTGGAAAAAAAAAAAGGTCATACAACCTCAATTGAGCGGACCTGGTTCGCTGATTTGAAATGTGTCAAGGAGCAGTCTGAGCCGGTCTGCGAAATATGTCAGTGTTTGGTGCAACCAAGACGAAGAACGCAGCCAATCTCCTCGAAGCCTCCGACCGCACAGAGAATGAGAATGCGCCCAGAAGCAGCAGGTCGAGTTCATGTGCTATTGGTGTTAGTGCGGCTGTTGTTTTTTCACTGAAGGCTTGTTCCAGAGCCGTCGCAGTAAACATGCTTACCTTTGTGTGTACTTCAATGTGTCAGAGGGTGCGATCCGCTCGTTTAATTTTTTAGGGTTTTGCACTACCTCTACAAACATTTGAGATGATCACTTGGCAGGAATTTTATTCATACTATTAGTTAGCAAAGTGTACTTAAGTGGTATTAATAAGCTTTTCTACAAAATAAAAAAGGCGCGAACTGTTTACTTTTTTGCAGATATGAAAAAAGGAATAAATAATTATAAGAAGATTCTTGACGGGGGAAAGAGAGCTACTCTTAAATCTTCTCTTGCTCTTGTCAACCCTGCTGCTGTCTTGACCAGTTGAATGCATTTCATTCAATGTGAATGTGTAATGTCTGGAGTAAAAACTTAAAGAAAACATTTTGTGCTCAAATTTTGAAAAATATGTTACTCTTTGTTTTGGTTAGGAAATTATATTCTACAATATAACATTATAACTAAATCAACCTCTGGTTTCTTCAGCCTTCAGTCGGGATGCTCTGACAGTATCAGCAAAAAAGAAATATTGTGATAAATGTCAAACTCGATCAAATTTGAAAAACAGTAGTGTCATAGTCACTCAGCTCTGACATGATCTCCAATAATTTGTGATGGGTAATATCTTTTTGCACATTAGGTGGACAGTGTTAAGTGGAAATAGATACAAATAACATATGGGGGAGGAAAAGTATGTTTAAAAACCACGGCTGCCAATAATTGTTGGCCAAACTTCCTGGTGACGCTGCCTGCATTTTACAACACCTAATAAAAATTCAACATTTCAAAAATGGCCATTCGTTCAGCAACAGTTGCAGAAACCACTCTTTCCAAAGCCAAGCCAACAGCAGGAAACTCAGCGCCTGAATTTTGCATGACAAAGATAACGATCCTTTAAATAACTTGAGATACTAATTAACCCAACCATTTTTAGAGTAAGTGTGATGAGGATGGACAAGATAGAGACCGAAAAACATAGAAAGAAGAGATGGAGATAGAGAGGAAGAATTAGATTATTTACTTACATGCATTGGTGACAGCAAAGCTGTTGGCAGTCTCTATGTTGTCGACATGCGGGACCAGGTTAAAGGGCGCTTCCGTGGCATTAGGGCTGGTGTTGTGAAGGAAAATAGCGAGTCGAAATGCTGTATACTCCTGATCAGTATTCCTAATGAACAACCCGCCTAGAGTGAAGGACAAAAAGAGAGGGCATAGAGGAGAGGAAAATGATGGAGAGGAAAGGAGGTGAGTTATTGTAGGGCGGAGCGGGGCAGGATGAGAGTGTGGTGAGAAAGGGAGAAAGACAGGGACAAGGAGAGGAAGAGAAAACAGAGGAGGGGAGGGAGAGGAGAAAGCCAAGATCTTCATTAGCTTTGTTACAAAAGGTAATTTGTCTTTCAGCACATTCTTGTCCTCACACACACACACACACACACACACACACACACCAAACATGACCGCAGACACACTAACATACCCAGAGAGTGCTTTTCATTGATAAAATTGGCAAATGACAGAAAAAAAGAAAATGAGATAAAAAGAAAAGAGAAAAAACTCAGCTGACATGAATGGAGTCAAAGAGATAATGAGTTGGAGGGAATATAAAGAAAAACAGGTGGAAGGTCAGATCAAAAGGTGTCACTCGAATAAAGGTGGAGAAAGGGCCATGAAAAAGAAAAGAAGGGGAAGGTGAGTGCTTCGTGTCAGTTAGCTTAGAAAAAAGAAGATAATCCTTCAATATGGTGCATCTTCAGTGAGAGTGAGGGAAGACGGGAAAATATAAAACATCCTGTAGCAAATATGGAGTCCACAAAAGGAGGAAGATTAAAAAAAAAGCAAGATGTTAAGAGATATTACATATGTAGTGTAAACAAAAACTGCTATCTATGCTGAAATAAGGTGAAAATACATACAATGCAAGACCAGCACTTAAATCACTCAGTGCAGTGTAGGTTGTAAGTAGACATGGACAATCAAAGGTGAAAGATTAGCAGTAATTTTTCAAATGATCCAATAGGACGCAAGTACCTACTGTTCTTCATTGTTCTCAACACAAAAGACCCAAAATCAAAGTAACCACAGTGGGATTACAAACATTATGCAGAAAATGCAAAAAAAAATAAATAAATAAAATAAATAAATGAATAAAATAATAATAATAATAAAAACATCAAGTGTTTCAAAGCTGATATTAAAGCAAACGTATGTGTTCCCCACTAATACCTGAAACACCTTCAATGTAACTGCTCAATATTTGTCTCAATGAAATGATACTTTTTCCATGATGTCATACAGTATGCTGGGCTGAATTAAAGTGATGCGACCTAAGGTTAACTGAATCAGACTGAGCTAAAACTGGCTGGATTACACTGACAGGCTGTGAAGCCTTGACGTTGCATCGCGAGAGTGAGAGAGAGAGGAAACAGAAGGAGGGAGAAAAGATGACAAGGGAGGAGTTGCAAGGCAGAGCGCGTTGAACAGAGCAATCATTACTACAAAGCTGTCACTCATCTGGGTGTCTGCATGCGTGTCAGTCATGGACCTTACCTCGCCGCAAGCCTTTGAATCATCTTTGTATGGGAAAGCAAAGCCAAACACACTCATGCATATGCAAAGACAGCTTGACAAACTTAGGGGTAATGCACGAAAGACATTTTGATTGTCTTTTCTATTATTGTATAGTTTAATAAACACAAAGTTTCTGTTTTTTGGCAGAATTCCACTTCCACCTCAAAGCACATGCGCATTCAGAGACATGCCAGTGTCCCAGTATGCCACATTATTGCACCAGTTTCTACAACAAATTTCAAAACACACTCTCATCTGTGTCAGTTTCTCTCTCTCTGTCTCTATCTCTTTCTCTCTCTTGCTCTCCTAATCGCACACAAACACACACACATAAACAAAAAGAAACTGTTAGGGCCTCCAGTAAAATTACACTTGTTTGCAATGCAGAGATATGCAAATGACTCCTTAAGCGAACTGCTGGAGAGCTGAGAGACTGATCAAGTATGTATATTTGAGTGCTTAAGGAGGACGGCCAGTGGGCGAGAAGCAGTGTGACTGCATGTTCTTCTGCAAACGCCTTAATACAGCATGTATGTATGTCCATGTCCATGCAGTCAAGTTCACTGTGTGCACACATGTATGTATATTGTATAAAGATGTGCACGGGCATGCTGGACGCATGTACGGATGTCTATTTGCAGCTGCAGCATGCAGAATGTGTGCATGTTTATGACTGCATTTACATGTAGTGAAACGCAGTAGAAATGTGTGTCTGTGTGTGTGTTTGCCAGGCAGAAAATATTTAGAGTATTAAGTTTATTGGCAGCTGTAGGGAGACAGAGTCAAGGAGCTGAATTTCATTATAGGACCTCCCAGCTGCCCCCCCCCCCCCACCACCACCACCACAAGAAGTGATGCAGTGCATTCATTATCACACACATGCCTGCATGAATGTGTGTGTGAGGGAGAGAGAGAGAGAGAGAGAGAGAGAGAGAGGGAGAGCATGAGAAAGAAGAAGACAGACTTCATTTGTGCCTCATCTGCACTCAGGATACACCAACGAGAATCCAGATTTTGCCAACTTATAGGTTAAGCTGAAAGACATGCTTCTCCCACACAGGCACGAAGGGGGTAACTGAAAAGGGCAGGAAGAGAGAGAGAGAGATGGGTGTGTGTGTGTGTGTGTGTTTGGGGGGGGGGGGGGGGGGGTTGCTGCAGTGTCTAAACAGTGAAGAAGACTAGAAGGGAACAAAGCATGCTGAAACATTCATGAGCTCAGACCAGCCTTTAAAATACACGCAAATACAGCAAAAGGACAGACAGAGTGAAAGAGTTAGTGTGCATTTAGAAAGCCATGAGTCACAGCAGAGGTGCAACATTTCCTGGATTAAAACAAGAGGGAAGAGATGCACCACAACGAGAAATGCGTCTGTAGATGCACGTTCTTGAATTTATTGTGTTTAACATTAATTTCTCTGAGCAAACCTCCCTCTGTCTTTTCCCTCCTGGCTGACTGACGTCCACTAAAAGCCGCTGATGTTCAGCGTAGTGTGCCACATCTGAGTGTCTGTGCGTAAAAATCAGCAACCCTCCAACTCACCTATCTGCACTGAGCTGGGGAAAGCCCCCGTCGCCAGCCCCCAAAGGGCGGAATACACCCCGAGAAAGTGCCAAGAAAAAAGAATAATCCTCATTTTTTTCTATCCTTCAATCCCTTCAGAAACTGTTGAGAGACATCGAGAGAGATTGAGGGGGGTGGGAGGGGGGGGAGGGTGATGCGAAAGAGAGAGAGAGAAGAGGAGGAGGAGGAGGAGGAGGAGAAAATAAAAAGGCGTCAGAAAGAAATGGGGAATAAAGAAGAAAAAGATGAGTTTGTCTCCCGTTTCTGTCCAGATGTATTCCTACTCCATGGTGGGTTTGTTCTTCCCCCTGCAGTGTCCGCTCAGCAGAGCTGTGTGTCCGGCGCACATGCACAGACAGGCAGAGGGGAAGAGTGGGGAAAGTCGCTAGAATGAGGAGAGCTGGGAGAAGAGTCTGCATGGAGCAACTGGACATGCGCACCCTCTCTCTCTCTCTCTCTCTCCCATTCCCACACACTCTATTCCCCCCCTTCTCTCTCTCCATCTCAGTGAGATGATCCCCCCCCCCTCCTTCCCTGTGTGCTTCCCTTGCTGTGACGCTGGAGCTGGAGTTTATAGATAAAGATAGGATAGGAGACATGGATGGAAAAAAGCTTCCAAAACAAAGAGAACGCGTGGGCGTGCGTGCGTCTTCGTGCACACTGTTATTTGCCCCCACCCCCCCCCCCCCATCAGCATCCATTTGACAGCAGTTCTCTGGACCGTGTTGTTCATGTCACCACTCCCTAGCGCAATTGGCGATTAAAACAAAAACACGTGTTTGCACAAGACAAGAAGAAAGCACATGGACATCCTTCCTGAATCAAGACTTCTCTTTTTTTTTTTAAGGTGGGAGCAGCCAGACTCTTGATAAGTCCCGTCATCAGTGTTTGTGCAGACTGAAGTGAGGATGGGGCAGATAGAGACGTTCCGCCTGCTCCTTACTAATTGCATTACAAAGCCAATCCATCATGACGCATCGGTCCCGCTCCCTCTTCGGCCAAACCCGACTCTGACTCCGGGTCCAGGTTGACAGAGGCGGCGGGGGAGGGGGGGTGAGGGGGTGGGGGGGGGGGTACTCAGGTCGCCCACTGCTGCGGGGATCCCGCTAAAGTCATCGTTATTTCTACGTCACCACCTCACGAGCACAACACATCTGGCGGAGCAAAGAGATGCAGCAGGAAGAGAAACGGCAGCTTTCAGCAAAACGCCATAAAGCCCCATTTTAATGTGACGTTCCGCGCAGCTCACAACGAGGAAAAAGGGGGGATTCACATTCTGCCGGCTGATCCCAGGTCGGTAAAACTGACAGACGGTCTGAGAGCACAGTTTCATTTCTCCAGATGGCGAAACGAAAGGGATGCTTCACGGCTGTCCCGCTGAAAGATGCGGTCTGTCCACCTCTGAGGGGTTTTACCTGTCGTCCGCAGAACTCGGGGGCAAATCAAATAGATTTTTCACACTAAACCTTTCCTTTTTTTTTTTTTTTTTTTTCTTTCTTCTCATACACACACAGAACGGTCATTTAGTCAGAAGTGAGATTTGGACCCAGCGAGGCGCACAGTGACGGTCTCCTGTTTGATTTAAAGCAGATTTTATGAACCAAACAGGAGATAACACAACAACCCAACTAAAGATGATCTTCCATTTACAGAGCTCTGATGCACAGTGGTCTGGGGTAACAGACTGTGTTGGTGTGTGTACTGGGGCAGATGTTGGGCGGGAAAAGAACAGCCCGTGTCCAGCCCCCCCCCCCCTTCAGACTCTGTCCATGGTGCTGGAACAGGAGGCGCTCCTCACTGCGCTTCGCTGCCCTTCACTGTAACATCACACCGGGAGATTTCACTGATCGCCGCAGATTACCTGCCCCCTGATGGAAGATGTGCTAATTGGTGAAGTTGTGCAGGCTCCGGCTTCACCGGCCTCCATGTCACAGTAATGTCGGGGAAGAACATGCCAAAAAAAAAAAAAAAAAAAAATGACGTGTAGTAGAGATTAGTCGCTGATATTTCATTCTTGCACACTAAACATTGGTTTGTACTAAACCTCATCATGATGCCCACAGTCCACATGTACATGAATGGTACATGTGGATTTACACTAATATTTCACTATTGAGTGGAAATGCTTCTGAATACACAGAAATAAGTTGAATTCCCTGGACACTGGCACTGGCTGCAAATGCAGAGCCAACGATGATTCACTATATAGGCAATACGTGCAGCATTCAGTCCTGCAACATAAGATGTTGACTTGTCCTCAAACCTGATTAATCCACCATAGTCCCCCACAGAAACCTTTATTGGAGAGACTGTCCTGGTTGTGAAACATTAAGCTTGAAAAATTACAAATCCGCCATTCTTTACACAACAAGATAGCTTTAGATGCGCGTGCAAACTTTGTCAGGAATTTTGTTAAACTTGTCCGGTTGACCAGATTTAAGCCATCATATAGTTTGTTTTGATGGTCACAGTGATGCATTGTGGTTTATTTTTAGTTCACCACTGGCAGATGTAATATTCTGAACAAAATGTCATGTAAAGGGCGTTCATTCACTCAGTTCTCTTATTTATGGACGCTCACTGAAAGTGAGAATGACTTGTACAGCTCTGTCTTAGCAGTGAGGTTTCTCATACTTGCACAGGCCAACTTGGGACCAAAGGGTTTACGACAAATGTACTGAGCGTTGTGGCACAGTTACACATTTATTTTTTCCCCAACAGCATTATACAACAAATGGTACAAGGATGTTTTTAAACTCTAGCTTGCATGATTGAACTCACACAGCATGTTTGTGTTGCCTCTCCACGGGGATATTGTCTCCTTACAGATGGGTGAATTGTCATGTGTGACTTGGTGTTTAAAGGCAGTTTAATTAGGGTACTTCAGTGGCTTTTGGAAAACATGAATCATGAACATCCAGCCTTTTCATTTCTCAGTAATACATATGAGTAAGCATAATAGATACCTTTTGAATAATGTGATTTTGCATCAAACAAAGCAACCAAGAGAGTGATATTAGAACATAGCAGAATTCCTGTTCGTCGCTAACACTAACATAAACAGGCCTATATCAGCCATACAACACAAGATCAGCTGAGTGAATATTCTGTGTGCTCTCATAGACCTTCAGTTGAGAGTGAATGTGAATTTTTGGGGCATATCAGTGGTTGCCACGCCTGTCTCACAGCTAAAGGATCGTATAGCATTAAGGGAGTCTATTTGGAATGATATTACAATTTAAATCCGTATTTGTCCTTGCGAGGATTTGTGTGGGGGAAAAATAAAGTAATGAACAAAACAAGCAATCTTGGTTTACATACCAACACAAAAAATGTTTCCCAGCATTCTTCTTTTTTGTCTGTCTCCTGCTTGTCTTTTGTTAAAAACGTTATTGGGTGTATTGTGCAGCTGTAATTTCTGCGGAAAACTGACCATGAGTCCTTAATATATGCTGAAGGAATTTTATTTGAAAAATGTCAAAAATGTATTCATTTTTCAAGCCAACAAATATAAAAAAAAAAAAAAAAATTATATTTTGTGAATTTAAAATGTATAACGTTCCTATAAAAAATGCTTCTGCATGACTGCCGTCTTCTCATACACAGTTTAGCTGAATGTTTTGAAATGGGGGTTACAAGACTAAACTTCACTCACAGAATACACACACAGTAACACACATCTTTCTGCATACAGCTGATGTCACACTAGTGGAAAACTGCTCTCTCGCCACTATCTCACAGAATGTCTAATCTTTATATCTGTAGCCTATACATCGAAATCCATTCATCAATACATCCATGCTCCCAGGCGCTCTTTCTGTCTGCTGAATTGACCAAAGTCAATTACTTAGTTCACAGTCAATATACCAACCTGGTCATAAAGACACATCAACACAGAGTGCTACAGTCATGTGGTAATTGACACACTCATGTTAGCTTTGCACTCAAACCACATTGAGGGACAATTGGCATTCTAATAGTGATGCTGAGGAGGAACTCTCCACCTCTCCAGTTTTTTACTCTGCAACTTTACTTCATGTTGGTAAAGGTGTTTGATCAGACTAAGATTATCATCAATTTGGCAGGACAGCAGTACTTTTTTCTGAACAAATTAACAAGTCTAATAACAAGTCTCTCATGGCCAGAGTTCAAACATGACATGGACTGTTGGGCCCAACGTCAGCATCTCAACTGCCTTTAAAACTCTGCCGAACCTGGATCATGGCTGAGAGACTGCCTTTCACCGCCATGTCAGAAAGTGGAAAGAATCATGGTCAATTTGTCCACTAAAAAAACAGCCATTTTCATTTTAATCCACCAGTTAACTATTGTTATGTCGAACACAAAGGTTGGCCAGTCTGTGATTACATTTTGTTACTTTCATGTCATCAACCTTTAAATGAATTGCCAGTAAACTGAACTCAGGGTGAAATGTAAAAAGTATGGCAGACCACTGACTTTTCAGCCATCAAGTCAAATTTTTGTCAGCACTCTGACTTACCCATGAGCCCCTGTTACACTCCTTGTTTATGCTAAGCCAACACGCTGCATTTATACGGCATTTTATCAAAGGCAGTATAGAAGTTACCTCTCATTCATCCATTTTTCCACTCATACGTGCACACTGATGGCAGTGAGCTAACATGCACGGCACTTTCCTCGCCTTTGAAAGTTATTTGGGGCTTACTATTTTAAAGTCAGGAGGAGCCATGGATATTACTGCCGAACCCTGGCATTAGCCAACAAACCACCAACCACCTATTTATTATAAATTAGCATTCTAATACACCAAACTGAGGAATCCACATGAACGTGACAGCCTCTCTTACACTCAGCACAGTGTAGGTCAACACAAGACCGCCTGTCCAATCTTTCATCTACATCCCATCTATATCCCAGAGACAATAGTCAAAGATCTGGAGGGACAGAAACATCAGAAATGGTGTGCATGGTAGAAACCACCTTTAAATCATATATATTTTTTTCAAAAACTCAGCTATCTCGCTCTTACAGACGGTTGTCTTACACTCACAGGTGTCATGTTTTACCGGTACATTTTTATCAATCCCATTTGAAAGACTGCACGAATAACCCTCCCTTATCCACCATCATCTCTGGTTATTCATCCATCCATCCGTCTACTTCTTGTTCGCTGTACTCTGCCTGTGAAGACTCATCAGTCTCAACATTTTTCCCCTCCTTCCCATCACCCTCGTCATGCTCCTTTTCCTACAGCTCAGTCCTACACCTTAGCCATGTACCCTATGACTCATCCTTTTAAGTGTATCTTCCAGCATTAAATCCCTCTCTTAACCCTGCTGCATTTCCTTCAGCACATCATTAGCGTAATATCAGTGTCCACCAGCCCTCTCTGTATCTCCCTGCACCGTTATCACTTCATCTCCTTTTGCCTTCAAGCTTCTATGTCCTTCCAGCTCAATCTATAGTTCCAAGTGAAATTGCTTCTTCTTTCCTTATTCCTGATGAAGAAAATCTCTTTTTTGCATATTCCTGACACGCAAGCTCCCCCATACAACCTCCCAGCAGCTATCTTGTATCTTATTGGAAATAGACAAAAACAACAATCAGCAGATACAAATCAATTGATGCTGTTAAACTATAGGATTCCAGCTGGGGACTGATCACATTACTCTAAGTAAGGTGAGGATCAATGCAAGTCAATGGTGAACGCAGGCTTTTATAACATGCTGCAGCAACTGTTCAGCCTCTGTGACTTCAGGCTCATTTTGTCATTGAAAAGATGGATGGAATATTTCAAAAGTAATGAATGAACAGAAGGTGGGGAGCATGCAAAGGAGTCACGGGTGATGTTTTTCTCATTGTTATACAAATCCATGCTCTTCCTTGTTGTTCTTATTAAACTGCAAGTTTACTGCATCTTGCATTCGGAGTGGGTCTGGATGGCCCTTGTGTTTTTCTAAGAGTATTTACTAAATAATTTCAACTGAAATCGATAATTACAAAGTGCGGCAGCAGTTAATTAGAGCTTTTTCTTTCTATAATAGTGCACGGGTTTGCATGGCTGAAGCAACATCCATGTAGTTTCACAAATGTTTGAGGGGTTTTGAAGATTCTTGTGAAAAAACATTGATAATTGACGGATCTAGCACGCTCGTTAACGTAACAGACTCCAGTCAGTCTGCCGGACCTGTCAGATCGCAGCCCTCTGCACAAATAAACCGTGACTTGTAAATAAACAATATTATGGTTTGATTCGGTGACAAAGTGGCAGCATGCGACATCAATATGATGACTGGCAAGAATTAACTTCACACTAAATTGCAGGCAGCTGGAACTGCAGTGGCTAATAATACACAGATTAGGCCAGCACAGTTACACTCATTACCGTGTCAAAAAGACACAATTCATTGTTGTTTTCAAAGACTCACAATGTCCAGAAATGAAAAACACATGATTGACAAACGTATAAACAGTGGTAGTGCACTGATTTAGACACGCAAACGTGGATGTTGTTATAAACCTGAACATGCATAAACATTAGAAAACAACTACTGCACGAGATGATCACAGAGCGCTTGGATGCGTATGTTCAATACAATACGTGAAATGGAAATAATGATGAAAGATAACCGATCAATCAGGTCGAGTTTATTCACCAACTTCTCTACAATGAACGACAGTGAGATTTTTAATACCAAGTGCATTCCTTGTACAAAACCTATACTTTTAACAATTTTTTAGTCAGTGTGTGAAACTGCATGCGCACACACATACACAATCAAAGTCAACACTCCTGACATAATTCACAGATAAAGCCTGCTATTTGCTCAATGGATCTCTAACTGCATATTAGTGCATTCAGAGCGCTGTCCCTGCCAATGATGAACATTAATGCTAACAGCTACTCAGTGTGGTGAGATGAATACATTGTTTGTGTGGTGCAGATGGCATATGCACTGTAAATTACTAAGATTACACAATTAGGTATTTACATGGTCCAATGAATCTATATAAAGTTACTTTGGGTTTGTACATCCTACATATAAGTAGCATTCTTTTCAAGATTCCTAATATTCCTTTTCCTTGTCAGAAAATGACCTGCATGTTTTACACAGAATACTTTTTATCAATACTTTTGTATTTATGTGTAAAATTTCAAATGTTACACTTTTATTTCAACCCCTTCAATCCTCTACTTTTTTGCTGACCTTCATTATTTCGTCAATGTTTCGTCAATACATGGTATGCAAATAATAAATATTTAAGTTTGAAAATTGTTTCATTGTGTCTATAAAAACCGCCACGAGAGATCACATATTGTGCGCTCGCTGTGCTTCAGTCTGCACATGTCTTATTTCTTTGTTTTTGATAAATCCTTGAGGAGATGGTATGAAGGTGACAGGCTAATGACTTAGCTGGGCCAGTTGCCAAAACCATTAAACACCATCCGCGGGTGCCTGTCAGATAATGATTACCCGCTTCTGCAATGGTCCTGCATCTTCACACACCTTGTCTAACTGCTTCACTCTGGTTCTGGCAAGGCAGACTAAATACAGACTGCTTGACAGATCATAGACAGCCCTGTCCCTACAGGCTGGCAGATGGCTCTAAACTGCCCGGATAATATGAGTGTATGAGTACATATGCACACTGATACACAAATGCTTACCTATGTGTACAAATACAGATTTAAATAAATGCATATGCATTTGTGCGCACATGAAAAGGAAAAAAAAAAAAAATCGTCTGGCTTCATCTTTGGGTTTGCAGGTCCACATTCTGTACTTTAATGTGCTTTTTCCAACTGAATGCAAACAGAATCTCTCAGTCAGATCTGTGCCAGCTCCTTTCTCCTCTTCTCGGATCCTGCCACGGGTCAACGTAAAACATCTGGGAGTTCACACTGTGTGCGTGCATGTTTGCTCTCCCTGAGAGTGCACTCGATTTTCAGTCAGCCTGTACGTGAGCGTGTTGAGTGTGTGCTAGCTTTTCAGCAAGCCTGCCAGGCTAAGAGACCAACATCTGTGAGTTCAGATGTTTTCTAATGATATGCTAATGGTACTGGAGGGAGACAAGCACAGAGGCTAATGCAGCAGTCACAAACCTCTGCCTCCATCTCCCCATCTCTTTACCTCGCCACTAGTATGATGATCAACCCATCTTTTGCCTTCCTTGTCATACAGCTGACTATTCGAAACTCAAAACCTTTGAAAAGATTAAAATTGTGCAACTCGGACATTAACTTGCATTTCAAAATTGAACTCTTTAACACATTCAATATGTGGCCAAAAATACAAAATGGGGATTGTTTCTGTCATTAACACCGTTATGTCCCCAGGCGCTATGTCTATCTATTGAAATAAAAATTATGTGATGAACTCATTTCATATTGAGAGTTAATAACTTGCTGTTCTTCGCTCATCAAGTGTTTGCACTGTTCTTTTTATGATGGTAGTTTCACCTCTGATGATTTCACGAAAGATCCTAAAGTGAGATTTTAATCATTTAGATTACAAACAGGGATAAAGCTCAAAAGTGTAATTAATGTATTAATTTACAGGAGAGCAGAGGTAACAGATGAAAGTGATTGTTTCAAAGGTTTAGGGTTACGTTTTTAAAAACCTTCATTTATCTGATTTCAATATTTCCTTTCCCCTTAATACTCCTTGTTAGACGTTGTGTGAAATACTTCCCAGAGCCATTTAAATGCATCAAAGAGTAAAATTTTACTCGAAGCTCATCTTTCTTTCACACACAAACCATGTATTTGACCATCTCTGTTCCATTCGCCCACCCACTTCCCTCAGTTATAACCTGAGGTTTACCCGCAATCATGGCTTACAGCAGTGTGAGTGTGTGTGTGTGTGTGTGTGTGAGAGAGAGAGAGAGAGAGAGAGAGAAAGGGGAAGCACATGATCCCTGTGATGGGAAAGTGCATGTGGAGAATTGGCCTCAAAGAAATCATGGGGGTCTCCATCTTAAGGCTTTTGTGATATGGCTTGTATTCTCTTTCTCCGTGTGTGTGTGTTAACAATCATCCACCTTACCTCAACTGTGTGTAGACGCTTGACAATGATGAAATCGTAAATTATGCCTCTCTGATCCTTGCCGTCAAATAGATTCTCCTGTTTTTGTTCTTTTGTTTCTTTTCTACTTGCTTTGGATGAGTTTGCCAGTTTTGCACTGTTGGAGGTTTTCTGGTTCTGATTCTCCACCTCAACATCCTGTGTGACACAATATTTCCTCATAGTGCTGATAAGTAGCATCCTCATGAAAAACTATTTGTGTGACAGCACCTTCAGGTGATGCTTTGGTAGTTATTTAGGATTAACGAAAGCATATGCAAACCTACATCTTAAATAGCAAATGGTTACTGGATTTCTGAGGCAGAGGCGTCTGCCCCGATGCTCCACCTTACACTGCTGAACACAGATAAACCCTGTTTAGGCTGCTGGGGCAAAACCTTCATCACCCAATACAAACAGGAGTGTATACATTTGAAGTGATACACGGCATATACAGTGTTATATAGTTTTAGCCATGTTGCTGAACATTGCTGAACGTTTCTGCAGTGAAATCCCCTCCGACCTTTAACATGAACATTTACTGACTGAAAGAACATATCCTCACTCACACATACAAAAAAAGTGTTACCCACAGTCACACACAGCGACACATTAAAATATAACAATCAAAAAGGATGTGGAATAATGAGGACAACAATAAAATTCAACAATTCAGGCTCCCTTATTCTTTTACTAAATTATTATTAATGATCAATTTTACAAAATCATACTCCACTACATGGCATTTTACTCACATTGGACTCTGGCTTCTGATACACATTCACTATAATTGAGTTTGAATCCGGCTCCCCACATCAGCTACAGTCAGCTACCCACAGCAATCTAATCACAAACGGTAGCATACACATACATACACAAAGTATACAACTGACACATAATCACACACCCATACATTCATTTTAAATCAAACTAAATGGTGAATTTGCACTGGAACCAATGCTCTCATTGATTCTGCTGATACTGTTGTTGGTGTCGTTTTAGCTGTTTCTGTTGTTGTTTTTGAATGTCCCCCCGCCCCCTCCTGTCTTCCTTATCCTGCCTCTGTTCTCTCTTTCTATCCACTCCTGAGCCTCAGCCCGGTAGCTTTACCAATAAACCAATACCATAGCCAATAAAGTTAAACGCAGATGGCGACAGGAGGAGTATGTCAGACTCCTCTTTCGCAGAGTAAAACTGTTTCAGCACAACAAGGCGCCAGGAACATTCATACTGCCTACCCCAGCTGTCGAACAGGACGTGAAAAAAAAAAAAAAAAAGAAAGAAAATAAATAATTGAGTTTGAATGAAAACATGAATAATGAATTCGAAAGTTTTGGCCATAATTAAATCCCAGTCTGTTCAACAACGCTTTTGTATTTATAGACTGGTGTTTCTTAAAGCAGGTGTTCCATTTGTCAGCGTTTCTCCAAAATCAAAGCTTTGACTGACAGATGAAGGTAGAATTCCTTACAGAGGCACATGTATGTGCCTTTGGTAATGCTGTGTTGGTGATGTGATGAGCGTTTGGTTGAAAGCAGGTGCTCATGAATATTCAAAAGAAGGGAATTGGTCCAAGCATCTCCTTTTGAACCCAACAAACACTGCATGTGTGTGAGTTGTGAGAATATGAAAAATGTGGTGTTTGTGTCTATGCTGTAATTATGTCCACCTTCAGTTTTGAAAGAACAACCGCTCTGCACCATCTTTACTCAACTTTACTTACTGTTTCTAAGCAATGTTGCAGTCACTGCCATAGGTTATTTTCATTTCTCTTATGTCTGCAGCAAATGGCATTCATTGTTGAGTATTTTAACTCATGTCATCTGTAATGATGCCCTCTTACATATTTGCCAGTTTGATTTCATGTAGGTATTAAGGATTGATCAGCAAGATTTCCTTGCAACATTTCTTCAAATCAGTAGTTAAAAATTCCTCCTGCAAGCTGTTTACATGTATTTGGTGCAGTATACAGTATCAAAATGTTGGTATTTTCCCACCTATGTTTTTGGAATATTTACATGCATTTATGAATACAAATGCATTCATTAACTAGATACCTTATTCTCTGATTTCAGTGTTTTTTGTTTAGTAACTTGAATGTGTATTTAAAGTGTTTTAAGCTGTTGTTGTTTTTAATTCAGCGATCAACAACAAATGCATTTAACGTCAGGTGAATGCAAACCACCACAAAGTGTGTTAATATGAATAGAAAAATAGAATACAAAGTATATGGTTGTAAGTATTCATCTACATAAGACATTAAGTCATTGCCGCCACTTTGTCTTCGAGCCTAAATCACATAAGTGGTTAAATGGAGACTACCTGTGTGGTGACTGTACTCCAAATGAACTTGCATCTCCGACAATTCAACTTCTGCTGAGTCAGGATTGTTGAAAAATAAACATAATGAAGACGAAATGAGCCTCCAAGCGAGCCAACCCACCAATATAGAAGATGATTTACAGTGTCTCATTAATGGATAGTAAGCAGTTCGCTGAATGTGACAGTGTTTGTGTTGCAGTGTGTGTGTGTCTGAATGTGCTGATGGGAATGAAGACAAATGCAGTTTTCCCTCTCTTGCCATCCCCTTGTCTGGCTTGTTAGTGGAACACGGAAACAGAGCTGCTTCCTTAATCAACATGAATAATTGAATGCTTGTTTGTTTTCACTGCAAACAGCAGAAAATCATGTCTGCACCGCACAAATGACAACATGTACTAAATGTGCATGTGCAAGGCTCTTGGTGAGTCTGTCTGTGTGTGCACATTTCTTGCCTGGCAGTACTTTATTCATGAAAGCCAAGGTGTGAGTGTAATTCATTCATTCATTCATCTGCTACCCCTTATCTGTTTCCGGGTCATGGGGGGTGCTGGAGCCAATCCCAGCTCACACTGGGTGAGGGCGGGGCCACCCTGGACAGGTCGCCAGTCCATCACAGGGCCAACACACAGAGACAGACAGAGACCAACAACCACTCACACTCAGAGCTACGGACAATTTAGAGGATGTCTTTGGACGGTGGGAGGAAACCCACGCAGGCAGGGGGAGAACATGGAAACTCCACACAGAAAGGGCCCAGGGTCAGGAACCGAACCTGAGACTAACCACTATGCAGCCATGCTGCCTGTGAGTTTTTTTTTTCACCTTTGTATGAGATCTGTGACCATTCGCAGATGTGTGAATCTGTTTTAAAACAGTTTCTGAACTATTTGTGCTGCTATTTCTTTTACCCTCTACCTATTTTGTTATTATTTGGTCTGCTCTGAAAAGGGAAGAACACAGGGAAGGTTGTGTGTGTTAAAACTGGCATCCATACAAAGTAAATGTGCCAGCATGCTGTGCCTAATCCTCCCCTGGAAAGCTAAAGCTAACCTGTATGTAAGTGCATGTGAATATATTTCAGGTCTGCAAAATTTATCTGCAGAGCTTTTTCAACATCACGACATTGTGAAAGTGCTGGTAGGAGTGTGAGAAGTGTTTGCCAATAGTGCAAAGTACTCGAAGAGCACTTTGGGTGGGGTTTAGTAAGAAAGCTGTACCTGTCTCCTTTCATCTCTGCATCTCTGACTATTTTTTTTCTCTCTTTCTCCAGAGAATTTTGTCATTCTACCATTTGCCATAAAAGCTTTCTCTCTATATGTCTCTTTTCATCTCTTCATTTATGTCATTTGTCTTGACATCTCTGCCTCTTTCCTCAGCTCCTTGTTCCCCACCCTCCCTCCACCTCTGATTTTAGCGCTGCAACGGAAACTCTCTTCCTGAGAAGCAGCCGTTATGTGCTGTTAATGGCATTTATATCACTGAAACCAGGTTGTTTTGAGTTTTTCCACAAATCTTAGCCCTTTTTAAAAGATGCAAAAGGGTGGAAAGAGGAGCAGCAATACACATCATCATACAATAGGTGCGTTTTCTCTTTTTGTGTACATTAATCTGGACTCAGGTTAAATTCTTCATGTTTGGGATAAAAAACAATTGTCAGGGCAGGTTTTATTTTTGCATTCTAATTTCCTTTCACAATGTGGCTCAAGTGTGCAAGATACATTCATAGCAACGCAGCACTGTACATCATATCCATGAAATTTCCAGTAACCTCTTGTTTAATTTAGAGGCATAGGTTCAGTGGGCGATAGATGAATGCCGAGGTGAAACTTAGCTAAACGTAGTCCAGTGTGTACATGTTTGAACGAAAGACAACTAAATGCACAATGAGCGGTAGAAATCTGAGGATGCTAGCAAACCAAAATGCACAGCTTGTATTTTTAATACATCAGCACTTTATCATAGAATCTCCTCTGATCTCCTCCTGGTTGTTGACTCACTGGCCCACCTTCATGTAATCGACAGGACAAACAAGCCACAGAGGGAGACACCAGATGGACGACAGAAAAAAACGTCTTCGAGGAAAGCGTTTGGTTAAACTCGCACAATATAACACAATATACAATGTAAAAACTGGCAACAATAAGCTGTCCCATATCATCTCACTAAGTTTTAGACAAGGCCCAATTTTTGTCTCTGGAACTTCACCAAAAGCTTTCAGTAAGTTTGTGTCAGCTACCGTATCAAATTAACTAGAATAAAGACTAGAATGACTAGAATGCATAACTCAAGTGAAGGAAGGGGGACAGATTAGGTTTATTTATAGGCTGTGGGCAGAGGAGGACAGAGTACACACAGAGTACACAACTTCACTACTTCAGTAAAAGTACAGATACTCCTTGTCAAATATTACTCCAATACAAGCAAAAGTAGCCTAGTCAAAATATCACTTAAGTAAAAGTATAAAAAATGCCTGAGGAAATACAGGAAAGGAAAGTAGCTTTATTGTCATTATACAATACACTGATGTGATTCTGCTACAGACATGTTTATAGCTCAAACATACCTTCAGCTAAAGAGGCCCTAAAGAACCGGTCTGTGGAGGGATCTGGTCCAGTCTGGTCAGGTCCAAACAACAAAGCTGCAGTCAGGTAACAGAGAGAGAGACACGGGAGGGTCCTGCCTGCTGCCCCGGGGTGGGGGGCATCTAAGATTATCTTGTCCTGGACCCAGGCAAGACTGTCAGCTGGCCTGGACGAGGCTAATGTGAATCGAGTCTAATTGATTGCTTTGGTGAAACCTGGAAGTCTTTCAAAACATGGCGGCCACGCAGGATGTGCTTCAACTTTCTGGGGAGTTGGTGGTCGACATTGTACACCTTGCAGAGTACGTGGAAGCAGGACCTGCTGACCCAGAGCATGTAGCCTGTCAAGCAGAGGAATTTATTGAGGTTTCCGACAAAAACATTGACCGCAAATTTAGAAGAAGTACTGCACTGCTTCAGACACAACGCACAAGGACCGGGACATTACTCGTTAACGTTTTTTAGACCTGTATTCAGCTGTGAGTGATGAGGAGTTGAACCGTGTTGGGTTAGGGTTATTGTTGTGTAGAAATAATCCAGGTAGGATGAGGATTACACATCGTGGACATGGAACACACACAGAGGTGTGTGTTACAAAAACAACTGCAATTAAAAACAATGAAGGAGTAATGTTAGACGAGCGCAAAAGTAGCGAGAACGAGAGCATCAATAGAAAATGTCGTGAAGTGAAAGTAAAAGTATCCCTCACAAATAATAAATCAATAAATAATAAAGTACAGATACTCAAAAACTGGACATAAGTACAATACTCAAGTAAATTTACTTTGTTACTGTCCACCCCTGGCTGTGGGTCAGTCTTTTGGTGTCTTGAGAAGCAGGGTCTCTGAATGATGTACAGACAGTTCAAAGTGTGATCTTCACTTAAAAATACCATGCAGCTGAAGGCTAATCTCTAACATTTAATATGGTCTCTGGGGCTTCTTTTTCTGCCTTGATCGCCCATGCAGCTGAAATTATAATGTGTCCACTCGGGGTGTTTATAATTGAGCATATTGAAAGTCATGTTCAAAACTGGTCAGTTTAAGTAGGTAGCTCCTGAGTGTTTTGCGTTCCATGCCAATAATCCAAATTCAGTGCAAAGGATATTATGTTCCAAAAAAATAAAACAATTATAATGTTCAGAGGTTTCGCAGTTTGTCCATGTTAATTTTTCTGATAGAGAGACTTCGACCATTTGAGAGAATGTCAAATGAGCAGGAAAGGAGGACTGCTTGGATATTAGAGGGAAAAAGGGGAAAAATATGAAAATGCCCTTCCAAAACCATCCTTTGACTTGCCAGGAGGTTATATACCTTTGGCTCACAGTAACTGTATTGGAAAACTTCCACAAAAGCAATCCCATACTTCTCAGACACAGCAGCATTAGAGAAACTATGGGCGGTGAATGCAAAGAAGCCAAAAAAACAAAAAACAAAAACAAAATAAAACAAAAAAAACAAGACAAACAGAGGTTTATTTCACAAGGGGATGGTCTGAAAATAAAATGTGGACTGGATGGAAAAGTAAATCAAAACAAATTCATCTGCCAGGACCTTGTAGCATTTGGCAAGTGTTAAGGTCTCTACAGTTTGTGTAAAATCACTTCAAACTAGGGATGTTCACTAAGAGAGATGCATCTGTCAGTGCTCTTATTTGTGCAGTTCTTCTTTCATTCATCGTATAAAAAAAACAAAAAAAAAAAACACCCACAAAAAAAACCCAAAAACAAATCAATCAATCAATTTCAATGAATGCATCTTAAAAACTTGGCAAAAGCCTAATTTCTTTGCTGCTTTCGTCTCTTGCTCCTAGTGTCATAAAAACAGCCATTTTCAAGAAATAAGTGCTGCAAGTTAGACATAATTACTGTAATTCCCAGTTAAAACTAAAATGTACAGAAGGACCAACAAGACAAGGCGCTGACTGCACGGTGAATACTGTGCTTCGGACCAAATACATAACCACAAGAGGTAGAATTTCAAACATGATGCAGTTGCAATTCAAAGCAAAATCACTTACTCTCCCCTAACAGTTCCCAGCCCTGTCCTCACGCAGCAGCATGTCCACCTCCACAGATACACACACACACACACACAAGTCCATGCTTAATTAGTTATTTCCGGAGGTAGCGGGGAGCTAAATGCCAACCGTCCGTCAGAGGTCTACTGTGTGCAATCCACTATCTCTCTTAACCTCCTGCCATCTCTACTCTCTTTTCTTTTTGGTTCATGCCCCCCCCCCCATCCCTCATTCCTCAGGTCCTACCTCTTGCTCTCCATTTATTGCGCTTGTCCTCGCTTTTTTCTCTTTTCTCTAATGCATTTTTCACCTCTGCTTCTTCCACACGCCCACCACTCCCATATGTTTGTATGCTCCATCTCATTCCTCAGCTCTCACCATCTTCTCTCTCTCTTTCTGATGGCGCTGACTGTGAGCAGTAGGAGAAGTTGCTAACCTTTCATGACCTTTATCTGCAGTGCAATGAGCTCTCTTTCTCTTTCTGCGCGGGTATTTATCCTGATGAATAAATAATAATAACTGTTATACGGCTTAAGAGGAAATAGTCAGTGGCATTTTTAAGCTTTATTAAACATACAGGGAGAGGTGCTAAATCTACGCATAAGACAAGTAAAGAAGAATAAGGAAAAGGAGAGAATAAGCACAAAGATGGGATGTTATATCACAACAGCTCCCTAAACTTTACCAGATGCTTAGAAGCATGTTGTAAGCATGATAACAAATGAATTGGTGTTGGATGCTAATACATCAAAGCCTTGATCCCTGATCTGAAGCCATTTTCCTGCAGTTTATTGAACCAGTGTAAAAGCTGAACACTACGATAAACAGAAGGAAAGACAATGCCGCACATTTGGTACATCTTTGGCTCATCAACGGGCACAAATAGAATTGGGCCTGTTTGTAAGTGGTAAATGTCTGGACCAGTAGTGCAGCACACCAGTCTCCTCTTTCTACAGCAGTCAACCCACCATGAATCAGATTCTGCTGCAGGAAAACACTTCTTGGATTGTTAGCCCACCTAAGTGCCGATGAAGTCGAGATTCAGGCACTATGAGACAAACGCTGTACTGTCTGTCGATGTTTCCATTATAAGACGTGGCCCACGTACATTGAAGTGGCTTTTTTTTTTTTTTTTCTTGGAGGGGAGCTTTATTTTCAAAGATCAGTTTGATGCACTGCGCCCGTCACCTCTGACCCAAAGCAACCCAAACTGTGAGGATCAGCAGGCCAATGCAGCGTTGCACATGACAGGAGTGAGTCAGCTAATGATGCTGTCACCTTGGCCAGGTCTCTAGATTTAGAGAACACACACTCAGGTGAAAGGAAAAA
This sequence comes from Echeneis naucrates, assembly GCF_900963305.1. NCBI lineage: Eukaryota > Metazoa > Chordata > Actinopteri > Carangiformes > Echeneidae > Echeneis > Echeneis naucrates. The sequence goes on along the minus strand of NC_042523.1, from coordinate 17,244,520 downwards.
TTGGCCAGCCATCATGTTGGGGGACAGCCACTAATGGTTTGAATGAGCCTGTTGAATTTAGGTTTATTTCCCTTGAAAAAAAAAAAAACAACAACAACAACAAAAACAGAAAACACTTACACTGTCACCCATTTCTACCAAAAGCTCTTAATGGATGGGCTTTAAAAAGTGCCACGGACAGTTTGTTTTACTCTATTGGGCACAAACGTTTCACTGTTTGGTGTACGTGTCATATATTTCCTTTTGTCATTTTGCGTTCGGCAAAAAGGCTGTGTTCAGAGATGCTCTCTTTGTATGCTTCCTGCAGCCACTGAAGAGGACAGAGTGTGGGTTTAAATCCCCTCAGAGCTTCCACCAGAGCGCAAAGCTCTACGGAGTTCTGTTTGAGCAAATCAAGGAGATTTGGTTCAGCTTTTCGACTGGCTGCAACTTGAGCCAAACAGGAGAACATTTGTGTACCATCCACCATCACTCCACTGACGCTACTTGTCGGTTTGAGGGGACCAGTTATTAAAGGGAAGAAACAAAAAATAAACAAACACAGATCACGCACAGATCTTGTTGGAGTGCATTTTCTTTTGTGCCTGTGATTTTGGAGATAAATGTCAGCACAAAATGCGAATTCTTGATAAGGCAATAATTTCCTGATTTTATCGTTTGTTTGGTTCTTTTCTCTATATGAAATAAAGCTCTTTTTCTAACTTCCTTTTAACACTTTTCTCTCTGGGCCAATCCCAAATCCCACATATGATACAATTACTGTGTGGATCCAAAGGTTGATTTTTACTGCATGAATATACAGTATGTTGTGTAATTCAGTTTATTTACTGCTGCACGCGCCCCAAATAAAGAATCAAACAAAAAACAGTAACAGTACATGTTCTTGACTTCCAAGGTGTGTGTATCTGGGTTAATGTGCGTTTGTGTGAAAAAGAGAGGGAATGCAACTCTCAGTGTTCAATGTTATGTAATCCAACATGGTTTCACGTCACCTGGAGAGAAACAATTCTCATGTTACACCTCTACAAAAGAAATGAGCTACAGAGCGTGTGTGTGTCTGCAGTGTGTGTCTTTGTGTGAGTCTTTGTGTGTGTGTTGGGTGTTCACTGCTGCAGAGTAACTAAGCCAACTCAGAGAGGGAGAAACGAGGAGCAGGGGAATGCAGTGAATGAGATAATGTTTTTTCTTCAAAGGAGCCAAGCCTGTGGCGCCTTGCTCCTTCTCTTTTCTCCCCTCGTTTAATTAAGAAAGCAATCCCTCCTTCCCCTGAGCTCCCTCACTCTTAGTCCCTCTTGTTCTGGCGGAAGCCACATTTAATAAATGATCATGATGATAATGGGGGGTGACAGGGGAGTGTGCATGTCTGTGCGCAGGCATTACATGTGGGGGTACACATGTGTGGCTGTCAACAGTACTCTAACACATTTAGAAGCCTCGATACAGTAACGCACGCTCAATGTTTTGGAAGTGGCTTTGTGAGGTAACTGTACAAGGACAGACGCAGAGGAGAAGATTTCTTTATCAGTCTTAATGGATAAACAACACTTATTTTCCTATTTGTTTTTTGGTATAAATTTTGCCAAAGCTGCATTTTGTCCCCCATTTATCATTCTGTAGAAAGAAAGTAAAGCAAATGGAGTGTGAGGGATGGTGCTGCATGGGACCCAACAGCTCTTAAAGGTGAAGTGTAAACAACATTTTCAGAATACTACAGATCTATCCATGTACAAATGCACAAACCACCAATGAGAGCGGAATAGGTTATATAAAGCTGCTTTGCAGATCTGCTTTATTTGTGTCCATGCATGACGTGACTATAGCGTAAGCGATTAACGCTCAGGTATGTAGATCACAGCAAGAAGTCCACAGAAATGTCTAATAATCTTATTTCATGTCACTTTAGCAGTGAGCCATCGCAGCTGGTGCACTTAATCTGTCATAAATTGCGGGTATACTTCATTACACATCGCAGACAAGAAAAAGCTGGGACTTCTAATCATGAGATAATGGTAAGTAAGGGTAAGTGACTCCTAAGTAAAAGCAAAGGTTGAAAAAACTGTAGCTGAATTTTTCAAAATAAAGCTTCTTCTCTGTAACAGTGTAGGCTGGGCCAATGATACAGTTTGTTCGAAGGTGAAAACATTTACACTTTGTGTTGGTCCGCTCAGCAATCCTCTGCTGTAAATAAATCTGAGCTGCAAAAAATGGTTGCAGAAGGGAACTGTTAAATCAAACGAAAGGAAAACATTGGCTGTATAAACCCTGCACTGACACTGTAACTGTGCAACATATGAATACACAGTGGGGCCTCTGTCTTAAGTAGCTGGCAGCTAGTTAGAATTAGTGCTTAAGAAAGTTTGCCCGGGGTGGTTTGTCCCAGCGCTAGCATCCATGTGTCAAATGGGCAGTAGTGCGTACTATGGCATAGCCTTGCTGTAATATAAAAACATCGGGGTGAATGAGCAGAGTATGGCAGCCCTACAACTAATCCATGCTGACATTCGTTGGGGGTGGAGTTGTGGTAGCAACAGTTCATGACAGCGGCAAAATGGGAGAGATGATGAATGGACAAGTCAAGAAGAGGAAGAGAAATGAGTAGAGTAAATGAAAAAAAAAATAGGAGAAGAATATAGGATGCAAATAGATGAGAGGAACAGAATGAAAGGAGAGTAGAAAGAGATCAGAATAGGTCAGAGAAGACAAAACATGAGCCGTGAGAGTTTGAAATGACAAGTTGAAGTAAGGAACGGTTTAACAGGAGGAACAAGAGGGTGAAAATTATAATGGAGAGAAATGTAGACCAGGGAGTTGGAAAGCAGAATAGTTGGGAAGAGAAAGGAAAAATATTATTGAAGGATAGAAATGAAAAAAGTAAAGTAAAAGTAGAAGTAGGAAAAATGGACAGAAGCTTGCTCATTTCTTTAGAAATGAGCAAACATTTCTAAAACTATTTCTCCAGTATCACGTACAGCAACTACAGAAAGACTGAGGTTAGAGGTATTAAAAAAGAAAATGTTGGCATGTGTGACTACACTAAAGGTGCTCCACCAAATAATAATAATGCCATAACTCCTGGCAGGCTGTAAAAGAAAGATATAGGGCAGGAGCCAAGAGTTGGATAAAATGATGAAACACTGAAATCAGATTTAATAGTGAAAATCTAAATGAGGCAGGAGGATAACATTTTAAATAAAAAAAAATAGAAACTTCACAAAAGAGAATGCTGGGAAAAAAGGAAAGACAACTAAGGCAGGCAGCCAAGTAGCACCATGGGAAAGGGCATTATACCAGGACAAAAGGAGGGAGCAAGAAAAAACCCCAAAAAGACAGAGGGATATCCCTGGATATCCGTGCCCCACTTCTCAAGAGTGTTCTTTGCAGGAGCATATTTAATTCATCTAGTGCTTCACTCGCTTTCATCCTTTGTAGCTTATCATCTCCCTTTCTTTTATGAGTTGCTTCCAAATTGAGGAATTGTTGCCCGCTTCTTTTCCACATGCTATTTTGTGGTATTTGTCTTTCATCGCCGCCTTTTCTGTCTCTCCTTTTAGCTCCATTCTCCTCATTGTACTGGTTCACCATTTTTTTTTTTTTTCTCCCCCCTGCCCCCTCACACTCACACACATTGCTACCAATTACTCAAATTTCTGGAGCCATGTCACTGCTGTGACATTTAACAACTTACCCGTGCATATGGAAGACAAGATGTGCGTACAGTAAATGGGGCAAGGTGGATGTGCGACTGCACTCTGGAGCATGCTATTGAGTGCGGGCAAGTAAAGACACAGCACACATAAACAAAACAACAAATAGTCTGCGAAGCTCATTTTAACTGTTCTCTCCCGCTCTTGCACTTCCTCACGTGCAAAATAATCAATGCATTGCAATGACAGATCAGCATGGTTGAGTGCTGTGGCGTTGCTGCAGAGTTCAAGTTCAAGTTCAAAGTTTTATTGCTCACATGTTTGTGAAACAGCATTCTACATACAGTGAAATTAAAAAGGGGTTAATAAAAAAAAAAAAAGTGCCAGTTATAGTCCACCGGAGTTAAGTAGTCTAACTGCCTGTGGAAACAAGCTCCTGCTCAATCTCTCAGCGTAGGCGTCTGCCCGACTGCAGCAGGGTGAAGAGGCCAGCGTTTGGTTGAGAAGCGTCCTGCCTGATTTTCGTGGCTCTTGCTGTATGTGGCCTCCAGTGTTGGGGGGGGGGGGTGCCTTGATGGTTCACTCTGCTGAGCGCACCACCCTCTGCAGGGCAGCCCGGTCTCGTGCAGTGCAGCCATACCAGGCTGAGATACACCCGGTGAGGATGCTCTCAACAGCCGCAGAGTAGAAGGTCCTCAGCATGGAGGGGGAGACCTTAAACTTCCTCATTTGCCAAAGGAAGTACAGCCGCTGCCTTGATTTTGAGGCCAAGCGCTCAGTATGCAGAGACCATGAGAGGTCCTGAGTGAAGTGCACCCCCAGGTACTTAAAATTGGGGACCCTCTGCCCTGCCACCACAATTTCCTTAGTCTTAGTGGCATCCCGGGCCAAGTTGTTGGTCTGACACCACAGTGCCAGGTCTTCCACTTGGTTCAGAGAGCCCTGCTCGTTGTTGTCAGTGATAAGACCCAGCACCACAGTGTCATCGGCGAACTTGATGATGGAGGGTGAACTGCTGGAGGCTACGCAGTCATGCATGTAGATGCTGTAGAGCAGTGGACTCAGAACGCACCCCTGGGGGGTGCCCATGTTGAGAATCAGAGGTCCTGGCATCACCTCCCCCCACTCTGACCACCTGGGGGCGGTCTGTGAGGGCGGATGCCTGAACCAGATCTCAAAAGCAATATATAGGAGTTAGGCTTTGGACATATTGCAATAATAGAGCTGTTGTTTTCAATGCTTCATTAACCAAATCAAGTGTAAATTTAAACTTATAGCCAGACACTGGGCGACAAAAATTGAGAATGTTAATAATGTTTATAAAAAAAAAAAATTGTCTGGTCAAATTGTGACATGCAATTTAAAAGCCAATTAAAAGCATTAGCACGACCGTACCACTGAACCTGGAGCTGTGCACTGCCATTTGGGTTCTTCTGAATATGCCACATGCCCAATTACTTACAAAAACAAGTGAAAAGCAAATGAAAGATTCTTCTCATTTCACTGAAAGGACTTGAAAGTGTGGTGTCCCTGGAGGAGAACCAATCACTGCTGCAGACTTTTGGCAGCTAATTCTACGAGGCCTTAGCTGGACTCGGAGGAGCCACCATGCATGAGGGGAGCTTCTTTCCATCTTTGTCGGCAATTTGCACTGTGATTAAACCCCAACAAACACAAATCACTCTCTAATTTGTCTCAGGGAGACTCACGTGGCATTGGCCATGTAAATACGCAGCGGCTAAATTGAGGAGATGATGCTATAAAGCAAACCATTTGTGTGATTTGAATATCAATTAACCTTCAGAGAATTAAATTCAACAATAATTCCACTAAATTAATCAAACCTCTGTCCGTGCCTCTCTATGTCCCTGTCTCTCCCTCGGAGTCTAGTACAATGGCGCCCTGTGGGCTTCCTGTGCTGACAGGAAGAGAGCAGCTTTTCACAGCCAGCCAAGACACACAGCTGAGCGGAAGACGGGCCCCCACTGTGAGCTTGTCTCTGCCTACTCCAATCCCCCCCCCCCCCACCAACCCCTTCCCCATCACTTTCTGGTTCAAACAGTCACTTTGATCCCCCCCCTTCTGTCTGGACCATCCACTATCTGGCCATTACTTAATAGCTCTTGTTCTGCTCATTTTCATTTGCTTCTTCTCAGCTGAAACATTAAATCTCTTTCCTCATTCAATCACACGCCGCTCATTCCCTCACATTTTTCTTCATTGTCTGTCCCTCTAAGGATTCTGGTCGGTAAAATTCCCTGTCACATTTTTTTTTTTTTTATTCATTACATTTCCCACATGACATTTTAGCAGCTTCACTCCCCTCCATTCATTTATCTCTCACATCTCCTCCCTCCCCATCTCTCCACCCTTCTGTCTTCTATATGTGCTCAGTCCTTCTTTATGCCCTTATAACCTCTCTGCTCTTATCATCGCACACATCTTTCGTTTCTTTTTTCCCCCTTCACTTTGTCTTTACTGTCTTGTTCCTTCATCTCTTCTCTTTCAATCCATCTCTGTTTCATGCCAACGATAGGTCCATCAGTGCTCAGTGAATGTTGCCCCCCTCCCAGCAAATCTTGACAGGTGAATGGTACCTCAATCAAAGGTCCTCACCCTGTCTTTCTACCTTTCATGTGCCAACAGGCCCAGCTGGGTTGGCAAAGCTTTACAGTTTGCCCTCAATTCACTTGAACCTCTACTTGCTCAATGCTGAGCCACATAAAACAAGAAGAGGGTGCACATCTCTCTGTTGGATACTGCATCGCCCAGTCTGAGTGAATGTACTCCTGCTGGGGACTTTTCTGTCCTTTTCGGGGTCTGTGGTCATACTGAATTTGTCACCATTGTACGCCGGCTCTCACTGAACAAAGCATTGATGTCTGTTCTGAGGAAGTAGGTCTGTGAGCTCCAAGGGTTCAGTAATACAGTTTAATCTCTACCTGTTATGGCGACTCCATAAAGAGTTTGTCAACAAATGTGTTTCACCTCCTGGTGAGTCAATTCAATCACTTTCTTAGTCCCTCTCATAGTTCTACATAGCAAAGAATCTATGTCTTAGCTCTGAAACTCAGTGTTTCTTCATTAATATCCCTCCGGCTATTTGAAGTGTCCTACAGTTCATTGGAGCCCTTCCCATTACAGTATGATGTGCAGCAGACAGCGGGGGGCACTGATAGGTCATCTTCTTTGCAAGTGTCCACAAGTGTGTCTCAGGGATAAGCTCTGGTGCTGATGTCCAGTGGCTGAACCTAATATAAAATCTCTCCTTTCCACCCACAGAGATTCCAATTTACCAGTGAATAACTCAAATATCCTTCAGAGGTTGATGTGTGTTTGGGTAAGTGATACAGCTCTGATATATTATCGCTTTCCACGCCTTTTTCCACGCCAACCTAAGTGTAAGCTGGTGACAGAGCCACACCATACCGTCAGAACAACTGCCCACCACTCCTAAATGCCAGTAAATGCCTTTTTTCCTAAACAAACATATGTTTCTACAATGTTTGGATTCTTTCTTAAGCCCAGTTCTTTGTATGCATGCAGCTTTGTTTCAGGAAGTAAGTGTGCCAGCACTACTGTATTCACTGTGTACAGTCACATACAAAAATGGGAGGCTAGTGGACATAAATGCCAGAAATGTTATGTGAAGCCTTTATCTGTGTTCATTTTATCCCGTTCCCGTGCACCTTCCATAAGATCCGCGAGTCAAGGTGTTAATGTTGCTAGAGAAGTCACCAAGTAGTCTGTGTGTGATCATTTTGAATGAAACGGAAAGAAAGGGAAAAATCTGACGCCAACATGAATGCAAAATATATTCAAAAAGGCAAAAAAGGAAAAGGATACATCTCGTTGCCTGCAGGTAATGATAGCTATTACTTCCCTTCTATGCACCACGGGATGTGCTGTGCAGGTCTAGAGCGGCAGTGTTTCAGATCAATGACACTTTTTTCTTTTATTATCTTCTAAACTCAATATTCTCTATTTCTATATGACCACCTGCGGCTCTTGCTGCTCTTCTTCTCCCTTTCATTCATAAGGTGTGTACAAAGTACAAGTAGGAATCATATGCAGGAAAGATTCTCTAGTTGCAGAACCTCATGGCTGTTCAGATCCACAAATTTGGCATGTACGGTAACAGACCTTAAGTCATCAGTAAGACAAGAAAGTATGATGCCAGTCGAAAGACAGCAACTGATGGTTAAAGCAAAATGGCCATTTTTACTTGCGCTGTCAACATGAAGCAGCATGAGGGAATCGAAAAATGTACAATAGAACACAATGTGAACTTAGCCTTCACTGTACATCCTCTGCAGACCTGTCGTGCAGATGTTACCTGGTGGATAAATCGGTGTAAAAGAATAAAAGTAAATAAAGGAAAAAAAGAGGTATGAAAAAGCATGAAAAGCAGGAGCTTGTGCTGAGAGACATGACATCTATTGGGAGGTGCAGAAATTAGTGATTGAGTGGATAAGTGCGTGGGATGACAGGGGCGAAAGGAACGTGAGGAATGGAGGCAGAAATTGGAAAACAGAAATTATTAAAGGAAAGTGGAGATGTGAGTGGCAAATAAAGAGATGGGAGGGATGGAGAATGTGCATGAGGGACAGTGGAGGTGAGTTGAGGGGTTGGGTGAAGGATTAAGGGGGTATAGGGCGAGTGAGCAGAGAAGGGGAGAGATAATGAAATCAGCAAATAAAAAAAGGGAGGGGAGAATACGGAAGGAAATGAGGAGAGGTGACCAGTGAGTCTCTGGAGGCTTGCACACATACAATCAGTACACATAAACAGACACCCACGTACACACACACACACACACACACTCTGAATGTTTCTTGGCTTTCATTTGCAAGATTACATCTTTCAATTAAGACTGAGATGGTTGTCTCTTGGTCCCCGTGAGTGTGTGGATACAGGTAACTAAAGGTTGGTGATCATGAAATTCTCTTCGAATATTAATGTCATTCATTCATTCATCTTCTACCCCTTATCTGTTTCTGGGTTGTAGGGGCTGCTGGAACCAATCCTAGCTCACATGGGGGTTGGGGACGGGCATTGTAGGGCCAACACATAGACATAGACTGAGACCAACAACCACTCACACTCAACTTAGAGTCACCAATTGACCTAAACACGATGTCTTTGGACGGTGGGAGGAAACAGGAGCACCAAGAAGAAAACCCACGCAGGCACAGGGAGAGCAGAACTCCACACAGAAAGGCCCCAGGCCGGGAACAGAACCTGCGCCCTTCTCATTGTCCACTATGCCACCTTGCTGTCTGTGGAAATTCCAAGTTGTTTGTCAAAGCTTTAGGAGGGATTTCATTTCCAGAGAAAATGTTGATGCGAAGCTCAGTTGAGTTTTGGAGAAACACAATGACATGCAAAGTTGAGTTAGAGGTTCTCTTAACGTGATGTATTAATGTCTTCTGCAATGTCCAAAATATAAAATTAAGTTAAACAATAAGCTTGACTTAGAAATAGTCACTTCATTATTTATTAATATATGTATGCCCTCCCTGCCACACAAAGCTAAGGAGTCAGAGCAGTCTGATAATTAATGAACTATCACGGGGCTTTTCACAAATGCACATGCTTTGTTTCGTAGCTAATCATATGGCCCCTTACATTTCTCCACACTTAAACCGTTGACAATAAATGACAATAAACAGTTGGCTTCAACTAATACAGTGACACTGCATGATTTACAACGAGGGGGTAGTCACTTAACAGGTTGAGGTTGATTAAGCCTCTCCATGCGAGTGGCTGATGAATTTGACAATCAGAAACATACATTTGATTGACAGCTTTACTGTTGGCTGACCTGCGACGTCAGGACAGTCTCAAAATTTTGATTTTGTGAATGCACATTCAGTAATTCGTATGAATTTACATTACAGGTGGGCCTCACAATTACATTTGTGAAGTCCGCAATACAACTACAAAACAAAGCATGTGCATTCATGAAAAGCCCCGCGAGAGTTCATTAATTATCAGACTGTTCTGACTGCATACAAAGCTCATTTCACCCAATAAAGATCAGCAGACTAGCTTCCAGGGAGGGCTGCTGCTGGTCACACACACGCACTGAAATAATAAAATATTTAGCTGTGAAACTATAACTACATCAATCTCATATAAAGTTGACACCCTGTGGTGTTCTGCTATGAGGACAAATGCAGACAAAAAAAAAAAAAGAAGCCCCAAATCGGTTTTTCAAGTGCAAATTTGTAGAAGAGGTAAAGCTTTACAAAGTACCCACTTCCCAATATTGTGCATGGTGCTTTCACAAACACATTATGACAGAAACTGTATGGTATGATCTTGTGATCTTCTTGTAACTTTGTGCTCATTATTTCTGACTTTCTCTTTTGCTCTTTCTATCTTCGGTATAAATAAATTATTACCCTACAGTGGGTGAGATCCCTCCTCGAGACTGAAAAGCGGAGATACTGCAGGAAGGAATATATTTGTCTGTGTCATGGAGAATGGTTACTGTGACCTCAACAACATTATAATCAGAATATTCTGGTGTCATCTGAAATGATCACAGATGCTCGGCGGATGGCTTTTCCCCGATTACAATGATACCTAGTAGCTCTAGAGTTCATGTACTGACATAAATTCATCAGTCTGGCACTGGAACATTGCAGAGTGACAGAGTGTGGGTAGATAATTGCCCAAGTCAGGAAATTTAAGTCATCTGCAGCCACAAACACCTATTAACAGCCGTCAGCGTGTTATTCACATATACAATTACGTGTTATCATGCTACGGTGTGTAAACAAACTAAATGATGTGAGATTGCTCCCACACACACATACTTGTAGTTGATACATATCACCTGCTGACATGGGCCTTCATTTATGCTGCCAACACAGGAACTGAACCGGCTACACCGTGGTAAGTAAGTGTTCTTTTAATTGCCAGAATCTCGTGCCGTCGACACTTTTCCTCCTCTGATGTCAGCGCTAAATCTGGCTTCAGCACAGCGACTAACATGGATATACTGTATGTCATTGATTACTGATGTGATCAGCAGCATTATGCATCATTAACTGCAGTAAGTGCCGACAATTTCTTGATGCTTATGTGAGGATATCTTGCTCTTTCGTAAAGACAGTTGCTTTTATAATGCATCAAGTGTTTATGTTCTCCACGAAGTGACAGATGCTATCGCACTTGTGTCATTAAAGCCTCACTCTGATTGCCGCACTGTGCCCACATCATCTGAAATTGTTGCTCGAGCCTAATTTTTTTGTTTTGCATTCAAAGGGGGGGCTGTTTTCTCAGCAGCCAAGGCACGCACTAAGGAGTGAGTGCATACAAGCCCCAGACCTTGAAAACAAACCAAGCTTGTGTATTCCAGTCAGCGTTGGCTGTCACAAACTGTTGATTCCACAGGAAGCCACTCTCAGATGAAAAATTCATTAATGTGGTTTCAACAATGAAGATATTACATAACTATGTGTCCTGACATCCTCTCATGAGGCGAAAATACTCTCTTTCGTTTCCATGGAACAAATGTGTTGCTAGAATTCCACGCTCAGCCAAGAACCCACTGCTTTTAACAGTGATTGCAAATAAATTGCCATTTAACCATCGCATAAAGCGAATACACATAGTTTAACATCTCTTTGTAATGTGTTTTTCAGTTTTCTATTGCACCTGTTGTTGATTTGTCATTGCTCACTTTGCTCCTTCTCCTGATTAGATTGTTCTCTGGTTCCCTTGTGCAGCACAGGCTCCCAACACGGTCGGTGGTCCAGTCATGCCATCCATAATATATGACCAAAGGTTAACTCCCCCCTCAACCTGCATGACTTCCAATCTATTTTTATCTAAACTGTCCTTTTGAAATCATTCAGAAGCGTTCATTCTAACCATAACACACACTACATAGACCCTGTATCAATATATCTACAGCCGTGCTGGCTGCTTGTCAGGGTCAGGGCCAGTTGACACACCGCGCATTAAGTGCTCAACAAAAGACGATTTCCATCATATTCATGACAATAATGATACATACATATATACAAACATTTTATATAGCACTTAGGTACTCAAAGAAGTTTTGCAAAAAAAAAAAAGGAAAAGCCAGTTTGAATAGATGGTTTTTATTCCTGATGTTTAGTGGGAGGGAGTTCCAGGGGATAGGTGCAGCGGCGGCGGCAAAGGCCCATGCCAGTGAATGCTTTAGCAGCTTTTCTGCTGTGTTATATTGTATATACTGAGAAATAAAGTTCTTTGCTGTTACCACCTGAACGAGTAATTACACAGTATGTACACCTTCCTGTGTCTTTCTGTCTCATAATCCTTTGAATAATAAGTACTGAAAAGAATAAAATTAAAGTTAATGTTTCATTTCCAACCTCATATATACAAAGGCTAATTTTCCTTTTATCAACTGATGAAAAGCATTCATTCATTCAAACCAAAGAAAATAATCCTCATCAGCGGCATGCACAAAATCATTTCCAAATAATCTGATTGTATGTCTTTCTTATGATGTATACTTAAATGAGAAAATAGATTTTCTATTGAGGAGCCCTGACTGGAAAGATACAGCTACACAAGCAAATTTCTCAGCAAAATATTTGGACTAAACATACAACAAAATTGCAAACTGTGCTTTTGTTATTTTTCAAACTAAATCAATAAATGTAATTTGAGGCTCATGTCATTGGAGCCTAAAATAATTAAAAGTTAGAGAAACATGCAGGTATTGATACATTTTTGGATCCAATGTCGCACACTAGTTTTCATACTTCAAAACTGTTTTCATAGCTTTAATCTCACCAAACACAGAATGCATGATGCGTATAAGCTTACTGAACCAGACTACAGAGGACAGGACTTCCTGGGTCGGGTAAAATAAAAGTTGTCAGTAAATATTCTGCTGGCTAAGGAGATAGATTTGTTGGATGAAGGTTTGATTCCTGTTATAAAATGTGTTTTCTGCAGGGTTTTATTTATCACCCATCTGCGCTCCTTTAGAAAACAACACAGAGCAGTAAAGCACACACACTCACACATTCATGACATTTCATACATTTGCCGAGAACGCACACACATTTATGCGTAGGCACAGCCGACATGACAGTCCTAACTACACTGCATTGTGTTTACAGCCGTAAGGGATGGGCTTATTACTTATTCATGACCAGAAAGGGTTAGTTATGTTGAATTGTGGTTTTGTTTTGAGTTCAACTGCTACACTGGATTCAAAAAAGCATGCAGAAGACAAAGTGCCTTGAAGGGAGACTTGCTAACTATCTCGGTATGCGTCGCAGTATGGTGGCAACAACAGCTGTACTGAAGAGCGCTACACGTTTGCCTGCTTCCCATAGTGCATCCTGGTGCCATGTCTTCCATAGGTAGGTGTTGCACAGGCGCCCAAGCATCTGGATGATGTAAAGCAAAACCTGGCTCATGGGACCAGACCACCTTCTTTCACTGCGCTAATTATTTTGTGACGATGGTCACAACGGCATGTGTCGGTGTTATTTACCTCACCTAATAGTGGTCATAATGTAATGGCCGAAGGTACTTGATATTACTTTGTACAGCGGTTTCTTTTTATTTCAGCGAATAAAACTTAATGTAGTTGCATTGACACGAATTGATGGATTTTTTTCATCATCCACCTCATGCAGTTATTCAAAGGAGCCTGGGTGTCCTGTGTGGAATCAGAAGTGATGAACGCTGTGAAGCAATAGAGTACTTCATAACGAACACAGGGATTGTCATTTGTTTCATACACACTTTCACTAATGCATTAACCATGTTCCTTGTATTTGAAGATAATTCTTACATATTTAATCCTAAAATATCAGTCAGGTAAAAGCACTCCCGCTAGGAAGCCATTTTTAGAGGCAAAATCTTGAGTGCATTTGTATGTTAAAGGATAAATGTGTGTGAGTGTTAAAGAATGAGTGAATTTGTGCGCGTTGTGTGTTTGTGGCCATAAAAGACATATTTTCATTTTGAAACTGATGGCACGAAATGGATTTTTTGCTAAACTAAATCTAACAATATTACCACTAATGCGACCATTGGCTACAACCACAAAACAATAAAACTAGTAATGATAATGATTTCTGAGTCCATCAGAGGGGATGAGCTGAAGCTGGAGACTAAAAATACTCGCTGGAGCTCACCATCTCTATTTGCATGTGGATTTGGCCATATACAAATGCATAGCCTAATGTTAAATTAAATTAAATTAACGTTCTAGAAGCCAGTAAAGATACTCCACATGTAACCCCTTCGGCACAGTAAAAAGGATTCACATCAGTTAAAGGAGATTTAAAGGGAAACAGCTTGAACAAGCCCTCCGGTATAATCTACAGCCCCATCCATTCATTCTCTTTGCCCATTTCTTTTCTGTCACAAGTGCTATCCACTCAGTACAGCGACTTTGAAGCATCGTACAGGTATTCATAATTCATGATATGCACAAATGTGCTCATGAGCTCAACATGCATTGTAATGTATAAGTTGCACCATTTATTGTGGGGTAACTGGTGTAATTAGATTTACAGATTTTAGATTTTAGATTTAGAGAAATGACTCAAAATTTCCTCTTACACATGTCATGGAGCTATACTAAACAACCACAGATAAACCCGTCTGCTCGGCTCTGTATTTTAAACCAATGTAATGAAACATTACCAACCACTGCCATATCACACCAAATTATTCTTTCCCCGCATGCATGCAGCCCTGCTTTATCCATTCCCTGTCAAAACAAGACTCAAAGGGTTATGCTGTGCTCCTTCATTAGACAACTGTGCATACGGACATACACAAGGGCACACATGCACACACACCCACACACACACAGTCATACTCTCAATTTTTACTGCTGCCGGGAGCTTGATTATAGCCATTACCCGTGTGACAGCAGTGCCACAGTTAATGATATCTGTGTTATATACGAAGGAGAGCTTTGTGGTGAGTTATTAATATTAAGATTCCCTTCTCTTTTATGGCCTTATCAATAAAAGCTGTTCTGCCCATCGATACAGCTGCTTCACACCGCAATGCAAATCGACCCAGCATGATATGTGTGGGTGCGTGTAAGAGCAGGTTTGTGTGTAATGTGTTGGGTGTAAATTTAGGGTAAGTACTGTATTTTGAGGTACAGCACTACATATAAATAATTATTTAAAAACTGACATGGTGACTCGGATAAATGTCCACCGTTTGCATGAATTTGTTCATACAACCCGATAATGTGGATTAGAGACTCGCCTATGAATGTGCCTGTGACACTGATTCATTGCTTAAGTCACTTCCTTACAATATATGCTGGAAGAGACTTCACGTGGCATTGGAACGAGTGAATATTTAAATCGGCTCTGAACACAGGGGCTAATTGAGACTGACAGCATGATTCAAGTGTGATATACCATGATAGTAATCATTGATATGATCATAATTTAGACTGTTTAGCATTTAAGGCATTTGGTAGAGAGTAATGTTTTCCAGTCAAGATCTTATTTAAGTGCAAAGGTGGAAGATGAATCACGGACAAACCGCATGGCTTTGGCCTTTGCTATGGCTTCGACTATAAGAGAGGAAGACCATGGATACAACTAGTTCAGGGGGTAAGGGGAAAGTTCTTCAGGTGTTATATGTGGACGGTAAGTGTAAACCTAACGGAAAGGCTTGATGCTCCAGGAAGGAAAGGAAAAGAAAAAAAAAGGACAAAAGCATATAGAGCCCCAGCGTTTAGCATCAAAGTGGCTCAAATCAGTCAGTTGAAGTCCAGTGGTGGGTTGTTGCACCAAAAATCTGATTATCAGTATCAGTTGAAAAGCACTTGCAGAGAATAGGGGACAATTTGCAGCTGGCAAACAGCAAGGAAAATATCAGAATGAGTAAAAAATAGGTTGAGATGACCAAGGACTGCTGAAGACAACGTATGAAATTTCAGCTGTGTTGGTTTAAAAGGATTTTTGGAGTAGAGCAGAATATAACACCCACTTACCTCACTATCCGAGCAAGCTTACATGGGCAGCGCAAGAACATTCAAACAGCTGCTTCATGTACCTGTGGCCTGTTAGTCAAGTTCACTCTGAAATGGACGAGGATGCAAGAAGTGCATCTGTCCATAAGAGTACGTGGAGGAGAGTTTTTATGTTGATGCTGAAGCGATTACTTCTATTGCAGAAAAATCTGTGTGAAGAGTTTTGTCAGGTGACTATTCCACACTGAGTGAGGACAGAGCAGCTTAGAGAACTGATTGTTAAGGTTAACAACACCAGCAATAGGACCGTGTTCCCTGATTCACTCAAAATGCGGTGCCTGTTATTTCTACGATTCAGAGGGCCTTTGACTGTGTGAAACTGCTATTCTAGCAGTGTAGAAATTTGAGAGGTTGTTGTGCACCCTGTTGTGTGACAGTACTTTGGTCAGGGCGTTCAGTAGTGGTACTTATATGTGACAGTGAGAGGTTTGGCAACTAAAAGCAAAAAGAATTTGATTTTTTTTTTTCCCCCCCCCCCCCTGTGAAACGAGGAAAACAAAATAAAGGGAAACAGTCAGAAACCTACGCACTGTGCAATTGTGAGAGAAGATGTAAGGAAGTCAGATTGGTCAGAGGTGAAAAGTGCAAAGATAAATTAATGATAGCAAGTGAAAAGACAGAGAAAGGGACAGATTTCAAATTGAAGTCTGCTGGATGTATTTTAAAGGTGACGAAGGAAACACAGCAGCCTTCAGAGAACACAGTATCAAATGAATGAGTAATCAGTACAAATGGGTTAATAAAAACAAAGGCCAGGAACGAAGACAGAGGAGAACAGAAAGAAAAAACTACAACTGAAGTTGTGACTTTTCCCCCTGCAGTGCTAAATATGCATTAAATAGGCTAAACTGCCTGATTCACTCTCTCTAAGCATTAATGCAAACACACCTATCTATTAACGCTGGCACTAGATTCAAACCAACAGCTCATAATATCTCAGTCACTAAATTCTATCAGCTGGTTAAAATTAACACGCCATTAAAAACTGGACAGATTGGAGGGCTGCAGGTTTTATAAGTGAAAACTGTCTTCTGCTGGACAGACATGAGCCAAGATACTGCAGAGAGTCAATCTGCAGTATTGCTGGTGCTCAGAAGATGAAAGGAAATAAGTTATTGTAGTTTGATTTATCTGACTGCAGTGGCAGTGATGAAGCTCATCGAGGAAAATGAGGTAGTGTCAAACCTCCAGTGCATATCACAATTTGCATCAAAATCACACTGCTTCTCAGAGTCATATGTCAAAATACATATTTGGATTCCGAGTGACTTTTACCTTCAGAGGACTATCAGTATCTTTCATAATGAAAATACATCCACAAACTCATTAGAAGGAAGATTATCCTTAATTATAACCAGGTAGCAAACAGTCTGGACCGATTATTCATTTGCGGGCAGAGTGCAAATAGAAACCGCTGATAGCTAATTCAGCATGCTATAGATGGAAATTTGTCAAACTTTATTTCTACAGTGTCGTGGCAAAAAAAAAAATCTGAGCGGATCAAATTGTTGCTCACAGAATAACTTAATGACACAATAAATCCTTGGCCAGCTTCCTGGTACATATATTTAGACAAACAATTAAAGATCACAACCCTAAATGGCCTGCATAACTCTTTAACTCTTGTCATTGGTGTATGTGCGCGCGCGCACACACACACACACACACACACACACACACACACACACACACACACACACTTTGTCTTCAGCACCATTTATTTTCCACAGATATTATCTAACTCGGTTAACTGGAAAAAGGCCAAGTGCAATTATTTTGCACCAAAAAAACAACCTGCTCTTTGTACTCTGTGTACCATGAGCGTCATTACAGACCTCAGTTCCTCGCTACACGTCAGTGCCTCTGTTGAAATTTGACTTTTTTTTCCATGTTCACTCGGCCCATGAAACTCTCTGTACATGCAGTTTCCTTCCCCTCCAGCTCAAAGCTTTAATTCTGCATTTGACTCCATCAAAATCTCTTTCATTAAATAATTTATGTCTCTGTGATCATAAAATATGTTCACCTTTAAGCACTCCTGGCAAATATTCTTCTACAATCTTGTAGAAGGAGGCTGTGAGTAGATATACAGCTTCCTAGAGTTGTACAGCTGGTTGGAGTAAGTAGCAGTTTTATGATCACAGATTAGGCTCAGCTATTTACAGTCATTGTTAGTTGTAAACTAGTTCCTAAACATTTTGATGGGAAAGTCAGCTGCTCTGAAAGGTGATTAGATAAAAAAAATGAGGTAAACTAGACTTTTCTATTCGTTATGTCCTTTGTTTGGTCATGCTGTGTCTCTTGTACAGTGTACATTTATATTTATACTCTATTTATTTAATTTTTACATTGTATCTATATTGTAACTCGTAAGTAGGCACATATTTCTAGGATTGTTTTTGTAGTAATGTTTGTATTTCTATTCTGGAGCACCTTTTATGAACCACATTTCTCCTGGGGAATGACAACATTTTTTATTTTAGGTCACTACATGGATTTACTGTCACTGCTTCAAGATCAAGCTGACTGTCCCTATCCGCCATGAAAGAAAAATCTAGAAACCTTTCAGAGCTCATCGAGGCGTGAGTGACTATTTAGTGGAATATTCCTTTAAAATGCAGTTCCTCAAGGACAAAATGTCAAAACCAAGCCACATAAATCATCTATTTCCCCCTGTCTGTGTCTCGCCTTTCTCCCCTCCCGCTCCATTTAATTTCCTCGGGTTGTGTCCAAGCTGAATATTGTATTGTACAAGTTCCGATTGTTTCCTGCCTTACCCTAGTGCTTACTGCGTACCGTATGCGTGTTTGTGTATACATTTCTATTTACATGCAGGATTGTTCATGTTTTCCCTCTCTGCAGCTTATGCCAATATTAATATCTCAGCTAATTAATAACTGCAAAGACCCGAGCATCTCAGATGGGATTTCCATTGGGCTCATTTACTTTCATTCAATTTCAACCTCCCAGCGCAGAGGGAGCGACATGAAGAGATGAGCCACAGGAGGAGGAGGAGGAGGAGTGAAAGGAGGAGACAAAAAAAAAAAAAAGAAAAAAAGAAGAGGACTTAGAAGAGGACAGCGAGGGAGGACTAAAGACTCAAAGAGAAGAGGAGACCGAGAAGGAAACAAGGGATGGCGGGAGAGTTTAGCAGAAAGGAAGGACAGTAGAAAAGTCTAACTGAGCAAAGAAATCTCGGACATGCATTCATCTGTAGACTTCCTACAAAAGTTTGTGATGCTCTAAAATGTGAATGTAGATACTGAAGATCCCAATTTGAAAACGCCCCTTCAATGAAGTTAAACTTTTTAACCTTGTTAGCATGTCCATATATTATGTTTATACAGTACAAAAGTTATGAGCAATAGAAGCAGTCAACGCCACAATTGCACATTTTAACTGTGGAATTGCACTGGACCAATGAAAGTCTCATAAAAGCCTAATTCATACCCGACATAACTGATGAGCCATTTCAACAACTTCAGCAACAACAAATAAAATACAAAAAAAAATAACCTAACCACAAGGCATTTCAACATCTTAGTCTAAACCATCTTGATAGGTGAGACTTCTCCACCTGTCACCAAATCCTGGTCAGCACAGAGATGGAGGGTTTGTATTACCACAGCCACGAATGACACAATGAGTTCCTAAGGCCCCGACCTTAACCTTACTACTTAGAGGTAAATGCCAATCCCTTATCCTGACTTACACCTAATACTAGCCTGAACCTTGAAGTCGTGAGCAGAGCTATGACGCAGCAGTGACCTGCCAAAATGTCCTCTTAATAAGGAAATGATGATGATGATGATTACAATGACTGACAGAAATAAAAAGTGTTTGAGAGAAAGTTCAGCCAGTAAATTGCCGCCTGGGTTTATTATAGTTGTTTCCGTATTTTGGACTTTGTGAGCGTTCTTGTGCAGATTGGAAAGAGAGCAAAAAGAGTAGCGAATAATAATCAGAGTTCTGTGAGTTCATGCAAAGTGCACAGCTCGAGAAAACTAGTTTGGATAAACGCGTGTGAAAGATAGTGTGTGTCTGATTGAGATGATCAAGTGGTCACATCCCACAGAGAAGAAATGAATAAAAGCATAAATAAACCAGATGTTTGACCAGACGACTGATGGCCAACACTTTAAAATCTATGTATTTTTAAATATAGACGTATATATTTCTTTATATTTATTTATTTATTTATTTTTTTTTTTTTTTTTTGGGGGGGGGGGGTAGTCTATTTGGACCAATCATCCCAATGGATTAATCACGCCTGTCAAACTGCATTTTCACTATGTTGTGGAAAATGGCAGAAAAATACCTTCTGTTATTACACCCAATGGCTTCAGCCTGCCTTTTCAATGAGGATAGAAAACACTTTAATATGTATGATTGCTGAATGTTGCACAACTGCCGCAGTCAAATGTGTTATTTGCCTCAGGGAAGTTACATTTTAATGTGTGACAGTGTAGAAAGTAAATTCCATTGAAGCGCCTCATGAGCCTTCTGCTCATATTTTGAACAAAAGCTTTAACTAAATATACAAAAATGATCAGAAAAATGTACGCGCACAACGAGAGAAGACTCTGCTGACACCTTAATTGCCTACGTATTCAGCCCCTCATTCTTCGCTGTAGGTTTTAAGACTTTCCCGTTTCTGCGTGTTAAACTTCTTACATTCTCCTCTCCTTTGACGAGGCAAAAAACTTTTGCATTGTTCTCCAACAACCTTCAAACTCAAATTTTCTCCATTAACCTCCTCCAAATGTGTTATGGCTCATCCTTCATTCATTCATTACCTTGTTCTCCCCTCCTAGTAGTTTGATGTTTGCAATGTCGTTTCCTCCTCCTCTAGGTCGAACTGCCAAATCTTTGTTAATCGCCTCATCTGGATCTTATGTTGGCGATGATAGTTGTGTGCTGCAGCTGTTCTTGATGATCATGGCTTCCCTGTAAGGATAGAAATCAATTAAACTAACATTTGCTCTGTGAGAATAACTGTGTAACAGCAGTAATAAAATTACAGAATAGATTTAATCACTTGAGTCCTGTAAACCTACTCTTTTACTTGAGCCCGTTTAACATGGCGCTGTCCTTTATCCAAAACCCATTTTAGTGAGTAGTGAAGCCATACACAGAGAACACAAACAATATGCAGTAAACACTCCTGTTCCCACAAAGCTTGGTGATGAAGGTGAAGGAATTAATTAAAGTGAGAGCAAACGATTAATTAATCTTGTGACTGGAGCTGCTGTTTAAATCTTAATTATATGAAAATAATTGTCAAGTGTTGACTATTTCTGCGCTGCCATTAGGCGTCTACACACTCCACGTCATTGACCTCTCATCCTCTCCAAACACCTGAGTTTGAGGAGTTGGCTGCCCGACATTAGGATATGTGTGCGGTTAATCACTTCTTCACCTCTCACACTTTTCTCCCTCTTGTACTTCACTCGAGGTTTCTGGTGTTTTGATCTTCACGTTCAGCAGTTTTGTCATCCTTTTCATAGGCCGCCTCCTGCCTCTTTCTCTTTTTGTCAGTGTCCAATTCCATCTCTTCTTACTGAAAATGAAATTTTCATTTCTTCCCTGTTTTGCCTTTGGCATTGTTATCCCCGCAGTACATCTTTCCCCACTCACTTGTTCATTTCGCTCAAGTCGTTGTGTGTGCAAATAACAAAATAAGAAAACTGCATTTTTTTTTTTCCCCTATTAAAATAAGACAAATTTTACTATCTTGCTTTTCAGGGCTAATGTTTGTATTTAAATGATTTTGTATAAAAAAGAAAAAAAAAGGGTTGTTCAGAGGGAGAAGTGCTGATTCCCAATGACGTTTCACTTGTCTTTATTTCTATGTGCATGTGGGCCATCTTCATCGTCTTCCTCCTTGAATGTCACTCCCTCTCATCTGTAGAATACACTCTCTGCCTGGTTCCTTCTTTCATTCTTTCTATTCCAGCAGCTCCTTTTAAAACCCCTTTTATGTGTCTCGATCATTCTGTCCGTCTCTCTCAAACAAGTAAACTCTGGGGAGCTGAAGGACTACAGCAGGGTGGCCACATAGCAGCGTGAAAGACACACATACAGGATGTGCACAGACACACACACACACACACACACACACACACACACACACACTCGTATGGAGATACTCAAGTGCATGTCTCAAAAGGGGAACTGAATGGACTGTTTGGAAATGTGGAACACACATACACCCATGTAGACAGGGGAGAATGGTGGGAAGCCTCGGAGGTAATTGGGTAGACACGCAGTAAAATACGAGCCCAAACCTTCATCACAACAGTTCTCGAACAATTCTTGGCCTCAGGAAAGTTGTAGCATTCATAACGGCACGCACCACGACCAGTTTAGGCTGAGCGCCGACAGCGAAAATATAATTCGCTGATTAATTCAAGATTCAATAGCCCTGCATTAAATCAGCAGTGGATACAAAACCATCCCAGACGAGAGGCTGTATTGATCCAGTTACCCATCAGTAGTACAAAACACAGCACCAACCCTGGGCAAAACAATGAATCGCTACAGTGGAAATAAGATGTTACTGTGCATTGAGCATTATATTGACCAAAACTATGTAATCTTTTTACCCAGTGGAACATTTGTAGGTGGGGGGTAAAGATGGCATACATCTGTGTTTTCTTTCCCCTGCGCGCTTTCAAAATTGCTCTCACGACAGGAAACAACAATGACCACCAGAGAAAGCAACTGCCCAGCTGAAAATAGCAGGTTTAGATAAATACTTGTTTCAATCACACAGTCAACACATCTTTCTAATGCTTTTTCTGTTCGGGTTATTAGCCATTTCAATGGCGGCGCTTGCCTCATCGCATGCAAAAGTTTGAGCAAAATAAAAGCATCCTGAGCTCTGCATTACCTATCGACACCGTTATTAGACTGGGACTAAGATTTTTTAAGTTCATTATTGACAACATAATAGCAAAGCTCCCATAACATGAACAAAGCATTAGTGGCAACCCGAACCATCAACCACCAACTAACATTTCAACCCAAATTTATTTTGGTGTCGTAACTAAACCTTAGCCAAAGTGTCAAACTTTCTAAAACAGATTTATTTAGGTAAATGATATAATCCTGTAGTGTTTTGATCTTGTGTGGATAAAGTTATGATGTACAGCACTCACATTTGTTATGGTTAAAACATATTTGTGATACTGTTTTGGACATCAGAGTTCGTGTTCCACTATTTTTTTCCCCCCATTCTCAGTCACTGAATATGCACGTTGCTTCCAATTTGTTTCTTCCCTCAGGTTTCCTCCGTGACCTACCTACTTTGTTCTTTCAAAAATCTTCCCTGCTCATTTTCAGTTTGTCTCCTCCACCACGGTGTCACTTTCAACTTTTCACTCTCATACTAATTGCCTCCCTCTGTGTCAGCATCCCCTCTGCCACTTAACCACCTTTTTCTTCCTTCTCCCACTCAGAGGAGGTTGACAAAGTGCCAGCGTATCTGTGCCATCATTTGTTGTATGTGTCACTTTCTGGGTTTGTATCTTCACATGCTCCTGAGCTCATCTACTCATCTTCGCACTCTTCCTACTCTTATAGTCAAAGTGGTTAAGGTTTGCCTTCCCTCTACTTTTCTTCCCTGTCCATGGTCTGAAAACATTCACTAGCTGCACGTATACAAGTGGTGACCATGCCACACGTATTTTGCTTTCTCAAGAGTTGGTAACAGGTACAGTGTTATAACAGTAGATACTCGAGGCACGAGAGCCACTCAATATCAGCAGAGAGCTTCTCATAGTGAGATTGTTCTCATCAAAAATGTTCAGCAGCAACTTAAAACACAGCAAAAAGCTACTTTTCAAAGTCAAAAGAATCATCCCAATTTTGAATATTGAAGAACATATTGAAAATATATATTTTATTAGAAATAGTAGAAATTATTTCTTCACTTAAAACTTAATTCAGTGACATGATGACATTTTCCATACATCATCTTATTGCTCTTATCCATCAGAGGCGTCGGGTTGGAGCCAGTGCCAGCCGACAGCAGGCAAGGGCAGGATGAACCCTAAACAGGACCAACATATTGTGATACACGATCTGTCACGCTCACAGTCACCAGTTAACCTAAACATGCACGTCTCTGAACTGTGGGAGGAACCCATGCAGGCACAGGGGATACATACCTCAGACCTGCGGTTTCAATGTAGAACCTTCAACAGCGCGACCGACAGTACCATGTGCCGCTCAATAATAAGGTCTTTGTGCACAATTAAATTGCAGGCCATTAAATGGTTGTGAATCTGGTGCAAATTTTGCATCTGTTGCTGCTGGTTGATGCAAAACACACGGCGGAATAATACAGTAAAGTCACACTAAATCAAAAGAATCGCCGATAAAGTGCCAAGAGATTCCAGATGCCAAGGCCAGTAAAAAATAATAACAGTTAAAAAAAAAAAAAAGAAGAAGAAGAAGAAGAAATCTAAAACTTTTTTTTTTTTTTTTAAACAAACAATTCACATTCTTCTTTGCTAATGCACAATGAAAACCAACAAAAATTAGTTTAAAATCAACTTTCCAAACAGGAACCGCAGGCCTATAGATTATCTATATACAGTACCAGCCTGTAGATAACGGAAGAAGTTGCTGTATTCAACTGAATATTTATAATAGCAAAGGGTCATGGAAGGAAAGTTAAGTGTTCTGCATTTGTGACTATTAAACAATATTCACATTAAAACCAGTGGGAGGGGAAATTCACATGAGTGCCATTAACTGATAATTGGCTTGTGATTAATATGTGATAACACATGAGATGAGCTATTTGTTCCTCTAAAGCTCTTTGTTTCAGTCTTTCACGTTCAGTCTGTCTGGTTCTTCCATCATCTATCAATGAGGACGACCTCAGAGGGAACGCAATGATTTCAACCATTATTCTCTTCTCTTCTCGTCTCTCCCCTCTTATTCCAGTTCTTCCTCTCCGAGGAAAGGAGCCACAATGTTTATTAACTTTCCTCATACAGTACCATTTATCTCCCTTTCATCACCGCCATTACCGCGGCCTGTTTTCTTGTCATCTACTCCCCGTCTGCCTCTTCCTCTCTCTCTTTCTCACACTCCATCTGTCTGCTTCATCTTCATCAGTATTCTCATTCTCTTGCAGACAGCAGGTAGGCTCAGCAGCCCCAATCCACCTTCATACTTCACCGTAACAATGAATCACTCTCCCCCCTGTTCGCCGCTGCAGCGTAGTTCTTGTTACGCTTGTCAGGGCAGTTATCCCATCTCCACAAGATCGCTGCATTTCCTGGGAGCATTTGACCACAAAGGACATTATCATTCCAACTAAGGTTACGGTATGACAGATTACTCGGTGTGTTGATATTTTGTGGCACTGGCTTTTTTTTTTCTTCTTCTTCTTTTTTTTCTTTTTTCTGAGGACATTGCGGCATCGCTACTCTTTTGTTATTCATAAATTGCTGCAGGAGGAAATTCCCTTATAATTTTTTCACAAAGCATTAACAAGATGTCGTCTCGTGTATCGTACTTTAATGGTATGGCATTAAATTTCATTTAAAATTAGACTGTGATCTTGCTAAATCGTTGCGTATTTGCGTATCTCCTCTCCTTGCACTTATTGTGGAATGTCTTTTTGCCAAGATGACAAACACACTGGATTCAGATACAAAATGAATTCAATTTTCAGCTCTGATGCTCATGTTTCAGCCACAAACAGCTAACAGACTCCCTCTTTCTGCAGCTTTGAAACTCTCTGCGAAGCCCAGACAGACTGATGTCCAAAATCTCAAGTCTCATTCAGCATTTTTGCCGCTGTGCAATTAAGCTACAGTAAAAATCAGTCTAACAAACATTTGTTCACACCAAACATCAGATGGTGAAGAACTTAATCTGCTTCTGCCTACAACTGTATCTTATATTAGCAATCTTCGGAAATCTGACTGCTGGACAATTAATTGCCCAAACTGACAGGTGTTTTTATTTATTATTATTATTTATGATTAACATCTTTTGACTAATATTCCTGCTTGTGTAAGAGCTTGGGCGGCATTGTGCCAGATTAAAAAAAGTAAATTAAAAAGGGTTCTTGCTGAAAACCACCCAGCTGTGAATCATAAATAACTTGATTTGTGTTTGAATGCACATGTGAGTGTGCATTCCTTCATCTGAATGCTCTCTCTCATGCCCTGAGGAATTTCCTGGAGTTCCCCGTTTCCTGATCACCTGTGAGCACACACACACACACACACACACACACACACACACACACACACAAACAGGCAATCATGCAGAATACAGCAATCATGTGTTCTAAGAGGAACCCAACCTTTCCTGATTAAAGGTGTTTGAGTGCGTTTGCATACGTGTGTGTGTGTATTTATGCTTCAGTCAGGAGGTCAGACTCTGTCCTTGGTGTGTTCTAGCCAACTTTCAGTTATCAAGCAATAAAAATGGGGGCATTAGAGTGGCAAAATTAGAGAAAGAAAAGTAGATTTCAGCTGTTTTTCTAAATGGTCTTTCATGCGATTGAATTAGGTTAGGTCAGGTTAAAATCATTTCATTCACATATTTTCAAAACTAACAACTTTTCAGTCTAAAGCAGTGATATAAGCTTGTCTGAGTTCAGATTCTTTCACTAGTCATACCTACTATCCATACTTCATGTGCATTCAGGGGTTGAATAGTTGCGGCTCTAGATACATAGATACGATGCATTTGTATATATGTCAGTAATTGATAATAAGTGTGAGACAGTTCATATTTGAAAGAAAAAGAGAAAAAAGAAGGGGACAAACAAAAAGAGCTACTTAAGGGTTACCAATGAAGCTAAAACAGAAACAATAAAACCAGACATGCGGTGACAACATTTTCAGACAAGGTGAAACACTCAGGTCAGATTTTCTGTTGTCATGAGTAAATCTAAAGCAAGTGAGCGGGGGAGAGGTGAGCCTCCAGTGAAAAGTGCTGAGAGGTGTAAAGAGTCTGGAAGAGAAGCTGCGGAGGAAAAAGAACCTAGTCAGACGAGAAGCAGATGTGTTCATGCTGGATCCAAAGGTGATAAAGGAACCATTGCCTGACAGCAAGCTCTCCTCAAAGTTTAATGCCACAGCACTGATCCCCCACCAACACTGGATAACAGTTTTAATGGCTGAGAAAAGCTCTCTGAGCTTGTGCGACTGTGTGTGTGTGTGCCTGTACATTCATATGTCTGTGTGCCTCTGTCATTTTTGTCTTTAGCCTCCTCAGCACATTTGCTCTCTTGAGCATTTGTGCATCTACCATCCTCTTTCCACAGTTGTGTTAGTGTGTAAGTGCATTTGCGCGTGTGTGTACGTGTTTCCTGCTATTGTATTGTTCAGCACTAATTTGTCTGTGTGCATCTGTGCCAGAGGAACTTATCCACCTTGAGTAACAAACATTTCCATGACAGGTTCATGACTTTTTGTCGTGGGTCATGGTGGTCATTGTTAGAAATGTCCAGTACATACTGCCCTTATATTTAGCCATTTTTGGAGGAATGAAAGCGTTTTCCAGCCCATAAACAAATGTAATGTGCCGTCCTAAGTCATTAAAACATACCTAATAACACATCCACGTGATTCCGTTTTCTTAGAGGGTGACTAAAGCTGATCGTATAGATACACAGCAGAGGAACCTTTTAAGATACAACACTGACAGAGTTCTTTCACTCTGGGCTCCACATTACAAACACCCATCTGAAACAACATATTTGAGCTTGAAATATTTATGATGTTATGATGTTTTTATCTAAAAATGGGCAGAAACAAGGGAGATAGTAAATCAGAGTTCCTTTTTTTTGTTTAGAAATCAGTTCCAAACCGTTACTGCTTAAAATATAAAGAGATCACCAGGAACTCACTTCCTGCCTTGTTCCATGTTTGCCACTGCTCTTTCCCTCCACATAGAGTTTGCATCCTGCACCAGTGTTTGGTTTCACCTCAGTATAAACTAGTTTTTTATCATTTATGACAGAAAAAATCTTAATTCCACCAGGATGTCTTTTCCATGACTAGTGTTGCTGGGAGATGTCCACATCGCCACATCATGAAAATTAATCTTTGAGGCAGGAGGAGACACATTAAAAGGGGCGCCCAAATGAAAAACCAAGACATTTCACAGCCATCACACAAACACAAACACACACACATGCCGCATCAAGTGAGTTTCTGGCCTTAGGCCCAAAGAAACTATTTGGATATTGGAGTTATGTATTGTATTGTTTCAGAAGTAGACATGACATGGTCAGCCAATATTAAATTTAGCTTTTATTTTTTTCTCTGTTGCCAAATATGGTATACTTCCTTTAAGAAAATACTAAAATCAATATATTGCAGGTTGCCCATGTATTTTCTCTGCATGTTTATAAAAACTCCTGAAGAGAAATGGCTACACAAACAAATGAGATGTGGACCCTCTAGTTTCCTTTCACAGTAAGTGACAAATGTATCATGGATGCTTGTGCTCTTGTGGGCCAGAAGTTGTATTGTTTTCCATCCATTTTAACCATTACAGTACAAATTCATGCAGAACATCAGTGGAATGAACAAATTCAGGCATTTTGAAGAGTGAGACCAGCACCTGAAAGTTTTGTTCAAGGACACTTGAGGAAATGTTGAAGAATAGTTTTGTGCCCTCTGCAAACTGTTTTCTTTTCTTTCTTTCTTTTTTTCTTTTTCAAAACAGCAGCAAAATCTCTGCTGGGGATTTAGAGTATGGATGCTGGCCAGTAATCCACACACATCCACACTAACATGCACACAAACACACACAGAGACCATATCATGGGAACAAGAGCAGGAGGAAAAGTTCCTAATGGAAAAAACTTGTTATTATTTGGATACAAACGTATTTAGCCCTCTCTCCCTCTGCTAATGCATCTAATATGTCGTAATGAATCTCTTGGAGTGAAGGAAAGATGGATAGAAGAGTTGATACAAGGTGAAGATGAAAAATCCGAGTATAAACTGCATTTGGCAGATAAGAAAAAAATGTCCAAGGTGACAGGAGAAATGCTGTTCAGGGTAAAATACTTTAGAAACATTCCTCCTACCCAGCAAGGCTAAATATAGGCTCATTAAAAATCTAAAGAGCCCATGAAGGAAGGAGGGGAGTTGGGGTGTAGATGGGAAAAGAGTTTGTCAGAAACACAGACAGAGTGAGATCAAAGGCAGAGATGGACAGGTAAAAGAGAGGTGGAGGAAACAATGAGACCGTGAGGAAGTATAATGTTGGATTTAATGAAAATGGTACGATACGCTGAGGAAAAAGCAGTGCTGTGTTCCTGCATGCGGGAGAGAGGGGAGCACGTCTCCTGCCCCACATATGAGCCACTGGTTTGCCCACTCATCTGCTCTCATCCACTATTCAATAGCCTACTCCATTTCGGCCAGCAGAAATAGAAAAATGCCTTATTGTCATGTTTCACTTCTATCCATCCTTTCTGTAATTGAAAAGTGGGGAGAGGGGAGCGGGGGAGGTGTGGGACACAAAGAGAGACATGGAGAGAAAGCGAGGCAGAACAGAGATAAAGAAATAACAAAGGACTGACTCGGGATGGATGATTCTAATAAAAATTGTGCATTTAAAACTTAAATTGTAACTTTTAAGAGATGCGCCGTGCACTGATGACAGCAACATGGGCCTGCCTTTGCTTACTTCCTCCAGAGGATCAGGACGCAGCCTACAGTCACACATTAAATCTGATCGCCTGGTCCGGCTAAAGTCTGAAAGATGCTAGCCCCTAACAACCTCCTATTTGTCTTTTGTTGGTCACGGATTAGTTTATTTGCGGACAACAACAAAACAAAAGTTAGCAGCTGAAATCTGCTAAATCTGATCAGAGAAAGCTCATATGACAATAAAATCAAAGATTTTAATTCATTCTCAAAAAGTTATGGACGGGGCAATGCTCTAAATCTTTTTTGTGTTCGATTTCCATCCAACTAAATGTTTTAAACAGTGAGGCATCAGATCTCTGACTTGAGTGCGGGTAAGTAACAACATGGACCTAAACTTTTTGTGGCGTTGGCGACTGGAATTATTTTATGATACATCTGGGTGGAAACAGATGATGAAACGATTTTCAAATGCTGCCTGGATTGAAGAGATGAGTAATAAGGAAAAGTTTGTGATGTTTCAAACGGTGTAATGAAATCTGAGAGGTACTCAGGTGCACGTCCACGTAGATTGCTTTGTAGAAGCAAGTGCAAGAACCAACAAACAGCACCTAATGAGACATAGAGAGAGAAATGAGAAATGGACAGAGACAGAGGGATGGGTCTGGAGAGGAATGGGAGCAGAAGACGTGAGACAGCCTTTGAGGAGAGAGCAGCTGTTCAGTGGAACAGCTGCAGGGCAAATTTCAGAATGCATGACAAGGGGAACCTCCAGGGTACACACACCGACAGACACGCACAAAGACACGCGCACACTGGATACGATGTGATTCGTACCATCACATACAGCCACACATCCACTGTGACATATCTTTTCTGAACAAATTCAGATGTATATGTGTGTGTATGCCTCCTGTAACGACAAACACAAACACACACACACATATATATATATACTGGGAAAGTTAACACGTTACTATCACGTTAATGCATTCCTTAATCAATGCTGACAATTTTTTTATCGTAAGTTAATGCAGTTTGGGGTTTCTTAGTTGTTTTTTCGAAGGCTCCCCTGCTCATTGGCTTTGAATACACATGCAGACACAAACCATCAGCCACAGCAATTGGACGAGTGTGTTCATGTGAAGATATGAAAGTAAAAGAATGGGTGGGGACGGAAAAAAATTTTGAAAGTTCAAGAATGTTTCAATTTTAAATCAAAAATTCTATTAATTTCACAAGACCTATGTGAAAATATAAAAATATTGTTTATCAAAAAAGTTGAGCAGCTGCTCTGCTGTCTGACAGCACAAGATGACACCCAGTAAAATTAGCTGTGCCCAAACTATTATTATGTCACGTAGTGATACAAAAATTAAGTGGCATTTGAGTCATACAATAACATAATCACTTAATCTTTTGGAGAAACATTAAGAGCCTTAATTAAATAATTCCATTTAATGGCCACAGTGCAGAAGTGATCCATCCAACCTTCAGTTATATCACCCACTCCCTGTTCATTTCTGATCTGTGTGTGAGGCTGTCGCTGAACCACCTAGCACAACTACACTACAGTCCTTAGTACAGCATGTAGCGTCTGCTGAAATTCCTTGGTCACTGGCCTTGTCACAAAAAGAAAGAAAAAAAAAAAAACCCTCAATTAAATAGTGTAACAACTCAAACACCACACAGGATGTGCAGAAAGTGAAATGTGAAATGTCTGTGTGTCTGGTTAAAAAAAAACTAAAAAACATCATGTGTCATCTCAAACAAATATAGACTTGATTCTTTTAGGTCATTTTAATTAATTTGTTAAGAATTGTTCTCAGTTGGGGTCCAATCACTCTAAAACAGAGTAAAATCTCTTTATTACCTAATTGTTCTATTTTTATTCATTTTTCCTCCAGCCTATTTTCACTGACTCCATCGGCTCTCACCTTCTGTCCCTCTCTTCCTCAAGGGGTTGCGAGGGCAATTAGGTTGTTTTACTGCTGCTCTAGTTTTACTGGCTGGAGAGCAACACTATAAACACTAATTAACACACACACACACACACACACACACACACACACAAAAAAAAAGGAAAGTCATATTTCCACTACCATACCAAACTGGCTTTGATTTACTGAAACACATGAACATTTCCATTCATAAAACCATAAAAACATTACATATTTGTCAGGCTTAGTAAAGATACGCACATAAAATATCAAACACACGCAACTGAGTTTTTCTAATTGGCGATGAAATGAACCCGTGTGCTGGAACACAACAAGCAGATTTGTAAATTAAAATCGTCGTATTACAGAAAGCATCCGACTGTACAGTGAATTTTTAGCGCAGATGTCCTTTTTCACCTTTACTCTTCAAAATCTTTCTAAATAGTTAAAAACGAAGAGAAGAGAAGAGAAATAGGTGGCTGAGTAGGAGTAATGAAATTAAAATGGAGACTTAATTAAAACTGTACGACGTAAACATACAATGGTCACAGAGTGGGCTTCGTAGGAAATCGTGTTCACTCCAGATTAATGTGGCCTATTTCTAAGCACCAGTTAATTAAAATTAGCTATTCCAACAGCGGAGACGTGCTATCAGCAATTCAGCTCAGGTGGTGAGGAGGCAGCACAAAGCCACACCTGCATCCCACCGTGTCTGTGTGGGTGTGCAGGTTTTATTGATCCACAGGGGCGTTTCACAACTGGTTTGACTGGTGCGCTCAAACACAGACCAACCCCCACGTCTCTTACAACAACAGACATACACACACAAACTGACACTTAACTTCATGAGACTAGACGAAGCGAAGACAACGCTGGCCCACAGGTACTGCCCCTTATTGTGTCATTCCTCCGTAGGTTTGTGTGTGTAATTGCGTGAGAATGTGTGCACTAAAGTAGATATCTGCAGTCTGACTTGGCTTTGACTGTTTTCTCTTTCCAGAGTTAACGCTGACCTTCCTGAAGAATGAAAGGCAGGAGGACTCACATTCACAGACAGGGTGGCACTTCACTTTTTAACTCCTATTCATAGTCAGACCCTCTGCTGTATTTTCTAAGAGATGGAATATGTGTGTAAACGTATGATTAATGGCCTTTATATTTCAATGTTACTAAATCCTTTGTACATCTTAGCTGATTCTATTTAAACATGCAAAATCTCTGTGTTGACCTGACTTGAAAGTGTTGAAAGTGAATTTGGAAATCTGTGTGTGTTGGTGTATATTTGTATGTTGTACGTGTCCTGAAAAGACAGAATGAGGTTCAAGGTAAATGGTTGATAAAGGCAATGTCATGGCTGATACAGAGACAGAGATGAAGTTAACTGCAGCTAAATGAGCTTTCTAACTCATCTTTCTCTGCCGGTGCTCCAAAAGCCTGTTTTTCTCAAACTTAATTGTGCACACACATCAACAGTGAAGACACAGAAAACAGGAAAGTGAAAAAGACTGACACGTTGTAACTGGGCAAAAACTGAGATGGTAGCGTTCAGCATATTTATATTTCAGCCTGTGTGAAGGTCTGGTCTGATGAAGTCATTTTGGCTCCTCTTTCTGTGATCTGACAAGGTCATGGTTGGACCAGCGTAATTTAATGGCTGTATGATAAATGTTTGACATTTTAAGACATCAAAGTGAAATCATTCTATGCCACTGGTTGGGCTGTCAATGTATTTTGGTGTCCTTGTTGCTTTGAATGGTCCACAACGCTGCTTTCTATGGAAGGAATAGACACTTACATAATAAACCTTATTTTTATTTTATGCCCCTGAAACACTATTTTGTTTGCAGGGTAGCAGCAGAAATCAGTGAAGCTGATTTCTCAAAAACTTAAGATAGTGGTGAGGTAATTTCACTGCCATGCCGTCAGAATTGTAGATTTGTAGCTTGAACCAGTCAACTAAATCAGAGTTTATTTTGACTGGAGATTTATTATAAACATGCCACCTAACTGCTCATCAAAGGGACTGAGAACTTGAATGAGAGCAAAATACACACATGGACATACAGAGTGGCCTGCACGTCGATGATATGCTGTGCCAGGCTTCAAGGCTGTTACCATGGTGCAAGGAAAGAAGAGCCCTAAAGAGAGTTACTCTAGTTTGAACTGATCCAGTGTAGCTGAAATTAATAACTGTGTGTGTGTGTGTGTGAGTGACTGAGTGAGAGAGAAAACAGCGTTGATCCATCCCTGGTATAGTGAGGGCTGGTCCTATATTGGCTTTCTGAGGGCATATCAGTCAGCACACACACACACACACACACACACACACACACACACACACACACACACACACACACACACACACACACACACACACACACACACACACACACACACACACACACACACACACACAAGCACAGCGCATACATGTGCAGTGACGTCTATACACATGTGAACTCTCAGAGAACGCAGGCAATAAACCAGACAGACAGTTTTTCTGACTGGCGTTAATTCATCACTGCCAGTAAGCTGAGAGAAGAAGGCGAACAGGCAGAGGAGAAAGGTGAAATGAATATGTCACTGTGAGGGGAGGACAGATATTATGTCTAGTCAACAACCAGGAGCAGAAATGAATGAATGAATTCAATAATGACTTGAAATCATCAGAAAGACTTAATTTTTTATTAATTTTTTAGATGATTTATCAAAGAGTGACAGATATTTGTTTGATTTGACCAGCGAGTGAAGTTTAATCTTAGGGTGTGTAGAGTAAGGGGCAGGACAGTGGCGTGGCCATTGCCTCACAGCAACAAGGCTCTGGGCTCAATTACCAGGCCTTGGGGCTTTATGTGTGGAGTTGGCATGCTCTTTTTGCGTGGGTGTGCTCCGATACTCAGACACTCCCAAAGTCCAAAGTCATTCACGTTTAGGTTGATTGGTAACTCTAAATTGCCTGCAGATGAGAGTGTGAGCGGTTATTTGTTTCTGGATTGATGGATGTGTACATAAAAAACAAAAGAGTAAAATGGGACTAAGGCAGTTTGTCAGTGGTCCAATGTCCAGTTCCTCCATTTTGCCCGTTGGAGTATACATGGCTGAGATATTCAAGCCCTAACTGCCCCAGACACATGATCAGTGTGTGAGTATGTTTGTGATAAAGCTGCACCATATGAATATACATATATATATATATATATATATATGTATGTGTGTGAATGGGGAAACAAAATGAATAGTACATTAAGTTGAGAAAAGCAGTCAATTTTTGCCATTTGAAATTGATGTCACTGGGTCACCATTTAGTGGGTGAACTGTTGAATAGATGTTAATTGTGTATTGTTAAAATGCCGAGCATTCACTCAGTATGAATCACAGTCTCTGTAGCAGTAAACAGCAGCACTGGAGTCGCATTTTAAGTGATGTGTGTGGGTGTCTTCGTGGAACATAAGAAATAAACAGATCGAAATTTGAAAGTAGCAAAGTGCAATTCAAGTAAAATGAGTAAAGAGGGGAAAGGTCGGTGGAGATAAGAAGAGGAGGTTAAAGAATGAGTCAAACTTTAAAACCTTAAAAAAAGGAGCTTGTCTCAAAAATTGGTAAGTCTGAGCATGTTTACATATTTTTATATAAAACTAAAGTATCCCCACCTGTGATGGGAATAGCGGTGGCAAAATAAACTGTAAATTTTTTAAGTGGCGGTTAATCTAAGTAATTACTGCTTCCATCACTACTACAACAACAACAACAACACCTTAACTGTTACTATAAGTGAGCTTATTAAACAGCTGTCACCACCGCTTCTCTCAGTCTATATTAAGTTTCATTAAAGGGAAAAAAATAAAATATTATATATATAGAATACAGAATATAGATTAAAAATGTAAGGCCATAGTTACTTTCCTGGTTCGTAGAGACTGTATACTGTATATACTGTAACTACTGTAACTCCATTACTAAGTCAGCTGCTTTTTGAGAGAAGTAACTAACAACTCTAACTAATTACTTTTTTTCAAAGTAACACCAACACTGATCTCCACAAACTCCAAGTCACCATCAAGCTGTTGTGCTGCAGCAGAAAGAACAGTTGTTAATGTTGCATACAACAGAAGCTGCCTGCTGGGCAGAAAACAGGAAAGGACAGATTCATGTTTATTCACAGAACCATTCGAAGGAATAATACACACATATGATGTGTGGGAATATAATATGTGCATGTGTGCACTGAGCACATTTACACAGAGGAAGCACTTCATATGCTTTAGGCATTCTAATCAGGCCCATGCAAACACTAAACCCGAGTAGGCTGCTGAAAAAAATGGGAGATAACAAGAGTTTGATGACCACCTGAAGATGTTAAAAGATGCGCGCACACACACACACACACACACACACACAGACATACACACACACACACAGACATACACACAGACACACAGACACACACACACACACACACACAGGCACGCACTCCTACGCAAACATTTACTCCCTAGAGAGCCATATTTACTCTCTGTCAAGTGCTGGGAAGACGCAACACACATTTCATCTAATCTAAACAAGGTTTCTGCACAAATCTGCAGTAGCTGCAGCAAAAATGCAGATATACAGAGTAAACTTTCTTGTCAGATGTGAAAATCTGCTTTAGTATAACTTGTATTAAATGTGTTCAGAGTTTTCCTAACTGCAGTGTTTGGATGCTGATTTGCACAACCATATCTGCTTGGAGTTTACATTAAATAACACACTTACTAAGGCATTTTGAATCTGAAGCTCTGAAGAAAGGTGAAAAATGAAACCATGAAAATCACAAGCTACACATTTATAATACATTCTATTCACACTTCAACTGCATTAAATATCAATTTAATTTAAATGTGGAGGATATGAGGGATGTGAATGGTCTTGTTCCTCCCACACACCAATTAAAGAACATTTTCAGCGAGTCTTATCTTTTTCTTTTCACTTCGGGCTCTATAGCTATTCTACTTGTCAATCTGTCATTACAAGTGAATAAGTAACAAATCAAGTAACATGAATGACTCAACTGCTGTGTCAGGAGAACTGTGACAGCTCTGCCCTGCTGTCACAGAATAACCCATGACTCAAAAACCCTTGAATTATCAGATATTATATGGTTCAGAAAGACAGATGTACTAACCACCAAATGAAACACAAATACATAGGTAAAAAAAAAAAAAGCAGAACTGCAGAACGACTACATCGATATGGGTGATTGATATGGACCACAGCACAGGCATATGCACAAACACAAAGTTTAACAATAGCAACATCAACAAGGAGGTAAAAGGAAGTATAAATATTAATTACATAGTGAGTTCCCGGGGCATACTACTACACACTGTGTGTGTGTGTCTGCATAAATATTTCAAAACAATACAATTGCAGTTTCTTTAGTTTGCTACCAGCATAGGTTTGTATAAAACAAGGCAAACACAAAACCATGAAATGGCATTTCTGAAGGAATAACATTGCCCTTAAGTGCTTGTGCCTGCACATGTGCATATGTGTGCATTTACCATTTACCATTAGCAGGGTAGAGAGTGGCCTGTCTAATCTGCTTTCTCATAATTAAAAGCCTGGGACTAGGTGGACCAGCACAGAAGCTGTCTGCCAGGGAAATTAAAAAAACGAGAGATGATTACAGGACAGAAAAAGAAGGGAGGTGGCAAAGCACAGAGAGATGGAGGGACAGAGGATGAGGAGAGGAGAAGGAGATAGGACGGGGCGAATAAAGGCGTGGAAACACAGATGGACAGAAGGTGGAAGAAGGAACAGAGCAAAGATGAAGGGATGAAAAGGTTTTACTAAAGAACTTGCGGGATTAACAAAAGCTAGATCAAAGAGTTAGAAAGACATCATACAATGCCAAAGTAGTTGGGTGAATTTGCACACTAAAAGTCGCTAATTAGCAAATGAAAGTCAAATGTAATAAAAAATGTTCTTTTTCTTTCCTCCTTTTTTTTTTTGAAAGCTGACAACAGTTCCAAAGCTGAAAAGTGGATGATGGATGCACTTGAAATGTGATCGGATCAAATAACATGAGTGCACAACGCTTCTGGAGCTGTTGCAGAGCAGCACATAAAAATAAATTCTGAAGGATGCCGTTTTATATCTCGTAATTTGAATCCATAAAAAGGAAAAAAGAAAAAAAAAAAACTGGAATAGAGAGGATAAGAGAAATGAGTCAGGGTAGAGTGAGTGAGAGATGAAAAGACAGAAGAGATAAAGACACAGCCACTGTGTTTGCAATGCAAGACAAGAGTGTTTGATCACCCCAGCTGAATCAGCTGGATGTAGATATACTCATCGTGCTCATACTCCGGGGTTTGCAGCCCATTTTTATGTAAAACTCCCCCCACTCTCCTCTCTCTGTTTCACTCAGACACAACTTGCCTTTCTCCACTCCTCATTCAGTCTGGAAGCCTGACAGGCTCTCCCTCTCTCTCTCCCTCTCACTAACAAATACCCCCCCCAATTTATCACCACGCAGTGAAAACCACCCAGAGATGATTACTTATTTACTTCAGAAAGAAAATTTGCCAAATAATTATTTACCCAGGGGCCTTAAATGTAAGAATAAGGAAATATACAGTAAAATGTAATCACACTAAGTGAATGTAAGTGGGTGCTTTCATTCAGAGTGCCTGAAGGTGCAGTGAGTGGAATAGCGGTAGACACCGAGCGCTTGAACTGGCAAGCTATGCACATTTAGTCGGTGCCAATCATATTGATTTCACCAAAATCAATAATTAGAGGGTTAGTAAATGAAAACAAAACCCATGGAAAAGTGGGACACTACAAATCAGCATGAAACTTTCCTGCCATTCAGCAATAGTTGCTGAAAGGAATGCATGAGCCAAAGGGGAGAAAAAAATAAAAAATAAAAAAATTCACATATATT
The DNA here is from genome assembly GCF_900963305.1 of Echeneis naucrates. NCBI lineage: Eukaryota > Metazoa > Chordata > Actinopteri > Carangiformes > Echeneidae > Echeneis > Echeneis naucrates. The sequence continues at coordinate 17,206,337 of NC_042523.1, read as the reverse complement.
ACTGCCAACATCAGGGATTTGACAATATTCCTCCTACATCCAAGCCAAATCTGCTTTTATGAAAAATATGGCTCATCATAAAGTGTAAAAAAAAAAAAAAAAAAGTAACAAACTTAACTGCCCAAAGGCAATTTAATCAGCACAAAATTCTGACAAAGCAAATAAAATACAAGTAAACATAAAGGTAGAGTGAAAGTTGTAATGATAGACATCAACTTTTCCTAAGCACTACTTCCTGCACTAAATAAAAGATTTGCTCCAGTGTTTGGTACCTTTTTCCTTGCAGAAACCTCTTCCTCTTTTTTTTTTTTTCCTCCTACGGTACAGTATAATTCATTCTTCAGACACAACATCCTTGGTTTGTACTGCATCCTTTGAGGAGCACAGTGGCTCAGTGGCTGGCAGCGCTGCCAGACAGAGAGACAAATCTATGTTTTCTGCCTCACTTGGTTGCCCCTGTAACTTGACATGCTGCTCATATTTCTAGAATTTGGAGCACTTTAGAAATATGTGCAGCATGAAAAGTGGACAGAAGATAAGTGGAATAATGATGATGGGAAATATATGATTGCATGTATTTCTATAACATAATGAATGCAATCAGAGTAAATTATGAAAACAAATAAGATTGTGACACTCCCAGACCTTTACTGAATTTAGATTTTAAATTCAGTAAAGGTCTGTGCTGTGTTTGTGATGTAATACTAGTCCAAGAAATCTTCTTTCCTTTTACAATGTCACAGAAACTTATGCAAGAAAAATCATCTTTGGTTAGTGAATGTTTTTGTCTAGTTTTTGTCTTTTTCAATAAAGAAGATGGTTGAAGTGTGATTAAATGGAAAAAAACAAACTTTTTACACTGACCAAATGTATCCCTGCAATAATGATGCAATATGGGCAAAATGTAGCTCAAATAATTCGACACTATAGCATGGACCATGGTCAGTTTGTTATCAACTCACAGTTTTGACGGGGTGCTGTGTGGTTGGATTTGCAAAGGTATGATTAGTTTTAAGGGTGATGACAAGCTCCCCAGAGGAATGGGAGCTGTGGGTGGAAGCGCTGGATGAAACAGTTATATTCTAGGCAACTTCAGGCTCTGAGAGCAGTTTAGACAACCAAACACTGAATGTGAAACATGCTCGATAGTGAGCGTTCACCTGCACTTTAAAGCTCGTACAATTCCAGCTGGTTAGTGTGTAATAAAAGTGAGTTCCCCACTCACAGCGCATAACCACGAGTGCTGCTATGAGCTCCTCTATGGTTTGGGGTTTGGCGGTGACCTAAATGTGAAAGAAGAAAGCCGTTGAGAAGAGGATCATCGGTTTGATCCCTTGAATTGGCAAAAAACTAGCACAGACAAAAACACTAAAACCCACGAATGCGTCGGTGCAGCAGCCCAGCGGTCAGCAGCTGCTCCCTGCTGTGAATACACAAAGGGCACGTTTATGAAGGAGGGCAATGTTTGAGGGCACACCCCTTGGTGATTCAAGTTTGAAGAAATGTTAGATTTAATGGAAAACAGGTCACTGATCTGTTTCCACTGAGCCCTGAAAGAGGGAAATGCGAAGTGAAGAATTATTTTTCTAAATAATTAAAGTGCTCTGTGGTCAACATCTCTAAACTGTTCAGCCTAACAGTTACCTTTGTAATTCAACATGTTGCCTTTCATTGCCTCTAATTTTGTTTATTAGTTGAATATCTAGTTATTTCTGTCTTAATCGGTCCTTCATGCGTTGGATATATGGTCTTCCAGTTGCTGGTAACGCCAACAGTGTGCAGCGTTCTGCAGAAACTATGGATAACTGCTTCGTCGATCAATCACACAAAAGTTTTGATGTCACTGTTGGCAATAAAAAGTCCATGGCCACATAAACAACGCAATTTAGCTGCTCCTATTGAACTGATGTTGCAGAAATATTGCATTCCATAGTGACTGCATTGCTCACTGAAAAACTGATTGAAAATCTGCAGGGGAAATATTACAGCTGTCAGTGGAAAGAGATGAACATCTTGTGTACACTTACTCTCTATCATTAATTTAGTTCCCTACACAATAAAACAAACACAATTCAATGCATATCTCATTGCAACAGGGAATTTTTCTTTTTCACCCCTGCTCTGTAGCCTCATCACTTATCTATTGATGAAAAGAATGAACAAATTGGGCTCAGCACTTGTACTGCATCACGCTGGAGTTTATTCCTGTCTTAAGATGCGCACTGAAATGAAAAGCAGTGATGTAATAAGAGCTCCCTTCTCTCAAAGCATTTCAGATTGTTTCATTTGAGAATGAATAAAAGGCTCAAACCTTGTTCAGTCAGTCAGTGGCACATTTCCATCAAATCAAAGGATTTAATTACATTTAATTGAGACGATGCCTTTGCTGGAATTTTGCAAGTTTAGACATCAGGGAGCAATTTTTTCAGTCAACAATTACTGTAAACAAAACTGCGCACAACTTTATAGGGAGGCGGAGGGCGAGAGAAGAAAGAGGAGCAGAAAACGAGTCCTTGTCCACTCCACTGTGTCTGTGTGTGTGTGTGTGTGTGTGTGTGTGTGTGTGTGTGTGTGTGTGTGAGAGAGAGCGAGAGAGAAACTGAGTACATCTGGCTATCCTGTCACATAACATGCTAAATATCTCTCAGACCACCGAGTGAAGCACAGGGATTAATGGACCATTTAGGTCTACTTGACATTTGTGATGGCTGTTTCCTCTGCAGGGAATAAGAAACACAACGCTGGATACAGCGCACAGGCGCATACACGCAAACACAAAAATATACAAGCGCCAAATGAATCCTCAGATATACACTGACACATATAGCTGCAGGTGTGTAAACATATCTTACAATTTTGAGAAAAGTTCAAGCAGCTAAATGCTCGACTGTGACTTGAGAGCATAACCATTAGAGTAACACACACAGGCATACACAAAAACACACACTGCACAGAAACAGATGCATACGATGTATTTGACAGTGGAGGAGTTACTCAAACCTCTCGGCCTCTTTATTTAACACACATAGCAGAGTTTATTATCGATGTGTATGTATATTATGATTATAGAGGAGGGGCTAGGAGGCTAGGCTATCAGTTACATTGTCAATATCAGTAATATACTTTCTATTCAGCTGAATTACGGCTCAGTATGAGCACTTTATTAATCATAATGATACACCAGCTGAGTTAAATCAGACAAGTTAAATTTGTAATGGGACAAAACCTAAAGGGTCATACGTACAAATTACCTCCTTGGCTGGTCATTTATCTTTTCCATCATTCTCTAATATATCTACAATTTAGCCGTGAGGTCCTTTATACACAAAAATACATAAAATTTAAGTGCCATGTCCTGCGCCTGAATAGTTGGAACATCAGAGCATCTATCCAAACAAGGGCAAACAGCCGCTTCATCCACGCTGTATCGTAGACAAGTCGAGTCACTTTTTAGTCGAGGTTGCGCGGCATTTTGGTCATTTTTTTGGCTAGAACTTTGTGTGTTTGCTAAGAGAACATTTTCAGCGCCGTAGCCTCTGGTGCCTCATGAATCAGCACAAATGGCTGCGTACTACTCCATTATTGCAAAATGGGCTCTGCAATAAAACTCAATATGGAAAGAAAGGGCAGTTTTCTGCATGTCGGTATTTGCTTTTAACAAATGCTAAGCCATTGTGTTGCTATCTACACTACCGCTCCTATAATAGTAATAACTTCAGATATCGTTACAACCCTGTGACTTACAAGTGCTGATTTTGAGTTTTTCTTTATTAACGGAGCAACTTTCCAAACACTACAGGCTGACATCGGTTGACACAGTTTTTCACTGAAGCGTCCAGCTGCTGCATTTTGCTTCCAACTCCGGATTCACTGATATTTACTGCTTGATTATTCATTTTGTCGCCAAAATGTCGCCTTCTGATTGGTATTATTTCATACATTTATTAATATGTTAAACGTGAAAGCTTCACTCCTAACGCTAGCATCACCCGCACTGTCTCTGCTGCAGCCACTCATTAATCAGCATGACTTTAATGAACCCAGTTAGCAGCACCTGTGAGCTCTGCCAGCCACCGACGCCAACATCGCCCCCCCCAACCTCCTCCCTCGGCTCCAACACCTGATCCCCACAGATTATGAGTGATGACGACCGCGCTGTCGAGGTGTGTTCGCAATTCTGGATAATTTTGGAGTCCCATCACAATAAGCAAGCAAAAAGCCACATACGGATTGCACATTAATATACTTGTTTGTAAACTTGCTAAATAAACTGGATTTGTTTTCAAATGAAATTTGTATGGTTTTGTGCTTTTGTTGTGGTGCATTTCATGTGCAATTTCTGTAGTGTCTGAGGCCTTCGACTTTCAACATGGGACATGAAAAGATGAAAAAATTAAACACGCTATCCAAACTGGACTTTGTGATGTGTGTTAGGTTTGTTTCTTTTGTTTGTAGTTTGTTTTTGTCTTTTTTTTTTTGTTTGTTTGTTTTGTTTTACTGACATCCGGGTTTAATTAATCATGTCTTGGTGCTCCGACTATGACAATATCATTAGTCTTCTTCTTGATGTTGACAATGACTGGTCTAATAGGAAACCACAAAAGTTTGATGATTAAATTCGCTAAAGTGAATTTATTTCAAGACCTTCCACTTTAAAGCAAACTTTTAGGATTTAAATGTTAGGGTAAGAGTTCTTTCTTTTTTTTTCCCCGAACCTTGAATCACAGAGAAGAGACTGTATTTGGATCATTCAGTATGATGAGATTACTATGCTCTTACTGCCTCATTCAAATTAAGGAGAATAAACAATTTTCAATGTAACAGTAAATCTTATTTCTGCTTGTGTGTGTGTGATCCTTCCGTGTCCATGTTTTATTCCGGTATTTAACACTCGGGCGCTAAATAAAGTGTTTTACATCCTCATAATGACTGTAAAGGATTTAATTTAACATTTTATGACTCTGTTGTGTGCTTGATAATAAGGAGCTAAGGCAATTAACTCTTATCAGCTTTGCTAGAAAGCACTGTCTGCGCTTCGTATTTTGTTTGTTCAAGTTCAGTGTGTGTGTGAGGGGGTGAGAGGAAGCATGGCATGATCTGCATTATGTAGGCTAAGTGTATTTCTATTTTAGTAAAATTTGACTTCTGTGCATGTTTTTGTGTCTGTGTGTGTGTACACATTTGTATATTTAATGTGTTTTTGTTCACATTTCATTAACATCTAAAGGTTTGTTCTGTGCCAACATGCACTGTTGTCAAGATTCATGTTCCAGAGCCGGTAATTGTCCTGTGAGTATCTGCATGTACGTGTCTGATACAGAAATGTGTGTGTAAATATGGCGTGCACTGTGTTATTTTAATGCAATGTGTGTTGCAAAGTTGGAGACAAGAGAAGTGTGTCAGTGGAGTGCAGGGAATCCGAGGTCAGATAATCTTGTCATAATAATCCTCCCCTGCTGCTTGTATCAAGTCAGTTTAATACACCTAGCTTCAGATAATCTGTGACAAACACAAGCATACAAGCATGAATAATGGACCCATGTGTAAACAACCACACACAGCACTCACACTCACAAAAAAAAACCCAGAACACTATTACGTAAGACTGGTATTATGTGTGATGGTATAAAATAACATTTGAGTGAAACTCTTACAGTTGATGAGGATCCAACGCAAAAAAGAAAAAATTAGAGCGTGGCAATAAGAAATACATAGACTGTTGGAAGTGGTGACCTCCAAGTGAATGGCCAAAAAGGATCAAAATGTTCTGAATGTCAGTTCCTCAAAATACAGTGTTCACAGTCTTTGTGTTCTTTGCTGTAAAAAATAATAATAATAATAATAATCAAGCATTAGTTGGCTGAATTTGGAATGATTTTTATTCATTAATTAATTGTTATTTTTTGGTGTGAAAATATCACTTACATGAACCCTTGAACGGTGGTTTATGATTTTGGATGGGCTACATTTTTAACAGTCTGTTAAGTCATAAAGTTAGAAAAAATTGAAGTGTAGCCTAAAAACGAATCAATATGCTGCCATGTCAAAGTTAAAGCTGATGTGTCCTCTTTTTCTCTTTCTCAAAAGGTGAAGTCACGTTAAATACAGGATGCTACAACTCTGAGTGACAGAATCTCTAATTACTGAAAATTCAGTACAAGACTGCTGCAGAACACACAAACACACACACACTTACCTAAACGTGCATCCTCAACATGTTCTATAGACGTACACTCATCTCTGTCACTCCCCCACACAATGCATCTTACAAAAACCACACACCTCATTACTCACGTTGTGAAACGCACACACTTGCATGTTCATCGACACACAGATGTTGAGCTCATTAAGAGATTCCCAGAGGGGAGCCGAGAAAGGCCGGGTACTGTGGGAACATGGAGGAATCTGCCCATCTGACTTGAACAAACACACTGAAGACAAACAAGAAATTAAAAATAAAATGGGAAACGGTCATATGTTGTTTTTTTGTTGTTTTTTTTTTTTAAACCAAAAATTTCTGCAAAGAAATATTCACTCTTGTGAGTCATCTGCGTAGGCAGCAGAAATATTTGGTTAATTTTGTGAAACAATGACAACTTTCAGGGAAATGAACTAAGCACCTCAACTGGGAGCAGAAATAGAGTTTTCAAAGAAACGTGTTCATATGATTTTAGTTTCAAAGGGCAACCCTCCTGTGGGCTTTAAAGGCTGTTCAAACTCAGTAAGTCCATCAGAGAGAAGAGCTGCTGCTGCTTCGGTCAGCTTGACTTTGCATCACGTTCTACAACAATAACAAGCACTAACTGCCAAAACGACCTGTTAAACCACAGTCAGTGCAAAACACTTGGAGCACAATCCACTTTGACTGAACCTCTGTACGTTCCAAACACAGCAGTCCATCCGACATATAGAGACAAACGGCCATTCTCGTTCATGCCAAAACGTACACACAGAGAACGTACCTGGGATTCAAACCTGGAACATTCTTGCTCCGAGGCAGCACCATTCCCAGATACCTGCCACTGATCAACACACACAACAGCTGAACTGTATAGTCCAAAGCTCAAATACTGCATGATGGCTTTTTAGGCCTGAATAAGTCAAAGGAAACTGGTTTTCACAGTTTTCTGTCGTAGCTTACACGTTGGTCAATAAACACATCCACACACTGGGCGCATCTGCTTCAGCCCAAAGCTTATCCCCACACATCTGACATTAAGCCAAAGGATGAAAAGGATGAGAAGCGGGTGAGAACAAAAGGAGAAATAGGCAGACAAAAGAAAAAGAGAAGACAAGGAGCCAATGCTCTTTGACCTGTTCACATTTGGCTTGTCATCACCAGGCCATTAAATATGATGAAGTGTCTTCAGAGACGTTGGCATTTTGAGGCCAAACGTCTCTAAGTTTTAACAGCAAGACAAGCTTTGTAATTCACATATTCTAGATTTAGAGTTGCATTTAAAATTCTTTCCATTACCAAGCTAAAATCAAATACCATGGCACTTTTCTTCACCTGCGTATGTATGACTCATTTTCCACCAAGAATAAAACCAAGGGGGCAGAATTTATACACGCTTACCTGCGCACATACTGCAGCCCACACAGGCAAAACAAGAATACCAGAATCCAAAGACAGGCAGCATGCATTCAAACCAATTGAGCAAACACACACGCAGACACTTTTTTATATAATTGTTACATTTTTGATTGTAATAATGAGTAGAGAAAGATACTTTTACATGTGTGGCATGGAACGTATCAAATGGCAACTGACAGATTGGCAAAAGCATCTGTTTCACGAAATCAAGATCTTAATCCCTCTTTCTCCCCTGTTCTGTATGTTTTTCTCCAAAAAGACGAGTTTGCCCTCATTTTCCTTCCAGTATTGGTATCTCATTCCCAAATATGACTAACTTTTTATCTTTCTCCACCTTGGCCTCCCTCCTTCCCTTCAAATTCTCATGTCATCCAAGTTTTTATATCACAATGGCTCAGACACTAGAACCTTAAACACCAGCCAAATAAGTCTGTTATTCATATTATAAGCACAGCTTTCATCACAGTATGCATATACACAGATGTGCATGTTGATGGAACCACATTCATGGGAAGGACTGCACTAATTCTGGGAAACCAGCCTGGTTGGACCAAAACCAGAAACTCTTTTATAACAACGGGAGTGTGAGTGTGTGTACGAAATAGAGACAAGTGGATAGCACCTAAATATGTCTCCTAAACAAGTATTTGGTGTCACTTTACACTGAAGTTGCATTAATTTGCACTTTGCATGGAAGACTTTCTCTTGCAGATATTTTTGACTATTTCTTGCCTTCTTTGGGATGCTACATTGGAGAGATTGGAAGAGGGAAGCAGATGACATGCACCTCAGGCCAAACTCGAAGCGGGGATGCGTTAGGAGTTAGCATTACTCTATGCACTTAATTAAGTGAACCACTTGGGCTCCCTTCCCTTGTATAAAAAAAAATTGAATGGGTTGTCAGTAATACTGTCTATATCCTGACAGGTTGGTTCAGACAAAGTACAGAGGTAAATAAAATTAGAAAAAAAAACAAAACAAAACAACAACAATCAAAGTCTCTCAATTCTATCAACAAAACAACGAGATGTGATTTTTTTTTTATGTAATAGCTTTTTTTTCCACAGAAAAATATATTTCAGTCATATTTGTTTAATGCTGCCACTTCCTTTCCTTTAGGAGTTGATCAGTTTCACTGATTCCAGTTGCAGTAAATAAAACTAAGACTTCCTGGTCTGGCTAGATTCGCAAGAAAGCATATTTTAAATATTTTGATTTTGATGATAAAACCTTTCAATCGCTGCAAGAATCAAAGCATTTGCATTATTGTAATAACAATTAAATGCAAAATTAGAAAAGAAGGGACAAAGCCAGGGTGTTAGGCTGTCAGCAAATTAGAAGAGAGCAAGAAAACCCTGCTGTCTGCCCTCAGGTACTGCCTCACTCCTGCAGGGGGGTTAGGAATTTAAACATAACGTTACTAAAAATGGAATATAAAATTCAATGGTGACAAGCCAGGATGAAAAATAATCTTTATTCAGTTTAAAGTGTTGCACAAAAGGTGGAATTTCTCATTTCATGTTTTACAAAGAAATGCATTTTTCATGTAGTTCATTCTTTGAAAAACCAAAGAAAATAAAATGTGCTGTAACTGTATCTCAGAAGGATTTTGTCATGACATGGAAAATAATTAAAATAGTGGGGGCAACAAATGGCAACTTATTTTGGATGGAAAAATGAAATCCCACTGCTTTGTCATTGTGTTCTGCCAAAGTCATTCATTGAACCTATCATGGAATGTGTGCACTGCGCCCTGTAGATCACTGGAGTCACAACCCGGCAATTACCTCCAATATTCCTGCCTCTCCATAACTACACGCACAAATTTGTTCTAAACAGGACATACTGTTATGAAAGCACGTGTGGCAAATTTAAACTTGAACCTTTTTTCAATTTTACACTGTCCTTTGACCAGAGACAGTACTGTTTAAATTTTAGCTCAAGGGCTCTTCAGCAATTACGACAGCTCTATCAGTGACGGGAATTTAACCAGCACCTTATAATTTAGTGGCTGACATATCCACCTTGAGGCGAACCAGCTGCCCGCATATACTCAGACACTCATTTGATATTATTAAGGTTGCTCCACAGTACCTCTGTGTATTGCAAAGTTGCTTGGGGAAAGAAAAGACAAATGCTGTGTCATTTAGACACACACACACACACACACACACACACACACACACACACACACACACACACACACACACACACACACACACAAAGAAAAAGATTATAAAGCATATCTGCTACAAGGGGTGCACTGTAATTCACTGAGCCTGTATTCAAGTAAAACCAAACATCCTTAAATTGGAAGAGTGTTTACAGAATATCCTTCTATCACATGGTTGAGCTTAGATCTGTCTGTGTTCTTGTCTTCATTTGTGAAGTTATTGTCCATGTTGAGGTTTGGATATTGTTCACTTTCAATCTTGGCAGGTAGAAGGAGATTCAAATATATCTGTGTGGGTCAGTGTGGATGTGTGTGGTGGATGATACATCTCTGCCTGCAAGGGATCTTTAAGTGCTCCTCTGAATTAATTCCCTTGGTGCATATGCCTTTGAAGCTCGACAGAGTAGACTAATATCCCCCCCATTAATAACCTGTATAATTCCCTAAGTGGTTATAAGTTTTAAAGGTGCATCCTTACTCATTAGCGATTTTCTGCGCAACAGGGAGGCTTTGTGCTGAGTCAGCAGAAAACTCGAGTTGACAAGTTCATTCCACAAATATAAGTTGAAATAATTCTCAGTGTTAGATATGATGGTTGCATGAGTACGGCTTGAAAGAAGTGAAAGAGAAGAAGGGTTGCTGCAAATAAAAATACGAAGAGAGAGTGAGGTTAGGGCGATACCAAAAGCGTAATCTCTCAGTCCAGTTCATCCCAAATCCTGCAATATTCGATGTCATGCGGTGGGGTAGGTTAATGCAGTTATACTTATAATATTAAAGCTGCAAGCAGCAACGAAGCAGTCAAGGATGTTGTATACGTTGGGAAATATCGTGATATTTGACAGTACTTAATATCTGCCAAAACCTCTGAGTGAGTGAGGACACAGAAGGAGAAGACGAATGACCGTATAGGAGAACTAGGGTCAGACACGCTTGCACAAACTCTGTAGAAATGTTGACGGCACCTCTTTGCTGCAGGTATGTCATTTAATACCAATTTATTGGTATTTCGCAATAGCAGATAAATCACTGTGGTATTTACTTTCTAAAATTACCTCAAACATGATTCCTGTCTGAAGTGGTCTGCCTTTGGCTTACACACAGCTGCCTATTGACTGATTCCTGGCAGACCATGTCCTGGATTTACTTACTCTTCAACAAGTGCGATCATGTAATCTGCGCTGTGTTAGACTAGTTGTGATAGTCCTTTTGGAAGGCTGCGAGTGATCTTGGAAAAAAAGATTATATAACATAGAGAGGGAGCAGGAACCAGCAGGGTACCATCTGAAGCAATCCTGCGGTTGCCAACAGGATGAAAAAGGGGGGGAGAGAGAGAGAGAGAGAGAGAGATCTTCCTCCACTAACAACAAACTTTACTCTGGCATCCAAATCCAAGCAAACCCATGTCAGCTGTTTCCTGAAGTGTCTGAATTGCGCCTACCAATAAGAACTAAGACTTCCACTGTCTTCAGTGAGCTCCTGGACTGTTTGCTGTCCGGAGGTCCCTACAAAACTACACCTTGTTCTCATTTCACTTTCAATGCGTGGAAGTGTTAAGGAGCCAGACTGATAGATGTCCATTGAAGTCTAATATCCCCCACACCCCTCCCTCTCACCTCCTGCCTATTTACAGTTACACACCCATAGTCCCCACACGCGCGCGCGCACACGCACGCAGTGAGCGCAGCCAACTCACTTGGCGAAGTTTGACTTTGATCACGCAGACGCTCAGACCGACTCGGGAAAACTATGCGGGATATTTCTCGGTGACTGAACAGAATATTTTTGATAAGAAGTTCGGCGCCTGGGATCTCCGGTCTGACCGTGATCGGTGCTATATCACCCTCCACCTGCCGTCGGTCCGGCTGTCTGACGGCAACCAGTCCGGTATTCGGCCGCTCCGGGACACGGAGCTGGAGTCAGCAGGCGGAGGAGCGGAGCTGCAGGCTGGGAAGTTAGTTTAGACCAACTTTGGTGGAAGAGTTTTACTTATAAAGTTCGCTGTCAGAATGCCCGGAGCGGCGGTGATCCAGATGTGGGTGGTGTTATTATTGGGGACCATCGGAGGGGTCGGCAGGGCGCAGGTCTCCACAGCCAAAGTGCTGAGGGGCAACATCAGGAGAGACGGTGAGCCGCTTTCTCATGTTGTTTCTCTGAATGCCGCTGCGTGTTGTTTTCCTGCTGATTGGCGCGTCTCCTCTGCTCAGGGAAACGGCAGTGATGACCATGTTGTGGGAAAGTCCTGATGAGTAGTTTTTGCTGTGATGAACGTGTTTAAACTGGACATCTTTTTAAAAGGTTTAATAAAAGGTGGACTGGAAGCGATGCAGCGTTGTTCCCAACAGGCCTGTTTTCTCCCTCAGCTGAATACTGATGTGATTTCACTGAGTGCTCTTCAATGTTGTTCATGATTCTATTTTTCCAACATGGACTTGTGGTAGGCTGCCTTGTTGACGGACCCTCTGATTGAAAGTGTGACATGCTTATTGCCACTGACGGAAAGTAGCTGGTAAAAGATGAGTGAAATGATAGAGAGCTGCTGAGGAAGAAGCTGTGAGGTGACTCTTCCCTCATGGAGCATGACGATGGGGCGTATTTGTGTCCGGGCATTGGTGGCAGCACACTCCTCAGCTAGAGGAGAGCTGAAGTCTTCAGTTTCCCTGAGCCTCCTGCTATCTAACTTCCTGCAGGTGCGCCGTGCTTACTTTTCCCTTGGCCCTGAGGCTAAAGTCAAAGTGCTACAGTAACTTTGATTACACACACATGCACGTTTACACTAACACACACACACACACACACGGCTGCTGGGCTTCTTTTGGCAGAGAAATGTGAAAATACCACTGTATTAGGTTCTAACCTGGACGACTGCCCCTAGGGCCTGTTTCACCTCACACTCCTGCCGGTGTGTGTTTATAAGAAAAGAATAACATGGAGGGATAGGTCAAAACTTCAAGTAGCAGACATTTCAATAATCCTGTCTCCCAATTTGCATTCAACGGTTCATAAAATGACTTGTCTGACAAGTCATTTGAACCCAATCTGCCATGCATGTCCTACATCCACGGATATTTCAGCCATTGACCTATACCTGTGAAACATAAAACAGTTGCAGAGTTTTCTACTGCGAATATGAATGCCAGCACGTTGTAGTAGCTGCTGCTACGCTTTGTGTCACAGCTGTACTGTCAACAGCGCTGTGCTATAGCCCAGACAGACAGGAGGGAAAAGTAGCAAGTGATGACAAAAAGGGCTCGTTAGAAATTAAAAGTCGGTGCTGTTAAAAAAGCATCTGCTGCACTAACTGTAGCTGGTCAAGGTCCAAAATACCTGGAGAATTAACCTTCCCTTTTCTCTCACTGAGTGACAGAGGACAAAGAAACCCATAAGTGTGTAAGGCCTCTATTCACTTAGTGTAATTATTTGTATTCATGCATCTGTTACTAAAAATACCAAGTGAGGAAACTAAGATATGGACCTAATTCTTGTTCAGTCATTGTTTATCTTAGTTTTGAAGTCTTGTTGTAGCCTGTATCCCTTTCTACAGGAAAACACGTTCAGCAAAACCATTATTTTCTCATTCCCTTTAAGGTTTCTTAAATTAATCTTACAAAAATGAAATCCAAATAAACAGCGAACTCATTGTTGCACATACAGCAGAGCTGTCTACACTTGCCATTTATCAAACTAATCCGGTATTCGGGAACTCCCTCCGATAATTTTGAAAAGTGTTGCTCTCCAAGTTTCTGCCTTGAGAGACAGACGCAATAACATGCTCCATCTTGGTAGCAACTTGAAACTGAAGACTTTATTGATGATGATGAGTAACTCATTTGACTGTTGAACTGTGAATATTTCAACCACTTGTTGACCTGAGATGGTTCAACCTCTTTTGAATACTGTCATTCACTGGGTAAAGAAAGACAACCACTCACTGAGGGCTGATAAATATGTCCTAAAGTTACCGCTGATTGTGAAACTGAAGATCTTTAAAGGACTAGAATAAGGTACTTTGTTCATAGAATATGATTAACTTATTAAACTGCTACTGAGACAGGCTGTTTCTCAGATGGGGCAGCAATACACTGTGTCAGACAGTATCTTTTTTTTTGGGGGGGGGGGCTGTCTGTGTGTGCATGTCCATTTGTTTATGTATTCACAGTCGGCTTATATAGAATATGAGAGCTTAGTTCTGTTATTTGATTGACTGCTGCTTATTAGTTGATGTTTTTTATCCAGGGGTGAAGCTCAAGCTGTTAGGGTGTTTGGTGCTTTCAGTGTGTGTGTATGTGTGTTCTGACAGAATATCTTAGCTCACTTTGAGGAATTCCCCTCAAGGTTTTCTCTGATGCATTTGTTCAGCATTTTGCTCATTCTTTTCTTATGCCATTGAAGTGTGTGTGTGTGTGTGTGTGTGTGTGCGTGCGTGCGTGCGCACACATTAAAAAGGGGGTGGGCCAATGTGTGTGGGCGTGAAGGGAGGTTGACACAAGGAGACAGTGTATTTTTGGAAAAGGAAACACAGAAATGCACATGTAAACATGCAGAAAGAAGCCAAAGTTATTTGGCCTTTCTGCTCTGAACAGCTTATCATCTACACTCAGAAGACCATATATATATATATATATATATGTATATATATATATATATATATATATATATATATATATATATATATATAAGTAAAGGCTCTCAGTTTTTACATCTAAGGTGACTTTTCAACCACAATGCTTTTTTTTTTCACAGTTAGGCTTAGTTCATTTGGGGGAATTTGTTTTGAGACTGCTCTTGTTTACCTGTGAGGTGCTATAAGTGTGAGTAATCTAACTTGAAAGTTCAGTCATTGCCCCGGGTTACCCTGCCTGTTGGCACATCCCTCATCCTGCAGATGGACTCCAACGCCACCGCAGCTGGTGACAGTAGTTCTTGTTCTGCTTCAGTGGAGAACTAAAAACTGAATCCTCAGAGAATGGGTTGTTGTGGGCAGGTGCAGTTAGCCAGCTGGCTGTTTAGCCCTTAACAATAGTTAGCAGGTTAAAAGCAACTATGTAAATGTGGCACCTTTCTATGTTATTTCAATGATATATTTCAAAAGCAGATTGATTATATGCCAACGTAAAACCATCAGCTCAGGCAGGGCGAACGCAGGACATCGCAAAGTGAAGAAATACTCAGCACTGACTGCCGTTTGCTGGAAACCGAATCAGCGTCAACAGAGCTTCGACACGTGTTAAATCTATTTCTTTTTTCAGATTTTCAAAGCCAATAAAAATTTCTCTTATGGTTGTTACTTAAAGCCAATTAAAGATGCCTATTAAAAGGACAATGCTGTTTTCTCTAGAAGGGGAAATGACATCAATGCTACTCTAAAAGCTATACGATTATTCAGCCTTCTGCATGTGTAACATGTGTAACATATGACTTTTCTGGCTGATACAAATGAAGATTGAGACATCCAGACAGTCACTCTAGTTTTTTTTTTTTTTTTTTTTAAATCACTGTTGCAGAAACATAGAAAAAAAAAAAAAAAAAAACAAGGCCCAGCAAAGGTGTCGCACGAAAGTGCTCTTACTGGAGATTTAAGTGTCTTGTTATCTTTGGTGACCCGGTTGACTTTAAGAGTAACTAAATTTATGCAACTATATTACTGACACGCTTCATACCCGGACACAGTAACACTCAGACACACTTGAACCACACGTATTAAAAAAACAATAATAATTATGTGCTGCCCATAAAAATGGCCACACTTGTAGTCAGCCTATGAAACTAGACTACAAGAGCCTTCATGCATGCAGTGCTTGTGTCATTTAGTCAAATAATGCAAATTACTACTCTACTAAAAGGAGAATATGGCTTCTTCTCCTGGCAGTGACATGTTTTATTAAGGCTCCTGGCATATCTTTGTGATTCTCTTCCTCTTTCTTCCAGTAGTTCTTTTCTTATCTGTCGCCTTCCTCTCTCAATGCTGCCTTATCAGTCTATGCCTCACTACATATCACTCCATCTCTCCAGATCCTCCTCTTCCAATCTCTCCTGTTCTCATTTCTGTCTTTATCTTCCAATCTTCCTCAATCTTTTTCAGCTCTTTTTAATCAAAAGCTACTTCACCCTGTTGGCTCTGTGAGCAAATATAACGTGGCAAACAGTGTCACAGACCTGCACGCTGGCACACTCAGACAAAACGAATGTACTTGCACAAGGACAACACATTTAGTCAACCTTCGTGAACTTGAGGTTGATTTTTAAAGGCCAAAACAATAATGATACTTTGGGGCAGGAAAAAGGTGATGGCTGATGAATCAGTCAATATCACCCAAAGGTTTAGCCCACATTTTCTGAGCCAAAGCAAAATGGCAAAGGTGTTTTTCATTCAAAAATGATCTGTCAGGGAAAAACAATAGGGCTGAAAATCATCGCCGTCCTCTCTTCAAGATAGATGTATAAATGATGTATGAAACCAATACCTGTATGTACGCCACCTCCTGCACCTGGTGAGACTGTCCACACCTCAGCGTTCTTTTGACCACGCATACAGCTCACAGTTTACTGTAACGCTGGTTAATATTTTAATAATTTTAATAATTTATTGTAACGCATACAGTACACTCATTAGACTGGGTTTTAATATTTGTTCAACACAGTTTGGGACTTTGTCTGCACCCAAATGAAGTTAAGGGTAAAATAGGACTTCGCAGTTAGTTTACTGATGAGCTCAGTTTCTAACCAGGACAACAATCACTGAAACTACTCTTCTTTTTGTTTTTTCTCAGCCTCGGCTGTGAACTTGTGTCATATTTATCTCTAATTATAACAGTGGAAACGAACCTCATGCCCCTGTGCCCAATTTCTCAAATTATAAAACGGAGTCTACAAGTAACAATAATAATAATCTTCATGAACACATATACTGGCTAAACTGCTCCAGCTGACATACACGGATCCTCAACACATGAAAGTTTGAGGTGAAAAAAAAAAAAAAAAAAAAGCATGTGCGCTCTCTGAAGCTGGGCGTTGGTGTTGGTGTTGTTAGTTTTACTGTGATGTCATGGGGTCCTTAACTCTGCATGTGGTATCAACCACAAGGCCACGCTGACCTCTCAGCCGCAAACACACATATGTGCGCACACAAAAAGTATAAATCTAGTCAACAGCATTCCCATACACGGACATTAGGACATGCTTCAGCATCCAAACATAAGACGTGCAGCAAGCATCTAGTTTTTAAAGTTGGAATAGTACATTTGACGACAAAATAATGCCACATCCAAGTCTGTTTAGTAGAGTTAGTAGAGTACATGTTAACTAAATGTAAACTATTTAATACAATTCAAGTGACCTAAATGTATTGTCCCTCAGTGATTGGGAGGCAAATGCAGAATTGCTCTTGGTATGAGTTGACTGTCATGAACTTGGTTGCTCCATTTCATCACATTAAGCCTTGATCAGTTATTACAGGACACAAGTGATGGCAGGGAGGGGTGTAACTGAGATTATTGGAATTCATGACTCACAGCTATTCACCTCCCACCCACCAAGGGTGACACACACACACACACACACACAAATCACAATTACAGGATCTCCCTTTCTAGGGAATCCCCCAACAAACACTTGTCACTTCACATGAAAACACAGTCTATGCATGAGCCAAAGTTACCCCACCCCTCAATGTTTGGCAGACAGTATTTCCCTCCTGTGCATAAAAAAAAGGGTGTTGACCACTTGGACAGTCTAACATAAACGGAGTGTGTGTTGTGTGTGCAACATTAGAGTCACACAAGGAGTGTGATGGTGATTGTGATGGCTGAGAGCAACAGGGGAGAGGTTTAGAAAGGTGCTTAGAAGAGTTAGAGGGCAGAAAAGGAGGAGAGAGAAAAGGCAGTTACGCCAAGTGAAAAGACCAGTCCTACTACTTTTTTGCTCTGTCAGCTTCAAGAGAGAGATAGCAGGACCAACAAGCAAAATGGACAAAGGATAAGAGACAAGGGGGAAGAAAGCAGAACTAATGGACGAGCGGAGAGAGGAAAAGATAAGATTCATCTGGAAGGGGAGAGCAGGACAGTATGGTGCCAAACATCAGCAGATTATCTGATTGAAACTGAAGCATCAAGAGAAAAAGCAAAAAGAATGAAATGCATAATTTTGACTTAATCAACATTCAGTGGCTTGACCTCACAGGAAGACCACAGACAAACTGTAGCAAACATGTAATGATACGTCTTCACGTCTGTGTGATAGTTTCAAAGAACAATGATACAATATCAAGTGATATTACAGAATTCATTGATTATTTAATAAGGGAGGCTGGCTGACAGTCAGACAAGCCATCACAAATTATTATTCTCTTATCACATTTACGTTCAATTTAAGAGTCTGTGGATTTTCAATCTATTCTTTAAATACAGTGATTGATAGATGATTCCTCTATAATTTAAAAACAAAACTACTCTTAGCCATGACCAGTATAATATAATATTGATTTACCTCAAACATATCAATTTACAAAAATTGCAGTTAGTGGAGACAGATTTTTTTAAAGTAATGCTATGAAACAGATCAGATGACCCCTGAGCAAGAAAATGCTTGCTTGCTAATCTTAGTTTACTTTGTGGTCTGTATGGTTACATGGTCTGGTATGATCTGTGCTAGAAGACTCATAGCAATAGCTTAATACAGCTCGGGTTGGATATTAAAAAATCCCCACAAACATCACTTTCCAAAGTTCTGCACAGGTTTAATTTTATTGAGGACACAAAAATTCAATAGAAACGATTAAAAAAGTCAACTACTCACCTGGATGGGTAGAAATCCATTAGTGAGGCCTGTTCTTAAAGCTCAGAGAATGAGATAGTGAGAAATTGATTATATCACTGTGCAATATAACTGAACTGTTTTTATGCTCTATGATAACTGGACACTTGTCTATATTATATAGCTCATTTTACAGCCTTGCTTTAACAGGGAGTTCTCTCACTTGCTTCTTAATGCAAACTTGTGAGTTGTGCAGAATCGTTCATCTCCACTGATGTTTGTTGTCTTCCCTTTGCTATATTAACTCACTGTTCAAGCCAATAAAGCACTTCTGAAATTGAGCCCATTTGGGGACACAGTAGAGGAGAATTAGAGAGCAAGGCTGTAAGAAAAAGAAAGGGAGACAGATGTTGAGTCCTTGTAATGTGTAGTTGTTCTTGTGGCTGAGCCATCTGACTGGCACTGTGTGGATGCAGATAGCAGGAGAGAGGAGGAAACAGAGAAAGGATATGAAAGATGCAAGGAGCAATGAAAAAAAGTGATGAGGCCAATGGATGAAAGCGGAGGAGAGATTAAAGGAAGAACGCAAAGAGAACAAAGATGGCAAAGAAGAAAATTAGAGTTTTTGTGGATGATGGCCGAGAGCTAGCAAGACAAACCGAAAAAAAAAGAAAAAAAAAAGATGAACAGAAAAGGAAGACTAAACACTTAGAAGGTTATAATTAAAAGGACGATGAGTGCCTGAGTGCGGTAAAGCACAGAAGAAGCGAAGTGAGACATTCTGGAATACGTGAGTTTTACAAAAAATAGGTTGACAGGCTGGTGAAAGAAAGAGAGAGAAAAAATGCTGGAGCAAGTGATGGCCATGAGAAGGGACAGAGGAGAGGTGTGAAAACAATGATCCTGAGGAGGAAGGGGTGTGCTGAACAGGCAGTGGTGGTTTTAAAAAAAAAAAAAAAGGTACTGTGATTGATGGTGTTTCCATTAGTGGAGTATGTGTTCGGAGATGCGTGGCAGTGTAAGAACTATACAGTATGCTTTTTTAATTGTTCGGTAAAACTAAGTACAGTGATATTGTGCAGTTTGCAACAGAGGTCTTTATTAGCAAAGGGAAACTAAATTGGGATCTTAATTAACTGTAAAAAAAAATAATAATAATAATAAATCCAAACAGAGCAAATTACTTTTCTTAATTTATTTTTCTTCATTTTGTCTGACATCTACTGAGCTGTTAAAGAGACTTTCAGTTCAAATATAGCTTTTGTTTCCAACAGTCAACTTAATACATGCAAAGTGTAAATTTACTGAAATTGTGGAACCAACCACAAAAGACAGATGGGTGATAAATTAAAGCAAAATGCAACCACTAGTGTCGCTTGCAAGGTAATGGACCAACACAAACTCCCAGAGCGGCTTCTATTAAAATCCATGATCGACTTAATATTTACACAAGTAGCTCTGGTGTATGACAATGGCCCTGTATTTGCATCCAGTTTGTTAATTACATAGATATCCCCTCAGGCAAGGCGTTGCATTTAAACAGGCTTTCTGAGAGGATTGTGAGGGGAATTAAAAAGATCTGGTGCAGCTTTGCTGTGCAGTAACCTGGATTTCAGTTAGAGAGTGATAAAGCCAGCTGATCTGAATCAAGCTGCGGTCTCATTATGTACACATACAGTGTGGCAGACAGTAAACTACAGGTATTTTCCAATTTTCATAAACTAAACACACACCTATTCCTGGCAGATTGATGTTAACTTTGATCTGTTTATTACAGGTTTCTTCTCCGTATGAGGCTCCGTGGCCTTCAGTGTGTTTGTTGATCTGCCCACTAAAATCGTTACCAATTCAACATGAGCCCCCTCGACCCTATGAGAGCTGCTGCTTTAAAACTCCTCACGTCCACTGACAAGGTCCTCAGCAGCTTGTAAAGTTTATAGAGTAACTCCACTCGGTTTGCTTCTTGGAAGTGAAGTCAAGTAGTGCTGAAACCATTGATCAATACATCAATTAGTTGAATGGTAGTACAGCACTGAGAAATTTCAGCTTCCCAAATTGGACACAATCCTGCACTTTGCTGAAACCTTTTGTTGCCATTCCTGTGGCACTGCTCATCGGAAACACCTGCTGCAGCTGCTGCATTGGCCTGGCACTGTCGATGCTCATAAGGCATTCAATAAGCCGCAGATAAGACGACGCATCTACATATTGGGTCAATTATCAAAAAAGAAACTATCACTGTTCCTCCCCAATCTCTGCACAAATGATTTTAGTATGTCCTTCAAGGCTGTGACAAGGACTCCAAAATCAGCTCTATACATATTCTCCAGGCACATAATTGTGTGTGACTGAATAAAAGTCATCAATACTTGAGATTAACTGTTTCAGACACCACCTTATAATGGACTTTCATGGTCTTCCAAAACACAATCCAGTCGTGCGAAGACAAGGAACGGGCAACTCAGCAAAGCAAATTGGTTAGTTAGCAACAAAATTGCCCTCATGAATATTGTGGGCCCTACACATCACAACTGGCACAGAATCTAGAAACCATGTCATTTGTTGTGCGGGGAATAACATTTGTGGGTCCCCTCTCCCTTGAAAAGGGGAGTAGTGCAGGCAAAGATACCAAGGAATCACTTGTTTTGAATGTTATCAGTAGCTGCTGACAAACAACATACTGATGCAGGTGAAAGTGGTGTGATGCCAGTGGGTCTCTGTAAGCAGGGCTAAGTGAGGGTGAGAACATGACAAATGTCAGAAGTGACACTGTCGAAAGACGAGAGCAGGAGACACTCTCACCCCAGGAGATTCATCCCTGCTGAAGGATAGAGATAAACACTGTGTATTTATGATATGTGGGGGGTTTTTGGGTTTCTTTTTTGTGTGTGCGTGTGTGTGTGTGTGTGTGTGTGTGTGTGTGTGTGAGAGAGAGAGTGCAAGAGAGAGTTTGACAAATCCTCTAGTGTACTTTGAGAGCTATGTCTTTGTTATTCTGACAATGGTGCTCTGACACAAATGAAAAAGATTCTTTTTCTCCCCCTCTTCTGTCAAACACTTTTATCTTTCCTTCTCCAACTGTCAGCGTTTCTCCCCATATTCCCCTCCACTCTCTGATTCTCTATTTGTGTATCTCAGCATTTCTCCTGCTGTCTCGTTCCCTCTGCCTCCGTCTCTTCTTGTCTTCATTAGCTTCCCCTTTCCTGCTTTCATTTCATCATTAACTCTGTGAATTTTGGTATCCGAGCAGCAGAGCAAGTGAGGATGATAGAGTGGGAACTGCAAGAGAGAAGTAAAGAATACAAACACAGAAGAGAGAGAGAAATGGGGATAGCAGGCACGGAGAGGCGCACATAACAGAGGGGATAAGGCATGTTAGAGGGATATCAGAAGAGAAAAAAAATGAGCAAGAGGCAGAAAGAAAAGTTAACAGGCAGAAAAGGAAGCAAACGAGAGAGAAAATAAAAGGAGAAGGTTGGAGGGGGCAGGGATGGTGTTCTGTGCTGCAGTGGAGCCTGCATCAGGATAAGTGATCCCAGTGGTAGATGGAAGGTCAGACACACACACTGACAGTCAGACCATTGCTTAACCTTGTACTCTGGCCACACACACACACACACACACGCACACACGCACAGACAACGCTGGACTCGGGCACACAAATGCGCATTTAGTGATGCGCGCACACACAGACACAAACAGACGCCCAGCTGATGTAAGGCAGACAGACTGAAAGCAGGATGGCTGTCAAAACATCAGCATCTGCTCAGCATCACACACAACGCTCAGAGCAAACATGCACACAAACATGCATCTAGCAAACAGCGTCCAAGCAGCCCTTAGAGGGATAAAGGCTGATATTTGATAAACTTGTGCTACCCCCAGCTGGGGCTGAACTAACACACACACACACACAAATGCAGAAAAGCAGCAGTGAATTTTTTGTGTTTTTTTTTGTTGTTTTTTGGTTTTTTTTCTAATCATTGAAATGTAAACTAAAACAATTATGTTGTGATATATTCAATGCTTACTATATTTGGACTGTATACACTGCATGTAACCCTAGATGTGTATTTAATTCATTGCCAGTAATAATGTGAATGTGTGCAAGTGTGTCTCTCACTCTTTCTGTATGTGTGTGTGTGTGTGTGTGTGTGTGTGAGAGAGAGATGCAGGGTTAATTGATTGTCCTCATCAGCCCTGCTGTTCAGACTGCTGCAGCTGTCAGCAGGAGCCAACTGCTACTCTAACAAGCCTAACAAACAAAGCCTTACAAAGTTTGAAGGCGTTTGACACATCTTAAGAATCCTTGGACGTTTCTCAGCGCATGACAAGTTTCACAAACCAGCACCCTTTAGGCAAAGCAGACTTGTACAAAGCAGAAATTCACAGTCTGATACCAACAGTGAACAGAGAGAGTGCATCCTGGCTCACATTCTTAAATGGTACAGACTCAGTATGAAACAAAGAGACCGTGGAAAATAATGAGCAGACCAAATCTGCCTCTGCGTCAAGTCATACATCTGTAGAGACACACACACAGGGAGGATATTGCTGATGAAGTATAGGTAAATACACTCCATCACGTTGTAGGAGGTTACCCAAGACTGTCCCTCCCCTCATCCCTCATCCTCTGCGTCTCTCAGTCATCCTCCTTCTTCAAACCCTCCTCGCAGTCTGTCGTTACAACTTCAGCTGGCTTCCCACACCCACCTGCGTCTCTCCACTCTCACTCTCCGTCTTATCTGTCACTCCTTCCGGTCTCTCTATTTCAGTTCCCTCCTTCCACTGCTTTCCCTCCCTGCAACGCTGTAGTTGTGTATGTTTATGACTCAGTCTGTGTAAGATTTTAAAACGATGCATACGCATCTCTGTGACTGAGTGAGAGTTGTGTGCATTATCCTTTTGTTGTAAATTCTGTGGTGCCCACGTCAGCATGTGTAAGCAGCATGTAGGTTATCAGTATTATTAATATTGGCTTTCCACCAACTACTAACTACGCGAACACAGCTCTCTCTCCCTTTCTCCGTTTCTGTACACATGCATCGTTTCAGTGGCCTCCATATGTGCACGCATCTTATATTGTGGCTCTCTCTGCGCTCGTGTGTGCCGCCTCTGTATTTGTGTGTCACAGCTGCCAGAGCTGCTCAGCTGCAATGTCTCCACTGACCTGTCCTCGGCGCTGACTCAGCAAGTGTTGGTCCTCTCTGCATTTTTCAGCAGGTTTAGCCTAGGTGTTAAACAGGAGCACGTCACATCAAAGTACGGCAGCAGGCTAAGTGGACTGCCACAACACTGGATGTTAGCTCAGTGCAACACAAAGATTAGCTTGTCGAAACAAGTCCAGATGTGTCCCATTCTCATTCGCACACATTTCTACTTGGACTTGAGTATATAGACAAAGAATGTGCATAGAAAATATGTTTCATTTTTTAATTGTTGATAATATTTTCTAGCTCTAGAAATTCACAAGTAGCAGCAAAAATATAAATAAGTAGTAAAAATGCTAGTTAAAGATGCTCCAAGTACATGATGGATTTTGAAAATACTTCTCAGGAAAACTTGACATTTGTGGCTTACAAGTGGAACTTGAAAAGGGCTTTGAAAATTGTTTGTGTGTGTGTGTGTGTGTGCGCGCGCACAGGTCAAAAGTGGCATGTATTTCTGGGATGCAGCGAAAATAACTTTTGCTGTTTTCCTCTACTGCAGCGAATAACAACACAAATAAGTTATGTCCTTTCACCTGTTCTCAACAACTGATATCCCTGAACTTTACCAGAACAAATTCAAAATACTCAGGCTTTACCCAAACTGAAAGGAAATTTTAACTTTATCTGTTCAACTTTAACCACAGATTTTCTGCCCCGGCTGGCAGAGAGCAGCTCAGCCTTCTACTTTGTACCCATTAGGCTAATTTGTTCCCATCAACAGGTGCATAGATGACTGAGAGGCACTTGCAAAAGCTAAGTGGATGCTAATGCTAATCAAAGGCCCAAAAGGACCATTGAGACTTGCTGGTGAAGATGTAAGGACCAGCTAAAAGGATCCAGTGCCAAAGAAAAAAATTGAAAGGCATTGTGAGTCACGGCTCTGCACTGATGTCTCCTTTTTGTTTTTGCCTTTGAAGATAGATGGCAAAAGCAAGATAATGATGAATTTGCACAAATTGGTGCACATCACAAACAAAGCAAGGGACACACTTACACAAACATGCACAGAAGGCAGTTAGTATCTTTGCTTATTTATGAGCCTAAGTCCGACATGCTCTTTGCTGTAGACAGCACAGTGTTTGATGTGTTGAGGTATCTTGGGGCTTTGTGGACTTTCCTTGTTCTTTTCACACTACAATAGCAGCAGCAGTGCTTCCCTGTCTGTCTCATTTTATCTGTCCAGGCTTTACTTTCATTTTCTCACCCCGTTTCCTTCTCCCTCTGCTCTTCCTCTCACCCCTGTCCTTTTCCACATCATTCCATCACTGTCTCTTCCTCCCCCTCCCTCATCCATTCAAATGTCCTTCATCTCTGCTCCGTCTCATTCGTGATTCTCAACCTTTCCTCACATTAATTTTGTCCTTTGTGTCTACTCTGATGGGTATATAGTCTACTTTTGATGGGACTCATTTAAGCGTGTTTGGGTCGTGTCTGTGAATGTTTGTCTAACCTCCAATGTCTGTGTCACAGCACATGCCTTTCTGTTGGCTTCAAAGGAACACACACAGGAGCATACACCCAACTGCCCTCACGCAAAATGTTCCAAACCTCCAAACTTTGGTATGTGCTCACAGAGCGCACATGTATTTCTTCCACTCCTCACATGCTCACGCGCTTAGACCCAAAGCATCCACCCACACAAACACACTCCTAGAGTGTTTGTATCACCGATGCTGATGTACACCCAACAGTGTTTTGGATTGTACAGAATTTTTCCTCAGGCATGGGATAAAGGAACAAGTGCCAGGTTCATGATGAACTTTTATTGCGGCATTATGTTGTCAGATCTGCCATCTGTTTTGCCCCTCCATCCATCCATTCATCCAATTCTTATAGACACAATACAACAGAAACCTCTTGAAAAAGTGTCCAATTTCAGCCCAGGATGAACTGACACGAGTTCTGCTGTCAAAGATCAAGATCACTGTGAAATCACACTTTTTGACCCCAATTCAAAGATTCATCCCCCAATTACAACCCAAATTATGTAAGACAGCTTTTGTGAAATTCCTTCAAGTCTTTAGTACATAAATTATAAGCCCACAGACGTGGATTTAAACTGCAACTTGACTGATGAGTGAAGGAAAGAGTTCCAAAAGCAAAGAAAGCCAGAGAATATGAGCCGTCTGCCTGATATGTAAATGAAGAACGAAAGAGATTGTGTCATGTTGCTGTATACAGGACACTGTGTACTTCATTCCATTTGCTTTGGAGCTGTTTGCATGTGGGGTGTTTATTGCGTGAAGCAGTTTGTGGAGGACTTCACTCAGTAGGGGAGTCCACAATACAGTCCTCTCTGATGTTACTCAGACACCATATTTTCCAGAAGCACTGAAATAGAAAGTTTGATGTGCTTATGTTACCAGGCAACTAAGATGTTTCTGAACAGATGTTTCAAGACAAACCTTTCAAGTTTCAGTAGATATTAAGAGGCAAATAGCTGCTGACGGGTGCACATCTTAGCCGCGGACAGTCTGCAAAGTTTTCAACAAAGACACACACAACATGTTATGTGTTGGTACCAATTTATTTACTTTACTTCCAGTAGCCCTGCTTCTAACAATTATCTGGCTATGTTGAGTTACAGTTCAGAATATGCCCTGATCCAGTTGTATGGCCATCACAATTTGTCAAAGTCATTCGTATCTTTAGACACTTTTCCTGCTTCCAACAAAAAAACTTCAATGACAAAATGTTCCCATGGTGCCTAATAACCCGCCCAATGAGAAGAGCCATTGTAACGAAAAAGTAAACATTGCTCACTAAATGTTCATAATGTTATGGGAGATCAGATCCACGCATCTGTCGTGAAATGTGATGAATGTAATATCTTTTTAACGGCTGTGTGCAAAGATGCGGCATCAAATATAAAATAACATTATGGACCAAGAAACATGTTTTACTGTTTGATGCCAGTTTTTCCAGGAAACCTCTTAATAGGAGTTTTATCTACATGTATCGTGTGCTTTATGCTTTTCACATCCATGTTATCCCATGACATTTCTCACACCACTCTGTGGCCATTAAGCTAATGCAGTGGCTTTGTTGTGTCCATCTGAAGGGAATTATATATATAGGCCTAGTTTTCTCTATAATTCATGGATATCTTCACCACAGCTGAATGAATGCCTGCATTGCCTACGTGATGCACTGGACACCCCTTCCCACTCCACCCTGCCTTCCTTTCAACGTGCATTTTCTTTCTCGATCATAATTTTGTCAGTCAAACCAAATAACTAAGAGCTGCCTCCTGTTTTCTCAGTCCTTTCTATATTCAGCCTTCATCTCCATGCCAACGCGAAACTCCAGAACCCCCCTTCGCCACACTTTGACACTGGAACCGTACAAAAGCATGGTGTCTTTGTATAAAAGAAAGTAATGGAAGTTAATTGGCTTTAGCAGCAAAGGTGAAGCAGCATCAAAATAAAAAGAGTAATATTACATCTGTCAGGGAAATTGAGAGATACAATGAAAAACTGATTTAAAAGCCATTTTCAATAAATGAATGCAGGTTTTATTCTCTAAATGTTACATATCTCTCTCTATATATATATATCCATATATATATATATATGTAAGAATGCATATCAGGTATTGATTAAGGTAAACCAAAATAGCGGAAGTGAAAAGAAGAGAGAAGGAGAGATGTGGGGCGATGCTGACCAAAGCTGACACCCCTCAGCATGCAGTGTTCATCCCCAGGGTGTGTAAGTGTGTGTGTGTGTCTTTTTCATGCTTCTATGCCTGTGCGAGCGTGACTGAGAAACAAGGGAGAATATTTAAAACTGATTTGTCATGAGAGAGTGGCAAAATAGTGGAGCCAGCACCGGCTTTGATAGGCAGTAACTGATGCACACACATACACACACACACACACACACACACACACACACGCCTTGAGCTAACATTTAGCCAGATGGAAAAGGCTTTGGTTAATTCTCATGGGTGGAAATACTCTGAGGGTACGAGTACAGAGTCCTGTACCAGAACACAGAAACATGCGCCCAGTCACAGTCTCATGTATAGTAGCTTTACAGACTTCCAAATACAAGAATAAGCAAATGGTTCTGCTGTAGTACTAGCAGTCATAGTACTAGCAGATAAATTAGAGCTTTCAAATTACTCAAATATGCATATGGTATAACCAATGTTTACTCGTTTGACTGACTGAGGTTGAGTACTTACAGCTAGAAATAGTTCTTGAAGTCCCTGGTCCCATCATTCCCTTCTAACTTTAAGGTTATTAAAAGCAATACATTAGTGAAGTTCACTTATTTACTGTGTGGTGGAGAATTTGGCTTTTAAGGGGAAGGTAAGCTCAGCAGTTAGTTCAGCATAAGGAATGGCTCTGTCTGACAATAATAAAAGACAATAATAAAATAACTTCATTATTATATCTACGTAATATAACAACACATTTAATTTACCCTCTTATTGTGGTTGGAGCCTGAACAGACACACATCTGTAGACTGTTGGTTGGTAGACTGCAGCTATAAAACCAGAGGAGACCAAACTTAGAGAGTCAAGTTGATCTGAGGGGAAATGAGAGGTGGATCTGATCAACTGTATCCATGCATGTCAGGCAGGGTGCCATTGATGGTAAAGTCTATCAATCAGAGAGGAGCCACGCCCTAATGGTCCATTTAATCCCTTAACGAGACTATCATTTAAAAGCTAAGCATCATGTCAAATTAAATAACACCGGAAACTAGAGGCTCACTAGACTCACTTGAAAACACTTAATGAGCTAGTAAATCAAATTATACATACATATACAAAATGAAAATGCAATATTTCACCAGATGTTTAAATATTCAGTAGAATAAGTTGCAATTCTGTAGTTTAAACTAACTTCACCTATTTTTATATAGAAAATGGATGACACCAAAGGTGAGAGCAGAGACATTGCATTTCTCTGGGAAGATTTTCACAGTTGAGAGTGAATTATATGTCCTGTAAGATGATGTTAGGGCTTATGAGAATAGATTTTGAGAAGATGAAAGTCAGACAGGATGTGTTAGACAGGGAATGGCAGATGTAGGAAATGGGGTTGCCTTGTTATAGGTAATGTCCTGTGGGAGTGTGTCTGAGAGCGAGAATGTATCATATGCAAACTGTCACTCAGGAAAAACAGGCTTTGTTTTGTGCAGAATAGACAGCACCAGTATAATATTAGGCCGGTGTACACCTGTGACTTCACCAAATTCTAGTTTTAATCAAAAGAGAAATCTACGAGAAGGTTAACATCTTTTCTTCATCATCATCTCTGTCTTTTTTTTTTCTGCCTTTGACTCTGTCACTTTCTCTACTGAGCTATTTTTCTGTCTCTCATGCGGACTGGTTGCTTGTGATTGGGTGAGTGTGAGTGGCACTTGGATCAGAAATAGCCCACAGAGCCAGGAAGAACATCACACCTTGGAGCTGGAGGTGAGAAAGCCAAGTTTAACGAAGGAAAATGCACCCACATACATAATGACAGACAAGCATCCATGAATACACACAGAGGCGATGACTTTTTCTTGGAACTCACAGTACAGATCCACACATCACACATAAAAAAGTCATACAGCATCATTTTCACAGCTCTACAATTGTCAGATCAGGGATTTGAGAGCTTAATTGCCAGTGTCAGACATGGTGTGGATGGGTGTTTATTGAAATCCTGTGGTGTGAGTCAGACTGTCATCGATAATATCAGTACCGCTGACATCATCTTATGAGAGATTGCAGAACATTACTTTTCTGTCAAGTCTCAGAGATAAATGAAACGATGGCTGAAGATTATTTTTGTTAAGGCTATTATTGCTATCATCATCACTCCAAACACTACCCACCCAGGCCAGACACATTCAACCTGTGAATGTGGCGTCTCCAGCCTGGACCTTTAGGACCTTCAGAATTATAAGACCAATAGAAAACAAGGGAGGAAAATTTGTTTCTCTTCATAAAAGATAAAAACATCAGCCATCAGACCAGCAGTTACTTTACTTTAACTGACCACCACCGATCAAAAACAACATTGTCAGTGTCTCATAGTTTCAAGTCCAGTGTGCTGTACTCCAGAGCCTGACAGAAAATTGTGTTATTGACTTAGTACTTCTGCACTGCACAGTATATTCCACTGTGTCACCACACATTTGCTGAGTTCCCAAGGACCCTTCCCTTATTCCCATTCTGCCCTCTAGCTAAATTACAGCCTTACGTGATACAATGAAGTATAGTTTCCAGCACTCTCAATTCTTTGGACTGGATATTTAGCAGAATCCCCTTTCCTCATCATTGCCTAATTTGCACAAATTAGCCATGGAGGCAGTGACATCACTGCATAATTTATAGTAAGGTCAACGATGTGACTGAGGAGAAGTATGCAAAAGAGCTGGGTGGTATTCGGGCATATTTGCATATTCTTTCCTTTTTTCCTCTTAATGCTTTTAGTCTCTCGTACAAAATGCTAATTCATATTAAAATAAATGCACCTTGGTGAGTTATACACGTGAACAATTGAGTGCACACATATTTTCAAACCTGCAAATATGCGCATGGATACAAAATAGAGCAGCGCATTCTGTGTGTGTGCACAATTGAAGTCCTTTTGATGTGTTGCCACTAATAATGTCCAGTAATGATTTAAGTCGTATCTATGAACTACTTGAGCTTTAGATTCATCATAACCTTCGATTTGGAACATGACAAAACTACATATTACATGTTCAGCCAACCATCACCAACTTTCATGGCCATGAGACATGCTGGACGGGTCTCTTTTTAGTGTCAAGGACAAAACAGTTACATAGACAAAAAACATGGACAAGTACTGACAGATCAAACCAAATTAAAAAGAAATGTGTGGCAGAAGGAGGAGGATTGTCGTTTGGCTGCTGACATCAGCAGAAAAGTCGCATAAAATAACGAGAAGACGTAACTTTAGTTTGCCTGTCCAAAGGAGCACAGCATGTGTAAGAAGGTCTTCTGTTGCACACTGGTGATATATAGCATATATATGTAGAAATTACTAAAAGTACTACATACAAATACACACACTTTTCCTCATGTGCAGCACCGACAGACACACACAAACGCAGTCACACACATGCAGCTCTGTTCCCCAGGCACCTTAGTGGGTGAAAGTTCCTGACACATAAGCACTTTTATGACTGAATGGATCTACACAGCCAGGCCTCTGATCAGCAGAGCGGAAGAATCCTATTACTAACAAACTCTGCCACAAAGCACACACCAACACATTCACAAATACACATGCATATACATTTATATAAGCATAAGTGCTTCTAAGCGAAAGTCCACATTCTCATTCACACGTGCCTATAAGCATGTGCGCATGCATGCACACATACATACACTTTGATGTAGAGTCTTCATTGCTGAAAACAGAATTAGCAGACAGATTGCAAGTGAAAGCTGAATGACTGAAGAGACAGAATTACTGACCATAGTAGAGAGGAGGAAAGTAAAGAGATCGGATGAAATTGGAAGAAGTTTGCATTGAAGAGGTGGAGGAGCAGACCAACGTTTCATCATCATCTCCACTGGGTGCAGGCTATGGTGCCTTGATTACGCATTCAGAAAATATAGCCCTGTCAGCCTACATCAGCACAGCTCCTGACTTAAGAGTGTGTGTGTGTGTGTGTGTGTGTGTGTGTGAGAGTATGGTGGGGGTAAAAATACTATGGACTGTTGTGAACCCATTTTAGAGTGTATGTGAAACAATGCTTTGTTGCACTGTCGCACTGTAATGCACCATATCGTGTTTATCTCTGCATACTCTCAAACCATCTGTGAAACCATATTTCTCTTGAGTTATTATAACGATGTGTGTGGCTTCTTGGTCACCAGAGAACCAAGGTTAACATTTTTGTGAACTCCTACACTATCAGGTTCAATTATCCCTTTGACATCCATTTTGTTTCAAGGCAACTTTTTCTGTCTGCTGTCAATATTCACGACCTTCACAGAATCAATCTGAATATCTTTGTTGACCCTTTAACCTTTTCTCCAGAAGTGCTGCCAACCCAATTGCCAACTTGTATAGAAATAATCAAAGAAAACAACCATTTAACAGACTCAGAACTACCCTGTGTTAAAACAGGATATCTCAGCATTTTTTCCATTTTTTCTATAGATGATCTGTATGACTCATTTCTCAAGCAATTTGTACTTGAGGTGTTTTTGTTTCACTGTAACATTTTTCGAAGCCAACACAGCAGAAAGCCCCCCACTTAGTCTGCATCTTGGTTATCATTAGAAAAGAATAAAGTAAATTGAAGGATCCATATTCAGCGTGTTTTTCATGTTATATCTGTTGCACATTTTGAATATTGTACAAAATGTATCATTCAGTCAGTCAGACTATATCAGAATCTTGGTAAATGCTTAAAAACATGAAACAGGCAACCTTTTTTCAGTCCTTATGTTAATTTAAACTAACTGGATGCTGACTGAATGTCAGTGTAAGGTTTGTCTTTTATATTCTGTTAAGAGCTGAATGGAAAATACCTGTTTTTGCAGAGCTCATGTGATGAGTAGACATTTCTTTTTTTTTTGATTGATTGTTTCAGTGTTCGTCCTTCCTTCTCTGTCAACATACATGTTTATGTGAGTTTGTCTGTGAACAGGCAGCTTTTTTTACTTAGAGCTGGACTAACTAACTGATAAGTTGTAATCACTAACAGACAGCAATCACCTCACCACAGACTTGTACCACAAAGAGGAAAACATCACGGTAACGGCACCGGGCGGATTCATCAGCAGCCCACGCTACCCCAACGCCTACCCCCGCAACCTGCTGTTGTCATGGAAACTGCTGTGCCCCCCAGGGAGCCGCATTCACCTGAAGTTTGATGGACACTTCGGCCTGGAGGAGGCTGAGAATGGCGTGTGCAGGTAAAACACGATGTAGAAAACCAGAAAAAAAAAAAAAAATTGATGGGAGAGGAGATGGATGATTGGAGCAGAAGACAGAGAGAAGGAAGCAGGATGACATGAGATGTCTTCAGATTAAAAAAAGACAGAGTAGTAGAAGTAGAGAACAATAATACCTTGAAGCAGCAAAGAAAGATAAGGGTAAAAGGCACATCATGAAAGGAGCACCGATGAATTACAAGTGGCTATAAAGGAGAAAGGTCAGACGGAAGAAAGAGCAAATAAATAACCAGGTTGTGAGAGAAAAAATGATAGATTGTTTGTGCACAGTGACAAAAAGGAGAGGAAAACTTTACTCTGAAGTTGGAAGAATGTAAAACAACAGTAAAACAACAGTGAAAATGATTTAATAACATATGCACATTATCACACCAACAATAAACTGCGGTCGAAAGGATGTGAGAGAAAAACATCGACAATACGGGGGTGGAATCACTAAGCAAGACGGATAGTTTAAGTTTGCTTTCTTGGCAAGAACTATAAGAAGTCTGTCCTTCAGGGTTGGGGGGAGAAAATAGACTTTTTAATTCCCATATGCAATTCAGCTGTCTTTGTAAGCACTATGCTGAAAAGACAAGGGGGAGCAGCAGGGGGAAAGAGAGACGGAGGAAAGATGTGGAAAGGTAGAAAGGGGGAGAAAGCAGCTTTGGCTGCTTTTGCAAATCTTGTTTGTAACATTCACAGTGTGTGTGCTTCTGTGAGGAGTTGATAGATGGACTCATTCATTGACAAGGACATTGATTGCCAGAGTGTTTAGTCAAAGTTGTTTGAAAACTTTTCCCAAGAAAATTTTCACTGTCAAGTACTTTTGTAGGATGGCCGGGAGAGACAACAGAGTTGTGTCGTTACGAGCCGAATGAAAAAAGCTTAAGATCATCTAGAATGTTTTAATGAGGGTAACAAATAGCCAAATGCAGCACGTCCTTCAGGAAAATCGCTGTGCACAACAAATTGTATCTTTTTGCCCTACTAGCAGCATGGCTGGGGGGGAAGCCTTCAGACTGTGGTTTGGTCTGCTGCACCTGCCGGACTGAAATATATCAACAACATGGTTCGCAGACAATTAATCCTGATGATTTCTCCTTTAGCGCCATCATTAGGTCAAAATGGGATTAATCCCAAATGGTTAATGCCCAAATTCTTGCTAAAACAATGGTACTGCCAACAGCCGAAGTTATTAATATAAAGAATGAAAACCTTGAATAAAAAGTGACTTCTTCTTTTTCTTTTTTTTGGACATGTTCAATTTCTTTTATCCTTAAACCTTCTCCCCCTTTTCCCTGTCACACATCATCTCCGACTCCTTTTTCTACTTCACCCCAGGTATGACTTTGTAGAAGTGGAGGACCAAGCCGAGACGAGTACTATAATTTGGGGTCGCTGGTGTGGGCAGAAAGCTCCACCTAGTCTCAACTCCAAAACCAACACACTCAGAGTCACCTTCAAGTCTGATGATTACTTTGTTGCAAAGCCAGGATTTAAAATCTACTATTCACTGCTGGTGAGAGATAAACACACACACACACACACACACACACACACACACACACACACACACACACACCTAATGAAAAATCAAGAGCTGTTATTTGGGACATAGCTTTAAGTTTCGGTTTAACAGGACTACTGCAATGCCTCAGGTAAATAGCTTCTCTGACTCTTACCTCCATTTGACAATAAAGTCAAGTGGTGGTATGATGGGGAGATAAATAGATGGGAATGGAAGGGAGGAGGAGGATCTGGTAACATGGGCCATAAAATGCCGAAATCCATTAGCCAATGGGTCTTTTCTCTCATGTCCACTTGACAGTCGAGGAGAAACAGAGGGATAAGGGGAGGGATGGGGGAGGGAGGGAAAAGAAGATGAGAAAGTCTTCTCCTAAATGCTGTCAAATGAACAGATAAGGAGATTAGCTTTGTCATTCTGTCAGGAAGAGGAAAGAAGACAGAGAGGGAATCTGATTTGAAGATGTTCTGCTGCCCTATAATCAGAGGGGAAGAGGGAAGAGCGAGAGCAGCGGAGAGAGAAAGAGGCATTTAAAGATGTCCCCTGGCTTCCTCTTCCACAAGTACAGAGGAGAGGGAGGGGAAGAGACATAGCATCATAGATGGGGTTGAGCACATATTTTCAGTGAAAAGAAAGTGATTTGAGCACAGGCGCACACACACACACACACACACACACACACACACACACACACACACAGAAACGTCTTGCTCTTTAACAGGTATTTTTATATTACAGCTAGTTTTTAAGGATAAGGGCAATATTATTTCTCAGCATGACCAAGCAATTATCTGTTAGATGGGATAGGAAAGTTATAAAGCACTGACTTTGGCTCTCATTGCCTCAAAATTCATCCAAGTGAAAGAAAAAAAAAAACAAAAAAAAAAAAACTTAACAATTGTCCTGGCAAGGCTTCCTGAAACCTCTGGACACAAAAGTTTTTTTTGGGGAGGGAAATGTAATTCAGACTGGAGAAAGCAGTTCATTTATTTAAAGTTATTTTAAGCAGGGGACTAAAACACATTTGGTATGCTCATGTGTCAGTGGGGTGAGGTGAATGGGACTGACACGTCACTGTGAAAAACTGCCATGGTGAAGCTCACTGACATTCTTTTACCTGTTTTTGAGCAGAAATGCCACTGAGATATTGTGACAATGTCTCCATATGCCAGGCAATATGTTTCATGCAAGTGTTAAAGGTAAGGAAGTATTAGCCTCAACATATTTACTGCTGTAAATATATACATGTATCATCTTTTTCTCAGTAAAAAGGTGTAGCTGTAGCCGGGTCTCTAATAACCTCCATGAGGTTATTTTCTCATCATTTAGTTTTGTCCTTTATTCTGTTGTTGATAAGAAACGCTTCCTAATAAAAGCCCTGTTAAGTGATGAAGACTTTCTGCCCATGGGAATGCTTCAGAGCTTTTAATTTGAAAAGGCCACAGGATAGTTTGTATTAACAGCATAATGTAGAGCGAACGCATGTCAAAACGAGGCTTTCTACTACCGTATGAGCAATTCTACATGAATACAGTATCAAATAAACCAAAAAACTCCAGTTATTCATATTTTTCAGGATTGAAGCGGTGTCCTTATTTATTGCAAATAAAATCAAGATGACTGCAGAAACACAGATGACCCCAAAGGTCCACACGATATGAGGTCAAAGGTTTGTGGGTTGCTATGGCAATATAAATGTGTTATACAGAAAGAAACAGGGCTTTGTGGCATATGTCTGAGCAAAATGAGCCCCCTAATTACCCCCAACAACACACTGAAGAGCAGGTCCACGACATTCAGTCTCATATAATGACCAACTAAACACACCACAAATATGACTTCATGTATCGTTTTATTCTTCATCACCTAAACTGCATTATCAGTCTTTCTCAGACAGTCCTGCAGATTTATTTTATTCCCTGTCTCCTCATTCTTTGTGGTAAATAATCACTCTTATGTACATTTAAAAAAACAATCCAACTCTTGAGGCTTATCTTCCTGGATCATTTTTACCCATTTTTCAAAAGGCTGCTGTTTGAATGTGTCCTTTTTTTTCCCCCATTTTAAAATGCACACAAACTCCAAACACCTTTCCTTCAGCTAAACTGGAGCTGTGTGTGTGTGGCTTCATTTAGCAGGTCTAATTTGTTCTCTCCAGACCTGTTGAACAGATAAGAGGGAGGAGGAGGAGAGGAAGCAGAGAGAGGCAGGGAGGAAGGAGGGAGACAGCGAAAGCCGGAGCGAGAATGAGGAGAAACAGTAATGGAAGGAGAGAACAGGTGTCTGAGATGGTATCAGCATGTCAGCTAATGACTAAAACAACCTGAACTGAGAGAGTGAAAGCTACAGAATGGACTGAGGTGGACTACATGAAAGTAAAACCACGAGGAAAATCAAACTGGCTCCAGCGTAAGAGAGAGAAAATGGATTCAGATAGAAGCCCGCAGGGGAAAAGGGATTGAATAAAAACTGTAACTAATGCAATTTGCTAGATTCCAAATGTGTGCGTTTGCTTTACACTATGAGCTATCACAATAAGTTGTTGCAATCAATGATGCTGTATTCAATATTTAACATGAATATGTTACACCAGCACGCTGTTGTCATTCGTGGTAGCAGCCACTGGTCAGATCCAGTGAACGATAGAAGGTCTTCACGGGGACCAGGTCCCCAGGAACTAAATCCCACCTCATTATCAGAGGAGCATCCTGCTGCTGCTGGGTTTGTGCTCTCGTGCATCTCAGGCTGAACATACAGCAGGCATCAAAAACGCTGATTGTTTACAACAGATTTCATCACGTACAGTGATACAGAAGGTGTAACGAGCCATGCAAGCATTAACGTGATCCGCAAAATGGCAAGCAAAGTAATAGTTTGTCAGGCTTTGCGAAATTTTTCAATATTTGCTCATCTGTTATTGCTGTAACTTTATTTCTCAAGAGCCAATTTAATTGTCTGCTGCTGATTTTTAGCCAAAGTCAAGTAACTTCTGAAGCACTTATAATCAGATGTGGAAAAACAAAGCACATATTGATCGCATCTTGAATGATATTATTCTTTTAATAAATGAGAAACGACAGCCGTGAACAGGAGCTCATCACATCAGCCACAATTCATGTCAAGCCTCATTATCTAAAATCTGTTTTAGATCAGATTTTGACACGCATATTTGTTTTTTTGGACACATCAAGTTTGGGCAGATTTTCACAGAGAGTGACCTAAATTGACCTTTATGTGGTATTAGAATAAAGCTGCTCACCTCTCCAAAAACAATCCTTAGCTAAACATCTGAAGGCGACGCTCAAATCGAGGACTTTACTCCCTGATAATGTCAGTTTTTCACCCAAATTATTCTTTTTTCTTTTTTTGTGAAAGTTATATTAATTTGCAGTTCAAGCTTTCAAAAGTAATGAGCCATTTTAGTTGGTTAAGATAAAACATTTTTAAATTATTTTTTCATAAAGGCTCAATGAAATGCTTAAAGCGTGCGCAAATCCACTTATATCTTTTGTCAAGTAGGTTTAACCTTGTAACACTTCGGAAGTTCAGACTTTAACTTTTGTTTTTGTGTTGCAGTTGTCTTTTCTGCCAATACTGATTTTCCTGTAAGCAACAACAATGGGTTGTGAATTGGTATTCCTGGGACATTCTGCTGAGCCAAATGCAATAGGGAAAACTCAAGAAGATCCAAGTTAGTTCCCAGAAACCCATTCAGTTATCTAACATTTAATGTCTTCGACCGTTGGAAAAACTAAAAAAAAAAACAAAAACAATGTTTTGTATTAATTATACACATAATAATATAATGATGGCAGATATTACACTTTTTGAATCAGCTCATCTGGCTGCATCTTCACTATTTGGCCAGTACTGTAATCATTTGTATGCAAAAGTTAATGATCAATTTAATTAGTAGCAACATATTTTTGCATAGATATTTTGAATATATCAGAAGTAACCAGATTACATATAAAAAGAGAAGCCGAAGCAAACTTTTGGTTTGTGTATCTTTTATTTTTATTTTTTTGTTCCAACCATATTAAATGGCCTAGATGTGCTTGTCATGAAATGTCAAGCACAACCTTAAAAGGAAACAAGAGTAGGAGTCGGTAAACATCTCGTCTCACTCACTGGCTCACTCACACACACTTACAGGAAACCCTCTGACCTCATTCACAGCTGGTTTGGGTGGGCATTTGTGTGTAAGAGTGCATTTATCCAAAGGCCACATGTAAAAATCTGTTAAACAAAAAACTTGGTGCACTGACAGACTTTGATGTCAACTCAATTTCACTCAAAGACACACACTTAGGCGCACTCACACACCCACAGAGGGAGACAAGTGAGGGCACTGTGTCTTTGAAGTGCAGCTGTGACAGATTTACTGCTCACAAAGACCAGAGATGGTATTTAAGACTCTTCGAGGAAAGGGATTCGATAGCCTGTGAGATTTTACGAGTGAGTAAAGAGAGTGATGCCAGAGACAATGAGTATGTGCGTGTGTGTGTGTGTGTGTGTGTGTGTGTGTGCGCAGGAGAGGGGAAGAGGAAAACCAAGAATGAATGTGTGCCAAATATGTCAGCCTGATGAGTGTTTATCTCCTAAGCATGCTTTGACCAGAGTCTGATTCCTTTCACATGCAGTCACACATAAAGGCACACTGACTGGCTTCACGGGAGTTTTTGTTTTTGTTTGGTTTTTTTTCCTTGCTGAAATCATGAGTCCCTGAGTTGTACGAGCGGACACATGAATATATTTGCTAGCCTGAAATTATAAAAACACTGATGGAGGTTTCTTTCCATTCTTGTGACCAACTTGTACATCTGCTTTTACATTCCTAACTTGAACAACAAATTGCAGCTATACAATGTGAGTAGATGTAAAATATACATTCTGAGAAGTCAAAGTACCATCGAGGTAGTATTAATTTACAGCTTTCTTAATTTGCTTTCCTTGTCATGTCTTCATTATAATTCCTAATACATTGTCTATGCAACTGATCAGATCTTTTGGCCCCTCTGTCTTTGTAGTATGACTCTCCTCTGCCTGCAGCCACGAACTGGGAGGCCGTCACAATACCTATGATGGTGAGTCATGCACATATGCATTACAATTGCAATTTTAGGATCTAAAAAAAGAAAAAATTCTTGCAAACTTTGTTTGAATAAAATCAAAACATGTGGCCTACCTCCCCTCCAACCTCCAACCTCATCAGCCCACGTGTGAAGAATGGTGGCAAAACTAATTATCATGATGTATAGTCCATTTGCATAGGCCAGCTCTCACCCACACAGCATGTATTTATGCATGTGTGCGCTGTACCATATTCATTATGCATGAAGCTTGAGATGTAACATGACATGCTTCCTTAGACTAATGCTTTTATAAGTACATGTAATCAGTGTCATTTGGGCATCCATGTGTACCAGCAGTGGGGTTCAGTGACTTATGTGATCATAATAATTAGTGTGCGTTGGGCTGCGTGGCAGCTTTCCTGCCTAGATTGATAATTGTTATATGTATGTGGGTGTTTCTGCATGTAGGGATGTGTCACTGCCAGCGCAGACAGGATGTGCATGTATGGTTTTATATTCAAACCGGCTGTATGGGCTGTTTTCTTATTGACTTGTGGTTGTTCTAAGTAACATTCATGTTGTCAACAGTTTAACACCACCAGTGCTGTCATTATAACGGTGATGCTGGGATGAAGTATTAAAGCTTGTGACCATTTGCTTCTATACTCAGTTGAGCTGGCATGCCATTTATTTTACATGGTTCACTTTTTATAGCATGGTCAAGTGATCCGTATCATTTTTAATTTATACTTATTAACTCACTATATTTAAGCTCTTGCAATATATGTTAGCAAATCTCACAGGTGTGCTTCTGTTCCCATGTGTGTTCTAATGAATCATGTCCCCTCTATAAGCTTCTGACATTTTCTCATCACTTACCCTTGTACCGCAGTCTGAGTGCTAGTCAGTGCTGATTATGGCACTTAAACTCTCAGGCTTAACAGTCATATATAGTGTAAGAATTTTAATTGGAATTGCCTCCTATCTATATAAATATCCAGCAGCAGGGAGTAGCGAACATCTAAAAATCAACCGGTGTGACAATTGCATCCTTGACACTGACCATTTTCAGTGTATAAAACTTAAGACCAGAAAAAAAACAAAAAAAAAAACATGGTACAAAGTATAAAAATTGTAGACATGTATTTTTGAAGTGATTCTTATTTGTCCTGATTTCTAACCAGTTATGTAAATATACTATCCATTTTCACCTCATGATTTTTTATAAATAGATGCTCATGCTGGCTGTTGATTTGAGGTGAACACTGTACAGTCCTTGCTTCGCATTGAGCAATAAAATTCCCAGATATCAAGTTGATTTCTTGACACACATTAAGTGACGGACTACTCTCATATTCATATGCAGCAATTGCACTGATGCGGAGTGCCTGCAAAGGATTTACAGTAACACTAAATCCACCATTTTAGTTTAATTATGTGTGTGTGTATATGCACAGGCGCACACACATGGCCAGAGTAATATACCAAATATCTAAACAACACTATGGAAGAGGATAGATAAAAACATATATTGTCCATTTTACTGGAAACTGTCTGTCTAAATTGTTGCGTAAGAATCTGAAGGCGAAAGTGTCACAAATAAAATATGTTCTTTGTTCTTTTCGACCTTGAGGTGGTGAGGAGGTCTGAATTGTCCCTTCAATTCCGGAGCGTATTTTCATAAACGTTTTGGAGTTAAACTATGCTGACCTCTGGTACAGCGCACACCGAACATTTGTCAGCGACTTCAGATTTCAGAAAACCATATTTTTCAGGACAGGTGTAGCCATCCTTTGCTTCCACTGAACATACAAGAAAATATTCAGTATATTCACATAGTCCATTACTGGGTATCACCATTGGTTGTTAACTAGAGTACTACAACAATGTTGGAAGAAATGCTATATTCTCAACAGATTTCAAACAAACTTCTGACAATTTGTTACATGTTAGTCCCCTTTCCAAGCATCGGTTTTAGAATAGGTCTAAAGTAATAATGGAATCAATTATTTAGGCTTCACCTCCTGATCTTTACTCTTTACAGGACAGCGGAGGCCAGATGCCTGTCACAGCCACAGAGGTTCCTTTCTCCCTGGAGGATTTGGACCGGACCATAGCTGCCTTTGACACTATAGAGCAACTTCTGAGATCCCTGAACCCAGACACGTGGAGACAAGACTTGGACAGCATCTACACCCAAACTCATATACATTATAGATCAAGGGCTTATCATCTGGCAAGCAGACATAATAAAGGTAAGACATGCGCCACGTTGTCAACACAGCACACAGAAACAGTCACAAATGTACAAAGAGTTGGCGTCCGAGTCGTAAGAATGCACGTAAACCCCTAAGAAAATCTCATGATAAGAGATGCCAGGAGGCCTCTGTGAAGTTTTAATGTTCTAATGTCTGCAGGTTTCCTTCAGTTACTCCAGCTTCCTTCCACAATACAAAAACATGCAGTTTAAGTGAATCTATGGCTCTAAATTGCACATGGCTATGGGTGTGACTAAAAGCATAACTGTGCCCTTCACTCACTCGTTGTCAGCTTGGACCGAGTCCAGCCCCTTCAGGTATGTAAAGGACAAATAGTGGATAATGAATGAGTATTATAAGCACGCAGCCTTCTCATTACATGTTTTTTTGGTACCGTTGATGCTAGAAGATCAGAGCAATGATGATCTCATCCCATTTTATCGTGCTGCAGATGATCCTCAAAGTGTCTGCTGGATTGACAGTATTTTGCTGCAGACTGGTGCAGTCGATGTTGCTGGTTGCTGGTGTGACGGAGGGGGAGGGGGAGGGCATGCAGCCTTGTGCTGACCAAGAGAGACCCAAACAGCTGGAGGCCAATTGTGACATATTGGGCTATACATAAAACCCAATGATACAGCATCGCAGAGCAAAAAGTCTGTCGTCCAGTAATTCGGGGAAAATTATTAGTCAGGATGTTAATAACTATCATGGAGCCACACTTCTGCCTTATGATCAATTATAGCACAGGTGGCAGCCAACGAAATGTGCTAATGAAGTGTTGCATATTCAATTGAAACCACATTATCCAGTCTGAGTCAAGTAAGATAAAGGGCTAATATTATATTCGGTTGTCTTGTGGTTGAAGGTAATTCTATAAACTTTGCCATGTAGAAAAGAAAAGGAAGAAGAAGAGCAGAGGAAATGTCTGTCTCTTTAGTCTCTGCACAGTAAGACGGTTGTGGAAAAAAGTAGTCCCTCCTGGTATCGTGATACAGCAGCAGGGCGTAAGTTGTTGCATCATGAAATGAGTATTTTCCCCTCTCTGAGACAAATAATGAGTCACTGACAGATTAAAGGTGAGGCAGGACCAGCATTTCAAGGCAATTCTTTACTGTCAGCACCAACAACCCGCAGCCACTGAGCCGACAGATTTCATCCCGAGGACGCACAGCTAGAAAGGATGTTCAGAACAGATATGAAAATTTGGCGCACACACTTATTACACACACCTCACTTATAGAGAGAATGTGGTCAAGGATGTGTGTGTGCATTCAAGCTTGCAGCAGACTTTCGATCCAATCTCTCACCTGTGCCTCCTTCTCTCCCTCCTGCTCTGTCTTTCAACCTAAAGGCTCTCCTGTTCCTTAGTAAATATTTGCACCTGACAGCAAATCTATCTCCATTTGTCAGCGTGTGTGTGTGTGTGTGTGTGTGTGTACTCAGCTGGCATGAGGCAGTTCCATAAATGGGGAGTTTGTGGATGCTGCAGCATGACAGCGAGGTGCATAGGTGCTGCAGATATTTGATACACTGTGCCAGTGTAGCTCGCTCTAATTGGAAATTCAACTTGTGCAGCAGAGCAGAAATCTGCCACAGTCAGCAGCTTAGCTTTGTTTTCATTAAGACACACATCAGGGCTCACACCCACCTCTGTTCCCATGGAGGACAGTAAGACTGATCATAATATTAATTGGGACACTTTAACCTCGAGTAGCGCGCGCACATGCGCACACACACACACACACACACACACACACACACACACACACACACATATATATAAGTTTAAAGCAGAAGATTTTGTATATAGTCTTCACACGCACACAATACTTCTTTTTTTATTTTTTTGGTGGCTGTGAGCGTGACATGGATTCTCAGAGTCTTGCTTGCTCGCAGTCTTTGTCTTTTTCACTCCCGCGCTCCCTGACAAGAGTTCCAGACCACTGACTTTCTGAGATTGCTCTTATTCCCCTCAAACAGACGCAGGCGTGGTGCTACAAGTACT
The DNA here is from genome assembly GCF_900963305.1 of Echeneis naucrates. Lineage (NCBI taxonomy): Eukaryota > Metazoa > Chordata > Actinopteri > Carangiformes > Echeneidae > Echeneis > Echeneis naucrates. The sequence continues at coordinate 17,162,820 of NC_042523.1, read as the reverse complement.
GATACAAATTTGAATACAGCTTATACACACCTGCACAGTCAAAGCATAGATTGCAACACACGGCACGTGACTTCATATTCATGCAAAGAATTGTACACAAACACAACCATCTGATTTCCATTTTAGTGTTAAGAAACAGCACTCAGGGCAGTAGAGGGTATCTATGTGTACTTCAGTACTACATCCTCTCAAGCTTGCATGGCCTTCGGAGGTGTAAAAATCTAAATTCTGCCATGAACTATGAAGTTTCCACTTGCTGAAAATCTGGCATTTTGCTCCTTAAATCACAAAAATAAAAAACAGGGGTTTTCTGGAACCTCTGCCTTTTCATAATAAAGGGAGATACAGGAAAGATTTTCATCCTAAAGCTGCCAGTAAAGCTACATGTAATATAGCAGAATGGCTCTTCACATGGTCTGTCAGTGGGAAACCCACACTGCAAAGATTTCCTTTTGTGACCAATTGTTTATTGATTATCAATGCCATTAGATCCCCCCCCCACAAACACACACAATCCCCCTTTGCTTTCCTTCTCTCACACACACACACACACACACACACACACTTGTCATCATTATATTGATGTAACATACAAGCAATTTCTATGAATGGATTAACAGGTTTCTATTGTCTCTATTGTGTTCCTATTTTCTATTGACTGCTTTTTGTTGAGAAGCTGTTGCAGCAAACACAAAAATGCAACCCAACCTCAGCAAGACACTCTGCTGAAAAAGATTATACAGCAGACGAATGTTTTCATCTTACATTGAAAAAGTCTTATACTTCACTGAAGTGAAAAACTCAACTAATGACCTAAGACATGTTCAGTCAAAAAAATGTCTTGTTTATGGAGTATTTGACTCTTTTTAAAAATGTGTTTTCCCATTCACCCAAGCTCTGTCTCCAAATTGCCTCTGCGTTTCCAGGGTAAAAAGTGAAACAGCTAGCCTGGCTGCAGGAATGGCTATTATAGCGAGACAAGAATGGTGTCAATTCTTTAGCCCCTGAAAGAAAAACTGACCCTTGATCTGCCAAAGAAATTCTGTACAGTTGTACACGGCAGTTGCCAATTCTTTGGCAGCAAATTATACTTTAGACCCTGCATGACTACAGACCGTTCGCCTCTGAGGTGTTCTACCATTAAGGGGAATTCATCAGTCATTTTTTCCTGTCATGTTGCTTTTGCTGAAAGGTTATTCAAGCAGCCTTTCCTGAAAGGCTTCCTGGAGGTAGCGAAGTGACAGTCTATAGGCTAGGGCTGACCCTGTAAATTTCAGGAGCCCATTAAGGAGCTGTCACACCTCTTTTTATTAGCGTTATAAATAAAATCTGATCGTGTGCCTCTGATAAGCTAAAATTGTGTCTCTAGGTCTTTATATAATGAACAGATAGGGTTGTATTTAATCAATCTAAAGCACAGGATCTATGCTGTCTGTATCATTTCTGTATTTTAACAGTAGAGAAAACAGTCGCTCCATGCATTTGACATATTTTGTTGTTATTTAAAGAATGTTGCACTGAAACGTTCATCCAGTTGGCCAGTAGAGTTACTCTACCAAGGAAAACTGCCTGCTTTGGTATGGACAGCGTAGTGATTATCACCCTGATGATTTTAATAGCAAACTGCTGTTGATTAGTGATCATCTTTTGCCAGCCTTAATATTCCCCCTCTTAGCTTTCTTTTTTAAAACATGATCCGTCTCTTCTGTCCTTCAAACTAACTGCTGTCACTGTGGATTGTCTTTGGAAATTGAATATGATGTGCAGCTATAGTTTAGATGGCAGAAAGCGACATTATCCAGGGGCCTACACATGCACCAGGGGGGAGATGATTTGCAGAAGGCAGACAGCCCAGCAACCTCACTCTGCTAAAGCAGGTCAGGCAACAGGGACTCAAAGCCAAGCTAGCAAATACAGTGCTGCAGGACCCAATCACACTAAGATGTCTGAGGATATAGAAAGACACCTTGTGTCACCCGGCAAAAGCGCAGAAACCAACCCTCGAGGAGTGCAGAGAGAGGTTTGGGGAAGTCAGTAAGTAAAATTATGCAGCCCCTCAAAGGAGGAAGAAGCGAGAAGGAGATTGAGCAGCTAGTCAGAACCAGGCGCCAGCTCCACCGGAACTGGAGGAAAGCTCAACCAGAAGAATGAGCTGGCCTGAAGGAGCTGTGGGATGAGTTCACACAAAGACCTGCAGAACTGCAGAGAGTCAAGAGGATCAGAAGGAGGAGGAAAAGAAGAGAGAAGGTGGAGACTAGCTTCTTCAGAGATCCCTTCAAGTATGCCCGACAGTTACTGGACAAGAGGAGAAGTGGGAAGCTCGACGTCACAAAGGAGAAACTGGAGCAACACACAGCAGACAGATTACACCCCTTGGCCGCCCTGAGCATGTCCCACGTCCAGCACTCCCTTCCTTATGTTGGGAAAAATGGGAGAGGTCATTTCGAAGGCAAGGTTATCGTCAACCCTTGGGCCTAATGGGCTTCCCTATAAGATGTATAAGAGCTGCCCTGTGCGGTACGTGCAGTAAAAACTCATGAGAGCAGCTTGGAATAGGCAGCAAGCTGTCGAAGTGGGGTGTGCCACCTCCCCCACCATGTTCATGACTGCCTTCAAAGTGTGGCTATCAGCGCACACTGTACCATCAGGTGTTGAGGCTTCTAAACCTGATGAACGGTTGAGCCAGCAGCTACATCCAGAGGTTGCCGGGCCAGCTCCTCTACTTCTGGGGTCCCTCTTCAGCCGCAACATGCTGCACCTCCAATCGAAAGCCATTAGCCTCAGCTTCAAACAAGAGAAGGCGTGTCTTAACCTTGAGTGGATCACGCCATCTCGCCTGGGCAGACATCTGGAGGACACCACAATTCAGGCTCAGCTTCCTCTTAAGAGCTGCTTATGACCCCCTCCGCTTTCTCTGACATCTCACCCAGTGGGTTGGAGCTGGGTTGAGCTCCCCTCTGTGTGGTGACCCTGTGATGCTTCAGCTGGTGCCTAGACCGACTGGTGACCTTGCAGCTGACCTCTTGGCACCAGCTGAGGGATATCAGGCAATAATGCCAAGCAGAAAACATCTCACCTGTAGAACCACCTTACCTGAGAACACATTCTCTCCTGTATATGATGTATAACATCATCATAGAAAATCCATAAAAACACTGGACATAACTGTTATGGTTCTTCACTTTGACACATTACAAATCAGGCTCAGGCTTTCTTTGTACTGGGCAACAATGTGCATGTCATTCAGGGGTCTCTATTCTCAATACCAGTGGGACCGACTGAAATACAAATTCTAATCAAACTCTTGGTTCTGGAGATCCTCGTTTTTTCCCCTATGAACATTTTCTTTAGTACCTTATTTACCAACAGCTTGTCCCATAATCCCCTTTGATGTTCCTGAAATTAGCTTTGAATCATTGAAAGCCAAGCTAGTGAACAAAGGTCTGAAGTGCACAAACAAAGTGATTTTTCTCCAAAGCAATGACATGAAGAAAGACTACAAGTCAATACATCCACACAGTGAATCAATGACCCTTCCTTCCTCCTCTGCTCTTTGTTTTTTCTGCCTGTATCTAAATGTGTCTCTCTGCCACTCATCTCTCCAGATGTTCATGTGTTCAAATGCTGTTACAATTTTGCTCGCAGGTCGTTCCTCCTCAACCACTTCCATTCAGTCAATACCAAGCGTAGTTTTGAATGAGTGAATCACAGCCCCTTTAGCCGTATTTATATCCCTCCTTCTGTTTCATTCTCTCTTTGCTGTCTACAATAGGCCACACATTTCTGTTTATGATGATATGAACCAACAGAAAAAGTCATAACTGTACAGATTGAAATGGCTTTTCGTTCCGCTTATCCTCCTTCATACCATGATTTTTTTGGCCAGTGCTATAAAAAAAAAGTAACTATTTATCTGGTGCAGTTGCTTACTGTGCAGCATAAGTGTAACTCCTCCAACAAAGAAGGGATCTATTAATATATTAACATCAGCACCTGCTGCAGTGGATTAAAGTAAAAAAAGGCGCCATAATAAACAATTGGATTTGAACAGTCAACAACATAAAATACAAGAAAAAATAAATCCAAGAGCAAGCCAAAAAGTGGGACATTGCAAATAACGTCATTCCAGGTGGAATGTAAAAACTCCCTTAAAGAAAACAAAACTGAGTGATTTCTTTCCTGTCTCCAGTTGATTTGAACCGTCTCTATGATGACGTCAAGCGATACAGCTGTACCCCTCGCAACTACTCTGTAAACCTGCGTGAGGAGCTGAAGGCCACCAATGCCGTTTTCTTCCCTCGATGTCTGCTCGTCAAACGTTGCGGAGGCAACTGTGGATGTGGATCAAATAACTGGAACAACGGCTGCACCTGTCAGGCCTCCAAGACGGCGGTCAAACTACACGAGGTATGTCTCTCCACATAGGCACACCTACACTACAGTGATATGTTGCATCAGCGCGTCAGCCCTGAGACATGTAGGTGTTGACTCCACTCATTCTCTGAGGATGGTATATGGCACCAACACATCAGCAGCAAATCCTTTAAGTTCTGAGGTGGGCTATCCATGGATTGGACTTTTTTTTTTTTTTTTCATCCACCAGATTTCGCAGATGCCAAATTGGACTCAAATTTGAGGGATTTTGAGGCTTAGTCAGCTTGTTGAACTTGTATTCTTCAAACCTTCCCTGAATTTATTTTGCAGTGTCGCAGGGTGCACTAGGCTGCTGAAAGAGATCACAACCATCAGGCGACACTCTCCAAGAAGGGGTCTGTAATATGTTTAGGTCAGTCGTACAGGTCAAATCTACATCCACATGAATGGCAGGGCCCGAGGTTTGCCAGCAGAACATTGTCCCCTGCTGGTGCTTGACACCGCACCAGCGGGTCTTCTACCCATAATACATCATTGTGCCACATCTTCTGGAAGTAAGCGACACACTCAGCCATAAATAATATAACATGCATGACATAAAAGAAACAGCCGTTTTTATTTGTGATTAAAAAGATAAAGGACACGAGGTTAGAGTATGATGTGTGATGTAATTCCTAATTACTCCCATTGTGTATGTAAACCATTTCCTTGACAATCATATCATTAGCATTAATGAGACTGATGATCGAACACCGCATTAAGTAAATTGAGTCAGTCATTAAATTGTTTTACATCTTTCACACTAATATCTGCTTATGCAAAGGAAACACGATTAAATAACAAAATGACTTTTAATGTGTCTGGCATCTTTAAGAAGGCGGAAAAAGATGTTCATTTAATATCTCTTTGCATATGTTAGAGTATACTTGAGCCATGCGCAAAGTGCTCCAGAAACAAGAGGCAGATTGAAGCACAAGACTAACATCTGAACTTCGCAGCACATTTTAAGTACAAACTAAAAGCAGGCTAAAAACATGTGAGACGAAGTGAGTGAGGGAGATGCAGTGAAAAATCGTGCAGAGGCAGCTGTTGCATCAACAATGAAGCAGCAATGCACCAGCAGCCTCAAGAGCTCTCTGTTCTTCTCCATTTGTTTCAATGCTGGCCCGGTCGTTCCCTCACCAATCTCTCCATCTCTCTCTCATTGCACTGTCATCATTCTACCACTCTCTCTGGGCTTCATTCATCTTTTCATTCTTTCCAGTTCCCATTTTCAATTTATCCATTTGCAATGCACCATTCTTGTTCTATAAGCCTGTCATTCATTCTTTTCTCTCTTTTCCCTCCATCTCTTTGTGCCTTTGTTCTTGCATAGCTTCATTATTGAAACATGGTCTGTAGGGGCCTCTGCTTTCTCTCTCAATGTTAAAAATTATACAACGGGAACTTAGACAAAAGTGAGATTTGGACTGTAATTGTGCTATGTGCATCCGAGTGTGTGTGACTGTTTTTTGAAAGCACAAAAACAGTGCTTTTGTGTGTACTATACATGCGCATACGGTTGTTTTCCGTTTCACTCCTTGGAGACAGTCATATGCCCTGCTTCCTTTCATAACTTATCTCCTTGTCTGAAGAAATACATCGTTACTCAGGACCATTGTTTCAGGTCTGGGAAGTCCTTATGTAAATCAGGGGCTTTGGAGAACAAGGCTCAGTGCATCACTTTTGGAGGACTTAGTGCTGTGAACCTGTGAACATGGCGGTGATCGACAGAAAAGGCAATAATAGTGAAATCTGAATCCATTCTGCAGCACTTTTAAACACTTGTTGGGAGTCTGAATGAAGCCTTGTCGCCTCTTTTCTCACATTGTTTCTGGTGCTTTAAACATTCAGAAAACTCCTTTTTTTTTTTTACTTTGATATTCGAATAGAATTGAAAAACCACAATGTTAATTTTTCACCAGCATATACTGTTTGTATCATTATGTGCATACAAGTAATCTGTGGGTACCCTGCTTTGCTACATCCTTTCATTAACTTTAATACCTGATGTTTGACTTTTGCTAATGTGTTGGATGTAATTTGGTCTTTCAACGACGACTCCTCGCACTTGGATGTATGTGTACATGCACATGGAGACATTTGAACATGTTTTTCGTGAAAGGGCCGCACTTATCTTGCAAAGGAATAAGAAACATTAAATTAATGCATTTCGAATAACACACAGATTCCTGCGTAGTCCACTCTGATGAGTAACGGGACGCCAAATTGCTTTCTCATGGCTTTCAGAGTTTCCTTCTATAATGCTGGTTTCTTTGAAACCTTGCCTTCGACATCTAATCTTTATTTTGACTTCCTTGAGTTGTCAAATTTTCGTGACGGATCTAAGTGTTTCCTCTTTTCTGTTGAACTCCCCAAGAGTTTAGTCATCAACTACGCACTTTCAAAAGACACAGCATTACATGTGTATTGCCTTCATCTCTTATGACTTTCCAATGTTTTTTAAAGGCTTGTACTTCCATCACTTCATCTTTGCTGTCTTAACTCTGTCTCCTTTAGGTACTGAAATACGCCCCAAAGGTCACTTTGCATCAGCGCCATCGGAGGCCACAGGTGCATTGGATCATAGATGAGATCTTCCTTACACACCATGAAACTTGCGAGTGTGCGTGTCCCTCCCAGCCCCCTCGCTGAGGCATTCAAGATGGGAACATGCTTCTGGAACTGTTGGACAAGTTCTACTTTTATATATTTTGCAAAAGACTTCATGTAGTAACAGCAACAGAGACATGTAGCAAAGAAGAAAGCAACAATTTGACTAGCAAATCGCAGCTCATATCACACACATTTGTATTGATCTCACCTACTTTTCTATGTGCATTCCTCTAACCAAATTTAAACCAAAATATTTCCAGCCAAACATTTTTCTTATTCAGCTTTTCTTCACTTTGCAGTTAACTCGAAATCAACATGACCAAATTTACACTAGTACACCATGAAGTGAAGTTTTCCACTTCAAAGATAGGGAAGCACCAATATTATATTGAACTTACATTTACATTTCAGCATGACAGACTTATATTGCAATACTGTGTGTGTGTGTGTATGTGTGTGTGCGTGTTTTGGGGAAGAGAAGATGGCTCTACAATAAAACTACGAAACATTACAGAAGATATTCTGTGATTGTTCACAAGTTATCTGATCTTAGATAATATCTTAATAACACCGCATTTTGATGAAGAGTGTTTCATGGATGCCAAATCAACAAAATTGAAATAGAACTGAATTAGACCTCTTTGTAAACACTTTCTTTATTCCCTTTTCACATCTTTTCCTGTTATGTTAAGACTGTGTCTAGAGACTTGGAGCTCTTCTCCTGCCAGGAGCACATTGAGATAAGTAAGTGTGAGACAGACGGAGGGAAGGAAAGAGGTTGGAGGAAGTGTAAACCAAAATAACACTTTACGTTGATGTGAAATTAGGCTAACCACGGCCCTCCAGATCTGAGCTGCTCACTAACTCACTCGCACACAAGCACACTTCAGTCTTCCACTCCTGCTTCGACAAGACAAAGACAAAAACTGTAGTCATTTATGCTGAATTCTTCGCTGCTCTATTTTCAGGGAAGGGCTCCTTTGTCTTGCACATTCCTGTCTGAATATATATTCACAATTCTCTTTGTCTGTACCTCAAATCATACGCTACTGTCCTCCTGCTCAGTCTCTGTCAGTGACTTACATTCCTCTCACACACACACACACACACACACACACACGCACACATACACACACACACACACACACACACACACAGACACACACCCCATCACTTACTCTCCAACACATCAAAGGAGATGTCAGATCAGGCCGCCGTGCTCGGCCCATTTTTCTGAACATTCCTGGCATTCCAACCGCTAACCGGAATTCTGCTCAGATGGATAAAACCCCAAAGACAGAGCGGAGGAAAGACACTGCTGAAGAAAGACAGGGGGGGAAGTATTTTTAAGAGATGTGACCGACAGGAAAGGGACAATCAAGTTGCCTATTCATAGATTACCAACACTCCTAGAACTGAGAGAGGAGCCACTTTTCAATATAACACAGAAAAAACTGTAAGTTGTTAAATTTCAATCAGTACAAGCTGCTTTTTTAGTGAGCAGCTTTTTTTCCCCCGTTTTTCTTTATGATCCTGATATATATCACAATCTGAACCGCTGCTACCCAATCTGAAAAATGTATGTGGGATTACAGTCAATACTGAAAATACAACACTGATACTGGAGTGTGTGTGTGTTTGTGTGTGTCTAGTCAGTACGACTCTGACGACTCAGGAACAGATCCTTTTGTCTTTAAGGGCGGAAGGTTACCAACAGTTTGTGAGAGCTGGCTACATCTACAAGGATGTAACTGTGTGTACTTGTGTGTGTGTTTAGTCTATTTGTAGATCGTATTAGACTAGGCACATTCAAACAATCTGCTTTTCATTTTCATACACACAGCCCAGCTGTGAGAGCCAAAAGACAGCATCTTCTGTCATTTCTCCAACATAATCTCTCATAGGTGGGACTCACACAGAGAAGAATGCAGCTGAAAGCACTACTTCTGTACAACAAAGAGGAGCACTACAGAGAAGATTTACAGAGTCAGAGTGAAACGACAGCAACTGTGGCTTTTATGTTGTTTGGCAATTGTGGAATATGAGTCAAATCAAATGTTACTTGCACAGCATAGTTAAAAGGCATAAAGTTGACCAAAATTTGTCACAGTAAAACAAAGTAAAAAGGTACAAGTAGGCAGCAGTGCACAAAACATCATGAAAAAAGTAAACTCTTGAAAGTGAATAAATAGAATTAAATTCAAAATCTCCCTCTCTCTTACACACACACAGTATACTGTTGTATTTTCAATAGCTACCAATCCAGATGGTAATTGAGAACTGTGTAAATTTCCAAGATGCTTTACTGTAAAGTGCATAGTAACTGTTCCAGCAACTATCTGAGGGCCTTTAAGAAATCAGCTGCCAACAGCAGATAGCTAGACGTTTGCACATTTATGGATTACAAATGTTTGTGTGTACATTCCAGTTCTTCACAACAGAACCACATGTATTTCAAATTCTGAAATTTAAAACTGCTTGCTTAATTGCTTGGATGTTTTTGTTCAGTTCACTTCAACTGAGAGCATTATAACCACACATCAGACCGTTAAGAACATTACAGCTTTTCATTTCAACTTCTGCCTCTGACAGTTATACTGGTTGTTCTAATATATTTTCAAATGTGAGAAACGGTGCTGATTTAATCCGCTCATTCATTCATTCCTGTTAGTGCTTATCATTTTAGGGTCGCTGGAAGGCTGGAGCCAGCCCAGATAATTATGGGTGAAGGGGGTGGGGCACCCTTTGACAAGTTGCCAGTCTATGACAAGACTGATTTTAGTTTGTTTTGTTTGTTTGTTTGTTTTTTGTCAACCTGCCTTTGCTGTGTTCAGAAAAACGTGCTTTCCTTACATTATTTATTGTGTCTTTCTCTGTTGTTTTATTAAAAATATCAGCTGGTTGGTTTTGATAAATAAAGTATTGCCTGCATCACTGCCTCCATTTGAATTTGTTCTTGATGTTTGACGTACGTGGCTCTCATTTGATAGAGTGCAAGAGTTTTGTTTGATCACCTGTGAAGTGTTACAGGAAAAGAGAAAAGAGAAGTGAAGAAAGAAGAAAAGACAAGCATATAGAGACAAAGGAAAGGAAGGAAGGGTTTGAATGAAGCCTGCTGAGACTGAGGTTGTTCTTCCTGCTTTGCTGTTAGATCCATTTTTTCCACAACAAACAGCAGACACAGTCCACCATTCAAGCCACACACGCTTTGAGCATTTGTTGTGGGTAGTAGTCACGGGGCAGATCGTATAAATGTGCCAGTCAACCATCTGTCAATCACAGTTTTTTACCTCTAGTTGGTAGCAGCACCATTAAATGCTCTAAATCCTGTGACTCAGCACCAGAAAACAGAAAAATAGTCAGATAATTGCAGTGAATGGTAAAATTGTTATTTTAAACTCGTCAGTCTACGTTTATGCCCATTTTATTAATTAATTACAGTTGGCATTACTTGAAGTTGACTTGCGCAACTTTTTGTACATGTGAATTACTTTGCTTTTCCTATCACTGAAGAGAAATATAACTAAAATGGATCAACCCATGAAAATGAATGAACGTTTTGGTGCCCCCCTCCCACCAACGCACCCAAAAGGCAATCATTCCAAAAGATATTCCTGTCTAGACTAGGGAGTGGCGACGAGGTAGCAGCAAATATTCACTGAAATGGAGCCAGCATGGCTACCAGCACTGCACCGACAATACAGGACCACAATCCATTCAATACCGCTCTGACTAAATGAAGCAACGACCCTTAAGCATTTACATTTATTTACATTGTGGAGGTAATTCTGTGTTATTAAACTCTGGATTACTACTACTGGATTTATTGAAAATTGAAGAAAATTTTGTTTTTTTACTTCAACTCCCATATGATATGGTAAAGCTAATTTAAATTATGATGATTACAATGATCAAATTTTACTGTTTAGAAATATTACATGCCTTTCCACTCAAGTCCTTTTCTTTATCTTTCAAGGCTGTTTTCCTGTCTCGCTGGTTGCTGTGGCAACCCTTCCTCTGCTGTTATCATTACACAGCAGTCACCCTCATACAAGCAGCAAGTCACATCCCACAACTAGCCAGCTATTTGACCATCCATCCATCTGTTCATCCATTCATCCATTAGTCTTCCACGGGATAGTTCTGAATTATTATTTAGAAAACGTCTATGAAGATGAAAATTATATTAAAAGAGCAGAATTTGTTAAAAAAAAAAAAAAAAAAAGAGGGTGAGAGATATAGTAAGTAAAAGATCAGAAAAGTGAGAGAAAGTCATACGAGAGAGAGAGAAAGAGAGAGAGATTGTATTTGTTTCTGTCAGCAGCTTCTTATCTTTTCCTCACGGGCAGACGTGCAACACACACAAATGCCAACTCACTTAGTTTTACAGATTAGGCTGCCCTCATGCTGTTGTTTTTTTTCTTAGGACTACAATCCGGTCCCATCCATGAGGCCTTCTCATTTCTGGACTGATCCTTTGTGTTTGGGTTTTTTTGTTTGTTTGTTTGTTTTTTTTACATCAAGCAATCTGGTGAGCATGTGATGGAGGAGGATGTTCATGATAAACCCCCCCACGCACGCACGCACACACACACACACACGTGTCTAGCACTACACCAGCTAAGAGGCCCAGCTAATGGGACAAGTGGTAAAGAAAACAGGATTTTAAATGATTCAATTTGTTGATTCTGCATTTAGGTTCATTCGGTCCCAGATCATCTGAACTCTAGTCTAACCATCCAGTCAGCTTTCGACAGTGGTTTGGATGTCATCCTTTTACTAGGATTTATCATTTATATTTTTACTTCTCTTATCCTCTAATGATGCTTTTCTCATTTCTCTTATCAAGACAAATCTCCTTCCTGTTACCTGGGAAACTAGGAAATGAAAGCATAAGAGCGAAAACATCTGATCACCTTTGTACAAGCACGTCTCCATATATTTCACCCGTCTCCCTTTATCTTGTATTTTTTATAGCTTGTCTGTTATTTCCCATGTTTCCCTTTCTCTAATGAGGTTACTTTAAGTGGATATCTGCAAACACATTTAAGGAGAATGTTGATATTTAATCGTACCATCATGTATTAATCATATGGGTGGCCGCTGACATACATAATACCTATCCATCTTATTGTACTCTCTTTCAAATCTTTTTCCATTTTTCTTTAAGCCAGCGGTTGTAGTGAGGGCATCACAATTTACCCTTGGGACACCAGCTGCACATTACATGGACTTTTCATGGAGGTCATTTCTGAGGGTTTTTGAAGAGACAGCTTTTCAGCTACCTCCTCTTGCAAAAGGCAGAGTTACTGAGTTAACAGTTCTTCTCAGATGAAGCACCCATGATTCAAGGCCAACCACAACGCCCACAGAATTAGTAAAATATGAATTTTTATCAATGCAAAATGTTGTGCTCATGAGCTTCAGCTCAAGTCAATCCTGGATACCAACTTCATGTTGCTGTATTTGTGGTAGTGTGGACAGGAAGACTTGGGAGAGAAGAAATGAAGGGAGTTGGTAGAGAGATGTAAATACCAATGGACTGAAAAAAGGCCTTAAGGACTGAGGGTTTCAGAGCACCAGACAAACGTAGAGAAAGTAACACACAAACAGATGATTAGGAGGTGGAGGCAAGCTGATGAAGTCATTGAGGCGTGCTGGAAAGAATGGTGAGAATATGACCCATAACTCAGACAAGATGTAGCGAGACAGCTCTGTCCTACGGCACATGCTGAGCTGACATATAGCAGAAATAAATGGGCAAAGAAATGTCAATTTCTCCTTTTCTTTCTGTTATTTCCTTCTTCTCATCGATGACCAATTTTGTAACCCCCCCAAAAAAAAATAAAAAGATGCATTACAATGACAGCATTGTATTGCATCCAGTTTCACCCAATTTCACCAGTCGCATCATAATTTTGAGATGATTACTTTGTTTTCTTTTCTCTCTGGTGCAAGAAGACAACAAAAATTGTCTCCAAGGATGAGAAGTGTTTGTTCAGAGATGAGATGAGGCTTTGACTTCAACCCTACTTCTTCCAGCTTTTCTTCCCCTTGGCTGATTCTTCTAGAGTTATCTGCTTTTTTCTTGTAATTTGCAAAATGCACTCAAACAAACAGAGGCATAAGCAGTCACCCATCCACAGTTTACACAGACACACCATCATTTCTCTCCCTCTCGACCTCCAGCTCCACCCTTTCTCCCATCTTCCCCCTCTTTCACACTACATTATAGAACAGCTTTCATTTAGGTATGAATATTAGATATTTCTTTTGAATAATGGAGAAAGACCGTATGTGAGGAATCTGCCAACATAAGGAGAAAAAGGACAGTCCTGCTTGTGGGGCTTCACTTGCACATTTGATATATTTCGATAAAAAAGACATTCGCAGATCCAAACTGTTCCATTAAATAAATGATTAACAATAAGTGCAAGTGAAGAAGGGAGGTGTGTGTGTGTGTGTGTGTGTGTGTCCCCTCATGCTTTGCCTAACAGTCAGAAACTGAAGTTTCTCCACATTATGACTCTGGGACCAAGTATATCAACTGCAGAGACAGACTACTGTGTTACATATGACTGGGATTTTGTGGTATAAAGAAAAAAGGGGAATGTGATGAATTATCAAGCTTCATATTTTTGCTAAAGTGTTCACTTAAAGTTTCACACACAACTTCTGAAGGGATGGAAGGAAGCAAAGCCAGTAAAATAAAGATTTTTTTGTTTTTGGTTACTGTAAAGTCAGGCCTGGGACACTGTATTGCATCGCCACTATATTGGAAGAGAATAGGGCAAAGGGTTCAGGATGAAGAAGAGGGGTAGAGGAAGAAAGAAATAACATCAGGCCTGGGGTGTCAGAGTTACCTTAAAGCGATGGAAGTGATTCATTATTGTGTGTGTGTGTCTGTTCCTGAGGCAGGTGTTGGTAATAAAAGAGTTATTTATTGAAACAAAGGAACTTTGTGGAACACTTTATTCTTACAGCCTATTCATTTGTCTGAATTACTTGATGCTAAAGCTTAACTACAGACACACACACACAAGCGCACACAAGTGCACTGAAATGAGAAATAACACGAGATAACATGAGAAACAGCACAAAATAACATTCTTATCTCACACACACACACACACACACACATAATTGGAAGGGATTGGGCAGCGCAGGTAGTCAGGAGGTCAGCACTAACGACACATTATCGCATTGTCCCGCTTCAACTCCAACCATGGAGCATGACTGCTCATGTCATTCCACTCTCTCTCTTCCTACTTCCTGCGGGCTCTTTGCCACTTACTGTCTGAATGAAAAGCACCAAAAAAAAAATAAAATAAAATAAAATAAAATAATCATACTTTAAACAACTGAAAGGCGCTGCACAGGATGCTGAATTTCAGCAATAAGTGAGAACTCAGAGATGACTGCAGTTTATTCCATATAATAATTTGGCAACATGAATTTTCAAATCCTCCTGTGACTAACCTTACTGTTCACTGTCAACTACTACACCGATATAACTGCAAATAAAGCAATTCAAATAGACACCAGGGGTCTCCAGCAGGAGAAGTAGCATGTGCAACAAACGGTATGTAATAAACGGGCATACTTTGCATGTAACTACAATCCAAAAATAAATAAATAAATACTTTGAGCGAATTTATTGTATTTAGTCTTATCTTGACGCTAAAAGCACAAATCTAAATCGTTTAAAATGACCTTTGACAAAGTAGGGGCTATTCAACCATTCTCTGACTGAGCACCCTGCTCAGTTGATGGGGAGTGAGATGGAGCAGAAAAGTGCAGAGGGACGGAGATTTACTTCATTATACTGTGAAGACAATGCTTCAATAATCCCCTGCTGACACCTTGGTCCAGTTCACAGCTCAGCCAGGGCAGAAAACAGAGTACTGTCGGGTCGGTGCCAATGATAATCTTGTCACTGCGTGACTCCTACAGGTTAGGTTATGACACATGCTCAGTAGGAATGGGGCAATCTGTTGAAGACAGCATGAAACTCCCAAGGTGAGATACCTCACTGTGTATCTGTGAAGGCAAATGATGTTTAACTGAGCTGGCAGTGACACCAACAATATGCACAATTTTAAACTGGCAATAAAACTTGTGCTTTCATAAAATGTGTGTGTAAAATAGCTGTTGATTTTTTTTTTTATGTATATTTTAGGGGGTCAATGTAAAAACTATTTATGCAGAATGGATAAAAATAGATGATCATCCTTTCTTTTCTTTTAAAAATAACTAAATTCTTACTCATTCTCCATATCACTACAGAGAAAATGTAAAGTGTCCCTAATAAAACACTTGCAAAGAGAATCATACTTGACCTGTCCACCTCTGATGGGAGCTGAAGAGAACATAGTGAATCCAAAAACAACATACAAAGGAAATAACAACTTCTGGAAAAACTTCATCACAGAGACATATTTCACCTAGCGACCTAATGACCACTTCAAACAGGAATGTGTGTAGTCATTGGTTTGTCTGTGAATTACAAATAATTTATGTCCTGTGTGTGCCTGAGAGAATTCCAACTGAGAGATTTGGGGTTGGTCAGACCCAAAAGAAAAAAAAAAGAAAAAAAAAAAAAAATATATATATATATATATATATATATATATATATGTATTTATATGCAAAAAACAGGAAACACATGCTAGCGAGCCTAAAGACCTCTAAAATAAAAAAATAAAAAAAACCACACTTTTTCTTTGGCTGTTACACTAGCTGTTGGGTTATTGTGCTTCTTATCACATTATTGAAGCCACTGGAACAGACTGTACAATTACTATGCATACATAAATGAACACAGAAAGATTTATGATAGCTCCAGTGCAATAAACTCGAATCAGCTCAAAGCACAGACGAGTAGAAAAACCAGACCTCGTCAGTTGATTGACAACAAAAAGTTTAGAGATGTGTTCCAAGGCAATATGACATTCAATAAAAAAAAAAATATATATATATATATATCAGCTCTGATGGTGAACAGTTCACAGTGTGGGGAAAAAAAAGATGAGGAATCATTAATTCAGCAACTCTGTCGACTGCTATTGAGGCAAGACAGAAGGTTGCAATAAGGTGCAGCAGTTCTTCAAGCTAAGTGCTACTCTGATTGCTCAATATCTATACGAAATTATGTCTTCACTATAGGTTCTTTTAGTACACAAACTATTGCACACCTCTAGTACACAAAGACAATGTGTGTTGTACCAAACTAAACAAATGACATTATAGGAGTTGACAAACCCATAACGGCACACTGTTGCTTAATTCAGTTACAAAATCTGATTGAGGAGATTTTTCTTGAATCGAAGCTTCATTTAAATAATTTCACTCACATGATATGACCTGCTCAGGTTTCACACAGATGGTTATTACTGACAAACAACATTTTCGTATTCAGCGGCACACTCATTGATACAATGGTACAAAGCCAAGAAATTACAGAAAAGAAGAAAAAAACTGAAAAGGTGTGGGACCATTTTAAGTTGCATTAAAACAAGAACACTGCAGTGCATCCACTGCAAAACAGAACTTAGACATAACAGCAGGTCTTCAGTGATGCAGCACTCAAACTGAAAGCAATCATGCCCACAGAGTGAAGCTAACACAAGGAAATGCAAAATAATGCAACAAACATCTTTAGTAAACATTTTTTTTTTACCATTGTCATTCAAATAGGGAAAATCGCCTGATGAAATAATCAATAGCTGCAGCACTAGATCAGTTTGCCTGAACACACAAAATTTTAACTTAAAAAAAGACTAGGAACTGTTACAGTAACATGAATGTCTTATAAGTGTCTGATACTTAAAAATCAAATACAGCATGTTTTTCTCCAAACTGAATGTCAGTTATGGGAAAACCACGATTACTTTTATCTGAGCAGTAAATTATTTCATACACGAGAAATTTATACTTTATACTTCTCTTGCCTTCAAGTACTGAGCAACACATGAGACTTCCAGCAATCTAAAAACCTATAAACAACCAAAAAACGTAAAAACAAACTCTACCAGAACCACAGTGGAGGGATGTATGTGGTTTTCTGCCTGTGTGTCCACACTCACACAAACTTTGAATTCCAGACGACTTCCAATTTAAACTCTAATCTGAACCAATCTAAGTCTATCCTTAAAAAAAAGTCTTTATCTTAAAAGTGAATGATTATTATTATGGATGGGATTCTAAAAGGGAGAAAAATTCCCACAATGATAGGATGGTGTTAACATATTAAAGCAATATGAGCAACACCTCTGTGTCTTGCACACCCCCCCCCCCACACACACACACACACACCAAGGAAGTTTCCTTGAATTGAACATTAAAAAAAAGCTACTTATGTAACTGTAATGGCAGACCTTGTTTAATTTTAGGTTTCCTATTGTTGATGTTTAACCACAGGCGCAAAGTTACAGAAGTGCATTGGAGCTAGTAAATCCAAATAATGATGTTCACATAAAGTTTCAAGATATAAATAAATGTTACAAATGGTTTCATTGTTGTTGAAACAGCCATTAAGTTCTGCAGAGAAACATAATAATTTATTAAAGCAAAGAAGACTGTATTCAAGTCAACTCTGTGGTGAAATATATTCCACATAGTACCATATTAAACTGTCCATTTACTCTGTATTTTACATTTTATGTAGAGCAGTTGTGTATGTGTGCTATTATTACACAATTTAAGTAGACAAAACATGTTACAGATGGCCCCAAATTTTACTATAGTGTATTTTACCCCTTCAACATCAACAAAATTAAAAAAATAGTTAATAGATACCAGTCTGTAGAAAACAGCGTCCAAATTATATTATCCCTGCAGAAAATCTGAAGCATCCTCGAGGCCTAACCACTCAGGCATGACTTGCACCTGCTGAGTAAACATCCAGCATAAACCATTCACCTCAGAGTAACAGGCCCCTCTGCAAAACAAACAGGTGACACAGATTATGCCCCACCACAAGTATCTTTTTTTGACAGTCTGAAAAATGTAATCATTGTGGTGTCGGCAAAGAGGTTGCTGGAACAAGTCTGGTAAACAGGACATTAGCTATTCCTTTTACTGGAACAAGCCTATATAAAAAAACTGCAAAAGTTCCCTTCGAAGACAAAAATAGAAGTGGTTGACAGAAAAATACAGATATTTATTTAATCTGGTAAGCTGTTGAAAGGACACGCCAGGCTCTACTGCCTGTATCTGACTGTGTGTATTTTTAAAGTAGTCTGGGATTCACAGAGTAGTACAGAGATATTAAATTCTGTGGCATGTCAACACCCACAGGCAGGATATCTACAGCATGAAAGGAAGTCTGCTCTCTGACACCTCATACTGACTGCCATAAATCAATTTCTAACAACAAAGCACACAGATCCATGCCCACATAGTAGTTACTGTATGTGGATAATGATGTGTGATATCATGGATCTAAGTAGACAGACAATAGCCGGAGATAAAAACAGATAGACACACTAAGTAGCACGAACTAAAGTCCAGACTGGCTGCCCTGAATGCCCCTAAACTACATAATTTACACTGACTGTTTGCGTGCCTGACCCGTTCTGATGAGGTTTGTGGAAACTTCCAGACTGTGATTCATACCTTTGCTAAATCCACATTTTTCAATTTACAGAGAGAAATCTCTTCAACTCATGGCTACTACATTAGGTTTTAATTATAGAAACTTTACAGAACATATGAAAAAAATGTTAGTGTTAATTATACGGAGTGACAAACAGCTACAGAGTCAGGTGTTAAGTCTTAGTGGGAAGGGCTATTCTAACAGCCATTTCACCCCGGGGCAAAAATCACTGGATTTAATGTACACATCAAAATATCCTTCATGGGCACGGTAACAGATTTTAACACATTCCAACAGTAAATATCTCATGCTTGATATATTATATATGCACCCCTTGGGCCAGTCAGTGACAAGATGCATCATCTCTCCATATTTTATGAAAATTGCAATTATGGTGAAGCAGAGTAAATTTATAATTATAAGCATCTCCACCTCTCCAGGCACCGTCATAATTTACACAATGTCAGGATGTGTCACATGTTCTATTTCCCTCAAGATCATGCCAGTGGTGTCAAAGATGCCACCATATTATACTGCATAATCTTCTATTGTAATCAGTTACATTTCAGGAGATTGAAGTGCACATACACAAATTCAGTAAAATTGTCTATACAACAACAGAGGAGATTCTCCAAACGATCATTATTCATCAGTATTTTCAGTGAGGACATCTCTTACAACAGGTCACGTTGAACTTGACAGCAGTCAATAGTAATTGACTGTTTTCTTAGCCATCTATTACACCTGTCCCCAGATTAATCCCTCGGCCATCAATGCAAACTACACTGTCTGTAGAGCACAGATGACGTGTCTTTATAAGAAAGATGCTTAAAACCTGTGAACAACTTACAGATAGCAGAACTGCCTCTCCACTTTTGGCTGAGCTGAGGGTGAAGCCTTCCCATTGTCATTTTCTTTTCCTGTTAATACTGTTAAAATAATTAACTTGGTAACTGAAACTTTGTGTTTTTTCTAAATGGTCTTGATCATCATCAGGGCTATCAGGGCTATCAAACAATTCATCTTTAATCTAATTAAACACACGGTAGCTGTGGATTAATCACAATTCAATTCAATTTATTTCGACTCAAAAAAAAAAAAAGTCATAGGCTTGCCTTGCCTTAAGTATGAAATATAAAATACTATAGTAGTAGTTTTAGTTGTAAAGCAAACCATCAAAAGCAAATTGTTGTCATTCACCTCCATAATGTAAGAAGTGTCAGAAAGCCACTGACAGCTAAATGGCAAGTTAAGGTTCCTGTGAAGGAACAAAATAGTAGCACACAATTAATGCCATTTAAAAAAAAAAAAAAAGTCAGTAACAGCTTTTTAATCAATAGAGATTCATGCATTAACACTGCCAGCCCTTTTCTTTTATTAAATTGTTTTTTCACTCCACTAATAAAAACCAAAATGCAGAATAAATGGGTTCCAGTAACAGTAGAATAATTAAACCTCACCAAGCCAAGTTTGTTATAAAATTTGGATTATCATTTCAAGTCAGACAGAACTCTAGGGCTCCGGGTGAGGGGATTAAAGGTAGTTTGCCAATTTAACACCATAAAATAGTTATAACATTCGGGAAAACACTGAAGATAGAAAATTCGCATACAGTCATGTCCAAAAATATCGGCACCCCTGCAATTCTGTCAGATAATACACCACTTCTCCCAGAAAATTGTTGCAATAACAAATGATTGGTATCCACATTTATTTATTTTGTTTGCATTGGAAGAACAAAACACACAGATGTAAAAAAAAATTCAAACCTGATTCAACTCCACACAGAACTCAAAAAATGCACTGGACAATTTACTGGCACCTCGTCAAAATTGTAAGAAATTATTGCTTTTCAAGCATCTGATGCTTCTGTAATTTGAATTTAGACCCACCTGTGTCAAGTAACAAGTGCGGGCAATATAGTAAATCACACTTGCAACCAGTTAAAACGGAGAAAGGTTGACTCAACATTTGTGTTGTGCGTCGCACAAGTAGAGTATGGAGGAAAAAACGAAGAGTAAAGAGCTGTCCATGGATTTGAGAGCTAAAATTGTGGAGAACATGGACAATCTAAAGGCTACAAGTCAAGCTCCAGAGGTATTAATGTTCCAATGTGTCCACTGAGCGCAGCCCATGGCACTGTCGCTGACCTCTCTGGGGGTGGATGGAAGAGTAAAACGAAGGTTGTTTGAATGGTGGAAAAAGAACTTCAATCAACTTCCAAACAAATTCAAGCTGCCTTGCAGACACAGGATAGATGAGCGTCAGCTCACACTATCTGCAGCCATCTGAATGAAAAGGCACACTATGGTCGGAAAACCAGTACGACTCCAATGCTGACATGAACAGCCGAACAGCCAAACAGCCAAACAGGTTTTTGCCAAAACTTAAGTGGCAAAGCCACAATCCTTCTGGGAGAACGTATTGTGGACAGATGAAACAACAGAAGAGCTTTCCGCTTACAGAAGACTAAATTAGGCCTTCAGATAAAAGAACACGGCCCCTTCAGTCAAACATGGTGGTTCAAAGATGTTTTGGGGTTGCTTTGCTGCTTCTGGCACTGGATGACTTGACTGTGCGAATGGCATCATGCAATCTGATGATTACCAAAGAATTTCGGGGTACAAAGTAGTGCCCAGTGTCAGAAAGCTGCATCTTCACCAGAGGTCATGGGTCTTCCAGCAGGACAATAACCCAAAACATACTTCAAAAAGCACTCAGAAATGGTTACAAACAAAGCGCTGGAGAGTTCTGAAATGGCCAGCGATGAGTTCAGACCTGAATCCCATAGAACACCTGTGGAGCGATCTCAAAATAGCAGCTGGGAGAAGGCATCCTTCAAATCTGAAAAACCTGGAGATGTTTGCAAAAGAAGAGGACTCCAAAATTCCAGTCAGGAGGTGTAAGAAATTCATTCATGGCTACAGGAAACAATTGAGTTCAGTTATTTTTTCCAAATATGAAGTTAAGTGTGTTAATAATTTTGTCCAGTACAGAAGTGAATCAGGTTTGGGGTTTTTTGTTCTCTTAGTTTTGTGTTCTTCCAATACAAACAAAAGAAATAAACATGTGAATACCAAAACATTTGTTATTGCAACAATTTTCTGGGAGAAGTGCTGTAATTTCTGGCGAATTGTAGGGGTGCTGATATTTCTGGCCATGATGTGTTTTTCTCCCAGCAGGCATTTTTACATTCCTGCAGGAAAAGCAACAGTCCAGCAACATTAGTAAGATTAATTGCCCTGTTCCAATAACGTAACAATGGCATCAAAATCATTTGATGATACACTGACTTTTAATAAGGAGAACTGAACTGCTTTATTAGCCCCTCAACACCCCAAACATCTGTTTTTATTCTTGGGTTGAAACACTACCATTGTGAATGAGAAGTGTACAACACTTTAATCACACCACCAACACAGCACAGGCAAAAAGACCAGCGTTCTATAGGTTCAGATGTTTTCAGTCTATCAGACTGGCCAAATGCCAAGTTTCCATGAGTAGACAGCTCAGTGATTTTGTGTTTGTTGCCTGATTGCTAATTGAGAAGATCTGCTTTCCTTATATTGGCTGTTAGCGTCGAGGGCTACATAGTTTCAGGCCCAATGGAATTTCATGCGCCAGCTTATCTTACATAAAACAAATTACAAAACATGAAAATATTTATTAAAAAAAGATTAAAACCTCAGGTTCATTATTTTCTGCTTGCCCTTCCCAAAAATATGCTAACCCTTCATGAGCAAGCTAAATGACCAGGGATATTTTTCAAAGCAGTGAGGCGCCTAGAATAGTTTGCCTAACATCTGAAAACAATCGAGTTTCATGCACATGTACTTAAATAACAATCACATAAATTACTCCATGCTGTAGATTTCATTGACACTCTGCTGGATGTTCATACAATCAGTTTGAAAGTAGTGCCTTAAAAACAATATTCAGCTTCTTCACATTTGAAACTAAAAACAGCATATCTTACAAAATGAGAGACAATTTAACTAACATTCACACGTCACTGTTCTATTTACCGAAATTTCAAACAGGCCATAAATTGTACCATTGATGGAGGATGGAAAAGGCAGGAGTCTAGCTTGTGTGTTTAAGACTGTTAAAAGCATTTGGAGCCATTAACACAATTTTCTCTCCATTTGCTGTCTTTTTAAAAGCAATGCTGTTTCAATTGTGTGCTTTGGCTGAATCTGTCTTTGATAGAAAGAGTGAAATCTTTTGGATGAAGATCAGCCTCACATTCCCCCCTTGAAGAAGCTATTATTGTCGTCAGTCTATCCCTGTCTTCTTTTTCCAACCCCTGATTTCCTATCCTCCTCCTCCTAAATCAGATTAAACTGCTCCCATTTTTTCATCCATCAGAGAAAAGCTCTCTCATGCTGCATCTCTCTTCCATTCACCAAGATACTTTTCCTGTTTTTTGCCCGTTATTTGTTTCTGAGTCAAAACTTCAAGTACTCTCTTCTTTGTCGTCTTTAAAAGAGTCTCACTGTCAATTTATAATTTACTTTATCACACAACCAAACCATTAGCCCTCCTGCTGATGGAGACAACAATTTGTTTTCATTCACTTTTTCTTAATTATCTCCATCTTTGATATTTAACACCAACAAAAGGCAAACTTTTATTATTCACTTTGTTTAAAGGTCTGATATGGAAGTATTTTCTACAACAAACGGTTTATTGGTGGCAGCAGATGATGATGGTGACAATGGTCACTTACCAACACTTTCAGCCATGGTTGTTTTTTGATAGGTTAGAATAAGAATACACTTTATCATCTCATGCTGAGCTGAGGGAAGACAGATGTTCTGTTATGATGTTATGAAATGGGATAGCTCTGGGATATAATTTGAAGCTAAGGACATGTTTCCTCAAGCCCTGGAAAACATTAGAGAACAGCTGTCAATGTTAGTTATGTGGTGATGGCAAATAGTTTCATTGAGCACCTTTAGCTCCTTTTTTTTTTTTTTTTTTTTTTTTTACTGGCTTCACAAAGTGAATGCAATTAAAAAGCTCATTAAAAAGCTAAAAATTAGCCAGTATTTGATTAAATTAAAGGAGTCCTATATTATGAAGGTGCCACAACTTTGTCCAACCCTAAATTCACCACCTGTCTCCACACAAATTTCTCTGCATACTCTGCCCGTTTTGTCAGACTGCGTCTGTCTGCTTGGCTGAGTTCATCTTTACTAATGAAGCATGTTAGTGACATAAACAATCAGTTAATCCTACTCTGGCTACAGTGCTTATTTAAATTAAAAATCCACAAATGAACACTATCCAACTGGCTTGCGTTTAATGTGATCCATTTGATACAGTAGAATAGCAGTTCTTCAAGCACATTTCCCCCTTAGAAGAAAATTTAAGCTAACCAAAGTGAACACATTATATCAAAGTTTGCCATCTTGAAGACTTGAATGTATGTCAATCATAAAACATACATGACTATTCCAAGATTTTTCAGACGTGCTAGAACAATACAGACAGTTTTTTGTTACTGAAGACAGAGGACTGAGAAGAGACAATTATCAGTAACACCGCTGCTCTGCTGACGCAATGCTGAAGTCAAAGATAGCAGTCTCTAACACATGCATTGGCCCATGCAAGTCAAAAATGCATACACAAGTATGCATGCAAACCCACATATACCGTATTTTGTGGACCACAAGGCACACCGCATTATAAGGCGCAATATCAACGAATAAGTCTATTTTCATACATAAGGCGCATGATAAAACGTATATAAAGCAAAGCACAGTACGTACCGGTATTACAAAGAGTGTCGGAGCTAAGCGTACTGTTCTCTGATTGGTTTATGGTTGCCAGCGATAGCAAACACCTGAAGTTAGTGTGACGTTGGAACAACGTTGTCTCCCAACATTTGATTATAATTGGATTATGATATGGATTCGAAAATAGGCTTTATGTTAAAAACCTAACGTTGGCTTGACGTCTAATTTATAGTAAGGTAACACTGACTAAATGTTGGACGGTGGTTGGTTGCCAGCACTACGTAATTAGTAATGCAACGTTGTATGACGTTGTAACCCATATCCAACCAAGGACCAGCATTAACACAACGTCCCTGTGTCAGCTGGGAATGCTCCGACAATCCATCAGGTGGAGAGGCTTTGTCGCTTACCAAAGTCAGATTTTTGAGCGCAGTGTACCACATAAAATTGGTTTGAGGTCAGTAAGCACAACAACAATTCATACATAAGGCGCACTGCTGATTTTTGAGAAAATGTAGGGATTTTAAGTGCCTTATTGCTTTTTATCTACTGGCAAAGCCAATGAATCCCAAATCCTTTGCCAAGTTATTTAATTCTGCCTCAAGCTTCAAGTTCAAAGACAGAAAACTGAAGAAGGGGTTTCATTAAAAAAAAAAAAAAAAAAAAAGATGTATCATGGTAACCTCATTCTTTATAGCATAAAGAAATTACCTAGGTGACTGCAAGCTTGTAAGACTGGAAGTTTGACTGCTGTTTAACTTTAAACGAAGTTCCTGTATTAAATAGATTCAGGACTAATGTCATGAACTCGTGCAAGAAACAACAACCAAAAAAAAAAAAAAAAAACCTTCAATTTAGGCTGCGGTTTTGCAGGTGGATACCCACTGGGATTAAAAAACACATCTGGGAGAAGGTGTATTATAGCCAATCAGGGATGACATGTTTTTGTAGACCAACATGGAAACTCGCATCACCATGGTTTCATGCAGAAATTAAAATGTACTTAATTTTCACAAATGAACACTACTGTATGATTGCTTAAGTGAAAAACATGGCCTACAACAATGCTGCATGAAATCAACATCACTACTATTTAACTCCCTACATGTAGTTTGGTTTTAGGTGCTTATCTCTTATAAACCTTGGTTCTGATAAAGTTAGTAGTATTTTGTAGTATAAACATGATGAGACCTGACTGTCGAGGGGATTGGTTTTCATATTCACTTTAATAACATCAAATGTCCCCAACAACCTCTACTTTTATTCAGCTTAACTTGAATTTCCTAGCAGACTGCCTTTTTAAGAGCCAAATTTATTTTTTTTTAAGTCATAACGTCAATGTATTCTTAGGTACTTTATGTCACAGAAAACCATAAATGTAATGTTAAAAAGCCCATTAATTCAGGAGAGGGGGACCGGAGAGAGCTAAAATTCTAAATAATTTCCATCTCTGTATTTCTCTATAATCCATCACCAAAGGACCAGTGGGATAAAATAGCCCAAAACTGATCACCTTCAGGAAAAACTCAAGTCTACAGTAGTGTGGGAGGTGCAGAATCATCTCAGCATCAGTAAATAAACTTGTGAGAGCGGTTTGCATTAAAATAATTCTTGAGGAAATATTAGTTTTTTACTTTTGAATCAAAAAACCTTGGCACCTTAAAAATATTGCCTGATATTCATGCATTAAGACTATAAACTATGTGTCATGCTGACAGTTCTATCATTGAAATTAGAAATTGGAATTAAAAAATATTTGCAGTGGAACAGTTACAATAGTGCAGCAATGTGCAAATGTTTCATGAGGTTGACAGATGGCTTATGGGGAGATCTGGGAGATGGCCTGGGGGAAGAAACTGTTTTTAAATCTGGGGGTTTTAGCGAACACAGCTCTGTAGCGCCTACCAGAGGGAAGCAGTCTGAACAGATTGTGTCCGGGTGTGAGGGGTCTGCAAAGATGGTACCTGCCCGGTTCCTGACATGGATGGAGGGCAGGTCGGTCCAAATGATCTTCTCTGCAGACCTTATAGTCCATTGTAGTCTGTTCCTGTCCTGCTTGGTGACCGATCCAAACCAGACAGTGATGGAAATGCAGAGAACAGACTGGATGATGGCGGTGTAGAAGATGACCAGCAGCTCCTTAGGCAGGTTGAATTTTCTCAGCTGACACAGAATGTACAACCTCTGCAGGGCCTTCTTCCTCGCAGAGTATATGTGGGAGGTCCACTTCAGGTTCTGGGAGATTGTGGTTCCCAGGAACTTGAATGAGTCCACACTAGATATTGTACTGCTGACGATTGTGAAGGTGGGTAGGGTGGGCAGGTTCTTCCTGAAATCCACTGTCATCTCCATAGTCTTGAGCGGATTTAGCTCCAGGTGGTTCTGACCACACCAGATGACCAATCGGTCCACCTCATGCCAGTAGGCAGATTCATCACTGTCCTGGATGAGGCCGATGACCGCTGTGTCGTCTGCTAACTTTAGAAATTTCACAGTCGTTGGTGGAGAGAGAGAAGAGCAGTGGGGAAAGAACACATCCCTGGGGGGTGCCAGTGCTGATACTACAGGTGTTTACCTATGTAAGATATGTCACAATATTGAAACTGCAATTATATGGTGCTGTAATTTTTCTTGCTCAAGAATTTAAAATGCCTTCTGTCATAGTCCACATGTGGTCTAAGACAGCAGGCATTCACTGTTTGAATGCTACTGACACTTCCCTGACTGTGTCTGTCCGCCCACATAAATGGAGCCAAGGTCACGACAAGTCATCAAAAAATAAATAAAAAAAATTGATACTGGTGAGAAAAACAAAGCCGATGAAAATGCTCTTTTTACTAAGCCCCACCTGCACATCACGTCACAAAGAGAGATCACCCTGTAATTTTCAATGAAGTCCTACACCTTTAAGCACAAATTAAAGAAAAAAGATTGAGATACCAGTTTTTCCACAAAACTCTGCCATAAAATTTACTAGTTTGGCTACAGAAATGCCCATTAGCAGCAAAAATCCTGCAAAGACCTTCACCTTTATATTATCCCGTGCTTCCAGGGCCAGGTACAGCAAAGACCAGTGAGGAGACAGCTGATAAAAGTCAAGACTTTGGTTTGAACCGGCAGCGCCATTCTGTAGAAGAAGCAATACTACGGACACATATTTGTACCAAAATATTTGCATATTGATAAAACTACGAACTGGTTATGGTTTCTATCGTGTTTATAGGCTGAGGTTAGACAGGATGCCAAAATGCAGTCTCAAGTTGACACATCTAAATGACGCATGCACAGGCACGCATGCTCACACAGATTGGGTCAGTTTTCACACAAACTAACACAAAGCACTTTTATGCTGTCTGAGCATGGGTATAATCTCCAATATACACTCCATGTGCGAATGTGACAGTGTGAGTGTGTGTGGATGATTCATGGATTGTCTAAGGGCCAGTGGACAGGGGCCACGGTCATAAATCCGCCCAGCCGTAACCACTGTGATTTGCAGGTTCAGTTAAACCATAAACATCGGCACTGAGCAGCCCGCTGCCCTCAGAGGAGGCTGAATTAAGTGGTGAGTGTGCAGCTGTGTGTATTTGTGGGCACTAAGTGTGTGTGCGCGTGTGTATCCCTGCTTGAATATGTGTGTACGAGTTTGCTCAAGGGCATCTCTTGCTCGATACGAGAGGTGAGTTTGGTGATTGGCCGAGGGTCTGAGGCATCATTAATCTATGCTGCTCCATTGGCTGCGACAGCAGAGGGGAGGGGTTAGTGCAGCTGGTCAGTTAGTTGCTGTCAGTTTTCTAATCTAGAACATTCCTCAATATTAGACAGACTGCAGAGGATCACTGGGGCCGAACTGAATCCACTAAAACATGAAATTTTTCTGTCCTGTCCCTTTTAGTTTCTCACCACTTGTTATTAGGCAGCACAGTCTCACAATAATTTATTTATTGAATAAGGTTTAAAGGCAATTATTCAAGCAGAAAAGAGCTCTTAATCTTATTTTCTTTCTTTAAACAATCCCAATGACCCCGCCCCCCAGTATGACTGCAGCAATTAAAAAAAAAAAAACTGTGAATGATCAGAAAACAGCACAATCAATAGCACTTAAAAGGTATTTGAAATTGCATTAGGAATAAACGTATTGTACTTTCTGGCCTTTTTGTTTGATTTAGAGAAACCAATTCTAACTTCCTCACATCACTGATGAGGCAAAAAAGATACTGCTTCTTCAACAAATACACTAAGCGTTGCAGAATGAAAGACAGAAGGTGCAGAAGGAGCAGATCTAACATGAGAGCTCCTTTACACTTGCATGACCTGAATGAGTAACACATGGCGTGTTGCGCTGCTAATAGCAGATGAACTAGACCTGCTGCTTGTTGTCAGCTGCTTCTGGGCTGGAGTTGGACCAACATTAGAACACACTCTTCTACTCTCTGCGTGTTCGCTGGGATGGAGAAGATTTACTGGGTTCTCCATCTTGGCTGGCACCAAATGCCAACATATTTTGGAGACTGGCTATTCGGCTTCTTTTCGCTTTTCAAATCACCGAACCAGGTCGACTCCGATGAGTTTGTATGACCCTTTTTTAACAACAATGTCTTCAGTCTGATGATAACACCTGTTTGCTCTGACAGTCATCTTCACTGTCATAAGCCTCTGCTCCACTCCCACTCATGTCTCTCTTTTTTTCCTGCTCTCTTCCCCAACTCCAACTTTTCTGCTCCTGGCTGCAACCTGCTACAGCTCAACCTAATTTACACTCATAATAGAAAGCGTACAAGCCAGAAAAGACAAACATTGACAGGCTTATATTTCCAATTTCTGCGATTTGATATCAAAGCTCATTATTGTTAGACGTTTTATTGTGATCCCATTTCGAGATTCCTGTTCCTCCCAGCCCTAGGCAACACATCACACC
This sequence comes from Echeneis naucrates, assembly GCF_900963305.1. Lineage (NCBI taxonomy): Eukaryota > Metazoa > Chordata > Actinopteri > Carangiformes > Echeneidae > Echeneis > Echeneis naucrates. Next base: position 17,133,536 of record NC_042523.1, on the reverse strand, counting down.
AAAAATCACCAGAAACTAGTTGATTTTTACTTCCATACAATCACAATCTAAAGCTTGTTTTTGTAAACTACAATGATATGTCACAATATGTTTGCTGCAGGTTTTGGGCTCAACCAATACTAGCCAAGGGAACACATTTCTTCAGGTCAAAGGAAAAAAAAAGTACTTTGCCATAACTATTTTAACAAGTCAGGAGTTTAAAATACTGTGTGATAAGTGGCAACAATGAGAAATTCTGTCTAATATTTACCAATAACACAATAATCCCCTTAGTCTGCAGAGAGATCTTCGATTACATTAGAGAAGACAAAGAGACAGTGATGAAAAATTATTGGAGAAGCAGAGAGAGGGGAGGGGCAGGGGAGAAAAGAAAGGAGTGAGTAAAGATTAAGGCGTAAAGGAGCAGAAAGAAGAGAGAGGAGCAAATGATAAGATGACAAAAGACCAGCATAATAGAGGAACATATGAAATCAGCAAAGAAGGGAAGAACAGAAGAGAAAAAAAAAAAAAAGAGGGCAATTCCCATAAAGCGTGCATGTGTCTCCTGAGGGGATCACAGATCAGAGAAACAAGTGACCTTGTGGTCATCTGTCAACCCCTCTGACTCTGCTGGTGGCAGAATATCTCTCCAGGGAAAGAACACACTGACACACACACACACACTTAGACCCACACCCTCTTGTACAGTATCCAGCTCCCGCTCTCAGACACGTAATCAAAGAGATGGCTGGAATAACTCACCCCGCAGCACAAAAGCTGTGTTTTAAACCCACCAAAGGGAGCCTTTGTTGTTTGTAATCAATAAACAAGATGGCATATTACATCCTAAAGGCCTTTTCATGTTGGCTGGGATTCTCACCAAGACAGTCAACTTCTCTATTTTCAACTCCTAATATTTTGTCTCCTCAGGCTTCCACATATGCCCTGTTTCATGTATGACATAGAAATATTGAATAAAGTACAATATCTAGCATGCTCTGTGTAACAAACAAAATGTGGTGTACAAATGAAGGTGCCTAAAGAAAAATGTTTAAAACTTCTAAGAAAGATTGTGGTCCAGCTAAGGTAATGAAACACAACTACAAACCTGGGCAACTTTTACTGTGTTTACAATGCATCACACATAAGAATGGACAGTAGCAGCTTCTATTTTCTCATCCTCTGCAGGATCATTTCTCTTAGATTCTTTCATAGAGCCACTTCCTTTCGCATACAAAAAAAAAAAAAAAAAAAAAAAAAAGCCCACACAGCCCAAGAAAACAAGCCAAAGTAAAATTTACACACAATGTTGGCTGGTACTCACAAAGGTTTAGGATGACGCTTGAAGAACAGCCAACAGAGAGCTGGGCAGGAGAGGACAGGTGGACAAGTCTGAGACTGAGGCTCTTCACCAGGTCCAGGGGGAGACATCTGCTTCAGGGCCCTGTTCAGGCCCCTAAATGTCCATCTGCCTTTGTCCCTTCTAACTCAAAGCTCAATGCTCATGGACGTAGCAATACGGGCTACTAGCGGAGCTATGCTAATGCAGTATGCTAATCGCTAGTTATCATTAGCATTATCATTCGTTTGTTTTTTTGTTTTTTTTTTTTGGTTTGTTGTTTTTTTTTTTGTTTTCTTTACAGACTACATGTCATTATTACCACAAAAAATTAATTCTCTGTAATCTGCAGTAGCTCCGCTGTTGGTTGGTGTAAATTTGACCAAACATGATGATCATGGTGATCATATTAAAACTCCTCCAACATGGCAGCGCTAGCTACCGGTTAACCTTTCACCTTCAACCTGCGGTGTGACTGACCACGCCCACACTTAGAGAAATACAATTAATGCCTTAATTTGTAACATTGGGAAAGTAAACACGTCACTCATGTGCAAACCGAAGCTTGTACGTCCAAGTCTTTAAAAGATGTTGCTAACTCCGTTTAAAGTTTCCAAAACCTAAAAGGTAAGTTCATCAGAATGTGCGTGACGTCATCACGCAGGAGGCGTCGTCCGTTTTCCCTAACCCACCCGCACGCGATGCGCATGCGCAACTTAAAATTGTCAAGGGACGCTGAAATAAAATAAATTTGTTTTCTATCAAATATTTTCAAACAACTTCTACTTTGTTTCTCTCAACAAATTAACATATAGACTAGGCTATATTTAAAAAAATAAAAGGAGGAAGGTCCGTTCATTCATTAATTCAGGAAGTGTTATAGTGTTAGTATCAAATAAATTTAAATACATTATAGAAAAAAGTACTGAATTTAAATCACATTTAAGAATAAATAACTACAAACACTCACATGCAACTTAATAGTAGGAATAGTAAATATCTATCAAAATACAGTTTAGATTGATGAACAGATAAGTACATTGGTTTCTACTGAAAATGTGCATCCATAAAAACTTCTTGCGCATATGTAGTGTTGTCTTTTTTTTTTGTTGTTACTCAAATGTGAGTAAACTGATTAGATTACCCGCTGAGAACAGAGCACATGGGCTTCAATTAAAAAGAATTTCACCACTCATTTTCATCGCAATCAAGGAACGTGTCACTCGCTCTGTGAAATTCAATTATTCTTAAATTGTTTTTGAAGTACAATAATGATCAGTGGTACAGAAGATTACTGAGACTCATTGCTATTTTTGGCCTGTTCTTGGAACTTGCTGAGAATAAAACCATTAAATATAATCTGATGTGTTAACATTGACATGTAGCTAGATGAAGTTAGGTACTTATTTATACATAGAATCGCTGTAGACAGGTGTATTTATAAACCAATCTCCTGTACAAATGGAGGTTAGTGGTTCCAATCCCCATGTCAATCAAATCTGGAAACCAGGTAAATTCCATACATCCTCCGTCATGTATAGTCCTCCTCCCAATCATCACCATTTCACTCCACCCGCCACCTCCTCCACACTGCTCCACTGCAGGTTATTTTCAGTATGTTTCTGTCATCCACCCAAGCATCCTGTGAACAGTGTTAGCTTTTTCCTCTCACTTCCTACCCATGAAAACTCTCTGCTGAGGCGGAACATATTGGGACATTTTTCCAAGGTGTTTATTGGGAACACAGCACAGTAAAATGTAGCAATCAGACAGCGTTCACAATAATACTGGTGGAAGCAGTGGGTACCCCACAGACAAGGTTTGAGATCTGTACCTAAAAACAGACCTACAGCTTTCACAGAATCTTGACACAAAAGAACTAATCAGTTCTGAGTACATTTTTGTTGCAGGAGCCAATCCCAGCTCACCTGAGGGGGGGGGGGGGGGCGGCATATACCAGTCCATCACAGGGACAACATACAGGGACAGACAGAGACCAACAACCACTCACACTCAGAGTCACCAGTTATCCTCACGTGCATGTCTGTGGACAGTGTGGACGGTGTAAACACCACACAGAAAGGTCCCAGACATGGGAACCGAACCCGTGACCTTCTTGTTGTGAGGCAACAGCGGTAACCACTCTTCCGCCGTACCGCCTTTGCCCATATGCTTCATATCATATATAGTATGACACTAACAGTGACACAATTGCTGTTTGTAAGTGAAAGTGAACCGTGCACTCACATTATGTACAGCTGGCTGTGGCTCATCTGAGGTTTCTCACATGGAAACATGACAGCTGCTTGATGCAGCAGTGATTAACATTTTAAAGAAGAAACCCAAATGAGGAATTCATCCTTGTGCAGAAGCCTTAAACATCTTACCGCTGTGGTTTCTTGGGGACCCACCAGATGTTGGCCTAGTTAGCAAGCTCAGTGCCAAAAGTTAAAGTACCAAGCTCTGATTCATCAGACAACTTGTTAGGATAAAGTCAATTTTGATGCATGAACTAATCAGTCCTCTTACACACCTACAGGACAGGAAAACCTTTTGAAGATTGGTTTTTGTGTTTCGACTGAATGCTTCAGGTCTGTGTGGAAAGCTTATCAGACCACATTTACATGAGAATTGTATCGTATTCTCGCTTTAACAACATTCAAAGGTCCCAAAAAAAGTGAATGGTGGAACTTGTGACAGAGGAAAGATAAATAATGAAGAAAGGAAACGGACCTTTCATGGTTATATGTGTTCTTGCATTTCACTGTGGCTGTTTCAGGGAAATTTTAAGGCTTTATTTTTGTAAAGCATTCTGTCATGTGTTTGTAGTATGCCCTACATTTAAATATTCAAAAACTGCCTCGTATTGAGAGGAAATCAAACAAACATCTTATTAAAGCTGCAAATGAATGCCATTAGTCCAAATTTTATCATTGTTTTTTATAAACCTGGCATGCTAACAAACCAAAACACAAACAAATCCCCATAAGCAAGCTGTTGGCATCAAATTTTGTGTTTGCAGAGATGCTCATGTTCATTTTCCACCTCTGCCTTTAGGATTACTAATCATCAAAACTTAAGTCATAAAAAGAGTCATAAAAAAAACATTGGCTCTTTTGAATCAGGTTTCTTCAGTGGTTTTTGCAAAGCTTTTGGTAGACTTATAAACAAATCATAAAAGGTTTTATGAGATGTTTGCCTATGACTTGTTACATTCTGCCAAACATGCAGACATGCATGTGTGCGTGTCTAAAGAAACTTTTAAATGTCAAAGCTTTTTCCGGCTGTGTCATATAATTTATGACTCCAGAAAAGAAATTAAAGTAGAAATTTCCTGCCAGTTCAGTCCTGCAGCACTTGAAAAAACGTTTTCTATCAACATAATCCACTCACTACCCGTCCTAACCCATGTTTTCCCTTTAACCATAGCTCTCTCTGGCCTGTATCACCTGTGCTTCCCGCATTTTGCGTTTCCTGCAGCATTTTTTCAAATACTTTTATAGCCTTTTCTCCCTCTTTCTTGCTCCATGCATCATCCCTTTCTTTCTGCCTCCATCCCTGTGTCTCTTTCACTCTCTGACCCAGAGGGCCGCGTTTCACCGAAATCCAATCCTCTCTTTTTTAAACCCGCTGTTCCATTTCACTCCCATTTTGTCACACTGCAATGCACGCACAATACCTGCTCCTCCCTCATTTCAACCCCTGTTCTCTATCTCTACAAATACACACACACACATGCACTCAAGAACAATTGCACAACTGCATATATATAAATGAAAAAGAGGGAGTAACACAATGAAAATACTTAATTAAGCCATCAATCAAATTTCATGCTCTTCGTTGGATTCGCACATAAACACACCTTCCAAACCTCACACCCTCCCCTTGTACGCTGTGGTCATCCATCACAGCTTCACTGACTCCACTCAACCTCAACTCAGAACCAATCACGCAGAGGTTAGGGACTAACGGAGTGCTTGTGAATGTGTGTGTGCGCGTGCATGAGAGAGCGAGAGGACCACCATTTGCTTTGGGAACAGACACTGAGCCTGTTTCAGCACAAGTGAGTGAGAGGCAGAGAGCGCAGGGTGAACTGTGATCTGCTTTGTTTACTGTTAAACAGCTGTGGGTACTGATAAGTGTTTGGAGGAGGGTCAACTTAGGTCTGAAACACAGACCCATTATTCTTATATCAATAAATAATGCTGAAATGACCTTAAACAAAGAGAATTCCTCGCCACCACTGTGCAGGAAGCATCCACACTTATTTTGTCTTTATTTTGAATAAATAATGTCCAAAACATGATTATATACATACACATATGCAACAGCATAACTGACACAAATATTCAACAAAAATCCAACATGAAATTTTAATATAAATGCTTTACTTACAAGCTCTACGGACAAACAGGAATTAGAAATGCAGTTTTACACTCTTTTATGAAATGTAAAAGACAGACAACAGGAGATCTTAGATGTATTAAGGTGTATCACAAACTGAGATATGAGTAATCGTACGTTTGTATCTCATGAGAGATGTTCCTGCTGTCTTGTTCAGGAAAGAGCAAAAAAAAAAAAAAAAGTCCTTATTCCCTTAGTGTCTTTCCTCCATTTACTTTTCCCACATTATGGAAAAGACAGTGAAATGCCGTTATTTCATTAAAGATTGATCAGGAAATATTGGTGTGAATACAAAGCCTGACATTACTAATTTTGTTGCCCATGTCAGAGCAGTTTTATCTGCTACTAAGTCCTACCGCGTTCTGAAAAGCTGTCGCTGTAACTGACGTCATGTGATGGCCCTCACTACAACATCTCTTCACTGTTGTTTGAGAAAGAGAGCAGCTCCGGCCTGGATCCACTGGTTCAGGTTCACTCCACAGGGCAGGCAGATGTGTGTGACCACCTTCACCCTCTCTGAGCTGGTATACAGAGGCAGCCAGATGCTTTCCTCCGGGTCCACAGCAGAGTTCTATTGTCAAGAGCATGGCACAGAAAAGAATAAATGTATGGACGTACAGAGTACATTTCAGCAGCGTACATTACTGGAGTTTCTCCGCTGCTGCACAAAAACTAAACTCCAAAAATCTCCAACCTGAACCACACATTAAGTGGTTTATATCTGTTACTCCAATGATTGTATGAGAAAACTATAATTCTATCTTAAATGACCTATTAAATACACTAACCACAAAAATAGTGATGTGAGCCAAGGCCTGTCTGTTCCTGCTTCGTGCACGTGAACGTTTGCCAGCCTTCCTCATTGTAGCCAACAAGTGATGAAATGATCTGACAATTAGCAGATAATGACTTGGCAACGGCTCTGATAATCAATTAATAATTTGAAACACTCGCCAAGCATTTGCTTATAACAGACTGGTAATTATGAGAATTTGCTGCTATTTTCTATCATTCTGAACTTTAATCGTTATGCGTGATACATTAGTATTATGAAGATGTCCCCACTCTGAGCATTTTTTACAGACTAATAACTCTATAGAGAGTAATTAGTGGCTGCGCAACAGGAAACAAAATATAGTTTGTTTTCAACACGAATACATACCTGTGGAACCCAGGCCATGTAGCAGGGTGGAACAGCTGACACACTGGGAGAGTCGTGCTGATTCTCACAAAGATGAACACCATCAAAACTGCATCCCTCCAACTGGAGCCCTCCAACCTAAAATACAAAAAAGAGGAATAAAGACTGGGTGAAAGAGAGGAGAAAATGGACGTGGGGACAAACACAAAAATGAACACTGAGTGACCCTAAGAGCATAAGGATGAAGTAGAAATGGAGAAGATGAAAGAGAAACATGAGACAAAGCCAAATCGTTTTGATCGGACATAAAGCGGAAAAGAGAATAGAGTATGTAAAAAGGCATGAGAGGCAGACACAATGTCGTCACAAGATTAGCCAGCATGTTGAGCACATAGTACATTAGAGAGACAGAGTGTTTACGTTAGTGGAATCAGCCTCAGTGACTCAGGGATTTTCCATAGAAGGACAGACAATAAAGGGAACTCTGGCATTAAGTCAAACATATACACAACCACAGAATCACCATAATCTTTGTGCAGAAAAACAAAAGACAAAGACAGAAAAAGCTGCATTTTGTGAATGCGTTTCTGGGTGTGTAAGACGGCTCTCTGCTTCACAACAATTATCCCTTTTCTCTCTCTCTGTCAGATGTCAGAGTATTTCCCTTCCCTCCCTGCAGCTGCAGCCTCTTTTTCAGCACCCACACCCTTTCCCTCCCTTTTTGTTTATTTTAACTAAGTGCATGTCAAGTCGTGGCAATTTTTATTGGCATGACAGAAAAGGAACAAATGCCTAAAAGTCTTAATTTGGTAGACAACACAATTATATTGCCTTTAAATCAAAGAAATGAGGAGTGAGGTGTTGCAATAGAATGTGTGCTCCATTTCCTGTAATAGCAGGAACGACTGTCAAATTCATCAAAAGCACAGGAGACCTCAGATTACTGCTGTGAAAGCAGCAGGCATGCCTTTATGGATATGCTGCAAACTTACTTTGCTATATTTCCCTCTCTCAGTCTCTGCCGTTTAATCAGCATCAGTATTCTGTTCGCCTTTTACCATATATTCCAAATAGTCAGTGTGCTTGGTCAGACTGTGGCTTGGTTTGGGCGCCAGTATTCAGCAGCTGCACACACGGAGTGTGTATCTGCTGTTGGTGTGCATGAACTGTAAGTTAATCTGTGTTTGTGTGAGTTCTACCTTCACTTGCAGTTTGGCTTGAGCGATGGAACTCCTCCATGATGACACAAACACCAAACTATCCATAGAGCACCCAAGGGACCTACAGCCACAGAGAAATGTTGTTATTTTCAGCGCCCATTGTCTTTCTGCCAGATGTGTGTACAGACACACACATAAGCCCAGTGGCATTTGGTGGTACCTTGCCGTTTCCTGTCTCAAAGCGTTGAGGAAGGTATCGGGATGGAAGAGCTCGGACAGATCCAGGGTGTCTGACAGGAGAGCTAGTCTGCCTGCACGCTCCACCCAACTCTGTATACACACACACACAACGATTAATGAAATAAATAAATACATAAACACTCCAAGACAACACATCATTTAGGCATAAAATGAGTTTTGCACAGGAGTCAGGCAAAGTGTGGATCAATAAAAGATGCACACAATTTTCTTCAGTTCATGAAAGTGACTTTAAATTCTTTAGGCATTTGCTCTCACCTCGAAGTTGTGAAGTTGTTTATGGTGGGTTAAGAAATGAACAAAGCTAATATTTACATTGTTCTTGCCACTTTACATTTTCACAGAAAACATAGATATGTGAGTGGTGTAATATGTATTTCGTACTGAGTCAATGTGTTTTTGTTAACAGGAGCCAAAAGGGTTTCAAAATATACAAGTAAAACATAAAGTCAACAAAAATGTGTAACCCATGGAATATTTAATGACCCCTTGTCTTTATATCACCACATCCACAACCTGATACCCCCAATTACCTACTAAGGGAAACACACACACATTTAGGGATAAACATACAGATTTACAAACATACAGTACATGTGTACATAGAGAGACACACACAGAGCCAGGGATGAGTGTTTGCAAAGACAACAAAATCCACAGCACAGCACACAAACATGAAGTGTGGATCAGGATGACTGGGGACGTGCCCCTCTAAGCCTTATCCAACGTGTTCATCCAGTCTGCCTTATTCAGCAGCAGCTGTTTTGATCAGGTAAGCAGTTTCCCTGTGTCACTGCTAAAAAACTGCCCAGATTTGTCAAAGGCACGTCTTGGGACTTCACCCATAATACATCTGTAGTTCTTAGTATGTATGCTTTTGACTTGTTGCAGTGTGGCACAACAACTGATTTAAATCCCCTTTCTACACAGTCAAACCTATCATGATTGAAGCTGGTATGGTTGCTGTTGTGAGGCTTAAGCTTTCAGAGTTGACATGAGATTGAAGTCTCGATCTACTTTGTGCCCTTTTTTGCATTTCTTTCTTTTTTTTTTTTTTTAAGCAGTGCAGTTTTTCTAAATCACCATAGAAACTAGTAGATTTCGAGGTCAGCTTAAGAAATTGCTGACAAGTAGAGGAAGAATATGAGCCAATCTCTGTCATAAACGGATTCATTTTTACCAAAGCATCGGTGTGCACTGACTTTAGAGATAAATTGGGATAAAAATTATATTGAGGAAAAAAATACACACAAATGCAAGCCCATACTTCCACACACATGGGCACATCCTTTAAGGAGATAAGTGTTCATTTACAATCATGCACAAGCAGGCAGATACAGACACACATGATTTTCGGGTGGTATATGCTAAATATATGATGTATGTGCATATATGTGTTGGAGCATTTGAGGACTTTCAAGGTCATTCTGAGGGTCTGGATGGATGTAATGCTGTTCTGTTAGCTCTTTACTCGGTCTCTATTTAGAGCTCTCTACTCTGCAGCTCCACACAGTCGCAGCTCTGGCCGACACAACCTTTATTAGACTGATTAGCGAACAGACACTCTGCTAACAGAGATATCACTCAGTACTGATGGGCGGAAATAGACATTTAAGGACAGTGTAGCCTCTAGCCGGACACACATGAAGACAGATGGTGTGCAGGTAGACAGGAAAACCAGCAGACAGAGAGAAATGAGAGATGACAGGCAGACAGGGAGACATAGATGCAAACAGATCGTAGGCAGGCAATTCAGGCAAGTCAGCAGACAGACACAGGCAGCAAGGCTCACCCACACAAATAACGAAATGCACAAAATTCACATAGACAATTAATCCTTTGTGTATGTGTTTGTGTATTCTAGTCTGCCGCAGCATACTGAGGTAGGTGTACAGTCAGACAGAGTCAAGAGGAGATGAGGAGTTTAAACTTCTGTTTCCTGGCACCGACCTGCAACTGACACTTCCCATAACCTCATAATAATCCTTCTTTATTATTTAGGCACCTTTAAAAAAAAAAAAAAAAAAAAAAAAAGTGTGGTTTTAGCTAATACTTTTTCTTGATTACAAAACAATTTAAATTTGTGCCCTGAGTACTCGGATCTCAACTAAATTTATTATTTATTTATTGTTTTTCAGGTTTTGTGACAAACGTTTGGTTTCCCGTACCACCTGAGGTGCAAAGTCTCTTTACAATATCTTACCACAAAAAAAGCAGTTTTCATCATTACCCGAGGACATGTCTCCCAGTAGGATATAAAACCATGATGGACTCAAATGGACCCTCAATAATTATATTAATGCTGATTAGAACACGCTTAAGCTTCCTCTCAAGGGCATCTGAGATTTGTAACGAGTGAGGTAGTTGCCAAAATGCTTTTACTACAAGTGCACATAAAGTCAGAGGAAAAGTTCCCCTGGTGTCAATTTCAGTTCCTCCAGGAATAGCTAAACTTTAGCAATGACATCTACCACAATTCTTTTTATTAATATTTAATGATCAAATGAAAAAAGAATGGCTTTTCAAAAGGTAAAATTAAAATGAGCTGTCTAACAAACTGACAAAGACACTGAGTAGAGTAACTCTTTATGTAAACATGTGTTACCTCTATGGCGAGGGCCCGTGTTACCACGGCTCTGAGGTACCGCATTGGCTCCTCTGGTCCCTCCCATTTATTCTGCCATGTCAAAGGGCACTGAAGCACAAAAGGGAATAGAGAGAAGGAGTTATTAAACAAACAAAAAATAAAAAACTATTGTCAGCAAGAAGGTACTGACAAGGCATAATATTTTTGCTGCAGTGAGTTAGCTGTGTGGTTCAGTGACTCTGTCTTACTGAATGCAGCTGACTCCTCAGAGAACCGCAGCCATAGTGAGCAGTGCTGTCTCACCAAACAGTCACTAGATTTGAGCCAAGGCCATTTTTTCAAATTAAAGTTGGTAAAGTGGTCTTCAAAGTCATTTGATTATGGTACGTCCTGATAAGATAAAAGTGTATGTTCATGTATCTTTAATGCATTTCGTCCTCCTCTCTGCTCATGTTTTCTGTCTCCTCTACTGTCATTAAAGCCTCAACAGTGTCTAGATCGTTCCATACAGACAAATAAACTTGGAAAGTATTGTTCTTCTTACGTGCTGTTTCAAACTTTACAGTAACAAAAATATGGCGGTTCATCCACATGGCCGTGCCTTTTGTCCCAGTCTGAAACTGTGGCCGAGGCCTCAGAGGTGTGGCAACAGTCCACATAGGCAATGTTGTTTCAACGGAAATTTGAAAAGAAAGAAAAGAAGGTGGAACAGTGGAATGATGGGTAGCACCATTCTCACAACAACCAGGTTATGGGTGTGCTCCCTGTGCTTGCGCGGGTTCCCGCCAAGTCCTCCAGCTTCCTCGCACAGTCCAAACACGTCTAAATTTCCTGTAGGCATGAATGCGAGTGTGAATAGTTGATTGTCTCTGTACGTCAGCCCTGCAATGGATTGGCATCGCGTCCAGGGTGAACCCCACCCTCACCTGGAGGGTGAGCTGGGATTGGCTCCAGCATCCCCTGCTACCCTGACGGATAACAGGTTGAAAATGAATGAGTGATTGAATCCCAAAGCAAGAAGCAGTGTGAAAATATGAGGGAGGATGATCTAGGACTACTTGTTAATATGTGTTTCCTGTAAAAAATGTCAAAACTCTTATTTTTTGGGACTGATAAGGTATTCTGAATCTGAATCTGATTCTGAAACCTCTTTCCTGAACTAAACCTCAAACAATGCGGAGGCTACTCTATGAACACATGTTATTTTAAAATGTTCAAATGGTTCATATTGCAAGGCGATGACACATGTAATATTGTGTATAGGTGCCATAAGAATGCTCGGAAAGTAACTATAAACTTTGGAGCAGATTAGGCAGTCTGAGTTTTTTTTCTATTAAACAGAAAACAAAGATCTGCTTCACTTACAAACGCACACAAATGGGCACAATGGTAGATTGAGGTTTAAGAATTTTATTTTATTCAAGCCTGAAAGTTGTAAGGGAACTAGAAGGGACTTTTTAAGTCTCTCAGCTGCAAGCCAACCATTCAGTTAGTCTCCTGCTGTGTGTGTACGTGTGTGTGTGTATGCAACTGAGGTGTGGGTTGTGATGAACATTAAGGCTTCAACTGTGCCACTGAAATGTGTGTTGTGCTAATGCTAATGTTTTTTAATTAGTTATAAGTTAGACAAGTTAATGATGCTAGAAAGCAAATACAGTTCAGAGCTACAGGCACCAATGAAGAACTCTGGAGCTCAAGATACTGTATAGCATATAAAGTACATATATAACAAAATCCCTTCATGCAATTTCAGAGTAATCAAAACGCATATTCCTTCACACAAAAACGATAAGTGAATGGAACGTCAATGCTTACTCTCCCCAAAATAATATTTGGTCAGCCAATGCTTTTGATTCCACGTACTGCTGTATGTCTGGAGGCATGAAAATATCATTTTGCTGTGCAGCCCATTGCCAGGGTATTTAATTGGTGCAAATAATCTCTAAAGTAACTTGCTAAATTTCTCAAATAGCAGTTGGGGATTGCTGGCAAACAAATGTTTGAATAAAAAGATTCCTCTGACCACTTTTTTTTTTTTTTTTTACATCCCAGTTTACCTGTGGTGATAAAAAGAAAACAAAACACTCAGCACTGATAAAAAAAATTACTCCAACTGGCTCTGAAAGATTCATTGATACCAGATATTGTATAACCTGATCCTGCATCGGTATGCATGTCTTGACATGAATGATCTTCCCACTGAATTAAGGCATGCTGATATTTTTTTTCTGTTTAGGAGTGCTGCTTACCACTATCTTCTGATGCTTGGGTATGGGTAAGTATGTAATTATTTTTTACTGCTCGTCTGAGGAGAGGAGCAATGGAGCTGATCTCTCCAGAGCTGTGCCTGCCATACTATGTCCACTTTCCAAATATATAAATCACATCTTCAGTTTTTCTGCTCCTCTTCTCGGGTTGAATCTGTGCTAATCAGAAATGGTTGGTTATATTTAACATCCTGTGTTTCATGCTAATAGTAGCAATAACAACCTGTTGACTGATGTGGAAATATTATGTGATGTTTTTTTATTATTCCTTTTTAGAATTGATAGTTTAGTTAACTGAATAATTAATATCTGTTGCAAATACGGGAACAGCAAAAATCTATTATACGGCTGGACCAGCAGAACAACTGGTATTTTTTTCAGCCTTTAATTTTAGTTTTTTTCCTATTCTCCGTGCTCTCATTTACAATATTTTAATACAGCCGAATTTCCAAATCAGATGCTCTCCGACACATTTTCCTGTTTCTGTTACACCATGTCAGCAAAAAGAAAAACTGCTAAAAATTGCGACTGACATACACTGCAGACTTTAATACACCTCAGAAAAAACAATCATCTCAACCACTGAGTCAAGATAAAATAATATATAGATAGAAATAATTTCATTAATTTTGGGTTGCTTCGTTTCACTCTGTTGCTACATGCTTTCTTCATTCTGAGGGAGGAGCATGTGCTGTGTCATCTTCTTGACAGTGATCTAAAACCTTGTCAGTTGGGGCCACAAAAGTCATTAGGTTTGAAATTCTAGTGGTAGTAAATTTAATGTCAGGAATTTTGTAGCTTGGCTAAATGTACAGAAGCACCACGAACGATGACAGCTGCTTTTTCTGATGTTCCATTAATTTTTTCAGCCAATGATACTTTTGCACAATGTGGTATGATTTAGGTCTGTTAAAAGGCTTCATCTTTAGAGGAACTGATATTATGGGTCACAAATAATCATCTTCATTTATAAAAACGTTATGTTAAAACCTACAAAAAAATTGTCCTGCCCTGAAAAACAGGGCTACTTGATCACCAAACTATTAATTGAAATGATGCATTTCGATTGTGCATAACTGAGACAATGTCAGAAATGATCATCAGGGAATGAAACTGCTCATTCCTTTAGGCCATGGGAGGTTTTTTTCAATCAGTATTTTATCATTTGGTTCAAGACAGCAATGTGAGGAAAGAGGGACCAAAAATGACAGATGGAAACTAGAGAAAGAGATTAAGTTCAGACTAAAGGCTGCTGATTAAGATAAAAAGAGAGAGAGGGAAAGTAGCGAAAAGGAGTAAAGCCCAAGGCTACTCCCAGGAGATAACAAACATCGAAGTAAAAGGTTGATTAGGTATCTCTCCTCCTCTGTCTCTACCTCACCATATCCTTTTTGTCTCACAGAGCCTGAGGAGAGACACACACACACAGAAATGCTGTGCTTCCAAGATGTCTAGTGCAACTCTACATGTACAAGCCGCCTCTGTATGCCAGATGTGTGCTTGTCCTTGCAGACCCCATTCCACACACTCAGAGGCAAATAAAGTACAAAACCTTCTTACCTCTTGATTGAGCAGAGCGGTGGCCAGTTTTTGGACTTCAGGAGTAAGCAGCTGGGTCCCTCTGATCACCTTACTCAGTGCAGCCAATGATTGGTGGATACTCTGTGACAGAGACTACAGTTTAGTTCACATTGATTTCAGTGAAATTTTTAATAGCGACTTAATAGGTCCAATGGCAAGTTTGCAGCTGCATACATACAGCAAAAAACTGCTAAAATGCAATTGTCAGTTCCATCAGAAGATGAATGAAATGAAAATCAGTCATAATAACATTTTTTAATCAGAGTGGTGAATCAATGTAAAAATATTCCTGAATTGTAAAATCCCAGATTATATGACACACCTGGACCAAACGGATAGCGTTGAACTGCTCCAGACCAATGAATGACAAGACTGGTGACCCATGACCTTCTGTGGGTGGAGCCACCTTCTGATGGATCAGTGTAGAACCCTGATTGGAAGTAGACAGAGAGAAAACCACTCATACTGATGGAAAGATAGATAGAATGGGCACTGAGATAGACAGAATAAATATATGGCACAGAATAAATAGGGAAGCCCAGAGAGCTTTATAAAATATCATACATGAAAAGCACCATTTCCCAAGACAGAGACAGAAAGAGAAACATTGGGATAAAGCCCAGCTCAAGTAGGAAGGAGAAATATGTGTTACTTCGATCCACTACACATCAAATATAATTCGATGAATCTCATTCTATAAACCTTGGCCTATGGTACTTCAAAGTTTGCTGTATAATATTGTACAACTGTCTTACTGTTTTGTGTCCTTGTCACTGGAACTCAAATTGGTTGCCTCACAGCAGCATGGCTATAGTAGTATTTGGAGTAAGATGTATTTGCATATAAAATGGATTTGTGTCTTTTATAAAATAAAAAAAATAAATATAAATTGATAAAGTAATTTTAAATGGAAGAAAACTCTGTCCATTCAATATATCCAAAAATATTTTCCCAGTGATTCCTGTGAGTTTCCTTATCTCAAAATTAATGAAATTCCTGCATCCACGTTCTCTCAGAATAATGTCACAAATGGGCTCAGTGAATGTGACAAGAAGGGAGATCATGAAAAGTATGTACAAGCAAATAAATGATTATAAATAAAAGGTCAGACAAATAATAAAAGGGCTTTTGAAAACAGCAAGTTTTCTCATAAAAGCAGTGTGTTGATGAGTGAATTGTGTGCGGTGGAAGTGTTTTATGTGAAGCAGAGTCTGTAAGGGCCAGATGAAGTGCTTCAGTTGCACCCTCCCACCCTCAGACAACCTTTATGACACTGGGAGGTTGTGTCATTATAACACTATACAGCACAAACAATTTATTTTCATTAATGAACACCATGTTGTATTTCAGGTACAAGTCCTTCTTATTATTGTGCACCGAACAGATATTCAGCTATATTCTATTGCAGATATCACTATGTACAAGTGACTTATTTTATTTTCCATACATCTACCCAGTAAAAGACACACAAGGTAATATAGGAATATTAGAACTGTGGTTTAGAGGTGTGGATACAATGAAGACAAAGATGAATAAGACAATGGGAAAAATGCTGGTAGAATGTGATGTAGCTCTTCTACAGCTCTGTTGCTGGCTCCATAACAAAACAGCCAAATGAATAGCATCCCCTCAATCTGCAGACTGCATAAAAACCTATCAAATTAAATACAAACTTGCATACACACAAAATCAAGCATTCACAGTTTACAAACACAAACACGCAAGTGCATACATAAAAGCTTTTAGACACTCATCCAGATTGCACCGAAGTGAGAACCAACCCTCGTGCACAAACACACAAATAAAGAACATGCAGAACCAAACACAGTCAAGCCTCACATTGGCAACACATATCCACTGATGGTCAAACTCAGCAAGTTACTGCAGCTGACAACAAAGGACAAGATAATTGAAAGCAGTCAGAGGTAGTGTGTGAGTGAATGAAAGAGGCAGATCGAGAGAAACAGAGTATGTTGGCTAAATTATTTAATGTAGAGGTAGATGTCACTTTGATTTGAAAAGGTGCTGGTCTCCAGGCAGCTGCACACAGCAGTGCCGCCTAACTAGGCAAGCCAGTGGCTATCACACACAGTGCTCAATTAGACTAGACTAATTTCCAATTAGCTTTCATGGCTTTTAATTTAGATTAGTCACTGCTGCAAGGCCTATGTAAAAAAAAAAAAACAAAAAAAAAAACAAAACATGACTTTGCATTCAAATGGAGACTGACATGGAACTCAGCTTGAAAAGACCGACAAATAAATCAAATTACTGGGACAGAGGTAAATCCAGGGCTGTGAAAATAAACGTATGATTTCTAAGAATTTTTACTGCAGAATGTCAATTTGATCCCTGCAACCCAACCCCAGATAAGTGGATGAAGATGGATGGATGGATATCAATTTGATTCTTTTCAAATGTTTAATCATGCTGATATAGATGCAATTTATTAGGACTCCACTGTTTAGTTTGCAGAACGAAAGGCCTCCCTGAACCAAACATATTTGATTCTTGCACAAAATTTGAAATAAGATCTCTCAGTATAGAGAGTGGACTAAACAGTTAAAATAATCAATTAAAACAAAAAGCTACTAACCTGGTTAAGTTTCTTCCATAAGTTGAGGACAGGTGAAAGTCCATTTGACCAGAGCTCTCTGTCAAACTTCGACCCAGTTGCTACTGAGCGACTCAGGACACACAGTTGGGATATCACCTGTGAAACATGAATTATAAATACAAAGAAATGACTCAGTTCAGCAAAGAAGTTGTAGAAGTCACACAGAGATGTTAATTGCCTGAAATATTTATTTGCAGGTCGATGAACCCTTCTACAAGGTCTAGCCCATGCTGTTTGCAATATTCTTCAAATAATTAGACTCCAAAATGTAACTGATAAAAACCTTCACCGCTGCAAAATGTCAACAGAATAAATATGCAGCTGTTTAACCCAAATCTAATGTTAAAAAAAGGAAATACATTTTTGTTCTTTATATATACATTAAAATCTCATCTACAACTCTGACACTCTCCTGCAACAGTCTACAATGTTTAGGTTCTGGTAATATTACATGTCAAAAAATGCTAAACGCCAAAAACATTTCCTAACAGCTCCTTACACACCTAATCAAACATGCTTAGCTTCAGGCATAGAGTCCTGGATAGTGCTCTTATCGAGACTCAGTGTGTGTGTTTGTGTCACTCTGTATATGTGTGTGTTGTGAGGTAGGCAAAGTGTCTGATAAATGGCTTTCATTTGGTCCAGGAGAACTCTTTACTAACACCTGCTTTATCTTTTCTGCTCAGGAGGGAAATTGTGCATATACGTGTGTGTGTGTGTTTGTATTGGTGAAAGGAAGAGAGACAGAGAGAGAGGGAGAGAGAGACTGGAAGAAGGAAGGATAAAAAAACAGATAGCTAATCTGGAACTTCACCCTGAGCAGTAAAAATGAGGGCAACTGAGGGTGGAGATTTGAAATACATTGGGGGGGTTTGAAAGGATTTAAATATATTAAGAATTGTCCTTATCCCAACCAAGGACTATACCAGACAGCAAATGCATTTACCTGCATTTACCGAGTGCAAAGAAGAGGTTACTAGCCAAAACCTATGAGGCAGGAAGTTTTCAATGCAGTGAGTTCGATCAGTTTATGGAAATTCCCTTCTATAAAGGGACTATGGTTGATGGAAACTAGTTCTCATAACCAGAATTATATTTGTTTGTTTCAGAAAAGATGGGGAAAAAAAAACATGAGCATCTTGCTCATCTTTCACTGCATGTGGAAACACTGTATAAGAACATATATCATACACTGAGTCGGTAAACCAAAAAGGATCTGCGTTCACGCTAAGCTTATGCATTTGCTTTAAATGACATCTACCAAAACCACTGAAGATTCCTGGTTCAGTGGATGTATGTGGTTAAATTCCCAAGCCACAGACAGTGATAAGTGTCTTTAAGGAGTAAAGAAGAGGACATTAATTGAGGAAAGAGAGAGAGCAAGAGAGAGTGCATAAAAGTGGCAGTGACAAATGACAGAAGAAGAGAAGGTAATAACACACAGATGAGAGAGAGAAACACAGTAACACATAGATACTAATGGTTTGGGAGTAGTGTGAATGAAACTAGGTTGGTTGTTTCAATTATCAGCTAATCACACTGAGCATGGATGGACCTAAATGATTAACATCCACATGGGATTGAACAAACGAGCTAGAATGGTGCAGTGTGGTTTTACTCCGTCCATCCCTGTTTATAACTGCACCTCTTCCCGTACACCTGTATGTACTTAAAAAAGCAGTGATGTGTTTTAAAACACACACATATGTATACTTATGCAAATTAAGAAATGATAATTGCAGCCATGCCCCTGTTTCTCTCCCTTTTAACTTTCTCCTTTGGTTGCTATCTCTCTCTCTCACTTCCATAGACATAGAACATAGAAACTGACGTAACCATGACAGAGATACAAACATATTTAGGGTCTGTATGAGTATGTGTTGCGTTGAGTTTCATCAGCATCTGTCTACCGCGACCATCATTTGCACACACACAAACACACAGACATGATCTTGCCTTGCTAAACTTCCTTTCCTTGCTTCTAATTCAGCTTCCTCAATTTATACAGTGAGCTCACAGTAACTCTAACTCTGTTATTAATTTTCTATGTAATAGAAAATATCCTTTAATCAAATCATCTTTACAACACAATACAAAATCATATCAATACTGCAATGTAGACTTTTTAAAATTTTACATTTGCAAACGTGATACCACACAATAACAATATAACGTTGACAACACTAAAAGCAGCCCTGATATTGACCTGGTAGTGATGGATTACTCATCTAAAGCTAGTTTAATGTCTCTGCAAAATGAATTCAATATTGTGGTCATATAAACAGAAACGGATGTCTGCCTGGTTTAATGCTTTAACCTTAAATTGAAGTCCTGAACCTAAAATAAACTGCTTTTATATCTCCAGAACAGAGCTGAGTGCCCACAACATAACTGCATTTGTGGGATTGTTTAAAGGATAAACACAAAACATATAAACCCATATATGTATGTACACTCAAACACAAACACACACACACAAAGTAAATGTATAAAACAGAAACAATCACAAGGCCATAGCATGTAACAGCACAGGTGAAACCTAGTAAGTGTAATTAGGATCTGAACTGACTTTTTGGATGAAGAGTGCAGTTTGTTTGATTTAGCAGGTGACTGTGTGTGTGTGTGTGTGTGCGTGCACGCGTTTGCACCTGGGAGCTGATGATTCTCTGGGAGGATCTCTCTATGTTGGCAGGCAGACCAAAGAATGCCGGTCTGTCATCCTCTGGGAGATTCTCTATTACGCTGCGGTAGTCCTTGGAAGGCACGCAAACACATACAGGTCACACACAGGAATGCACCCACTGACAGTAAAACTGAAAATCTCATGAAGAGTGACACTGAAGGAGAAGATTTGTCATGAATCTAAGACATCAGCCAACCCTGCAACAGTTACACTTCCAAGTATACAAGTTACAAAGCTGAGGCAATAACTTACAGCGTGCAATTTTTTTGTAATGACCTGTTTTTGCATTTGTGATGTCATTTGTGTTATAAATTCATTTACCAAAAATATCACTTTACAGGCTTAAATGATTCAAATCAAACTCCCACTTAATACTGACTGTTGAACTGTAACAACAATTTCACCATTTCAAAGCATAAATTTCCATTCCAAAATGACATCTTTTACTTACTAAATGGTAAAAGCTCTTGGTGGCGCTGAAATATACTAATTCTGCAGGACTTAATTTAAGGAGAAAAGTTTTTCATGTATATTAAGCTGTATCCACAAAATGCGATCAACATGCAAAGCAACAAATAAACAAAACCAATGGGCAAAGTAGGGAAGCGTTTTCTTGTAGTAGCTATTTTACAAACTAACTTAAAAAGTAAGTAACTTAAAAAGCCTACACAACAGACACGCATAAAATCTCAAATCTGACTAGACTACAACCAGTAAATCTAGTCTATGAAAAAGTTGGCAGGATTCATTCAATACAATTTCTTTGAATTGTTTTTGCTTTCTTACAATGCTCTTGGGGCTAATAGAGAGTGCATACACTTAGGGTACATTCAGCTATTTAGTACAAAAAGACTACAATCCTCATATATAACTCTGCGGCTAGGATGAATTCCTTTAATGTGTTAAAGTCCCCTTTGTTTAGCTCTAAATGGTGCACCAGAATGTCATCACAACCTACCACTATGGAGCAAGAGTTCGGGAGGTTGATCTGAGGTGGAAAGAAGCGTGTTCCCCCTCTGCTCTTTCTCTGAGTGGTTGTGTGGGAGGATGAGAGGAGACGCGCAGAGAAGAACTGCTCAAGGTAAGAACGTAATATGCGGAGGTCAGAGGGGTTGTCGATGCGTCCGCCATAGATGGCACTTTCCAACAGGCCATGGACAAACTCCCACTGGAAAGCTTTTCCACCTTGGAGATATAAATACACACACAGGAACACAAATAAGAGTATCAACATGTACAATGAGTAACAGGATCGACTGGAACATGTGCAAGTATGTGCATAAATCCAGGATATACAGAAAGTCAGAAAGATACAACAGAGCTAAACCATACACACGGAGTGCTTTGAAATGCAAATATTGAGCTCTTGAAGTCATGCTCTATCAGGATCAGTCTAGATTAAAAGCAATTAGTCAAAGATCTCAGCGATTCCAGCTCCCATGATCATGTGTATTACAATGGACAGCTCTGCTCATTTGTTTACTAATAAGTTGTCCATTGCAGTGTGATCTGTAACCAGCTCTCCCACCTTCAAAAAGCCTGTCGATGATCTCAAATCCAGCACGAAGATCAGACAAAGAAAACTCATAAAACTTAGTCCAACCCTGGATAAAGCAGAGAGAGGAGAAAAGAACCACATGGTAGCAACTTCTTTCAAAATATCACAAAATTTCCTTATCCTAGAATTAATTTGTTTTATTAATCTTATAACTGTTGTATAAGCAAAGGTGGTCTTAATTGCCATGACTCCCATATTTTGCTTCAAAATGAAGTGCACAAACCCGAGAAAGCAAAGATATGTATATATGAACCATAGACAATTATTTCAAGTGCAAATATTGATTAAGTTTTATGTTTAAGTTAAAACTTAAAACCCACTGCAACACATTCATGTGCATGTAGTATTGTAATGACCAAATGTTACAGTTACACTTATTGATACAAGTTTTTTTTATACATAATATAACAAGGGGAAAATCTGATGAAGTTGCTGAATAAAGGTGACATAACACCTACATAACAAAATTAAGACTGGTCCTGTGTGGTTTTTGAACAAATGAATACAGGCCAATTACTGTATGAAAACACATTGTACTATCCCTGAGTGCACAAACAGTCAGGACATTAGCCTGGAGACTTCAGGGAGAAAAAGAACAAGTCTGCTGCAATCAGAACAGACAGTTATGCTTACACATACACCGTGGAACACATATTTCAGCACTCACACAATATTGATAGAATATTTACTATTTAGATATGAAAACATAACTGAATGTGTGGGGGCAATCACAGTTTATGAGTGTATTTGATGATGTATTTGTCACAATTTGCTGCTTTTCGGGCAGTTGTAAACTGCCCACTGGTGCAGTAGGTGAAGGAGGAGAGTGGTGAGGTAAAAACTGTGTGGGCATGTTTTGTTATTCCTTTGAATGATTAAGTGTACCTTCTATGTTCAGTAATTATGTGCTTCAGTATGTATTTGAAAAAGTGTGTTGGAGCACATCTCTACTGCATTTAATAAATGTGCTTATCCTGTATGTGTTTGTGTGAGTCTGCAAATTGTGCTTGTGTGCAGTTGTTACAGAAATATCCTGCTGCTCCTTCAGTACAGGATTCATTGTATGAAGTTTATTAATGAGCTCTCTGCTGCAGAGCAATGTTATAAATCTGGAAGAGAATAAATAAGAAAGGGAGAGAGTATAGTAGATGAAGTGATGGGGGAGTAAGTGATGGTTGAGTGGACAAAAGAAGTTGTGACAGTTTCAATAATTAGGTTATCAACATCTTGGATGAGAAACAACACTATCATCTCAAATGAAAACCCTCACCACAAATACAGAGCTTGAGAGAAAGAGATGAAGAAAGACAGACACAGGGCAAAGGCAGCCAAGGAGGATGGTCAGTAAAAGAAAATTAGGGGAAAAAACAAGTAACCAGAGTGAAGTGAGATAAATGAAGGGAGAAGGAACAGACAAAGAGAAATCCTAAGAGACCAAGAAATGTATAAGACACAAGCATTGTTTTTAGCTAGTTATGTAGGTGTATGTTGTCCTCTTGGGTAATCAATATTTTTTTTCTCCAAACAAATTGACAATGAGGGGGATGGTTAAAAGGCAAGTAATGGGACTAAGCCTAAGAGAACAGGAGAGAGAAAGAGAAGAAACAACTACACTAAGTTTCGGCATTTTTAATTACAAAAACACGTTTGGGCTATCATTTTCCCTTGTGTTTTGCTGCTGTAATTGCCAACAAATTGCATTAGTCAATTAGACTCTGAACTGACTGAAAGACTGTAATACATTCTAGAAAATTGTAAAAGCTGCATCTACAGTACAGGCCAAAAGTTTGGACACACCTTCTCATTCAAATGAATAGGAAAGTGTGTCCAAACTTTTGGCCTGTACAACATTTGCCTGAAGGACATGCTTCAGTTTCTGAGCACTATAAGATGTGGGTTTTCTAAGAGGAGCACTTGACGTAGACTGAGGCAGTTGTGTAAAGTTATGTATTGTTAAGTTAAGTATTGCACACTCCATGGACAGACAGGACAGACCACCCTGTCATACTGAGAAGAAGACGTATAAAAATTGGTGGAAACAAGTCTCTACAAATTGATCTATCATGTTTGGAATCCAATGGACTTCTTGATCTGGATCACAAATGTTGATGTGTGTGTGTGTGTATGTGTTTTCTACGACAAAATATTTGTAGCAGAATTTAAGAAAAGGGGCTAGTTCAAATGTGTGGTTATGCCGTTAGTTCTGTGTCTAAGATGATTTTAAGAAGATTGTTGAACAATGGTCAGTCTGGTACATATTGGTTTGTTTGTGTATTTAACCTGGGGTATGTAGTTGCGCCTCTCTTGGCAGACAGCATGGAACCAGGCCAAACAGAACAGAGACTGAGCTCTGGCCAGGATGCCTCCTACACCAAAACAATCAACAACATACCACAGCTTGTTATATGACAATAATCAATTAAGCAATTAGTTATTTTCTTTTTATTCATCAAACAAATTCCAATTAAGGATTAAAAGGAGAATTGAAAATTCCATATTCAGCTAAAGATGGTACATCTATTTAAGGCTAGGCTGTAGCCCCAATCACTGATGCCCATTTCATTTGCTAGGATCTTTGTTCATATGGCTCACAGCCATTGTAAGTGTCTGCAGCTATTATCATTTTATGGGAAATGAAAGGAGAGAAGAGAGGAGACAACCTTTACTGATCTGCTCAGGAGTCCATGACTCGTATGTCCTAAGAAGATTCTTCTTTAACCCAGGAGGAGCCTTCAAATGGTTAAAAAAAAAAAAAAAAAGAATGAAAAGAGGGCATATTAGTGTTTCAGACAAATTCAGCAAAATTGTATAAAAAGTGTGTTCTCATACCTCATAAGTGATCTTGAGGCTGGACTGTAGCAGTATAGGAGGAAATCTGGGGTGAACTTCTGCTGTGAGCCAGAGACGGAAGCCCATTTTGGGACGCAGAACATTTAGCTCCTGTAAACACATTGGATGCTGCACGTTAGACATATTAGAGAACATGGGTTTACTATGGAAGCTTGTCATGTAATAGTGTACAGGGGTGGGTGAATTAAGTAACGAAGTAAATTTAATTGAGTACTGTACTTCAGTACAGTTTTTGAGTATCTGTACTTTACTTGAGTATTATTTTACTTTCACTTCACTACATTTGAAGGACAAATATACATTACATTATACATTATACATCGTAGCCATATTATTATTAACACAAACACCTCTTGCATTCAGATGAACACGCATTAGCTTGTGGATGTCTTCTGTGGACATCACTTACAACACGGTTCAAATCCTCATCACTCACTGCTGAATACGGGTCTAAAAAATATTAACAATGAGTAATGGCCCGTGGGCCATTGTGTGTGTTGTTGTGTCTGAAGCGGTGCAGTACTTCTTCTAAATTTGTGGTCAATATCTTTGTTGGGAAATAAAGCCAACAAATTAAATAAATTCCTCTGCTTGACAGGCTACATGCTCTGGGTCAGCAGGTCCTGCTTCCACGTACTCTGCAAGGTGTACAATGTCGACCACCAACTCCCCAGAAAGTTAAAGCACATCCTGCGTGGCCGCCATGTTTTGAAAGACTTCCAGGTTTCACCAAAGCAATCGATTAGACTCGATTCGTGTTCGACCTGCCCAGGCCAGCTGACAGTCTTGCCTGGGCCCGGGACTCCCACTCCGGGGCAGCAGGCAGGACCCTCCCGTGTCTCTGTCTGTTACCTGACTGCAGCTGCAGCCCTCTCCTCTCTGTCTCTTCCTTTCTGGAGGAGCTACCAAACTCAGCTGTTTCTTTCAATGATAACGTTTTGTGTCTGGCTTTAATCCAAGCTAGGCTAAGACTAGAGACCGGATCCCTCCACAGACCGGTTCTTTAGGGCCTCTTTAGCTGAAGGTATGCTTGAGCTATAAACATGTCTGTAGCAGAATCACATCAGTGTATTGTATAATGACAATAAAGCTACTTTCCTTTCCTGCATTTCCTCAGGCATTTTTTATACTTTTACTTATGTGATATTTTGACTAGGCTACTTTTGCTTGTATTGGAGTAATATTTGACAAGGAGTATCTGTACTTTTACTGAAAAGTTCAGTCAAATTATTTTACTAATAACTTTTAACATTGCACTAGGGGCAATGCTTATTGCAACTCCTCATATCAGTGACCTTCAATTGGTGTGCTGACTCCACCAGCAACTCCTCCCTGACCCGGAAATATAAGTAAATTCACTTATAAAATTAATTTCCTCTTATGCTCCCCCTTTTAAACCAGTACATTATGAGATTCTTCCTGATTGCATGACAATTGCTCTTGGCGCTCTCTGTTTCTGTTCTCTGCCCCAACACTGCCTATTGATCTTGATTTCCAGCTCTCCTTCCCTCATGTCTCTTCTTACATTCCTCCGCCAACGCCTTCTCTCTATCTCAAAAACTTAGCTGGCACCTAAGGGTCTTGTGCCATCTGATGGGAAACTCAAAACACCAACAGACTCACACACACAAATGTAATCAATGTGTTTCTGCATCATTTGGAACCTAATTTACTCTCATGGAAGAAGACATCATCACAGAAAATCAAAGGAACACAGCAACTAACATCTTTCAGAGAAAACTCCCCTGACTCTTCATTGAATGTGTTTATGTACTGCATGTAACTGTGTGTGCACGTGTGTGTGTGTGTATGTGTTGTCAACCAGAATTCCCCTGGAAGAAATGACAGTATTGCAGGAAAATGCAAGGAAGAGACAAAAAAAAGAAGAGGAAAGAGGTTGATAGAGATAAAGGAAGAAAAGGAATAATTGTATGCCCTATCTATGTGAGAATACATCAATATTGTTCTGATATAGCGTTTGTGAAGGACACAAGGGACACTGGGACCACTGCACATACAGATGTAGAGACATTAATTTTTCCTCACAATCAGAATGTAAATGACACAATAGTTTGTGATACAATCCTATTCCAATATTTTGAGTGTTCTGTATTATATGTTACAGTTTTTCATCTATTGATTTACACTTGAAACAGCTTTATATGTATCTTATTGAGATTGGCAGATGAAGGGACATTTAAATTGACAGTTACATGCATTGAGAGATGCATAAGTAGATAGATGAAATCAGTGACATGAAAAATGAGACAGGAAATGTTTCAAGTGAAAGAATACGAGTGAACAGGGACGAGAGGACATCTGGACTGCCAACTTCAATTATGAACACTTTCCGCTCTCCTCTGCCACTCTTCTCTTCTTCCTCCTCTTTCTAACTGACCAACTGGTTTAGGGAAGGAGGAAATGAACAGGGAGACAGATGGCAAAAACCAGATGGAAAATTTAGAAACTACATGGAGAGCTAGACTGAATAAATGGATACAGCTATAGAAACAGACATTTACCAAACCAAAGACCTCTCTTGGCAGAATTTCCACCTGCCTCCAGATTCAGATTTTCCTGTCTTCCCTCCTTACATATGTACTGCCTCTTTATTCTTTCTTTCCTATGCTGTCTGCCTCCCTCGTTCCCCTTGTTGCGTCAGATTTTCATTTCAAGCTCGACTGACGAGAGACCTCAGACTCATTGGTTGCTGGGCAAAGAGCAAGAAACAGAAACAGAGAGGGAAAAAGAGAGAAAGAAACTAAATTTGAGGTATACAATATGAAGCGGGAGAGAAGAAGTGTTAAAGAAAACTTGCTAGAAGATAACTTGCATGCAGAGGTGGGAACAAATGAAGAAAATTGGTGGAAACTCAAAATTAAGCAGAATGAGAAAGAGAGTTGAGGTGAGCAGAATTGAGAGGGACATGAGCAGGAGAGGGGGCTGCATAAAGCCATGGTTTAAGTCACACTGGAAGTGCTGACAACACTGGACAGGATGGATCTCTGGCTAACCCCAAGGCATGACCATGCATGAACACGCACTCAAACAAACACATAAAAACACATTCACTCACCAACTCAGACACATAGGTGAGGACGCACATACACATGCACACACCAACACATGGCCAATCACAGCCAACAGCTGTGCCACCCAGTGAGATATGACCTGCTACAGGGGCATAACACTAAACGGATTCCCAGGAAAAGCACACTGACACAAACACAAAGAAAGAGGAAGACATACATAACCTCACATAACACAAAAGACCCCACATAATAATAAAGTCAGCAAAATTGCATCAAGAAGTGACAGGCACATCGACTCATTGCAGTACATGTGAAACAAGCGTGATAAAACACACATGTACATCCAGAGACAGGCCAACAAAAATATAGAGAGACAGCCACAATAAAAACACACATAATTTCAAACAAACCCACAAAAACACCAGCATGGGGACTAATATGAGCCTACAGGCAGAATGAAAAATGTATATGTACAGGCAAGAGGCGGTACAGGAGGTAAATCTTGTGTGTGCATGTGTATACAACCAACAGTACCATACTACACAAGATGACAAACAAGCAGAGTCAAGCAAAAAATCGTATACCAATCTTAAAAGGTGTCCCGTGGACCTCTGGACCTCTGTTGCAAGCTGCAAATGTCATTTCTACACACTACACACTTAATTATCCATATACAAATGGTGGTTAATGCTGCTAGCTCGCAGCACAAAGGTCTTAGGTTCCATTCCTTAAATATGTTTACTTTTAAAAACTCATGTACACGTATGTGCAGGCAGGTGACATGATACAAGGCCCTGCCACTAATCCTATGATTAGCTTGTGGTAGTAATGGATGTGGATGTGTTGATATGCCACAACAAATTTCAGAAAGAAGACAACCAGTTAGTAGACATGAATGCAAACGGAGAGGGATTTAAAATACTTACTAGTGTTTAATAAGGGAAGGCACATGCTACAGCTTAAGGATATGCACCATGGACTTTGGTGAGTCACATTAAAAAATAACTTGCGTTTGGTACAGAACATCCTCCAGGCTCCCCTTTGTACTGACCTTTCCCCTTAGCCCCAGCTCCCCCTACCTGAAACTATGGGAGTCAGATAAAGTGAGAAAGTGATATTAGACTTGTTTCAGTAGAATAATTTATTGGACTTATTTTCATGGATTTATTTCACAGGATTTAGTCACTGGATTTATCCCAATGGACTGTTTATTGAACCTTGTCCTTGGACCTAATGTACTTTGGAAGTCTAATCTTGGATTCATTATAGAAGTTTTGGACTTATTATAATCCTGTTGCTGGATCAGCACATCCTTCATTTCTACACAATATTACATTTTGCTTGGCATACTTGCCTAAATTTGGCAAGAATTGCTGATATCAACCATACAGACAAAAAAGCAAAAAATGCTGAAAAAAACAACAACAACAAAAAAAACAAAACAAAAACAACTCTATCGCCCCTACATACACAGACGTGTCCAGACCCGTCCCTAAGGCTTCACATGACACACAGACATAGAAGCACACACACAGAACACTTACTTTTTCCAGGATGGGTAGCCATGCAATGACGAGGTGAAGGTTTTTCAAGCAGAGCCAGTCTCCATTTCGGGAACAATCTCTAAGTGTAGCTAAGGCCAATTCAGCCTGTCCTTGACCCATCGAGATCTAGACAGAGAGTGAAGGGAACAGGAGTGAACAGAAATCATAAAATACATACAATACAAATATCCTCATTGGCAGAAATTATTAAATAACTGCCTTTTCTGCTTTGCACTGAGTGTAATAGAATGTGTAAAATTAATTAGTCCACCTTTCCATATAGTTGCTTTCAATTACTGCCTGATTGTGCTTGGATAAAAAATACATTAAGTTAAACTAATTTGGGGTCTAAAACTATGGGCTGACTTTGAATTTGTACGTAAAAAGAAAAAATAAATAAAAAGTTGAACATATCAATGTTGTTTTCACATCTAGCTGAATTGTCATGGCCATTTAAAACTGAAGAACAATCCCTTAGAAATTCAACTGTAACTGTAATGAAAATACATATCACCCAAAGGCAGACTTCTTGCAGTAATGAAAGTTATTAAACCATGAACTGATAAACTCCATTGGCAGAATATTCTTAGGAGCTGTACTTCAAACAATTGTCACAACTTCCTCATTTAGATAAACAATACCCGATATTATTATACATCTAATATTAGTATTTTCTTGCAAATTTGGTACTCCCACTTCATGCTGCTCACTACCTCATGATAGTTGTCTCTGCCAATGGTCTCAGCTGCAAGTTCTGCAAGCTCTTGAGACGGGTCTGCCCCTGGAGAGATTATGATTAACACCGGCTCCCATTCTAATGTCTCAGTGTAGAGACGCCGGAGGTTCAGAGGAGGTGGAGAGAGCTCTTTCATACCTGCACAAGAAGGAGAAAGCAAGAGGATGAAGGACGTGAAACAAAGATCTCTAAAGTGTGTTTCAACATATTAAAATGTACTACTCAAAGTCAAAGTGAATTGAGATAGAACACAAGGAAGAGGCACATAAAAGGCAAACAAGAGTCTGAAACAAACAGTATGTTAAAGCTGGTAAGTAGAGGCAAAGGGGCAAATCAAGTGGGGTAGCTAAATCAAATACTATAGGATGGCAGCTGGCAGGACGTCCTTAAGAGCTATACTTCTAATTTCTTTCAAGACAACAAGAGGGAGGGCATGAAAAGGCAGATAGTGCCTGACGGGTGGTGATGGGGAAGGGGAGTTTGGAGAGGGTAAATGTAGAAGAGGGAGAGTCTCATACAGGTAATGCTGGAGAGAAGATCCAACAGGAAGACACAGAGAAACAGAGTGAGAGAGATTAGGGGGATGATCTGCTGTGAATACTGAGTGCTAGGTATGCAGCAGTATTCAACACACATTGCAAAAGAATACCTTGTCAGCCCCCTGGTGTTGAAAACCCTAGCTTTTTGTGTACGTGTGTGTCTGCATGTGTGCGCTTCCTTACTGAGCATTAGGCTCTAATCCTGCTGTAATATATTGAATTGCATATCAGATATGCGCTAATAGTGACACACAAGCAGCGATGTAGGCACACACAGTGGTTGCAAGTGGTTGTCTTAGAAATTCCACGATGATGTTATTGATGCTTATATCAACAGATATTCTCTTTCAGACTGGCACAGGCACACAGATAGGCACGCGAGCACTCACGCATGCACGCAGACTTGGATTAAACCGGCCCTGACTGACATCCTTTTGGTGTCTGCTGCCAATTACAATCTGCAGCACTGAAATACACATGCATGCACACAAGGTCTTGGTAGAGAACGTCTCTTGACTGACCTTTTGCTGCATCACCATGGCAACACTAAGAGAAACAGTCATCTGACCACATGGCTTGTGATGTCTGAAAAGAAAACTGGCCATTTACATAATAGCTGGGTCATGAGTGTTTAAATACACACTCAGCTACTGTTGCCATGACCAGGTAATCAGTATTCGTGCAGCAGACCAGCATAATCTGTTTTGTTTAGCAAAGTTCACCTTGGCTTTTGTGACACACAATGAGGCAAAGAGGAGCCTAGAAAAGACAGTGGATCAAACTGCATTGAAAAATGAAAGAGCAGACAATTGCTCATACGCACTTGATATTATAGAGGCATAGAAATACATTGTATACATCTTTATATCAGATATGACTGGTATTGATATTGATTCATGATTCATAACAAAAACACAGAAAGGGGTGTTTTTATGGCTAAAAGAGGGTTTGTACTTTAGAGAAGTAGAGTGAGCAAGCTTGTGAGTATACACTATCTGTGTGTGGTTGTGTTCACCCAGGCATGCCTGTGCGACTGAGTAGTGCCCAGGCCTGGACTGGGGGGATTGAGTGAGATTAGGTTTAAGAGGATTACAGACCATGCCTCATTAGAATACTGATTCACTGCCAAAAACACATACACATACCCACAAAATCTTCTTCTCCCCTGTCCTTTTTTATTTTTATCTGTCTGTCTCTCTTGCTCTTTCATTCAGACACACAAATACATCTCACACACTTGTACATACACAACAACTTCAACATCAGGTTCAGCTTGTGTTGAGCAGTGTGGAGACCCTCTCTCTTTATCGTGGTATACTAAGTGGGTGTTTTACTACAACTGCCCACAGACAAAGAAGAAAAACGTGAAGACGTGACCTTGTTCTTTAAAGGAATTTGGTCAACTGCAGAGACACATACTTTAAAGAATAAGGAATACAGAAGACAGATGGGCTCTGAGCCACAAGCTCTGGAATACAGATGATAATATACAACAAATACAAATGCACAGACAAGGTGTCACATATTTGAAGGCGCCTGTATAGTTATTGTGCCACTTGTCAGTAGCTGTTCTGGCATTGTTGCTGCAGTCGGCAGTACGTAACTTTCACATGAGGGCTGTGAGTTGAAGTGGCACCCTGGGCAGATGTTTTTAAAAAATTAACCACGCAACAAAGAGAAAAACAACGCCAAAAGATGCAATAGGGCTCTCACACTGTTTAGTGCTTGGACCCTAATAATGGAACATAACCAGCATGATGGAAATAAAAGAGTCACAATATGGTGCAATATGGTGTCAATAGAGGTGTGCCTCTATTGACAGAAAGATATAGGCTAATAGACACTCAAAATACAGATAAATCCTCATCCTCAATGAGCAGCCATTATTATTAGCTCTCAGGAGCAGCTGCACAAGAGCTGACACTGGTTTTCTGTCAATAAAGCTTCGACGATCAGTAAGAAGCAAGCCAGTCAAAGCACTGTGGCCAACTGAAGTGCTCTCTCCCGTCTGTCTATGTCTTCTTCTCTCTTTCATCTATTTTTGCATCTACCTCCTGTTGCGAAAAATACTAGTTAAAATTACAGTTGATTATTTTCAAAAATATTGGAGAAGAAAACAAGTTAAGCTAGAGATGCAATTGAAATATAATGTTATGTTTGTATGTCCTTGTGAAATCTCAAAAACAAACATACATGCTATTTAAAGTACAGTGCCAGCAGCCCAGATTAATAATTAAAACATAAAGCCTTCCCTACCGCCAAAAACTCTTATATTCTTTGGATTGGTTGGTTTGATTTCTAATAATTACCATAAATAAAGGCATTAATTTGAAATTCAGAGTGTATCATATATGGGATACATACTGCAATGTGTGTGATTCTGTGCTGCAAGTTGACTGTAATCGCAATGAATCATGAAAACTTCTTGCGAATTTATGTACTTTGTACAAAGCAGAGAAAAGTATTTTTGTTATTATTATTTCTTTTGTTGTATTTCTGTCTTATCTGTAGTCGTGCATTTAGTTCAATCTGCACTCTAGTGTCTTTTGACATGGTTACAGGGCTGGGTCATTAAAAAAATAATCTAAATATGATCACAAAGTTCACAGCTTTTTTTTTTTGAGCATGTTGACATAACACATAAATGTGAATAGACTAAATTATATTTCTTTCAATATCTCAAAACCTCTGTGTAGCCTGTTTGTTG
Organism: Echeneis naucrates; assembly: GCF_900963305.1. Classification (NCBI taxonomy): domain Eukaryota; kingdom Metazoa; phylum Chordata; class Actinopteri; order Carangiformes; family Echeneidae; genus Echeneis; species Echeneis naucrates. The sequence continues at coordinate 17,100,554 of NC_042523.1, read as the reverse complement.
TTAGCAATGTAGGCAGTGAGTCAATTTCAAAATCTGAATGTCGGACTTTGTGCCTCACAAAATGAAACAAAACATAACACAACGATGAAGACATGAGGTACATACATGCAACTCTGAACACTGACGTTAAGTACAAAAATGAGAACAGCAGCAGTTTTCATCAAATAAATGCAAATGTCACTGTATGGATGCAGTGCCCCCTATTCCAGTATTGCTAGTGTCTAATACGAAAAGAATGGCACACTTGGACTGAATTGGCTCTTACCAAGTATTCTGGCTCCACTAAACCATATTAACATTCAGTCCCTCATATGCTGATTGTAAAGTATTTCAACAGGCTCACAACATATCGCTTTCTCTGAATGAACGTGATCATGAATGCAAACACCAAAAGTTACTGGTAAGGCAGTAAAAAAGCTATTTGCCAGCTGCCAAAAAACATCAGAGAAGAAACCTTGTATGATATGCATATGGTGTCGCATGCTGACAACCCAAGAGATATTCCCTCATTTGTTTAGATTATCTCATTGAGGAAGTCTATCTCACATGTTAGTTTAAAAGGTGTGTGGTTGGGTTGAAATTCTTGACTGTGAAAGTCATGGCATATGACTGACATATTTTTCATACTCAGGAGGGTATTATCATTAGATCTTTTTCTGGATTTTCTTTTTAAGTGTCACACCTCTATAACTTGCTTGCTGTTATCTGATGACATTACAAATTCACACTGGCTGACTTCGCTGTCAAAAACTATTAGAACAGCACAATGTAAATTCTCTTTTGGGATGGGCCGGCATTAAAATAAGCCTTGAGTTATTGTAAATTTATTTATAAATATTCATATGATAAAGATGCTGATGACCAAAACCGATAGATGTACCAAAGGTTAACACCAGTCATTTTAAAATGCATGTTATGATGCACGTGTTGCATAAAGTACAGTCATATGGTGTGCAGGAACAGAGTAAAGAAAATAGAGAGAGTGAGTTTGTAGTACAAAACTGAACAAACTAAAACTGAAACCTTATGCTGTTTCTTTATGTTATAAATGTTATGCAAGTTATTATTATGGTTGTTAATATCTTCTACAACAGTATATTAGGAAAATCACTTTAACTATTAAGATGAAAACAGAGGGAGATAGAGAGAGAGCTATTTGACAACCCAAACTTTATTGTGCAAGGAACATTTTATACAGGCCACCCGGGATTCCAGGATTTCCAGTTAAGGATTCCAAATATTGCAATCTAATTAATTTTAGCAACTATTAACTAATAGGAATTCATGTCTTTTTTTTTTTTTATTTGGCAGGTTTAATTATCTGTAAACGTACTTACAAACAACACATATTGTACATAGAAATCGTGTTAGTATGGGAAAGAGAGAGGTTTGTGTATACATGTGTGGTATGCATGAGTATACTGCATTTACACAACAATGGCGTTCTCACATCTCAAAAACCACACTGCTGATTAAAAGTGTGGTTCAGAAGGCAAGCCTGAAGGCCTTGTCTGAGAGATTTTTGCCAGAATGGGGCATGAAGGCAGAAGGTGCTTGTGAAAAACAAAGAGTGTTTCTAAAGCATCTTTTCACAGCAAAATGAGTGTCAAGGTAAAGTATTTAGAAAAAAGGATAAAAGGGATCTAGTCACTGTGATGTTCACAGCTAATTATTCAGTAAAGTCTTGCTCAAATTCAGAAGAGAACGGTTTAATCAAAAGAAACACATATAAAAATGATTTTTTCAACAGCTTATCATAACTGTCTTCATTTACACAAAACACAGCTTCACAATTTTAACCCAGTTTCCGCTAAATAAGCAGCAGAGGCACTTGTGAGCGGTATCTATGCAACGACAGCAGTTTTCTACTTTCTACTTTCCTGGGTCGTCTCATTCATTTGTACATCATTTGTGCATATTTACTCTTTTTGTGCAAACTTAAGTTATTACTTATCTTTGCCAAATTCCTTTTGTATGTTATATATGAATTTGGTTATATTTAAATTTTAAAGCTTCCGAAAGAAGGTTTGTAATATAAATAAGCTTCTTTGACGTTTATCCTTATACCTATCTTGACAATTGTCAACAAGTCTTGGGAAAGGATCTTAGATTTTTAGAAGATATAGGAACAGTATTTACAACAATTAAGAGGGCATTTTAAAATGTTTAGCCTTTTTCAAAAATTACAATTTATTGATTTATTTAAATATGGGTCTTAAGGAAATAGTGCTGAGGAAAATACTACAACTACTACTAGTACTGAGTTCTTTTACTCTCAACATCTACAATATACTTACGCACAACCGATTAATAAAAAAAAAATCCTTAATATGAACCACTTACCCAGGGCCTGGGAGGCAAATGCTGCCATGGCGCTCTGTAGTCGGTCTGGTCTTATTGCTTGAACCAATAACAGCTGATGAAAGGGGAGAGAAAGGAAATAAAGATGAAACTGACAAAGAGAGATAGAAACTATTAATATTAAACTATTAAACTATTAATTTAAACTTTCTAGAGGTCTACAACAAAAATTAAAATGAAATATCACAATGTCAAAACATTGTTCATGTTTTGACATAAGGCTAACTAAATCTCTACTTAATCTTAACCCAAAATTTGATAGGGTGTGATAAAATCAAATGGTTTTACTTTATTTTTTAACTATGCTGAATATTTAGAGAATGTGCTCTATTTAATTACATTATTTGTATAAAAATAAGAAAAGAACTAGAAGATATCTGGGCATCTATATTTGGATGTACATCCAATCTTTTGGCTAAAAATACATATTTTGTGGCAAAGGTAGGACATTTTATGTAAATGATTTAGGTTGTTAAATTACGCTGCTAAAATGACTGGTTTTGATTGAAAGCTGACCTGCTGGAAGGGAGTAATCTTCTTGGCAATGGAGGATGGGAGTTCCTGTTCACACTGCAAGCTCTGTGAGAAGGACAGCCAAAGGTCTGAGTCACTCAAACACAGAGACTGATAGAGGCCTGGGAACGTAGCCTGTAAGAGAAATATAGACCACTGTAAATGACAGAGCAATAAATAAAGTTAGATGCAATTTTATCTTATCTTATCTTATCTTCCATTAAGGGATGCATCATTGAACTTTTATTTTTTATGTCTACTGGATGAATAACATTCTGCTATCAAAATACCTGCTTTCATTATTCTGTAACTACTGTGCTTTTGCCATACATTGCATTTTCAGATGCTTAATCACTGAACATAGCAGGTGTTTACTTTAAAAATGGCTACTGCTCCATGTCTCTCCACATCAATCCAAGAGGGAAACTCCTGCAATGAGAGAAGAGTCAAAAGTCAAAGACTGAATATGATTTTTTTTTTTTCATTTTGGAAAAAAAAAAAAAAAAAAAAGAAAACAAAATAAAAAGCTATGCTCTTGCCTCTTTCTTAAATATTTCTCCCACAATGGATCCAGTGAAAACTTCCCATTCCTGCAGCAAAAAGTGGGTGAGTTGGTATTTGGTAAGTCTAAATAATGTGTTCATATCTAATTTGTCATTCATGTCAGCATTAATGCTATACTTAAAATGCAAATCAAAAAAACAACACTCACCTTTTCTTGGAAGAACTCAGGATATATGCCTTTCACAAAGTGTATAGCAAACATCAGCTGGTCAGCCTAAGGCAGAGAGAAGACAGAGAGATACATACAAAGATGTTAAACATGATGCCGCATACATTACCAGTTCAAGCCCCAAATACAAACAAGTCAAAACTTTAGCATCTCATCCACACTCAGGGCCAACACATTCATATTTCCAGTGCACATGAATTGGCTCAGCGTTCACAGCTTGTGAAGGGTTGCTACAGCCTGAGGATTTCAAGAACATTCCTAAATACTGTCTTTCTTTAAGTCACTCTCACTCTCTTTCACATTTGCTGGTTAAATTTGAGAAGACATAGAAACAAAAACCGGTAATCAAAACTTTGAAAAGAAACATAAAGATACTGAGCAAGAAACTGCAGTGGGTACATAAACTATATGACGAGAAGCAGAAAGAAAGCAGCAAGAAAGACTGCAGACAGTATGTATACACAAATTAGCATACAATTACATACTTACCAGACAACCCCTCCTCTCATTCAGTTTTATTTTTATCCTAATAAGGCTTCTAAACATGAAAAGCTTCTAAAATAATACAGTTAATTACAGACTAGACTAGTACAAAGTAAAATGTACTTTTCGTTACATGCGTGACATTCAAAACATTATACTGTCTTATTCCTCTTCAAAGTTGAAGTATGCATTAATGCTGATCTCCTGACACTTTTTAAAACAAAAGCATTAACACAATGCATAGTCATCAACTGCAGCTAAATATTCACATTGAAATATAGTCACACTACTTCTATGCTAGTTATGCATGTTTTATGTTAATCTGATTTTATGTACTTAACTTCTGGGTTTCAATGGCATCCAAATTTGAAGGAGAATATAATTCGGAAATACTCTGGTGTTCTGTAAAGTGGCAGTAAGTCAAATACCTGTATTAATCTAATCAGTCTGTCTGAATTTATTGTTACCAGATGTGGGCATTGTTGCTGAAAAATCATTTGATCAACCTGAAGGACAAATGTGCATATTAAAATATTCTAAATTCTAGATATTCACAAACCTTCCCAACACATTTTTTTGTTGTACTTTTATTAACAACTGTAGAGCCAGCTTAAGCTGTAGTGAGGGTAACCTTCAGGTTACATTTGGACCAGAGCTATACACTGAACTGTACACTGAGCTGTACACTCAATGCTACCGCATTTATGGTACATCTCTTGATCTGATGTCTGAATAATTTAAACCAAGCTACCAAATATAAAATCCATCTACCGAAGTGACAGTGGTTACAGTTCAACTGAGAGCACCAAGAAATGTGATATGACCAAAAAAGTAGAATGGCACAATATCCTATTTCGTGTTGATGTGTTGTTGTCTGTATCTTTGTGTTTTTTGAGTGTGTCCATATATGTCTCACAGAAAAATGAAGCAGACAGAGGGCAATGAGGATGAAAGTGTGTGAGTGTACGTGCGAACCCCTGTCATACTGACAATGACAGGGAAGGAACCTCAGTAGACAGTGCAACCTGGAATATGTCACACTCCAGCACATCAACACGGTTCAAACCACCGCATGCACACAAGAGATGCCTCCAGATCTTCACACACAGTTAACCTCCTGAATGCTTGTACTTTCCACCCCACCACACAGACATACAGAGACCTGACATCGCAAGTGTTTGTAGGTAGTCATCAGTGGACAATCAACACGCAAATATGCAATCTTGTTGATTGCCATATTTGATGGTTCACTATTTTAATGCTCGTAAAATATAACCCCTAAGTCAGTGTATAAAAATAGATGACAAAGACTAGATACTGTTACATTTGAATGGCTTATTTTGTCGGTAAAGTTACAACCTCAGGTCATTGTGTGGCTAGACTATATACACACTACCTTACTCTGTCTGTAATGTAAGGACTATAAAGGTCAAATAATAAGCTTGACAAGTTTACACATGCCCCCCAGATAAAATAATAACTATAATATATAATAAAACAAAAACAAACTGTAGAACCTGTTCAGAGGTTTAGCAGTCAATATTTGCTTTGCTGTATCTGGCCATGTTGGATCAATACCTTATTAAGGTGAATCAGTTGTGCTTTTGGTTGAATTTAACACAGACTAATAGTGTGAATGCCTTCTACTGCCCTAACAAAAAAAACAGCTATTCCAAAAGTACAGGGAGGTCCATTCATTTTTTTTCCCACAAAGATGTATATCATGATGCTTCCTAATCTCGATTCCCCTTTCCTCTCTAATTACCCCGTACTTTCTTCTCTCATCATCCTGCACTCATTTTTGTTCTGTCTCACACATTATCCACCTTTATCTTTTCATTGGATGCCTTCTTCCACCTCTCTCCCTTTCTCCCTGCAGTTATCTCTTGGTAACACAGATGGGGTGTTGACAGGATCACTGATAATGTAGTCCAGTGTTTCCTCTCTGCTAATAACTCGGCTGCTGCTGTCTGTTGTGTGTGTGTGTGTGTGTGCGTGCGTTTTTGCTTGTGTGCAAGTGTTGCATAGATCCTGTACATGTGGTCAGCAATTAAAAGCCACCCTAGTAGTTCCCTCATCATACAGACAGTAGATACACATAGACAAACAGACGCATGCACGCACACAAGCACACAATAAGGCCAGAGAAATTAAATTTTCTGCTTACTGTGTGATCGATGCTAATGATTGCTGTGTTAGTCAATATTTGACACACTATCAGTGCGTTAATGGCAGGGGTTTGATGGTATTCGTGTATAACTGTGTGTGTTTGACTGTGTATTTGAGCTAAGCAATCAATAAAAATACTATTGTGCTAGTAGTCACAGTTCACAGTTGTGAAGTACGGAAATTCAAATTGTTTAGCCTTTCAGGAGTAGAGTACAACAACCCTGGTGACTAGTTAACAGACTAGACTTAAAACTCACTTTGCATCATGATCAGCTGTTAAACTAGATAATGCAAATTGGGATAACAGTGAGGAAAAATGGTTTGATTGAGTAAAACAGGAAGATAAGTGCATTACCTTGAAAAGTGACCTGCAGACATACTCATACACCATATTCCTTAAGCTCGCCTCCAAAGCAGCAATCCTGGCCTCAGTATTGTCGACTTCCTAAAATGTACACACACGCACACACACACGTACAGACAGTTAGTGAGATAAAAGACCAATAAATTGGGTGAGATGATAGACTGAGAGATATCCTGTCACTATATAGATTCAGAGGGTTACTTCCCAGCCTTTATTAATATGAAATAGTCAAATTGCACATTTTGTGTACTTTGGTGTAGCTAAATTGGTTCTAGTTACAGACATGGCAATAGAATTAACTAATTAGCATGACTGTAAATCCAAGAGAAATGGGGTAAATTGACCCGAAAAGCAAGATTCCACATTGATTCCTCCATTGGGCTTGATCTCTAAGATTCTCTTCCAAGTGTCCACCTAAAGCACCGATGTCTATTGTGTGGCAGTCAACACTTCGTGAATGCAGTACCTTGCTATATATGTGTGTGTGTGTGTGTGTGTGTGTGCGTGTGTTAATGTGTTAATGTGTAAGTGAACACTGTTCAGTGTGTTTTGTTTGATGTGTGAGCTTAAAATTCTCTTCCAAATCTCAGGAACCATCTGGAGCTCATGGCAAATTAAACTTGCACATTCATACAACAACAAACCAAAAGACACAAAAGGGACAGAGAGTCCATGAATTAATGCTGTATTCTGTGCATACAGAAGGTTTGTGGACATGAATGTGTCCACAAACCTACCTATACAAACACACACACAAACATATAACAATGGTGACCAGCTGCTGCCTGGTGACATTCTTGGATAACAGCACTGGCTCTAACAATCCACACAGGATTTGGGGAATTAGTGCTCAATCTTTCAACCCAGTGGCTGTGTGTGTGTGTCTATATGTGTGCATTTTGGTGATCAGACAGTGTTTAGGGCTCAGATGGATAACAGCAGTGTGATAGAGAGTCTATGATGTTCTTCAGCTGCACAGGTCAGATTAAGATAAACTCGCAGAAGGCAACAAAACTACAGTGAAGTAAATAAAAATGACTTCAAGTGAAGCAGTCATTTAAAATTATGTAAGTCAAGTAATTTGAATTAAAATCAGTTTAAAGTCAATCAATTGTGCTTAGTGAGTTTTTTTCTTCCAACTCTTCGAGCAATGAATAATGCCAGCATATAACCTTTTTAAGGAAAAGGTCAACATTTTGCCAGACCAAGTAACAGTCTGCAAGGGTTGAAAAGCTTACTGGGCTTCTTAGTTTTGCTGAAATACGTGTCCAGCTCCTGGGGGTAGCCTTATTGTCAACAAACAAAAAGTGCATAAGCTCGTCCATAGAAATATTTCTTTATGATATAATACTATCAGATAATATGATATAGTGTTTACATACATTCCAATTTAAACCCCACTCCTATTTTTTTAATTTTTCAAAGTAAACATGTTGAGCCATTACTACAAAGCAGTAGTCAACAGTCACCTTTTTGGCCTGAAGAGCCCTTTGGAAGAGGCGCAGAAAAGAAGCAAGGCTGAAGCGGTACATGTTGTTGATCTTTGACAGGTCTGTGATGACAAAATACATCTTGCTAGCACTCTCTGCAAGAGGCAGGTAGGCGTCCCGCTCCTACAATAAAGATAAATAAATGAGGAGAAAGAAATAGGAAAACCATAAACAAGAGGGGAAAAAAATTAAAATGGGAGAGAACCAAACCAATAAGCAGCAGAAATATGTAAAGTGCATTCTATTAAAATGAAAAGCAGCAGAAAAGTAGAGTAGAAAATATTTATTACAATCGATACTGGAAGAATTGGGACAGATAAATGGAGGTAGACAGCATCAGGTGTGACGAAAATGTGAGAAAAGGAGACGGAGAAAGACAGGAATGGCAGAAAAATAATACAATGAAAACAACTAACAGAAATGTACCAAAACAGTTCTGGTGTGACAGTGCACCCTGGAGGACAGTTATGTAATGCATCTATGGAATGGTCTTCACATCTTAAAACTGATTGCAGAAGTATGTGTGATGGATTTGTTTACTTGTAGGCCTTTAGATAACTGCCTAACTTTTCAATTTCAGCAAGTAAGTCTAGGCCTGAATGTAAGGCCTGAATGTCTCTGTCTGTATTTCTCTGCCACGAGCCTCTCTTCCTTCCTCTTTCCTTGTCTCTGCTGTACTCTGCCTGTCACAGCCTCAATCTCCATGTCCTCTCTTGTTCTCCCTTATCGGTAAGGTAGAAGAATATAATAGTTGATATGAAGGTAAGTAACTAAAACAGCTTCCAAACTTCCTATGTTTTAGACCATGTGAGAGAAAGTATCTCGAGTCGTGCAAGTATTTTTGAAAGCCACTGAGAACAGCTTACCACATAAACATCATCTATGCTTCTGGTGATCAGTACTAAAAATTTGATGAATCACATGGTGGGTGCAGTGAGATACATACGTAATGCCATCATTAACTTTTTGGAAAATTTTGTCAGTATGTCTGTGTGAGTGTGCAGCTGTGCCTGATGCACATTACCTGGTCCAGAGACGCCTGCAGCCTGTGTGATTCCAGTAGTGACTTCTGGATAAGGGCACTGCTTGCCTTGGTCTGGTTCAGACTGTCTATCAGCTCCCTATTTTCCAGAATATTACCCTGAGCTGTAGCCAGGGTCTGAAATGGAAATATCACAGACAGATAGACAGATAGACACAACAATCGACAAACGTGAAAAGAGCTGGGGGAATTTATTCACAAGTGTTAGGAGCGTTTTGTATTGGTCATTTGGCTGAAGTCTGTGATCTGATAAAAGTTAAAGGAGCAAAAGATGTCATTTTATAATAGCCTGACATTTATCATTTCCTATTTCAGTTTTTCATTGAGAGCCACAAGTCCCTTGCTTTATCTTGTGGAATCTATTTTCTGAGAGGAACTGATAAAATGTATTCAAATAAATTCAAATAAAATAGATGAGAAAGCAGCAGAGCATGGAAATGTCAAGTCGAATACGCTCCTACAATTCTAAAATAATTATATGTCTAGTACCAATGGAGCACTGACATCCTGCTCTTGGCACTATGGACAGTGTTCACAAAAAATATCAATATCAATAGGTTGAAAGTCTGTGTGTCACAATGTACATCAATCCTGTGTGCATGGTATGCAAAGTGTTTATGCATTTAGCGCTCCAATTTTTTGCCTAAAAGTGCAAGAATCCCCAGCAAAATTTTTGGACAGTAAAAACTGATTGTTTTGGCAAAATCTCATTAATGTTTATATAAAATGACATAACATCTGTCGACAAAGTTCTGCTTAGGTGTTTGAGGGGAATGCAAAATAAAAGAAATGCAGTGCAAGCAAGTACATGATTTTACTCCTGTTAACATCCCATTCCATTCAAATCCAAAGTCTTCCTTAACTTTTAATAGGATATGCACAGGGATACATTTTCATTGGAGACCTGGTTGTCACATTAATAATTGGATATAAATTGACATAACCTAAAATTATAACTGACAGCTACTTAGAGGCATGCAGATTAACTTTTAGAGGTGCATAATGGTCCCATTAGCACATGTTTGATCCATCATAAAGTCATAAAATAGCAAAAAGCAATAGATTGCTTTTAGTACACAGTTCCATAAATTCGACAAATAAATACTTTATCAAACACATTTGAGTGTCTTCACGGGATGGAAACCAGTGACAGGTAACATCCTGGTTGCACTGCAAGCATCTCCTTGTACCTTGCTTGTCCATATTGTCTTATTTTGTTTCCTACAGCCTCCTCAGGCCATCAATGAGCGTAAACAACACTAAGATCTGCAGTGCAGAAATGAGCAAAAGAGATAAGACGGTTATTCTGAATTGATTTTTTCAAGAATGATGATGAATGAGTGTGATGATGGTATATTGGAGGTTATTATCACTGGGGTATTTATTACATACAAATAAATGGGGCAGCATGTTATTCTTAACAATATGCTTTTTACACCAAAATGTAGAATTGTTCTCCATTTGTACCCAAGCTTTAAAATGTACATGTACCTCTAACAGTGATTCCTCCAGCTGAGCCAGTTGTATTTTCTTGTCTTCTTCTTGTTGTAACAATCTTGTTTTCTCAGTCTCCAATTCTGGTTTCTCCTGTTGGATGGTCAGGGCCAGCAGCTAGTGCACAGATACACGATATAAACAAATTGGCAGGTGTGCAGACAGTACAGTATTGTATACTCTACTTTATGTTACTGCAATATTCCACTATACAAGCATTTGTTCCATATGCATTTTGTTGTGAAGAATTTAAATGCATTTGAGTTGAGTTAAATAGCCAGATGAAAGTATATATCTGCAGTATATCTGAAGTTACAGTCATTCTAAGAGTAGGGAAAACACAGCTATTTGAAATATATTCTTTCATTAAAAAAAACAAAACAAAACATCACCTCAGACTTTGGCTATTGCTATTTAACACTCAAAAACTAAACATAGATTCACAAAGATACAATTTACTGCTGATTTACTGCACATTTAATTGGATTGTTCATGTGAGCATGTGATGTCCTGTTGCTGCTCTGGGCAACATAGGTTACCTGTCCTCGCAAACCTGCCCTGGTTGTAGTGAAGTTGACCTCTGTAACCACGGAAACAGCATCAGGGGGGATGAAGGGAGTGGGATTCCGTGTTGCCAGGAAGAGGCGGAAGTCCTCGTTGTAATCTATTACCTTGTCTCCTATCTGAATCACATATCTAGGACCTGTGCATGTGTATGTGTGTCAATGAATAAAGACAGAAAGTAACTGTTAACATGCTGTATCATACAGAGGTGTGTATTTGTTTTTAATAAGCACTTTAATTCCTTTCTTGATCTTTTTATATTCTCAGTCTGCGCACCTCTCTGTCTTTCAGATGTCTGCAATGCAGTCCTGTCATGCTTTTGCCTTGCCTCTTTTTTCATGCCCAACCAACACCACTTTCTTCAAGTGGATAGCTTGCCATTTCTGACGCTTTCACTATTTCCCATCTTTCCAATTCTGCTTCCAATACTGCCACCTCTCCAAGGATGACTCAGAGTCATGAATCATCATTTTCACAGGCATACTCTGGACTAATTTCCTGATATGTGATTGGTAGTTTTAAGTAGCTTTGCGGTAATAATGGTGTAACTAATTGAATTTCTTCTTCAGGTGTCTGAATTTATCCACCAGCTTATTTGTTTGCAATTTAATGAATCTGTAACCCCCCCCCCCTCCCCAATTACAGCCATTAAAAATTCCTCCTCATGAGTTGACTTGGTTCAAGTTATAGTATGCCATTGTCATTTTCTATACCCCGGCAACAACTGCAATGTTATTGATATACAGCAATATTAGTCACAGTGATTTATTGTATTTTGGGGGAAAATATCTTGGAATTCTTGTCTGTGCTAAAAAACTCTCACTCTGTATGTACATGATACATTAAATATAAATGTATAAAATGATCAATCAAGTTTTGGTAATAAACCTTAAAATAGAATTTCACTTTAGTTTAGGAAAAGTAACTGCTTTTCTACATCTTTCCATTTGAATGAGCGTGGTGTTACCTTGTGCTATGAGTTCCCTTCTCAGCAGTGGGTAGAGGACAGGTTCAACTCCATCTACCTCTTGGATGATAAGAGTTTTTCCAAATCTGACTGCCAGCTCCAGAGATGTCATGAAGTTACTATCCTTTTGAGATCAGGCACAAAGACACATAATTGTAAAAATGACTTTTGTTTGTGGAAACATATGTTAATATCACTAATATCGGCAGGAACGATTAGAATCTAAAACTAGTTGCTGATTATATAATTTTGTTTTGTGTGAAAATATGGGAATTACAAAAAAAAAAAATCAAGATTGAACATTGAACCTTGGAAAAAATAAGTCAGTAGCACTGACTGCAGGCAGGGAGAAGCCCCCAAGAGCAGCAGCACAGAAGCTGAGCAATGTGCTACTGAGGATGGAATCACTTACAAAAAACGTTTTCCTACACATAAATGCACCTAAACTACTGTCTGACTCAAAGCTGATCTGCACAGTAATAAAGGTAGTTGTGTGTAGTAAGACACCAGTTGAACAATTAACAAATGGAAAATAAAGTTCACTTTCACTGATATTATCATACATTGTTACTGCTGTGGACATGCTTTTAAGTTGCCTTTGTGGATGGCGTCAACCACAGCAACACATTTCATGGCTTCTGTGCAGGTGCTGCTTCTCTAAACTGGCATTTCTGGCTATTCGTAATAACTCTTTCTTGATGGACACACTAAGGGTCAAGGACAGTTGTGGTCAGATCACACTTCAATCACTATTTCAGACCACATACATATTCTTTTCAATTGTATTTACAGTTGTACATGGTGCCACACTAATTTAACATGGCACATGTATCTAGTCCAGTTCCAGTACCTATCCTGGGCCTGGAAAGAGTAGTGACAAGAGTAGGACAGCAAATGCAGGGGCTTTATAAAACAATAGACACACACAATGTAAAGCAATCAAATTAAAATACTTCTTTAACAGTGCCATAAAGAATCCCAATTATTCAGGTAGTAACTGGTAATTAGTAAGTAATAAGTAAGAAATAATCTTGATTGCTGAAATCAAATAATTAGTTTAAGTCAGCAACAGCACAGAGTGAAGTGAAACAAGGCTTTTACATGTACTCTTTCAAAGAGCAACTAAATGATGAGGGAATACTAACAGAGAAAATGTATAACAAGTGTGCCTTTAAATTTCATTCATCTTCTACCCCTTATCTGTTTCTGGGTCATGGGGGGTGTTGAAGCCAATCCCAATCTCACGCCGGGCGAGGGCAGGGTACACCCTGGACATGTCAAGAAGTCCATCACAGGGCCAACACACAGAGACAAACAGAGAAAACTGAACCTGCAACCTTCCCGCCATGCTGCTTGCCTGTGAAATGACTTTGTAAATTCCAAAAAACAGTTATTGACCTATTCTTTGTGCTCATTAAGGTGTTTGTGTGTTTACCTGCTGGTTGACAACTTCTAGTTTGTGGTGTTTCAGATGTGTACATAGCCACTCAGTTGCTCGGGACGACGGATCGATCAGGAAGGGACAGGCGACACTCTGAATTTAATGCAATGACAAACAACTATGTATCAGGTAACATTGATTGGGGCTAGTTTTATTTTGGAGGTTCAGCTACAGAGGAAAAAGAGTTTTGGATGTGTGTGTGTGTGTGTGGACTTTGTCCTTTGTCACTGCTTTCATGCTTACTGAACACTTTCACTCTGATGCCAGACAAAAGAATCAGTCTTCCCACTTTATTCTTCATCTATTTTATGATCTCTTGCTCATGAATTCTCTGAGTGTAGTTTTTTACAGACAAGTATCACTGAAGGGATTTGTCAAAGTTGTAATTTTCCAAATAATCTTTGAGGACCAATAGAAAAAAGGTTAATTGACAGTTGTCCTCAAAGTAAGCCAAAACATCAGTTTAACACACAGCCAAACTCACTTAATATTGTCTGTGTACCATAACATCACTGCTCCCATTTTTTTTGCCCTTGACATCAGTGTATAAGCTAGTGTAAATACGACACACACATACACACATATATAGTACCAAAAGAGAGCCTACAGTAAACTAGGAGGAGGTGAGGGCTTTAAGGACATATAATGAATCAACTTCTTACCCGCACCTTGAGAGAATTAATCTGAAGGCAGCAATAGCAAAATGACACACAATCACAATACAGACAGATGGAGGATGTTATGAGAACATAATTGTTGATACAATATTCTTGATAATATGAAGACTAATTGTAACAAGTTTACTTTGTCATGACATTGTTATTAAACATTGTTTTTAAAACTTGTGATAAGTTAAAAACTTCCACCTCAACAAAGGGACACAAATTTGATGTTTCATTTGTCAATTGCTTGAATATCATACATCATGTCATCCCAAAAAACAAAAACATAGCAGCAATATGTAGACATGTACAAATAAAATAGATGAATATACATTAACCTAAGGGTAAACTGATGTCTGACCTGTAGTATGATCAGTGCATTCTCCATGGAGAGGTCATCAGAAGGCAGCCCTTGGCTCTTCCAGATCAACTGCTCACTCTCCGAGGACAGGAATGACCGCAGGTCAAACTCTGATCCAAATGCAGATGACACAAGGGCACATGCTTATTTTGTGTGTGTGTGTAAACATAGTACTTGTTAGTTTACTAACTATTAATGAAAAGTTGCTTTGTGATTAAGGTATTAAAGAGAAAACTTTCAATTAGGTTAAGGTTCAGTAGTTGCTTTGGTGTTAACTGTGGACTTGGGAGTTACAGGTGACCATTTGAAAACCTTTTACCCTCATATTTTTTAATCAACACTTATTTTTAGATCTTGCAAGAATTATATAAAAACACTGTGCTGTGCATTTTGGTTATGGTTAGAAGTAGGTAGGCTGTTTAGTATGGGAGTGAACATATATAATATATTTACTCTGCAGTCTAGATTGAACCATCCATTTCTCCAGACACTGTTTTCTTTGGTCTTCGGGAGCTGCAGACAGATACGTGATGAAGGCTGCAGCAAGAATGGCCCTCATAGGAAGCGTATCCAACTCATTCTTTATATCTGACATCTGATTGAAAGAGAGACACAGATAGAAAAGGAAAACCCAAGACAGATGAGGAGGAGGGGTAGACAGACAGGCAGATGATTTGGAGAAGAAATGGATGATAAGCATAAGATAAGAAAGAGAAGGGCAGCGTCAGGATTGTGACAAATCAGTAGGATGGATGTAAAGAGAGGCAGGAATGAGAGATGGGAAAAATTGAGAAAATAGAGGGAAAAGTTAATCCATGTAGGTATAACATGTAACTCCTTATCCCCGTCAAACGGATGTACTGAAACTTAAATTATTGACCTGAATGACAAGAATGTCTACACCAGATAAAAGCGAGCTAAAATGCAGGAGTATGCTTCAAATGATGATATGATGTGACATCATGGCAGTGGTTTCTCTGTAGACCAGTTCCATGCTAGTGGATAACAAACGGACGCCCATTGTGATCCAGCCATGACCCACTGGCCACACTTTCAGGTTTTCAAGACGATATAATCTGGCGTTTAGTGTAATAATGTTATCAAACATCCTGCCACCGCCTTAACTGCAACTCAGAACTTTAAATTTAATCCTGTCCATTTCTGGTCTAGCTATACTGTAGCTGTGTAATCTGTTAATACGGTTTCCTCCCCTGAAACAGAGGCATTGACATATAGAGAACTACAGCTACTGCATATTGTGCAGGAACAGTGTTTATGTGGACGCAAACGTGCATGTGGGAGAATATGGAGATACGTGAGTAGAGAGAAAACTGGCTCTTTGGTACCAGCCTTGAGGAAGGCAATGAGTGCGAGAGTGTGTGTGTGTGTGTGTCAGGAAGAGATTGAGTGTTTTAATTAAGGTGCAGACAGATGCTGTAGAGAGGAGTAAAAACAGCCCAAAGGGACCCAAGACAGCAGGATTCATCCCCCCTTCCACACTCACACTCAAATGCACACTCATGCATATACACATGTACACACACAAACACACCTCCTGTTGCTCTTACATGCTAAATGAGCCCCTTTCTGAGCAAATGTGTCTAACTTCCCATACCAATACGCACATCAGCATACTCATACATCAAACTACCTGTGTGTTCCACCGTGTGTGTTCTCCGTCCAGTTGTGATATGAGCTGTTGGGCAGCAGAAATGATATCTTGGGCTTTCGACACCTCAGCCTCAAGCTTAGCTGCCTCTGCAGTATGACACTGAAACCTGGAAAAGGTAGGATCAGTGAAAATTTGAGCGGTACTGTGATATTGTTTAACTTACCAATAATAGACCGAATAGGAAGTATAACCTAAGATCTTAGAAGAACAGTCCATGTTCAGTTCAGGAGGGACTGCCACCAGTAAAATATCTTTTAGTGCAGCTCACGTAGATAAGAAATAACTGTGTAAACACTGATCGATAGGAAGACAGAAGACAGAACAAATGTCTGAAGAGATTAAAGGTGACTACTGTAGTTGGAGGAAAGGGCACACAGGCCTAGAAGACTCTTGGGTGAAGTTAAAAGGGCCGGAAAATTTTATGACGGGTGGGGGGACACATACTTCTCTTTCAGTTCGCTAACTTTGGCTCCAACAGAGTTGAGCTGGTCCTCTAGCTTATTCTTCCTACTCTCCGTTTTCTTGAGGTTTCTGGACACAGAGACACACAAAAAGCACAAAGTCTCATGTATGTTTAACATGGAATTATAAGTTCCCATAACAAAGCCGGATATATAGCTTATGACTCAGGTGTTTTCTGGTTCTTACTCCAGCAGTCGGCCCTGCTCTCTCTCCAGTGGCTCTATCCTCTCTAGGACACGGGAGTATTGCACGTTGGCTGTGACCCAGGCAGCCAGAGGAGCAGCTGCTGCACTTGCACGCTTAGCATTCTGAACAAAGCGACAACAGCATTTTAAGTCAGAAATTACTCAGTTAAAACCATAGCTCCTATATGATATTTAGAAGAAAAAAAAAATCACCAATCAAACATCTAACTCCTTTTCTTTTGCTATAGTTATCTGACCTTGGGGTCAAAAGAGGCCTTGTTCCTGTTAAGTAGCTCTTCTACACTCTGACGAATCTCAGGGGTGATGTTCCTGGCTTCGAAGGTAGCTATGTCCTCCCTCACACCACGCTTAGCCAAAAAGCTAGCAAAAGAGAAGATTTTTAGATGAAAAAGAGAGAAACACAGAACAAATATTGTGTGTGAGTTTGATGTTATTTTCTGGCAATAAAGCACATTTTTAAGAATTGAACACCAGAGAGATAAAATAAAGAAACAATGTATCCAGAAATAATAAGGTTAATCCTATCTTTGCACATTTATGAGAATTGTTTACATTTATTTAATTCTTACTGTGCTTAAAGTCAGCTGAGTGGCTTCTAGGAAAAGTAAAAAAAATAAATAAATAAAAATAAATCAGCAGACATAAAGCACCCACAAATAGGTACTGACATATTTAGCACTCATAGCAAAACACATGGATTTCTTTCACTAAAATTTGAATACTCTGTCGTCAATGGAACATAAATGTAAACAGATTTTTTTTTCAATTCCAACCTATTTTACAGGTGTTGCTAAATTTATCACATTTTGTTGGTATAAACACAGTTATAAAACTCTCTCCTTTTCCAGATGCTTATCTAGATCTATTGGTCCTTCGCTCTGCTTTCTCCCTTAACACCCACCCTCATCTCCTCACATCTCTTCTTGTTATTCCAAGAAGTATTGGAAGACCCTCATTGGTTCAATTAAATTTCTCTCTAGCCATCCTTCTTTGTCTATCTTTTACCCATTCTTCCCCTTTCCTTCCCATCTCACCTCTTCATGCTGACCCAAGAAGTATCAAATATGCCCATCAGTCTCAGCACACCCTCCAGGATGTCTCTGATGACATCAGGGGGCATGCGAAGAGAGCGGATCTCAGACAGGGCTTCAGGCTTGATGTTTCCCACTGCATGCTTTGCTTCGTCCACCAAAGGCTAGAAGGGCAGAATGGTAAGCAAAGGGAGCATTACAAGGGTATGGAAAAGATAGAGGATAGGTCTATGTGTGTATTTCTTTTGTAACTGCCAGATAATGCCATAGTGACTACACGGTTGGTCAACCCACCTGCACTTCCTTCAGCTCATCATCAATTTTGGCTTTTCTCTCTTCAATCTTGGAGACTTCTTGAGCCATCTTCCCTTTTATCTTTTCCATCTCAGTCTTCTGGTCACTGGCATTCTGGATAACAAAAATGATCAAGCATCGCTTGTTTGAGTGTTTCTTGAATTTAGAGATTTAACCTTCAAATCTGAAAAGAATAATATTTTCTGGAGTATATTGTCTTCAACCCTCTATTCATCAGGAAAATGTAACCCCTGGCCAAAGGACATTAAAACTAAAATATAGCCAAATAACCTGTTAAACTACAAAAAGGTATTTATGTGAATACTTCAAATTCATTTTTTGATGAGAAGGAGAAAGCAGATCGAAACTGTCTCTCTTATTACATCACATCTTCCTCCAAAGCTTATCTCTTCATAAACTATCTCCACCACCCCTCGCCCTTAACCCCTTCTGATATACTGCACATTGTGCTAATTTTGCTCTTCAAATATCAATCTCTCAAGCTCTTCTATGTCTCCCAGCCCTGATGTTCCTATCCAAACAAAGTCTTCATCACTCATCCATCTATTTTATTTCTACCCTTCATCTGTTTTGTCCCAGTCTTCCTTATTTTTTCCCCTCTTTGCTGTCTACTTCTCCACAGGATATTTAAAGTTGTGGCAGCCCAAAGGGATGAGTCTAGTTGTTAATTATCACTCTGCAAACAGACTGCTGACAGTTCCACCTTCCTTTGTTTCTTGTGTCTTCTGGTTCTTCTTTCCGGCCCCACTCCATCACACTCAAAAAGCAGATTCCCCACAAAGAGAATGACAGGAGGATATCTTAACTAATGAATGAGTTCAGCTTCCTTTTCTCCTTTCATAACACTATCCATTCACGGTCTATAGAAGGCCAGCAGGAGGAAATTAAAACTTGGGTACCAGTGTATAAATAAAAAGTGTATTCACAGCAGGTGGGAGACAGCCATGGGTTGCAAAAATATCAGAGGGGAAAGATAAGCTGAGGGAAGAGAAGACAAGAGAAGAGAATGGCTAGCAGGGAAGATTGGCTTGATGAGAGTTGAGGAGGATAGATGTAACTTGGAGGAGGCACGTTACCCTGCAAGACTACTGTCCTGCCAGCCCACTGAGTGTCACAAATACACAAACATAGGTATACACACACCTGCATGGAAGTGGTGATTTCCTGTAGGGCAGAATCTGCCTCCTGTTGTTTAGTCTTCAGCAATGCGCTCTGCTCTGCAGCTCGTCGCTTCAACTCATCCACCAGTGCCTTTGCTTCGTTCAGCTTCGACACACCTGCCTGTGAACACAAGACAATCATAACACTGTAATTTAACTTTAATTTAAATGAGACTTTAATACAGAATATATATAAGCCCAATTTATTATTGAGCCCATATTTGTTTTGTCAAGCTGCAACCCTGTATGCATGTATACTCACCTTATTCTTATGTGTATAGTACTATAAGTTATAATATTATAATACTTCATATTTTGAAGACACAAAGAACTTAATTCAAAGGGTCCGTGTAACATTTCAGTGACTATGTAAGCCTTCTATGCCAATTCAGCAGTAGCACTGCTGATATTTACCTGTAGATGCTGTTGTCTCGTTGTAAGCTGGCTTTGCTTACGGCTGTATAATGCAGTGTAAACATTGAGAAAAGCCATGTACTGGCTGGGTGTTGCACCATGTTCTCTGCATGACTCATGGACCATTAGGAACAAATGACACAAGTCTCCCTGTCCAAATGCTGCTGGGAGATGAAGAAGATTTGTGAGGGCAGTCTGGTTTAAAGTTGTGAAGTAATTTTTACAACACTAATCAAAAAATTGTTTAAAAAGAAGATCGTAAGATCGTAAGGTTTTGCGCATATGCATGTGCTCTTACCTGAATTTTTACCTTTAGTAGCATCCTTTCTTTCATTATCCTCCCCACCTTCTGTGTTTGCTAATAGCAGATCAGGAATCTGACAAGGTAAAGGTTTTCAAACACTGTATGTAGGATTTTGATACGTAGCATTGATGCATTCATAAAAAACTATTTCATCTTGTTTGCTTTTTAACATTAGCACAGGTATCATAAATACTTTTTAAGCCTTTTAGTGATTGGGTCAATGTTGGATCTGGATACTGGTCATGCACACATGTATGGAATTAAAATTGCACATAAAATATTTTGATTGTAAAAATGTGTATTTGCTTGTTGTCCTCTAACCTTCTTCATGCTGCTTTCAGCCCATCCTTCCATCCACTGGACAGAACACTTGCGGTAGAAAGCTGGGTTGCTCTCACAGTTGATGGTAAAGTTAGAGTTAGAGCAGTCCATGATCAAAACAATATGAAGGTTCTGTTGGATTTCTAAGGGGTGTTTGAAACAGAAAGGTTTGGAAACAAATGGAAACTGTGAGAAATTTTATCACAAAATATATAGCTTTAGAAAGAAAATGAGAGGGAAACAGAGAAAGTGAGAGACAATGGAAGTGGAAAATTACAAACTGTTGTGGCCCTGATCCTGTCAATGTGAGGGGATACATCTTTGAGTGAGTTGGATAGTGAGGGTGAGCAGGGAGCTCTTTAGTGGGTTTACTTTGACAATAATAGCGCTATTGATTGGACTCCCTAGCAGCAACCTAACCCTCGGTGGCAGTGCACCATTCTGCAGAGCACTGCACAACATTTGGGCAAAAGAATGGAGACTCATTCAATCATAGAAAACACTGCAGCTGCAATAATAACTGGATAGGAGTGACACAGTACAGTTCTACAGAAAGAAGAGGAGTGAAATGCCACTTAATACAAGGCTGAAACTAGCCTCAAGAATGAATAAGAGATCGGCAATGCTCTTGATAAATATACAGTACTGACTGTAGGAAAAGTAGTTGTAGAGTGGTCCAGTGAATCCATGCTGGGAAGCTGAATCTTTGAGGGAGGATAGGAGGGGCTCCAGTTCTTCTGGGGAGTACAAACCTGGAACCTCACCTAAAGTAGAGCACACAGAAAAGTGTTCAGTGTGTCTTTACGCAATTAAATACTCAAGATAGACCTGTGAACTATGATTGGTGTAGAGCATTAGTTGCGTAATTTGTGTCACTTTCTTTAAATATAGAAACCATATCACATGGCCCATATTCAATTATCAAGTGAACTCTTAACCTTAAAATTAAGTTGTAACCATTGAGGAACCAATTATCAAATTAGTCCTGATGACATTGTTAATTAGAGAAGATACACAAGAACATAAAACACACCAGATGACAGGAGGCTGTTGACCATCTCCAAGAAAGCTGGGTGAATGAATTGATAGTCCTCTAACAGCAGAACCACCTGTTGGCCCTCCAGACCTGCCAGCTGCATCACCTACACAGACAGTACAAATATAACGTTACATACTGGATGCATACACACAGCACTATTAAAATATATTAAAAGCTCTCATCAATCTAGGAAAGGAAAAGAAAGCCATTATTTACCATTTTGAGATCATTGTTGAAATGCTTAAGTGTGTAACCACGGGAGATTTTGGGTGTGAACAATGTGTATCCATGCATGTGTGACACCAGGGAAGTGGCTGTGTGCCGGCCCACTCCACTTCGGCCTGCTAGTAACAAGGAGCCTCCAGGTCGGCTCAGGACCCGATCCACCCTCGACACAAAGTCATACACTTCCCTGAACAGGAGAAGATCAAGCTCCCTGTTATCGCGACTGTACAGCACTACTCCCTACAGGGGAAATGAGAAGGTAAAGACACATGAGAAGGTGCAGCACAGGTGAGTTCCTATCAAAAAATAAATAAATAAATAAATAAATAAAATTGTGTGTGTGTGTATATATATATATATATATATATAAAATACAAAAGAACGATAAGTACAATAGAACTAAATAAACATTTTACTGAAGAACAGTTCATATATTTGCTTATATACTCAGCTAATATATATTCAGAAAAGTGTCTCAATCCCAAAAGCCTGACTACATAGTAGACAACAGTTCTTCACTGTGCACCTTCTGTATCACTTGTTTTAGGTCAGCCGAATCCAGGCGTCCCAGTTGTTTACCATGAGGAGGTAGAGACTGGCCTGGAGCTGTTACAGCCCCTTCAGAGGCTCCCCATGTCACATAGAAACCATCTGCACACAGGAAAAATCATTAACTGTGAGTAATACAGTTGCATATGTGCACATCATATGACAGAGCAGAAGCTTTCTGCAGGAAAGATAGAAAAGACACCATAAATTAGCACTGCAAACAGTGCTACAGCCCAAATGCTACCGACTGCTTGGTTAGAAAAGTTAGAGAATTTGAGGAAGGAAACATTTCACATCACAACAAAGCGATGCAATGTTTAGAACAAGCAAAAAGATGATTAACTTAGATACTGTGATAAATGTGGAGAAAAAATATGTAATCAAATAATTCTTTCATTCAGACATGAGTAACAATTGGAAAATGCTGACATAAATTGCACCCTACCAGTCATGTTGTTTGTAACATCAGACCCCCAGTCTTCATGTATGATGGAGGAGAGAATATTATCAAAGGTGTGAAGGTCTTTGGAGGAAACTAGCCGGTCTCTAAACAGTCTTCTGGCCTCATATGCTACCACCTCCAACACACTGTCTGTCACGTTTGATTGAGCTATAATGAATAGTAAAGAAACATACATATAGTGGGATCAATAATAATATATATACATAATATGCACATGCTAGCATACACAGGATCTGTCACATCTGTGACATAGAAATAAAGACAAAATATAAGGTAAACAGCAAGATGGAGAGGAAGAAGTAGAAAGACGTTAAAAATGATTAGCATAGGAAAGGAAAAGTTTGCCAGCTTACGCGTTTAATTAAAATAAATGACTGGACTCACTATCACAGCAGGAACACATTGCAGAAGGAAAGAAGAGTGGCAGAGGAAGAGATGAAAGGACAGCAAAGACTGAGGATGATAAAAGAGGGGGCGAGAGAGACAAGTGACAAAGGAAGTAAGGAGAGAAAAGGGAGACGAGAGAGAGATGGAAAGAGGGAAAGGTGAGAGTTGGAAAGAGTATCCCAGTGTACTGACTAGAAACTAAACCATCTGGTACTGTCTTCTTGATTTTGGCATCCGAACTGAAAGAGTTATAAATGCTTTATGTTACTCAGTAGCAGCAAGATTACTGTATGTGTGCACTCTCTGGAATTAGTAAAAAAAAAAAAAACCAGTGGGTCATAACATCCAACTTTTCCAATCCAACATTTTGTTCGCAGCAGGGCTTTTGAAAATGTCACAGCCCCTTATGGGCCATGTTTTTAAGGATTCCTACATAACAAAGACATAAAGAAGGCATTCTGACTGTGACCGGTGAACCCAAAAAACCCTGAAGGTTTGTACAGAAAGCTAGAACATCAATTTTATGAACATATATTTTATAAAAAGTGCTAAAAGATATTATCATGTGTAAATTTTTGCATTTGTTTTTGTTTACCTGCAGTAAGGTCATATCGCAGCAGGCTGAGGACCCATTCAGTGAGGATACAGGGCGTAAACAAGTAGTGGCTGTGATCATCCACTGTAAACTTGGCCTTCACCTGAGAGGAGAGAAACACTTGATGATCACATACTGGATCCAAGTCCATTTGGGGTCAGTTTGGTTGTGGTTGATTAAAATCTCACAGGCAATTAAATTATAAAGCATGTTGTGTGCTATTCATAGTTAGAACTGGTAATATGGGGTTCTATTCACTTACAGGTGTGTCCCTGTATGTCTTACACAGAATAAAACAACTTGTGTCTTCACATCTCTATGGATTTGTAATTTTGGGATGCATAGACAGTTTTGTTGAAGCTGTACTATACTTTTTAATGCTTTCATTATCTCAGCAAAGAATGTGTAAATGAATGAATGCTCTGCCCAACCCAATACCTGTTCATAGAGGTGTACAAGAGAACCAGACAGTTGGTGTGTTCTCCCTGTGCTGGCCCAGGCTGCCTGGCCTCCCAGGCTATGTTGGAGAACTGGCTGCAGGTATGCTGAGAAGATAGTCTGCAGCTGCTCCCTGTCTGGATAGCTAAAGGCAGAGGCACAGAAGCAGAAAAACAAACTGTTGTAGAGCAAAAATAAGAAACAGAGATGAAGGTAGATGTTGAAAGAGTAAACTGAGGCAGTTTCATCCATTCATCAATCTTTAACCATTTATCAGTCAGACTTGCAGGGAGTGATCTGAAGCATGTTTTAGAGAAAACATGTCGTTCATATCATACTTACTCTATGGTGCAGATGCGTACTATAGAGGAGAAACGGGACGTGAGTGAATGGCTTCCAACAGCACCCCCTGTTGACATAGAGGCCACCACCTGAATGTTCTCAAGACCCACCCACTCCAGATTTTCATCATAGAATCCCTTATAGGTCAAGACCTGTAGGAGACATATGAGTAAGAGGGGTGAATGGATCAAATGGATTAAAAAATTCAGGGAGAAATTCTGAGTCGCTGCTCAGACAAGAAGCAGGAACAACATTATCCATCCATTCACTAATTATTGGTCTGTCTAAATGTTTTTTTGTTAGTGTATCCACTCTACCTGTTGCAAGAAGGCAGTGATGTTGCTGGTCCCCCATTTGTCTGGTTTGGGTAGGTTGATATCTTTAAGGTAGAGGATCAGGCTCTCACAGTCTTTGGGTCTGTACACTCGGCCAGTATTTGAGCTGAGCAACAAGCAGGTTTGACTAAGCTTCTGTAGCACATGGCGTGATGAGGTCTGTGCACTGCAGTGAACCACAGCGACTTGAGTGGAGCGCAACCGATAAAAGGCATAGCGCAGCAGCATGCTAGATGGAGAACAAGAAAAGGTCAAGAAACACACACTTGCTTATTTTTTCTTTTTTAGGTGTGGATAGATTTCACAGTGTGTTAATCCTTCAGGTAGTTTCCTAACAGCTGCAGCTCAATATGTTTAAGATGATGCCACAGAAATAAAAAAAAAAATAAGAGAGATTTTGTGCCGTATTTCACAAGAGGGGCTGTTGAGATGTTACAGCAAACCCATAGGTAAAGTAAGAATTTTTCTTATCTCTAATCTTATCTTAATGTTATATGTATGCAGTATATATCTGGTAGCTCATTGTCCCTGGGGGTGCAGCAATTTGTTCTTGTTAGGCTAATTTGACACCATCAATTGTATATCTGCACAACGTGCGTGACAATTCTTTCCACAAAAGTGGTCTCAGATCTTTGGAACAGACTGTATATAATATAAATTTGCAACACACTGTATGTGTAGATGCACATACAATCATAGATATATATAATTTTATGTCATCTTGTCCAATATTTTCCAATTTGCAATTGATGTTAAATATAACTTTCATATATTACATATATGTTTGTGTTTTCATGTCATATACATATACTGTCGTTCATATCTGGGAATTCGATATATGTACATATATGTATGGGAGTATTTGCATGTGTATTTAATTGTTTTTTTTTTTTGGTTTGTTTTTTTCATTGATGACTGGCAAACCCAGCGAGCTTTCAGATGAAGCCAGGCAAGATGAGAATAGAAAGAGTGGGAGGCTCAATAGGAGTGTAAAAGGCAAACTGAGTGACCCTTGTTCTTCAAACCTCTGGGGAGGTAAGTAATTACTTTGAAGTCAACAACTCCATGAGCTCACATAAATAAGCCAAAGCACATTCGGCACTCACATACAGATTTGATTCTTATTCTGACTTGTTAGTGCGTTTACATGAATGGTCAAATCTTGAATAAAAGAAGCTTTGATGTCAGTATTGATTGTGTGCTTGTATGCTTTAAGCTTCCATATCTCAGTGCATCTGCTTCATGTTATGCACATTCTCCCATAATGACTAACTATTATACACAGGCACGACCCACTAGTGGGGAATGGCGACATGACAGGTGGGGCACGACAAACGGGAGGAAATTTTCAATTTCATGGCTATGTTACTTTAAATGCTTTTCTTTGTTGACAATAAAGATTTCACTCTTAAAAAAAAAAAAAAAACACCCACTCGCAAATAAAGTAATAATTCATGGCTAAAATGATTAATGAGCATGAAGAGACTGGGAGAAAAATGTAACCTGGGACTAAAGGGCAAAAACAATGATTGACGTTGGGATGTTAATTGCAGCGGGACAACAAGGTAGCAGGTAGCTGTGAGCAACGTGGATCAATTTGTGATGCGGATCACAAAAGAGCCAGCACCATCTCGCACACACGCACATGCGTGCGCGCGCACACACACACACACACACACACACACACACACACTCACACACACGCATGCACGCACGCACGCGCACGCACGCACGCACACACACAACAGACTGTTGCTTCTCTGAAAACGAAAAAACAGATCTCAGCTCAACATTGAGCATGACTTGAGAGTGGCAGTTTCATGCCTGAAACCCCGTTTTGAGAGGATGTGTGGTGCAAAACAGGCACATTGCAGCCACTAATACAGAGAAAGTTCTCTTGTTTTTGTTTTTTGCACAGATTGCAAATGAAACTCTATTTCATTATTTGACTGCTCCACTTTTTGTTTTTGATATCAGTTATGATGCACAACTGCACTATTATTTTCTTTTTGAACTTGGTGTTGATGTTTTATAAAATTAAATGCAATTTGTCAAGATTTTTGTTGGGGCGACAGAGTGAAATGGGGCTTGAAAATCCACACTTGTTCAAAGTGGGGAATGACCAAAATAGTTTGAGAACCACTGTATTATAGTAAAGTTCCTCACAGTTTACTTTACACCAGTTTATGGGTGTGATTAGAAGATGAGGAGTAGGGTCAGATTAAGTTTTTGTGTGTGATTTAGTTTTATACATATGTGTATACCCTATACAGTACATCTCATACTTGCAGTTTTGCAATTTGGAGTCTGCTACTCCAACGCCATATTTGTGCTCTCATTTCTGCATATGTATGTTTACCCTTTTCCGCAGCCCTCTGGTCCAACCACCATGAAAGGCTGCCTGTGCTGTGCAGTTAGCCATGGTGAGAAACAGTGCAGGCCTCTTTGCATGTCCGGAGTCTCTATAACAGGCAGTGTGTGTTTATGAGAGAGCTGTTCCAATGTGAGACTCTCAGGTCGCTGAAATGTATAGGCTGCTAGATGACTGCTTTCAAAGTCATAGTAGGTATCAAGAGGTTTTCGGCCATTGGGTGGGCTTTCCCTGGCCCAGCTCATCAACTGCAGATGCACAAAGAACGTGAGAATTCATCAGGAACAGGGCTGGTGCCAATAAGAATATGAATGAATGAATGATCTTTAATGTCATTATCCACAGTACAATGAAATTCTGTGATTTTAATGTCACTGTTAGTTTTATCAGATTATTTTAATTCTATTGATCAGATTTTTATTCCATTTACTGTCCTATCTTTAGAAAGCCTCAAAATTTTTTATCATTCATTCATTCATTCATTCATTCAATCAAGAGGAGTGACATTTCATAAGTTTCACAAGGCACATACAGCAGGGAAAATAAGTATTGAACACATCACCATTTTTCTCAGTAAACATATTTCTAAAGGTGCTACTGACATGAAATTTTCACCAGATGTCAATAATAACCCATGCAAATTAGGTCATGTGTGATAAAATGGAATGACACATGTAAAAAGTATTGAACACATGAAGAAATGCGGTGTGGGGCTGTTTTTCAGCATACAGCACTGGCATACTTCATGTAATTGAAGGAAGGATAAATGGAAAAATGTATGAAGACATTCTTGATTAAAAATCTGCTGCCATCTACCAGAATGATGATGAAATGAGGGTGGACATTTCAGCAAGACAATGATCCCAAACACACAGCCAAGCCAACCACTCTCACTTGGTTTCAGAGAAAGGAAATAAACCTGCTGGAATGGCCCAGCCAATCATCTGACTTGCATCCAATAGAAGGTCTATGGGGAAAGAACTAAAGATTAGAGTTCACAGAGGACCACGGAACCTTTGAGATTTGAAGACTGTTTGTGTGGAAGAATGGGCAAAAATCACACCCTTTAGAAATATATTTACTAAGAAAAATGGTGATGTGTTCAATACTTACCAGCTGTATCCTTCATTAGCATCCCTCATTTTAATCAGTTCAAGAAAAGTGAATGTTGTATAAGAAACAGTTTTGTCACCCTCTACCCATTAGGAAAAAAAAGACAACTGGGCTCTTACCTCCTTAGCAAATTCCTGTCGTGTTTTGGTATTGAGGTTTCCTCCCAAACCTCTAAGAAGGCCAACAATAAACTGACCTCGCTCTGCCACAGCGTTGAGGTGTGACAGACCATTGAGCACCGTGCCTACCAGACTTGTCTCCACTACAAAGTCATTCTGATGAAATCAAAAAATGAGAAAGGGTTAAACTAAGAAAATTAAAAATATAAATATATATACTGGCATACATTTTTCAAAAACAAGAAAGAATTGGGATTTGAAAACTGGATGTATCCACTGAGCCAGGTAAAAAGTAATCTTTTATTTTTCACCTTTTTATATTAGCAATTAAATCCACAGAAATGGATACAGAGCATTATTAATGAAGGTTATATATTTTGAAAGTCCTATATGTTGTTTGAAATTAAGCACAAAGAAACAGTATGACTGATTTTTAGTCAAAAGGTTACCTGTTTGAGGACCCAATCCAGGGATTGTTGAAAGTAGTCTCCCAACCAGTTTTCTAGGTTACTGCGGCACTCCTCTGGCTGACCCTTCAACCACGACTTTACCAAGGCAGCCACATCAATGTCCTCATCACTGAAAATTGGATAAAAGTGAGGTTAAATAAAAAATTCGCAAGATAGTGAGTTCAGAAAGATTGAATTGGGGATAAATAAACAATCAAACCTTGTCTGCGTAGATTGACTGACCTTAGAAAAATCATGCCCATTCGAGAGATAGTTGCTGGTGAGGCACAGCTGAGGTCATGAGTCTCAAACAAGAAGTTTACATTGGGTCCGAACTGGATGCGCTCCCCACTGGGCATGGTCAATAGACGATTATCATCAAGCACAGAGTTCAGACTCTCAATCCACTCTGGATCAATGTCGCCATCGCACACAATCCATGAGCTCACCTCTAGAAAACACAAAGAACATTTCAATATAGTATACACTGTGGATACATGTGATACAATATCATGTGAATGCATCTAATGCAGAGTATGCTTTAAAACATGCACATCCTTAGCCCCTTGCAAGGTAAGAAATTCACCAGTATTCACTGTGGATTAAATATCATGCCATTTGTTAGATGTCTGCCTGACCAAGGGACATTATTAAAACCTTCTATTTCAGAGGGTTTCTCCTTCTTACCCTGTGGTTCTTTGACAACATTCCTGGCACTGTGTGTGAGAACACCATCAGCCCACTCTCTGGTGTCCATATCTATATGCCCAAGCAGCTGCTGTCTGGGCATGGCCTTGGGATTCATTGTGTACTGTTTCACCTACAGAAATGCAGCATTAACAAGAGACATTTGGGAAAGGTTTTTTTAATAACCTATTAATGTTCAAATACATGAGTTTAATACTATTTCATCTAAATAATATGTTACTTTGAATGTATTTACAGTCTGAATGCATTACTACTGTAAATTCAGTAGCTTGTCCCTTATATTCACCATTTTTCCTGTCTTGGTGAGAGCAGTCCGAAGCATCCTCCAGAGGGTAGATTTGCCTGCTCCACTTGGCCCAACAATGACTACACCCATGCGTTGTCTCAGCTGTTCATTTAACTCCAATGCCTTCTTCAACTACATTAAAATGTAAAGAATAATCTTTGTTAAATTTGCGATTTTTCCACCACTATTTGAAAACTATTCAACAGTTGCCTAGGCATTGATTTAAAAAACTTTTAATGTTAAATGTCAAATATCACAATGAACACACCTGGTTGGGTATAAGCTCCAGTTTTGCCTCCTTGTAGACTTGTTCTAGTGCATTCATGAGCATCTGGTCTTCAACATCAGTGAAACTGATCCCAGAGAAAACATCTTTGACAAGCGCATCAAACCGGGAGCTGTCAGCGAACGTCAGCTTGGACATTGTGTTCAGTCTCAGTGCCTGTACGACCAAATCACTCTCCTGAACTGAATGTAGATGAAAAGGATTGATTTCATGTAAGAAGAAAAAAAAAAAAAATAAAAAAAAAATAAAAATAAAAAAAAAAAAATATATATATATATATATATATTTTTTACAGTTGAAGAAACAAGGTTGTGAAAGTGAACTTGTCCACTTGCTTAGCTCTGCTATAAAAATGATAATTAAAAAAGCCAGTCACGATTTAAAAATTTGTCAATACTTTTCTTCTCCTTTGCAAAGATGTCAGCTTTACCTGCAGGCACAAATGTGGTGTTTTTTCCTCCTCAAAAAAGAACACTGGGCCAGACTACACACAGAGAAGTGTGTGGTTGTGGGTGCGTGTGTGTCTGTGCATGCGCGCGTTGTGCGGATATAGAGTTGATGGTAGAACTTAAAGGTTTGAAAGAGGGAGAGGAATGGGTTCAAGAAGTGGCAATGAGGAAAAAGAAAAGAGGGATGGAGGGGAAAGGGGAGAGTACTGAAAAGCAAAAACATAGAAGAAACATAAATGGACGGCAGCAAGAGAGTGGGACGAGAGCGGCATTGACAGCCAGGTATCAGAGAAAAACTAACAAGAGGTCAGAATGAGGGGGAAGAGTTGGGGGAATAGATACTGGAGAGGTAAACACAGGACTCTAGCAAAGTGCTCTGTAACGAGAGAAAAGAAAAGGACAAAAGTACAGACAAGTGAAATGTGAAAAGGCAAAAGATGTTTTTAAGGGGGTTATTTGGGCTAAATGTCAATTGATGTGTCAATATTAGAAAATTGAGAGGGCGAGGACAATTGGCAGGTAGAAAGAGCAAGTGCTGGTAAATACAATTTTTTGATGTTTAAGTACACTTCTAAATACTGTTGATCAAACTGGAGACATGGATAATTCATTTTGCGGTATGACTCAGCTGCGTGAAGGATAAGAATCTCCAAACCATACGAAATTTCACTCTCACCATATCCTCTAATCTCTTTAGTCATCCCTTCAACTCACCATCTTTCATGGCCAGATTTCTCCTGTGAATGCAGTTTAAACACTTCACAGGGAATGCATTTTAGAGACACCTCAACCAACTGACACAAATTATATGGAATTATGTGGAAAAAAAAAAAATTGGACCAACTGTTAGTCTTTACTTAAATCATTATGTACTACAGAAACATTACAAGCTATGTAAATATACTGTGGCCAAATAATACAATTGACTCTCTCAGAGGGGTCCTGTGATGGACTGGCGACCTGTCCAGGGTATACCACACCCTCGCCCAGAACGATGGCTGTGATTGGCTCCAGCACTCCCTGTGACCGAGAAACGGAAGGGCGGTAGCAGATGGATGGATGGAACTGTCTCAGAGGTTTATTTTGTTTGACCCACTGCTGCATGTAAAACTATCATTTAGCCCTCTCTCTTATTTGTGTCACTTGATGGCTTTCTACTTCATTGCTATATATTTTTTTCAATGAAGCAAGAGCAAATTCTTGTCAATATATCAAATTGACAATGTGATGTTCAGTAGCTTGTCAATACTGACACTAGAGGAACCATAAATAGCATTAAGTAACACTGCAAATGAATAAATACAAAAAATCCTATATATATATATATATATATATATATACACAGATATGTATATATAGATATGTATATATATATGTATGTCATGGCATTGGGTTTTATATGTAATCTCAACGCTATTTCAAGAACAATCTCTAAAAATGAATATACTTCAACCTGCTTACATTCAAGCAAATAAATTACTCCATCAGTGTCACACCATGTGTCTAAACATTTTGGACTTGTGATAGAGATGTTAGCTTATTCTTCTATCTTGGGCTTGAATAAAACTCAGTTTTCATCCCTTAATGACATGAGACTGTCTCAGCCGGTGCACTACCGGCAACTATAAATGTGGCTTAATGTCATGGACAAAGGTACATCCACTTTCTCCTACCACTCTTGTCAAGCTTCACTATTAAAAACTTAAGAAAGCTTTACAGAAATAATGCAACTGAAAATCATAAATAAAAGAAAAACTTATCCAGAAGGGGTCTTACTATTGCCCTTGTCAGGACTCATCCTCTGTTGCTGCAGAAGACTGCCACAGGCCTTCAGCACTGTCTTCAGAGCACGCAAACCCCAGTCATAGTGCTGCTGGGGAGTCAACAGCTCTCTGCGCATAGAAGCACATTTTCACACATAATAAAACTCAAATTTAATGCATAAATTGATGGCAGCAGCAATTAAGATCATTTAAAATAAACTGAACACACATCATTCAGATAGAAACACCAGTTTGGTGATGAACATAGAATTAAAATTCCAGACTATGTTATTATGTTATTAGGCCCTGTACTCTTTTACTTCAACTATTCACTAACCTTAACCCTTACATAAAAAAAAACAAAACACTTTTTCCCACAATTTCTACCTTGCCAGGTTGAAAATTGCGACCAATTTGCGACCCAGTATTTCTCCATTTTTGAAACCCTCAGAGTAGAGGATGACCTCAGCAATGAGCTCATTGTCTGGCCTGCTCATGGCTACAGGCCTGAACAGCTGCTTTAGGTTGTCTGGAAGCTTCTGTCTACCTCCATAGCCTTTTCCTGCTGGGTTAAGTGTGATGAACACACCAGAATTTGGGTCCAATTCCACCTGGAGTTGGAATGGGAGAAAAAGGAAAATTATGTTGGAGGAAAGCTTTTAGACTTATGAGATTCAACAGAAAAATATGATAACAAAAAACGACTTCTAACCTCCTTCCCAAGCAGTTCACATGTGTTCTTGTGATGCTTGAGGGAGTCTTGGATAGCCTGAATCTGCATTGAAACTGCAGATAGCACTGCTTCTTCCAAGCGGTTAAACTCGTCAAAGCATCCCCATGCGCCACACTTCACCAAACCCACAAAGATCCGTCCCATTGATTTCACATCAATACCCTGAAAAACAGGCAAACCAGAAGAAAATAAGACCATAAATGCTCTCACTGACAATTGCCCTGAAT
The DNA here is from genome assembly GCF_900963305.1 of Echeneis naucrates. Taxonomy (NCBI): domain Eukaryota; kingdom Metazoa; phylum Chordata; class Actinopteri; order Carangiformes; family Echeneidae; genus Echeneis; species Echeneis naucrates. Next base: position 17,067,148 of record NC_042523.1, on the reverse strand, counting down.
TACCAATCCTGTTGTGCAGTTGCATGCCTTTGTTATATGGGAATAATTTGAAAATAATCACTGTAGATTTGTCTATTTCCATGTGTGCCTGCCATGACATTTGATGTTTAAGTACACTTAAAAATACTGTTGATAACACTGGAGACATGGATTATTCATTCTGCTGTATGACTTGCTGCGTAAAGGATAGGAATCTCCAAACCAGACAAAATTATACTCTCACCATATCCTCTAATCTCTTATATTGGAATAATTTGAAAATAATCACTGTAGATTTGTGATGTTTGAATATATTTATTCAAATGTGGATACCTGGGCCTGAACATGTGTTTTGCTCTCAGAATGATCAGGGATCAACAATTTGCACAAAATAGTGTGTAAAGTTAAATCTTTAACATACTTAGTATGAACAACATATACCTCATCACAGTTGAACACCAGCACTTGGCGCCCGAACAGCCCCCCCAGGGCTTTGACTGACTCAGTTTTGCCTGTGCCAGCAGGTCCATAGGGGTTTCCCCCAAGCCCCATCTTCATGCCCTGAGTCAGAGTCAGGTAGCACTTATCAGTCAGCGGAGTGTGCACAAGCTTAGCTGCATTCCCCTGGGAAGAAGAAAAAAAGTGAGTGACAACAAGAGAAAGGGTATGACTGAAACACATCGAGAAGACCAGTCAGAGCTAAAGATATGAGAAGCAAAGAAAGGGTAAAGGAACACCAGCCATCAAAGAATAAAGGAAAACATAGTGATGATGGTTTGAATGAGGAATGAAAAACAAAAGAGGGACAAGATGAAAAAAAATAAAAATAAAAAATAATAATAAAATAAAATGAGTGTGACCAGTGTAGTGTGTGTTTTTAAAAGGTACTACAGAGTAGTAATGACAGAAAGGCATCTTCTATTCTCCTGATTTCTGTGTAAACAGTGCCCCCCAAAGGATATAAGTACACAATAATATAAATCCCAGTAAACCTGAAGTTTGAATGAAAGGTTTCCACTTAATTATTAAAATTAAAATAATCAAATAACTAAATAATTATTTTTTCATGTTCTGAACAGAACCAGCAATTTAAGCCATTAAAATCTATAATTAATAATCAAGTGGTAACTTAATTGTTTTGCAAAAAAAAATATCCAATCTCGACAACAGTCGGGTAGGTGAGCCCGAGGAGAGTGTCTGTCTCATCAATTGCAAATACAAGTATAAGAGTATGTAGAGCAACAACATGTCAGCACACCTGGTATTCATACGTATAGTTGAATTGTGCATCAACCATATGTATGTGGCAGCATTTGTCTGGTCCCATGTAGAAGCGAAGCTGCTTTCTCCAGGCCCAGGCATCAGAACTCGTAACTTCTGCCTGTTTTAGCTCCTTCACCACACTGATATTGTGGATGATATCCAGAATGAGGGCCTTCAGCTTCAGCTGAAGGACACTGGACTCTGAACAGGAACACATGCATGCATATCAGGATTTCAGAATTGGTAAAATGCTCAAAACTATGAAACTTGATCATCAGAGAGGATGGCAAAAACTTTTTAACAAGCCTCAAATGGTTTACAAATTTCTCAAATTCAAGTCAAGATCTCTGTAATATAAATTTCTATTTGTCTCTGTTCTTGTTCCACTACAGTCAGTAAGTACCTTTTTTTATAGAAATCTTTAAAATCCAGCTTAGTAATTACTATTCCTTGTAGTGCTCTTGTCTGGATATTAACTCAAGGTCTCTAGATATTTAGATAAATAATCCTGCCAGGCAATCTTTTTTCTGCTTTGCTGAGAATAAATTGTGTACAGCAGATAGAATAACAATAGCATTTATGTTACCATAAAACAGCAAGTCATCTGTAAAGAAAGCTGTTCACGATTAAAATGGAAAATTGTATTGATCGGTGAGAAGAATAAATAGGACCACTCACTGTGTAAACAAACCCAGCATCACCACAGAAATTTTTAGAACAACTTAGAGAGGGATACTTTCAGACATGAATACAGCCACACTGATATCCCAGAATAACATTATTATCAACTAATACTGCTCAAAATGACGAAAGAAACACACATAACACACACACTGTTATGTAACCAAATAGTTTGGAATTCAAAATTAGATCACATCCATTGTAGACACATATACAAGAATATATGTCACAGCTAAGCAAAAAAATTACAAAGAAAATAAAAATAATGAACATAGCAAGAATACTACTTTCATTTCACTGTTTGATTAATGAATGCTCTGTGTGAACTACTTTTCTTGTTCGCAATCGTCTTGATGTGTTTATTCACACTAGAAATATTAATATGCAAAAATTAATAGCTGCATCAACATAATGTTCAATCACTGCCAAATTTCAGCAACAAACCCCCAAATCAACCAGGGCTATAATGAAGGGGGGGTTGATAGTGTTGTGTGGATTATCTTTCTACATGCATCTCTGGAGCTGGATTTAATATTGTAAATTATTACAGGTTGAAATGCCATCTGCTACGAAGTGTTGAGGCTTTAGGTCCCTTGTCTCTAGGAATGCATCACTGATGTCAGACTTGCCCATGAGGCATACAAAATACCTTGCCAATTGTACACCATCCGATCCTATCTGTCTGCCAAAATGAAAGATAGCTCCTACTCCCCTCCTTGGTTTTATGGGCCATTTATGTAGAGTGGGTAATTAGATTATCCTCCTTGCCATTACTTTAGTGGCTTTAATCAGTACTACCACTCTACAGCCTCTTTAGCCTACCTGGTTGTTTAAAGGGAGCTTTGATGAGATATCATCATGGGAATGAATTCCATTTGGAGTATTGATATGCATGCCAGCCACACACCATATTATGTGCAAATAAATATTAATTCCTATCACAGTGCTGTGCTGAATTATTTGGTATAGTAGTCAAACAATCTGACTGACATGCTAAACCAATGAGTGTGTGTGAAATCTGCAAGGTTACTAGTTATAGGAGAGTGTTTCACGTCATGCATGAATAAAAAGATACTGATTTAAATTTAAAAGTGCTTCTTCCCAATTCAAGCTCTTTGAAAAAAAACTCATGCTATGGTTTATGCAGCTATATATTCAGCCCAAGGTCCTTAAATTGCCCTATCAACCACTGTGTCTGCAGCTTTGAAGGGTACTACAGGCTCTCAAATGGAATAATGCGGTCAAGAATCAAATCTAATTCCATGCACGCAGGACATATTGGACCATCTGCTGCAGAAATACATGGGACAAAGAGACCAGGACAAAATAATGCATTTATTGTGTAGCAAATACTGTATATTTGTTGATATTTGTTGATATACAGTAACAAACATACAAGCCTACCTGTGCTCCTCTGATCGTCAGAGCTAGTGTCCACTGTCGTGTAGTGTTCTAATTTAGCATTGAGCTCCAGCTCCAGCTGCTGCAGATTCTGCTCTTTAAGGGCTCTTTCCACGTCTTCAGTAAACTGGATTTGCTCAGCCAGACACAGGATCTACACCAAAAGTAAGAAACATAAGACTACCTCCAAATCCTTTGGGAATATACAGAGAAAACAGTTATCATATATCATATTGTTATATACAAATGCTTGATATAAACGACTGTGTATACTTGTGATGGGTAGCGTGAAGGGTCCACCTCTCCTTTCTTCCCTGCTGACACACATTCATACAGCAGATGATTTAGAGTCTCCTTCATTTCCACAGATAAGTCACTTAACCATGTCTAGAGACAAGAAAAACAGCCACACATAAGTGTACAAATCAAAACAATGCATTAAGCTTGTGTAAAACTAATACACTGTGCTCTGCTTTAAACGCAAAGTGAGTGCCCAACAAGACACACATCCATCCAAAACCTTCACACAAAGCACTGAACTACAGCTTTACCTCCACAAGGCTGGAGATGCGTACAGGTTTTCTGAGTGGCACAATTTCACCCTCCAATGAACACATGGCAACAATGTTCTGGCACTGCTCATCAAACGCAACACTGTGAATGCCTGCACACATAGCACATACACAGATTAATTTCCCTGTTAGAGAGAATACGTCTCACGCAAGAGAAAGAAGGGGACAGAACAGACGAGGAAACAAAATAGATTTGCATATCATGAAAAAGAGCATGAAACAATACAAAAGAAGTGTGAAAAAATGTGTTCTAACCTGCAAAGAGTTTCTTCAGGTGTGACTGGATAACTGTTGGGTTGGTTGCTTGTCCAAGAATTTCTAACAAATCATCATCCCCTATGAAATAGAAACGTGGGAAGGCAGAACGCTTCTCCTGCAAAAAAAAAAAAAAAAAAAGATGTTGTGATGCTGGCAACATATGCTATGTATGCTAAATGCCATTCCACACAAATATCCTTGTGTGTACCTCCAAGAACTCATTGAGTGACTTTTGGCAGCGCTGCAGCTGATCCAGTATGGTGACCAGGGAATTTCTGATACCAGCCCTTGAACTCAGAGAAACGATTCTGTTGTCTCGCTTAATGTCAGACATTATACACCTGTTATACATATTTGAAAGTGTTGTTAACAACAAAATTCAGAGGAAACACAATTTTGCTTTAATCTTTACTTTACTTCAATTCAGAGATAACAAACCTGGAACATAAACATAAGCTGAGGGGAGGCATAAAATATTTTTAACTACATAAAAAAAATTGAAAAATAAGAATTAAAAAAAACCCCAAAATTTTTTTATTGTTTTAGTAATAAATATTATTTAACATGATATGTAAGAAGATGTGATGTAATTTAGGATATAGGCATAGAATCTTGCTGTGGCAACGTTGAACTTAGGTCTGAGAGTGCACACAGTGACATTTGACATTTCAGATTGGGAATTTCTTTGGCAGGGCAATGCCCTTTCTCTCATTGGTCAGTTCAGGAAAGTCATAGTTCTAAAACTTGCTGACAAAAAATTTACAATATGAACAAAGGTCCACTGATAGAGACAGATAGAAGATCTAGAAAGTACCTGAAGTCTTCATCAACTCGTTTGAAACGGGCCTCCTCCCGGGGCAATGCCCCTCGTCCAAAAATAGGCTCCAGATAAACCCAACGCCTCTGGATGGCATTAAGACTCAGCAGGTACTCATCTAAGTCTGAGAGACGAACCTCCCATAGACTGACCTGGAATCACAAGAAAAAAGGTGATACCCATGGCTATTGCTGGTTTGTTTTTGGGAAAAATGACTTTTCCCAAAAACAGAAATAAAGCACTTAAAGACTCTAAAAATGTATTCATAGATTCAAGACCCCTAATCTGACCTTGTCTTGAAAGCTGCGATAGTAGGGAGAGTCTTTCAGTGACTGCAGCAGACAGCGGTTATCTCCCACCTGGATGGACAGACAGCAGCAGTAGTAGTAGTAGTAGTGATAAGGTCAGTGTTTACTAATCCTTGTGATTTCATTTAATGTCAACAGACATGTCTGCATTTTCCTGAAGATATTTTCGTGCTTCAACCAAGTGGTCAATAAAAGTTGGCTCCTTTTGCTGACTTGCCTGACACAACAAATAATAATAGCGATGACTCATAGGGGAAGTGCCAACCATGTAGATGGAGAAGAGAACAACTGAGAGAACCTTTCCAAATAATTAGATATTTAAAAAAATTAGGCACAGGCTTCACTTATGTACATTATCTTTGGTTTTGATTCAAATGTTTATTTCCTGGATATATAGACAGTAAACAGCAAACATATAAAAACATCTTATAGTTTGTTTTTCATCTGGGCTGTTAGGTGAAAACAAGTTGTTGCTTTTTTAATGGGTTCAACAACTGCAGGCTTAAATTGAACAGGTACCACTAGATAATGACTTATTAACAGTACAAATTCATACTAAGTAAAGTAGAATTAGAAATGTCCACAACACTGATTGTGTTGTCTCACTGTTTGCTTAGCCGTTTTTGTCTTCAGTTGACCCACTCTTTGAGGCTGAGACATCCTTTCACCTTTTTCATCTTTGAGGTGTAAAAAGATCAAGTATCACTGAAGCAGTCTCTTGCTACATTGTTCAAGTATACACTGTATGCCAATTACATCTTGGTGGCTGTCTTGATTCACTCTTTTAGCTTGAAGACAAGTTCATTTGAAAAAAAAAAAAGAAAAAAAAAACTTACAAAGAGGAGGAGTAAAGGGGTGTAAGTTGAAAAAAAAAGATGAGATGAATTATCACAGACTTATTAAAGAGTTGTGTGCAGACTGTTACCACGTGACCCTGTCCTGTACTGTAACTAGTTCTAGTTTACTGTGAGTATATTTTGTCTACCTGGTTGACTATATCTTTCCAGTCTTTGATGAGGGTGAGAGTGCGGCCAATGTTATCTGTGTACTCAGTGAGGTTGAAGGTTGCTGCAGCTCCCCACAAATCCAACTCTCTCAGTGCTTCTCTGATTGTGACCTCTGCCTGGGCACGACTGTTCAGGTCCTGAAAGGAAACAGACATACACAAACAAATTTGTGGTCAATCACTAATTTATATTAATTTTAAAACTAGTACAAGGAATTTTTTCAGATACACCTGTATTACTAATTTGATGCGGTTGGCAAGAATGTTTCCTTCTGCATCACCTGTGTGCCCTGATTATCCAATTCAAATGAAAAACTGTAAATGTTGTACGTCGTTTTCAAGGAATATAATTTAAAGCATGGAAATTCCTAAGAGAAGAATAAACACATTTGCACAGTGCTGATATGAGTCATCAGTGTACAATAGTCTGAACCACTGCATTTTTTTTATGTATGATGGAAAATGTAATTTCAGTTAATAGTTACTAAAAGAATGTGTTTAAGAAACAGTTTGAAACAAAGCTGAGATTCAATTAAATATGAAAAAGGTTGGCTGCAGACAAAAACCTAAATCACAATCAGGAAGCCTCTCTCTCAAATTGATCAATAGGCTCATTTCAGTGTCTTGAAATTCTTTCAAAGATTTGTTTACATTAATCTCTTTAATGATACAATGTGGGAAAGTAAATATATGCTGTATAAATATTTGCATTGCATAAACAGTGGTTACATGACATCTTCAGTGTCAATATGTTGTACTTTTATAGTTACTTATTTGCTCCTACCTCCTGGTGTTTATCAATTCATCACTTATAACAAGAATGAAGTCTAGTCTCAAATAATAAAAGAGTTCACATTGAATAGAACAGTTTATATATTATTGTCCATTACCATCAATTCCTAGTAAAATTTATGCCAACAACAGGTTTGCATCCTACAAATCTTTGTGCTTCCACTCAGTATGTACTTGCAGGAGTTTTTGTTCACAAACCTTGAGCTCCAAGGCTTTTTCTATGACAGTATTTGCCACAGAAAGGATATCGTTAAAGGTAAGTCTCTCTAACGTTGTCCCTTTTGGCAGGCCCAGCAAACGGAACATGTCCAACCAATGGTCCTGGGAGAGGTGCTCTCCACGTACGTACTTCAGCACAGGAATCAAGTTCTACACATGTGAAAAAAATGTTAGATTTCAACTGAAATCCCCTTTCAGTGAAGAAGTAGTTCTCACTCAGATTTATGAAAATGGAAAATTCCCACTTCAGACTCTGACATACCACCATTTTACAACACTGACACAGCCTTTTCATTTTGTATGGTTTTAAAATTGTAATTTTTCCATATTTGGTACCGTGAAGTTTGGAATGCATGTTAATTTTAGTTGTTTGGTGATTTATGACTTTTCTTTTATTGATCCAAAAATACTCCACATGCACTAATGATAATGTCATAACTTGTGCGTTTGGGCTGACATGATGGCTACAACTGACTTGCTGAGTTTCACGTGTTAATTCTGGCTTATAATAAAATTTTGCTTCAGATTCAAGGCAATTGACCAAAATCTAAAACTGTGCTACTGTCTACCTTGTATTTGTCCACTTCTGTTTGTAGTTTAACAGACATGGCAGTAGGCTTCTCCAGCTTCCTCAATTTGTCCTGCCACGTAAACAGAAACTCCTCGAACACATATGTCTTACTCCTATGAAATAAAGGACACACATACATTAATAAACAACTAGACAAATAATAATAAAAATAGCTACTCCAAGTAGAAAATTATCAACAACAGGCTGAAGTTTGGCTTTCTACCTGAATGTGATCCAGTCCTCCTGGGCTTTCTCCATGAATCCCTGCTGCCACTCCTCATACAGAGTCCACATCTGACTGTTGGCCTCTATGTCTCTTTTCATCTCTTCTGCCAGAGAGAAATCTGGGGCCTCCAGGTTAAAATAGGTACAGTCCTCACTGAGAGAGAAGGAGAGGAGGGGAATAGGAGAAAGACATTAACAAATGAAATAAAGTGGCTGTTCTCCTATTAAGTAGCAAACTCTTCATTGTATTAGAATAGTTAGCCACTCTTGTAGCTATAACCTTATCACATCAAATTACTAAAAAGCCTATTAACTGAAAAACGAATTATCACCACTTTTTGCATTTTGCAAAAAGACAAAGGGAAGACCATTCATCATACTTGCTCAAGACATAAAAAAAACAATGAATTCACTTTTTTAAAAAAGTACTTACAGTAGTTTACTGCGCACAAGCTCAAGCTCCTCAAACTCTTGCTGCTTGTCTTTAATGGTCTGCAGGCATGCAAGAAGGGCAGCATGATCACCATTCTCTAGTGCCTCATCTTTAGGCTTCAGTTGGTCCCACCGGGCTTTAAAACGTTGCAGATCTGCCCGGTAGGCTTCAATATGACCTGCGGCATTACTTCGCATAACCTTCACCTGAGGGAGAAAGCAAGTAAAACAAGAGTAAAGCCAGAAACAAAAAGGAAGGTGGATTGCTGTAAATGGATAAAGGCAAAGAAATATTGGAACTGAAAGGGAGAGCTGAAAGACTTAAGATAGATAAATATTCGCAATAAGCTTCTGTTTCATAAACTTTGTGATAGAGTTTTTTTTCTGACATATTGGGATTTTTTGTCACCTGTTCTTTGATCATTAGCTGGTGACTCTCCATTACAAGTTCCAGCTTATCCCACTTGGCTCTAAAAGAGGACAGTGAGTCCAGGCCAGATCCAGCCACTGCTCGCAGCAAGCGGTTCTTTTCCTCAGCACACTGGAAGTGAGATAAAATCTACACACAGAGTACAGTCAGTCAGCCAGTCACTTAAGTACTTAGGTTTTCATTGCAGTTTGTAAAGGAAACTCATTTATTGCTATACATCAATCATATCAGAGACATAGAAAGACATAATGCGTCAATTGACTTTCAATTATTCATCTAGTTGTGCTGTGTTATTGACAGCAGTAGCTATTAGAACACATATTCTGATATGAAAATACATCCTCGGTAAAAAGTCAAATATGAGAAGTGTAGCAAGATTACACTGTTTGGTGGAAAGTTACCACTGTTTTTTTAAATCACTTGGCAGACCTCACATAAAGAATTAATGTCATGCATTAATACTATTCAAAAAAGTTCCCAACAAGAATTTGGCAGCATGTTTGTCTTACTTCAGGTTTGTGGGCTATTATCTGGCTATATTTGCCACTGGCCATGCCAATCTCCTCCATATTCTCTGGTCGAGTTGATAAGGCCTCCATTGATTTCGACACAAAGCTGTCTATGGCCTGTGTGTGGCCTAAGAAAAGTGAAAAGATGACATGCACATGTGAAAAGAAAGAGAAAAGAAAAGTGAAAATAAAAGTAAAGGGGATGTCATGAGATACAAACAATGGAAAACAAAAGTAAAATAGTTAAGAGTGAAGACATTGAAAATGGGGGAAAGAGTTGGCTCATGCTTGGTGTGAAACAGTCAAGTGATTTATTCAAATACTTTTTATTGCTAAGAGGGGTGAAATTGTAAGTTCAGTCACAGTGTGTCAATCACTGTCAAATAAAATCTTAAGACAAAAAAACAAAGCAAAAACAGAATAAAACACATCTGAGGTATATGCCTGTACCTTGTATGGACTTTTTGAGGGACAAGAGCAGCATGTCAAATAGCCTCTGGATCAGGTCATCGATGACAGCTTTCACTGGCTCACAGTTGATTGTGATACAGTCTACCTTCTCCTGACTAGCATGGGAGGAGAGAGAGGATCCGTTTGGTGACTCAAATCGTGGGGCATTTGTGGTATCACATTAACATAAGGGCTTTTTAACTGATGACCTTCAACATTAGGAACTGAGTTAGACGGGGGAATTTAATCCTTCCAGAAAAAATGACATGTTAGAGTCTAATAGCTAAAAAACAACAGCTCTGATATTTCCAGTAAACCTGATACATAGTGAAAAATCAAACACTAGCTTTGTGTCTTCCCTAAAAAATATTGTAAAAGAATTTTCAAACCCAAGACTATAAGGAGTTAGCTTCATGGAATAAAAAAACACACAAACAAACCAAAAAAAAAAAATGGGAAGATGAAAAAGGTAGCAATGAATAATTTTTTTGTGGAGCTAATATTATTACTATTCAAACCCTACAATTTGGCTGCATCACCTGTTCAGATCCAGCTTGTATTGCAAACAAAAACAGGCTTCATTAAAGGTCCCATGTTGTAAAAAGTGAGATTTCTATGTATTTTTGTTAAAACACTACCATATTGCCATGAAAGTATCAAAACACTATCCAAAGAAAGCCCATATTCAGCAGCTGAGTTATCAAGTCATTCTGACTTTCATAATTCTGTATTCTGATCATTAAAGTCATTGCCCTCAGCCACCTGACCTGCGCAAACCTTGTTTTACCTTTATTAACCAGGCAATGCAATCATCACTGATTGCACAAGTCTGTTTGGCTCATTTCCAAGCTATAGTAGCTTGGTTGGCCTGGCAGTGTAACTCAGAAAACAGAAGAGAGAATCAGCGGCTAACACAAAATGATGTTGTTTAGATCTCCAGATACAAAAGCACTCTGGACAGGATATTGAAGCTAAAATGTGTGGACTTTAATCATTAGTCATTCACTCTTAAATGCTTTTAGATATTAAGCAGTGGGCAGTGTCCTAGTTAAATATTAATTCCCTGGCATATTACTTTTGCTGGTGTTTTGAAATTATTGTGTATTTTATACATACAATAAGGAAAGAAATGTCAATTTTAACGTTGTTTTTGAAAAAGCAGGCGGGTTTGTTTGCATTTTTACTGACAAAGTACATCTACAGTTACTTGCATTTACCTGGGGAGACGTTCTGACTCTTTTCCCCGGGCCTTCAGGGCTTTGAAGTTTCTCTCCCAGTCCTGTACAGAGTTCAAATGCTTCTCCACTAACTTCTCCAAATCCACCTGTCCGAGAACCACCCACTCCTGCAACATTTCCCCCCACACACGCATATACAGAAAAACACTGAGGAAGTCTGGTGTACACTAGGACTTTCCCCTATGATTTAGACATGCGCAGCTACAGACAACAGGCCATACATCATACGTCACAAATAATTTTTTTTTCACTGTTCTGACAAGGCTGTACGGAAACAACAGAGCCTCCATTATGAATACAGGGTAGTATACTTTCAAAGAAACTTCACAGCCCATTGCAATGTTTCAATGAACAATGGGCATAGTTATGTGTAGGTAACATGTACCAGTGTTGTAGTAGAGCATCTCAGTTGAGCCATAAAGATTATAAAACACATACTTACCCATTAGGGCATAATTAATTTGTATTCTGTCACTGTTAGAACTTATCTCATCCTGACTTCTGAGTTCAGGTTCAGATCAACACTTAGGTCACGGATCAGCAAGTTTGCTACATAATGCAGCAGTTTAGAGCTGGTTTATTTACCCTGAACTTGTGCTGCGTTGCCTGCAAGCGGCTAAAGAGGTCCTCTGCCTTGTTGAAGATGGTGAGGAACCCAGAAGCATTCCTATCGATCATGACACTGAAGATAATCTCTTCTCCCTGTGCACTGACTCCTTTGAACTGGTTTGGGATTGAGATGAACCGCTTCATCTCCCTGAAATAGCGTGCTCGGACCTCCTCATAAGGAGGACGGAACTGCAAACGGCCTTGCCTATCCAGAAGAAGGAAAGGAGAAATTGAGAAAGCTTCATTTATTCTTCAAAATTAGAAATGATGGCATAGTGTGCGGTTGTCAGAAGTGAATTTTTACAGTTCAACATGAGTGGAGAAATCTGTGTATTCAGTAGATGAGAGGAAGAGTTGTTTAAAGAAGAGAGAGAGATGAAATAAGAGAGCAAACAAAAAAAAAATCTGAAGAAAGCATTTGTACTGACTTGAAAGTAAGGTCTATGTGTATTTCTGACAGATTTTTGTTCAGCGCTTCCAGTCCCATTTGGTATTGGTGTTCAAGGGCTTTGTACAACTGATGGTTCCAGTGCTGGCGCCATGCCTGCATGTCACCAGACCTGAAGCCCTATAATCACAAACATAAATGCATTAGCTGTCTAATAAACAGAATCGAGATTTGTTGTAAAGGTTGTGTTTGTCCTGTGAAGTGAAAAAGGGTGGTTACAGGCCAAAAAATATTTTAGTCATCTCCTTATTTACATAATGTTTATTTACATAATGCAATAACCACAGAGCTTCTTCTTCACCTTTCTTTTTTGCTCCAGATGTTTATACTGAGGTTGTGAGAACAGAAAGAATGAATCTTATAAAAAAAAAAAAAAAAAAAAAAGTACTCGAAGGCCACACACTTATACTTCTGACTGTAATCTATACCTGAGCCTCTAGAGTGGCAAAGCCAGTGCGGAGGTCCTGAAGGCTGTCTTTCCACCTTTGCTGATGTCTTAGTAGATCCACATTCATCAATATCACTACCTGAAAGATGAAGCAAGAATGTGCACAGACAGAGTAGCAAGACTTTAGCAACTTATCTCTTATTATAATTCCAAAGACTTGCACTCGCACATACTGATTATTTTTAACTATGTCTGTATTCTTCCACATCATGACATAATTGAAATAAAAAAAATTGTAATTGCAAGCTACAACCTTGTCAATGAAGTCAGTGTGCCATTTGCGTAACTTCCTGTTCTCAGTGGAGAGTCTCTCAGCAGCAGACTGCAGTTTGGCGATGTAAGCTTCTAACTCTATGGGGTTGTCCCAGGTAATCTGCAATTTACCACCTGTTTCCTTTGACTGAGATCGAGGATTCTGACAGCATAAAAAATAAAAGTTATCTAGCATTCACGGGAGGAACTCAACAGTTGACAGAATTTAAAAGTCAATTGTGTGTTAAGTAAATTCCAAGGATGTTATGTGTTTTATGATAAATAACAAAGGGAAGTCGAGGTAGTAAGTTGTAGGCCTTACAGCAATTAATAAAAAAAAACAAACAAACTGTAAACAAAAAGGCAGAGGTTATTTCCATTTTTGAGTCATACCTTGATAACCTGTTCAAATGCCAGGGCGTGACTAAGCATCATAGGTCTCTGAGAGGGAATCATCTGCTGGTCAATGGTGTTGTAGAAATGGGCCACCTACGGCGCAATATCCTTTGTTATTGTATTAGCTTGAGGAAATACCACAACATTAACAAATACATCAATGAGGAAAGAAAATGCATTTCAGTTACCCTGTTTTGAGCTTTTTGAACTATTACCTGTTTCAGGACAATGGCCTGTCTATAGAATTTGTCAGCAGTATTAGCAGCCTGCTGTATTTTGGCTGGGATGGGAAAGCCCAGGGCAGAGAGCTGTCTGACTTCCCTGACCAGACTGACCAGTCTATCTGAGTACTGAATCTTCAGTCTGCCATCCATATGGTCCAGGTCCACCACACGGTTACTTGCTTGAAGACTATATAAACAGAGACAGTGTCATAAATAAAAGATAGTAGTTAACGTCCCACCACTGCAACTAAAGGTGATGAGTAATTTGGAAAAGTGGGATGGGCTGATATATACCCTATCTGAAAAAAATCTTCTTTTTTTTTTTTTTCAATAAAACATATATGCTGCTGTGTTCAATCAATAAATACGATCTATACTGATTAAAAATATTTCAGTTCTAATGAACATGAAATTCAAGGTTGCTCCAAACTTTGCTTGTATGATTTTTGTAAAGTGTCCACTGTTTCCAACCTGATTCCTGATTTCGGGTCAGCCAGTCCAGACAGTATATCTCTTGACCAGTCCTCAAACTGTTCCTGTTCATATGCCCTGAGAATTTCCAGCAGGTCATCACAGAAGTGCAGAAATCCTTTGAACCCAGACAGGCCTGATAGCAAAGCCTCTGAAATGCGGACAGAATCCTCCACCTTTGTGTAACAGTGCATGGAGAAAGATATAAAAAGAATTATTTACAATAAACTCTTTCAAGAATCTCATTTAAGAGGCAGAAACCTAAAGGTGGTGTGGGGAGGGGGGTATACAGAAACATGTGCACCCATATTACCTTGTGTATGAGTTGCCGCACCCAGACAATTTTGTTGACCACCTCTGGTAGATTCCTGCCAATAAGTGGCCCAGACTTGTCTCCAGGGACTCCATGGCAACGATTCTCAAAGTCAGTTTTTAGGCCTAAAACAATCAATGAAATAATGAGGGGTATGAAGTGAAGAATATCGTGCCAGCCTTAACTTCACTTGACCAAGCAGTTTCCAAACTTTCTCTGGCATGTTTCCCTTAAGAAGCCAAAAACTGTTCACATCACCATCCCAAAACAGATTTTATCGATCATACCCAGTAATATGGTAAGCCACTAAATAAAAAGGATCCATATTCAGCTTTTGTGAAATGGATGTCAGCATGAGAGCTTCAGCAAAATATTGTTTGTTCATTTCCCCTACATCATCCATTACTCATTCAAATAAGTTTCACTTCACATTGTACTGTGCAGTCAACCATACTTTCCCACCAGCATTACACCCCCCTCATTTAACCTTGACTCGTGGCATGATCCCTGTACACCCCCAGTTTCAGAACCACTGGCTTATGTGAATCTTTTAATGGAAGAAAAACTAGATCACAAATAGTTACAAATACATAATAAATTCCATTTACTGTTCAGTTTTCCTTATTACATCAAAGCAATTCCAAAACAACCTAGAGAATGACTACCCTGAGGTAAAACCTGCATTTACCCATTTGGCAGATGGTTTTATCCAAAATATCTTGAAGGGGGGGAGGGGAAGTATCAGTCCATAATCTACAGACACCCAACACACTCCCAACAAAATTAAGACCACTGTGTCCCAAGATGAATAAAAATATTTGTGTCATGTCTGAAAGCTCAGATCTGACTCTGTGAAGAAATCTAACTCAAACTCATGGAATATGGATTTTAGTACCTTAGTCTTCGTACCTGAGTCGCCTGTACAAACGCTCCCTGTGAATCAGCATTGACCATGTGGATAAAATTGACTAAATAAGCTGGCCAAAATAACTAACTTCCTGTTATTTTCAAACTATTGGCATAGACAAACCTTTTTCGCTCTTTGATTGTAACAATTAATGCCATTGCATGTAAGTAAGTGGAGAATTCTTCAGTGAGTTGACTTTGATCTCATGTATAATAATAGTGAACAAACAGTATATATCAAAATGCACATATTTTGTTCCACATTCGCTGTCAAAAAACGTATATGTGCTGTAGGACAGAACTGTGTACCCTTGTTATAATCCAGTAGTCTGGCCAGTAGGGTTTCTCTCTCAGACTGCAGCTCTTTGCTGATGGTGGGACGTCTGATTAACTCTTTGTGCTTTTCAAAGACCTGCAACAACTACACAAACATCAAATATACACAGCCAGATATGTTAAGTTTACATTACAACATATGCAGTATTGCACAAAGTGAGCTTCAGTACCTGTTGTGGGTTATCCTGCACATCGGCAATATACCCCTTTAGTCTGCCAGCTACTTCCTGCTCTGATGGAGCCATGAGGCGCTCAAACTGAGCCACTCCTGCTCTCCAAAGAGGCTACAAAAAGATATAACAAATAGTTATACTCAGTCTATGACATCTGTGGAGTCTTTCAAATGGATGTCTAATCTCTAATGAAATACAATCTGTAGAACATGGTTAAAATATCATATGTTTGCAGTTTCCAGAGAGATGCTTATATATGGGATCATAGTCAATTTAGGAGTAGGTGAGTGCCATACATGCAACTACAAGTAAATAAACTACACTCATCCTGTATTCTACTTCCTGAGTGGATTGTAATTCAGAAGTCTTATAGACTACACATGTACTATTCACACACAGTATACAGGCACATGAAGTTCCCTCAAACCAACCTCAGTGTAAGGGTTGTAATGCAGAGGGCTGAGTCCAGAAAAAGGTTCAAAGACACGATCTGAAGTCAGAGCCTGTTGCTTCCCGCTTGGAAGCAAACGGAGGAGTTTTTCATGAACCATACGGAGAGTAACCACCTGGAAGGCAAAAACAGGGAGTCTATTTCTCATCTTATCTATGTCCACTTGTTTATTTATGTTTTGGTTATTGATACAAAATTAGTAAATAATATAATTTCTGAATTGATACAAATGCGTTACTGTGATTACTGGGTAACACATTTCACTGTAGATGAATTCAAACAGTGGCTAGGTCCTTTGTTGTGGTAAACTGACACACTTCTCTGTAAAACCTTCAATGGTATACAAAAGCAGAGCAGACAGTTGATAGTTCCCACACTTAATATTACTTCCACAGGGGAAATGACACAATTCATTGTAAAGAGGAAAGAAGTATGTGATGCAGTAGACACTATATGCCTCCATATCCTATTAGACACTGTTCCAAGTCCATAATTGCCTTTCTGGGCTAAATATTAACTCTGATAGGAGCAGCAATGTTTTAACAATATTAAGGATACTTAATGTCCCACATTTAAGCAAAAATCCAAAGAGATGACAAATGAAAGGTCATTTCAATGCATACAAACAACTTACAAACATACAAACAACATATCTTAGCAAAGAAGAGTGTCTTTATCTGTGATTTTTTTGATTTAACTAATACTTCCTTGTTATAGGCTAAAAATATGTGAAGTGGAATTTCTTCATAAATGTGGTGAATAAGCAGAAACAATGACGAAAAATAACAGCATGCTTGATATGATGCAACTATTGCACCACAATGCCATATGTATATACATTTTTAAATAATATATATCCTGCAGAAACTGTGCTTGCCATTAAATTAGAATGTCTCACCTCATCCAATCTCTTTGCTAGGCAGTGAAGAGTTTGTGGGCTGTGTTTGTTTCCTTTCCAGACATGGGTCTCATACCTCTTCCACACCTGAGAAAAGCACAAAAATACATCTTCAATATTTATCAAACTGATAAACCCTTCTCCAAAAGCAATCACAAGGATGGGTTTTCTTTGGGTTTATGAAACAATTTTGTGATTTTTTTTCTTTCTTTTCATATATTCCATACCTGTCCTGTCAGATGATTGCAGGCTTCAACCCACTGCTCACAGATGGCAGCACCCATTCTTAGGCTCTCTCTTACCGGTACAAATGGCCCCTCAAAAATTTTAACATCACTCAACTTTTTTTGCACATATCTTCCCAGGGCTCCACCTTACACATTTACAGTAAATACAAAAAAGAGACAATAGTGACACTAGTGACACACATTTAAACACATCTATACAAAAGTTATACATGTAGCTACTCTATGAATAAATCACAACTATCTCAAGTAATTTACCCTGAAATTTTCTGTATTACAGGCATGCTAAATATAACAAATCCATTTTTAGCTCTCAAATGGAGAAGTACACACTGCCCATCAAAATAGTAGTTAAATGATGTCTACAGCTTAAAGGTACACACCTACACCATATTATAAAACCTACATTAGCTTTAATTTTTTTATTCTCTGTTTTTTGTTTGTGTAGGGTTGAGGGAGTCTCACCAATGATATCCATGAGTCGGACCATCCGTGTTTCTGGATAAGGCTCAAAATCACTTTGTCGCCAGACATCATCCAAAGTGTCTCTGCTCTGTTCCACCAGATCCACAACATCAGACATAGACAAGGCATCAAGACCTCCATACTCCTGGTTGAAAATAACACATAGTAAGGTGGGTTGGTCAGATAGTTGGTTAGTTTTTAGTTCTTGCTATTTTAGATAAAAACTTTAGCTTCTATGTGATATGTATGGGGAATAAAATGTTACATATACCGATATATTTCTTTTACTTAAGTATCTGTGGAATCTATGTTGTGTACAGCAGATTATAATTCATATCTAAATAGTTGGTGGTATTTATTTAGCAACACCCTGTCCACATATATTTCAATTTGTAAATAAAATTTAATAAATCCATTTTAATGTTTTCATGTAGACAATATTGATATATAATGATCTGCCAGCATACCTTTTGTATGGGTTTAAACTGCTCAGAGAAATATCTCGCCCTTTCTCTGACGCTGTTCTTCTCTGCAGACTCAGAAAGATCTGCCCAGTACAGGAATTCATCAATAGGAGTCAGGATACCTGAACAGAGTGAAAAAAAATATGAGCACAGAGTTTGAAAAGTGGTATATATTCATTAAAAATATCCCAATGTACAGTCTTTAAAGTTAAAAGTTAGAAAACAATTGCGTTTTGTAAGATGTATTTAAATGGGAAGCATGTTCCTAGCAAGCTGTACAAAAATAAATGCATATATACCAAGGACATCTTCCTCCATGCGGCCCTTTTTGGTAGATGACTGTGCTCCAGAGTGGCGAACAACTGAGCCCAGACCATCCTCCAACTCACTCAGCAGGTCTGCCAATTTAGGGTCAAATGCTGAATGCCAGTGTTCATCCTTGGGAAAAGAAAGGGATTCGAGTGTAAACACTTCAAAAATATTTATTTACAACTGTGTTGAAATAATTTAGAGTCATTTGTTTTTTTGTGGAAAATTTTATTTTCTTTTTCAACTTCTATAGTCATTAAGTGACCTATTTCTACACTGAATATTTCCAAAATAATGTCTATAGTGACTAGCGACTGTGTGGTCTAGCAGTATACAAGCACCAGCCCACCTTTAGCAGTACAGGTGCAAAGACCTGCCTGACAGCCTGATACAAAGTGTTAATGGGAGACTCCAGCATAGATGATACCAGGAGACTCCTGTGAAGGTTATCTTCAGTGATCACTGTTGGGTGCAGCTTGAAAAACACCAACACCTTTTCCGTACTGTCCGCTGAAGTCTCAACCTGTCAAACAGGGATGAAATGATACAAAAAACATAGTTTCATTCTCAAATCAACATGACAGTTAATTGTACAGCACTTTGATGAACATTTTCCTTCAAACTACCAAGTGTAAAGGACATCATTTACAAATTCTTCACGATGAAATTGCTATTCAGATCGACTTTTTATCAGGTCTCCCAATGTCTCCGTACTATACCACGGATCTTTGCCTGAAGCTATTTTATGTTTGTAGTTTTCTGATTAAATTGTTAATTCTTACCTTATTTGACAACTTAAGGTCATTGTCACGGCTGCTGACGGAAAGGACAAATTCATTTCCATCGTCCAAGAAATGATTAAGCTCTGGACTGTCAGCCAGGGATGACGACGGCTCTATCCCGTAGAAGTTCCCAGTTGTGGTCAGGATAAACGTCTTGCGGACGTCATCCGAGCCGTGAGGCATCTTTCACCTGTAACTACTGTCATGAGAGTGATAAAGTGGCGTTACGTTGGTCAGCTGTTTCACCAAATACGTATTATGACTTGATATTCTGCCGCCGAGCTAGAAACAACTTTAAGTATACCAGCTCTCATTGTGTTACGTTAAAGTAGATCGCCGGGGAAGCAATGCGGCTATCAGGGAAGATTAACACTCGCTACCACCTTAAAACGTGCAATACTGTTTGTTCACACATCACTTCTATATACATGGGAATCACTTACGGTGTTAATACAGTAATGGTGCAGCTATAAAGCTAAAGCTAACCTATGCAATGGCTGTAAAGCAGGACTCATGTCATCAGCCGCAAGCTAGCATGCTAACGCTAGCTCACTTACTCAGTGGGTCAAAACTAAGCATCTTAGCTCGCTGGTTTGATTTCAACATTCTGGGAACTTCATAGCGAATTTCATTTCGTACCGTTTTGCCAGAATATGTGCTACTTTTGGACCTTTGGCGACTTATTCCATGATCTGAAGAGGCTGCCGAAATCTGGTGCTTGTGTATGTGAATAGTCTGAGACTATGTTTGCGTGGTTACCAGGTTACCAACGTCCAGCCCTCGTACCACGTGACACCGCACGGAAACTGAGAGCTACGCAATTTACGTATGCTTAAAAGCGACGTAACGACAGCAGTTCTATGGAACCGCAGAACCTTGTTTCCTGTTTCCAAAGATTGGTCTCTCAAACAGGACGGTCATGTCCCAGATTTTTTACTAAAAAATAAAAGTAAACTATATAAAAAATACACTATTTATTATTTATGTTATTACTTTTTTTTTTTTTAGAATTACTGTGAATTGATAAAAACTGTGTATATGTCGTATAAAAACATAATAGGTACTTTTCATAGCAAAGAAAGTTTTGCAGCAGGAATAACATAAATGACACAAATAACATGAATAAGTGACAGAGTCATCATTAATCTGTCAGGGACTTTAGTATTGATACCTGATATGCTATCACCATCAGGTAAGCATCTCTGTTGCTACATCATTGCTACATTAACCTACAGAAAATGAGCTGCAAGGTGCTTTGTAAATTTTTTTGTTTATCTTCAGTGGAATGGAGTTTGTTCACCTTGAGTCAGATCTTTTGTTTGTAAAGATTAATAAAGTCTTCAGAAAATAGATTTATGAACAATAATCCCAAAATCAATGGGAAAATGCATAGTCCCTGGACTAAAAGCATGCACAGTAACATCCAGTATTTGTTTTTAATGTCACACACATAAAAAAAAAACACAAGGAATCTCTTTTGACTTATGTAAAGTTTCATTTCACTTACTGGCCTTATGTAAATGAGGAAACTCTGTTGTCAACTGACTGCATGTGTAGTTCGTCATTATAGGCAATGCAGACAGCACACTAAATCACACAAACGTTACATGGTCTGATTACTTTCTGGAGTCAATGTGGTTAGCAAATAGCCTCCAGGCAACTCTTCTCGATTGCCTCTGGAGTTCTTAGTTACAAAGCTTTTGAGGAGCAACACACTCACACAAGGTTACAAAATTGACATTATAAACTAGTTCCTAAATAAAGACACAAGAACATAGCTGACAAGTAGAAACTGCAGACTTTCAACTTGAAGCAGGATTGTCTTTACAAGTCTTTACATGAGATACTGGCTCAAGTTTAGGGGAGCAGACAGGAAGTTACTGAAGAGCTGTTAGTGCTGAAATGAGATTGGTCTTGTTTCCAGATCCTCCAGAATAATGAGAACTCATTTGTTTACGAACAGCGATCTCACAGCCTCTCCTCCCACATATTGCATGCTAGCCATCAGTTTCCTATACACCTGTACATGTCCTTTTAACAAAAATGCATTATTTCATTTTTTCCTATTTTTCCGATTGTCCTGTTTAGCAAAGGGACAATTTTACTTTAATTCACGCAAACATTATGGTACTGGTACTATTTGTAGTCTTATGATTAAAAATGAGTAGATGTGGAGGAGGCTTTTGCTTGTGGGCATTTTTCTAAAATGTATCAATGATACGCATGGAAAACCCTAAATCTTTCAAAAATGTTGTTGCTGGGACTAAAGTCAGGAAACATTCCCCCATGGTGACATTTATCTTTTAAGTAGTTTCTTGCCAAAATCAAAAGGCGTTTGAGCTATGCATAGTAAACATGTATCCATCTCCAAATCCTGAACAATGAATACTGCGCGCCAGCTTGCATGGTAATCTTTTCTTGTTTAGAGGACTATTTATTTTTGAGTGCTGGTGGTTTGTTTGTCTGATGTCAGCTAGGTCTTAGAGATTTGTAAATGGGCGTGTGCCGCAGCCTGATTGTTAATTCAGAGATTGCTCATCCATCCAGGGTATTTCCTTGCTCTCCCCAGGTGGGATGAATCACTTCATGTCTGGGGTGACAACTGTGTTAATAATGGTTTTCTTCTTGTAAATCACATTTTTTGGCTTTAGAAATGCTGTGAGGTCAATGACAAATGAAAAAGAGAATTTCAAGATTAACTATGAAAAGGCTACTAAACTTTGAAGAAAATCTGACTTTAGCCACACTGGGTGACAGTCATGATGCATTGTGGATCAAGCACGATTTATGCACATATTTCCCAAATATTGTCCAATCTCTGTTCTAGATACATGAAAAAAAAAAAAAAAAAAAAAAAAAAAAAAAAACCTGACGGGCCCATACAGCTCCTCCCATTTAACTAATGTTTGAGGAGGAAGTCCCTTGCTTCCACTGACTCACACACAAGCAGTGAAGCAGCAGCATAATGGTAAGAGCTTTTCTGCTTTCTTTTCAACAAATTTTAAAAACTGTTAATTTTATTGCTGTGATTAAGAGTATTATTTCGAAATTTGTGCCTTGCTGACATCACAAAGTCATTCTCACCATTAACATAGTTTTCTGTATAAATAAAAGACATATTTTGTCCTTGAGCAGTAGCCTGTTAATGTGTGTGTGTGTGTGTGTATGTTTATTTAGTTAGTTTCCATACTAATAAGCTTCCGCTATGGTTGCTACTCGCCTTAGTGTACGTTGTATACGGTCTGTGTGTGTCATCATACCACTCAAAATCAAAACATTTTGGAAGGACAAACTCCACTTTTACCACAAGGAAAGAAGTATTGTTATGCTGGCAGAAGATATGTTTGTACTCCACACTATTGATTAATCACTTGTGTTAATGAAGGAATATGTCAAAACACCTGCTCTTGGACAAAGGGAGGTTTTTGAAAAGTTATTCACTGTTGTGTACATTACACAACAGTACTTGTGTCTAGAGTGAAACATGCCAGTCAAAGCAACATGAGGGCGGTAGCAGTCTATATAGCAACAACTTGTGTAAAGACAGTAAAGCCTAAATTCTCTTCAGTTCATTTCTCTCAGCCACACAGTTCTTTCAGTAAAGTGATTTCGGCTTTTACTCAGGAATGACACCTTTCCCACAACTGTACAGTATGGGACTGGCATTTAGTTTTATAGGTCAGGTTAGCAAAACCATAAGCCTGCTTCTATTGCACTGAAAGATGAATAAAGTGTAAACAGGTTGTGCTGCACTGGGTCCCTGCACAGGGCTGTGGCTCAGGAGTTAGAGTGGGCTGTTCACCAATTGTCCCGTTCATATTAGTTGATCACAGATACCATGGAGATCTTTCTGTCTGTCTAAATAAATCTCCCATTCCCTAAACACAAATGAGAAATACCTCTCAACACAGGGAATCCACCAACTCTTTCTACATAGAAAAAAACCCACATTCTGTTGTGTTTTTCAGTCTCATTCTGCATCAAGAGTTCTGTAGTTATTTATACTTCTGTCACAATCCTCTGGTAGCAAGGTGTGAAACTAAAGGCACAACGTGCGATACACGAGGGACAAATATGTCCATTGGGAATTCCCTTTGAAGAGGTTTCTGTTTAGAGCACTATCTGTAATATATGTCACTATGAAGCATTGTGTATAAACTGGTGCTTTCCCTGGCATTCCATTGATATGTTAAGTTATTTTCTGTTGTTTCAATATTCCAAGCATGTGATCCATACAGTTTCTCTCTCCCCTTTTTTTTTATTATTAGTCATATCACAGAACGACACAGAAACAGTTCCGATGATACTTTCCGTTTTTGGGATTGCTTAAGTGTTAAGGTCACTTTCATCAGGTTCTTACAGGCAAACACAAATTCAAAAACAGGTTTAAAACTGGACAGTGAATTCAAAGCTGGCTTATAAAAATCTAAAACAGAAATAATAAGAAACCCAAGTTATAGACTTTGGGTTACTATTGGGTCACAGTGCCTGAAAATCAATTGAAAACAGGAAGTTTGACAGCAGATTGTCCCAATAGGTTTAGAAATACACCAATCTGCATACAAACCGAAATAAGCACTCTGTAATAAAATGCTCACTGGGGGTTTCCTCAGGCTTCTCTGCTAAAACCACTTCTTGGGTGTGTTCCTTCCAAAGTTAACTCTTTTTTTTTTACTCTGGAAAGCCAGATGAATATGACAGATAATGACAGACTGCTTTTTGAGACAATATTCACTGCCCAATACTTCTTAAACTAAATATTTACAATAGGTCACATAACATGTAAAGAATGTGGTTTGTGATTGTAGTGTAGGTGTGAGGTTCAATTAGTTTCTATTACAGCAACACCAAAAGCAGTTACTGTTCTATGAACTGACTGTTTGTTTTGTTCAACAGGCAACCTATTGTACCCAACAGTGTTTCCTGTAAGTACACATCCAATTCTCTATTAAGGCATGATCATTTTGAAATTTCAACAACTCTCTATATGACTCACATTGTCTGTTTTATCAGTGCCCTGCCCTGCTTTGACCTATCTTTTTTGACATTAAAGAAATACTGTCACTAGTCTAAACATAATTACCTCTAGCACCAGTCAGCACTTCCCACATAGATGTGTGGGAAGCAAAGACGATTTCATACAAAAAAAACTGACGGTTACTATAATTATTTCTTGCTAACATGCTTGCTGACACCACAAAAGTTGCCAGAAAAACAACGAAAAACACCTGAGAACTAACAGTGGTTTGTGACCCTGAATCTGATAGAGGAGTCATTTCTGTTGGTTTCAAAAGCTCCTGAGCTTATGATGTATGACAGTCACATGATTTTATGTTACCTGCAGCAGATACTTATTTAAAATGTTAACTGATATTCATGCTGACATTCATCACATACTTGGTTTTGTAATTTTTTCTGAGATGTGGCACAGTTGGCCTTGGATTGGCTGTTGGTGACATTTTGTACGAAAATAAGTCTGTTCAGATTTGAAGACGGGTCAAAACACTTGTGGCTCAAGAGACAGAAAAATTAAACACACAGAGCCAAAAAGCGGCTTTTGTTCTGTTACCCTGCAGTTTTTGTTACTGTTAGTATGTATCTCTATGTGTCACTGTAATGCTTCTGCATCAACCGAATAAACATGTAAATACAAATTTCCTCTGTTACCAAAGGTTTTATCTGGCTCTGACTCTGGTTTGGACCAACTCGGAAGATGGTGAGTTTTTCTCAAACCACTCCTCTCAACTGCAGTTCAAACAAAGGCTGTGGCTTGTTGGTGTGGAGAGCTGAATAGCAGTCAAACTAAAGGCACAGACCTTTTTTAGGTGATGGTGGTGGTATGTTTACACCTCTAGCTCAGTGCAATACCTTTATCGACGTGAGAATGCTGTCATGCAAAACACAGGGCATGCTAATTGTCATATCTTATGCTAAAAAAAGGGGTAAAGAGGAACTGAGATTAGTCTACTGCGTCATGATATGGAGCTACCAAAAGGCTTCAGAAACCTTTGACCTTCATACTTCATGTCATTTCTGCTGATTCGTAAGATGCACATTCAGGCTATAGATCTCATCTATCAAACTCATTACCATATTCATGAAACCAGCTTAAGCAAGTACAAAGGTCAGCAACCAGGCTCACATAGGCATTGGCATTCAAGCCATAAATGATTGGTAGACCTTACTGTCACCATTATATCACCAGTATACATTTTGGCTCATGAAGGTTCATGAAGTCATGTTGATACCAAATTCCTACTCTGTACTACTGTAACTGTAGGGTCTGTAGGGTTAGGGTTAGTTACTGAAACTGCAACTCAAGAGATGCTTTTCTCACGATTGTGATTAAATTCTGGAGCTAAATGGAGGTTTCAGAAAGCTTTAACACAGTGAGAGCATCCATTTCTTGCATCGATGCGAACATGAATGTGAAATGAAGGTCCTGACCCATATCTGCAGGTTTTTATGTTTTTGCACTGCTGCCAGATGATTGCCTGATTCGATGCCTAGAATAAGCACATGTACAAGTGGTCCTAAAAACCAATTTTGAATGTTTTTAATAATATGTTCATAGCTCAATAGAGACTTTTTGTGAATCACTGGCATCACCCCGGATTACAATGGATACATTTGACTGATTTTCAACACCCTACAACTGTTTCTGATAGCATACCTGGTCTTGTCCTTCTTTCTCCCAACTAAGACATTTTCACTGCTTCATGAGAGGTTTCCCACAACGATCCAACTCCTTACTTCTGCTTACTTTTCTTTTTCAGTCCATCCAACAATTCACCTCAGTGCAGAGGTTGGTGGAAACGTGACCTTTCCTTGCCCTGCTGACAAGTTGAATATTACATTCCTCTACTTTCAAACTGGCGGCAAATTCATCCATGGCTACCATGAACATGAGGATTTACGCCAATATGGATTCTGGGAGAATATAAGAGTGGATCACAATGAGAAACTGGTACACATGTACAATCTCAATGTGTCACATAACAGACTCTATGAATGCATTGTGCAGTTCAAAAATGGGAAAATAAAGCGGAAAAACATACAGCTCAGTGTCACAGGTATGTGTCTAACAGATTTTATATTTAAAAATGTAGTTTAGCATTTAAATTTAAGGTTGTCACTTTCTAACAAAAATGAAATGATAGTGGTATTGATGATTAGATTTTTTCTAGTTTCATCAAACTGTCTTTTGATGACACAAATTACTCTGATTCCTTTCTCTATGCATCTGTTTCTTCTAGCGAACTACACTAAACCTAACGTCACAAAAACCTGCCAGGCTGGCGTTGGTTGTGTTGTAACTTGTGCTTCCCATGGCGGGTTTCCAAAAACTGAGATGACATGGAATGTACCTGTTTCTTCGAATGTCAGCAGTCAGATGTGGAGAGTCATAAACAGCAGTCAAGTGCCAAGTCCAGTATTGTTCATCAGCTACAGCATGGCTCACTTCAACTGCTCTAGAGGAAAGCTGACGCATCTCAGCTGCTCTGTAGGAGAGATCAACTCGGACATGTTCTCAGTCTGTGAGTCCAATATCTTCCTTTAGCTAAATTCTATGACTGGATTCTGGATGAAAGTGTAAAAGGTGATGGAAACCCTTTGACATGGATCCCATGTAATGGCCACTTTTCAGTGAGTGTGAAAGGGAAACCTAAAATCTTTTTCCAGCCTAATTACAGTGTTTCACTGGATTTAATTTGTATTTCTGTGGACAGATTTGAAATTTTAACAAGAGTCTGCAACAAAGCCACCTACTCAGTGAGATTGTAATTTGGCACAGCAGTCCTTTGAAATTCCTGTTTGTAAGGCAGCTTTCGTGAATTAAATGCAATTTATGTATGTTCCTGCATTACCACTGTTGTTCATTTTGATGCCATATACTTACTGCATTATCCTCTATTTATCCTTATCCTTCATTTCTTATAAATCACAAGACTGCTAGGAAAGTCCTCATGATACAAACAATTTACTTGACAAGGAATATTTTTAATCTCTAAAGTTACCATCTGTTTAGGAATATGATTTGACCTTATAAATAAATTAAATTGTATTGTAGTGACTCACTTATACAAATTTACATTTTCAGCAAGGACAAATATGGTTAGCTTTAAGAGCCAAAGACAAGAGCTAATAGGTTTCCGTCTCATTATTAAGAGATCAACACCCATGGTAACTGTCCCAATATGTGTCTTTGACCCAAATATGAATTTGTTGTCTTCTGTAGGTGAACCTGAGGTTGAACCTGACAAGAAAATTCCTTTATTACTAGCCATATTGGCTGTGGTTGTTATCTTTATGACAGTAGTGATAACATGTTGCTGTAGAAGATGGAGAGGTAAGAAGATTGCATTTATCAGAAAGTTTGTCAGAGCACAAAGATTGTTGTACTTTAATATGCAAGAGCTCACAATTGCCTTTATGTTTCCAGGAGAAAGAGGGGCGGATGCAATAAAAGGGATTAGATCTGATGGGTAAGACATAACAGCTTTCATTTAAATAAGTTTCTTGATGTACAAAAGGGAAATTGTGAAACAAAACAACATGACTATAATCTTGACAGCACCAATCTCATCTCTCCCTTTTCTCCCTTCCTTTGTATATTCCATTTTCTCCAGGGAGATAATAACTCTCAATGCAGGAAAAGAGGCACCCTGACAACTTCTGAAGGAGCACCATTCAATATTTCAGACTAATGAATGACTGGCTTTATGCAAAGACAGAACCACAAGAGCCAAGTGTCAAGTTTTCAGTGACGCTTTAGTGTTTGAGGAAGTGCTCATCATTAGGATTTTTTAATGGTTAAAGACAGTGCGTCATTCAACTGAGGGTAACTTGCACTTCCCTTGAAAAAGGATTTTCCAATGGCTTCAGATGAATCTGATGCTGAAAATGCAACCTCAAGGGAAACACGTCCCTGGCCGGGGAGCGAGAAAAGCATACACGAACAAGACTTTTGTTCACAGTCTGATAAAATGTATTGCTGCAATATCTAAATATTATTAATTTATATTTCCTAATTTATTTTTGCTTTGAATATTAGTTCCCTAATTTATGTCCAGGGTTGTTTTCTTCAGTTTGTTTTGTCGATTATAAATTATCTGTGGCAAAACCTGTGGAGATATATGTAAATATAGAGAATCTGATATTTTAGATTCTGGATGGCCCCATCAAGATGTAATAATGGGGAAGACATTTTTTTTAAATAAAAAATACTGTTACCCTTTATACTTTTTAGGGGATTGAAACTCTTTCTGTATATTTTTAAAATCTTCTTTTCTCTGTTTACACTATTTTGGGTAAATGGACTTCTATTACAGCTCATTCTTTGGAATTACCAGACTCAAAGAGGTGTTTTCATTTCCTAAATCAGCACAAAGCACCCTTCTGTGTTCTGGTATATGAATGGTTTTGTTCTCATAAGTTCTTAATGCTGCCCTGATCTCCCTTTTTCTTTAAACTGTAATCAATTAAACCTATATAATTTAATTTGATTATGTTGTGGGATTAATTATTTTTACTTTAAAATTCAACCGCTGCAGTGGATAGCACAACTTAGTGTCTGCAGTGCAGTCAAACTGCCATTAGATGTAGCACTAACACCGCAGACTGAGGATAAAGCTCACGCTGGCATCCTAACTGCTGTTGTATATTGTATCACTAAACATCTGAATATTATTTTGAAGTACCATATCCTGGAGCCAAGTCACATTTGTCATGAAGAGGTCCACAAAAGCAACCTAATATCTGCCTGCCTGAGGAATGAAGCAATGTTTATGTATTCAGCCCAAGATATATAAATCAGAGCTATGTGAACCTCAATATGTGGTCACCTGCCAGGGGAAGGTTGGGACGCTCTGGTCCAGGTGAAGGCAAACGGATCGGGCACAAGAGCAAGAGAGAGGAGGGATTAGTAAATAAGTGAGGCTAAATCAAAGGAAGGAAGAGAAGAGATGTGAGGCCGTTCATCCACATCAATCTAGCTTGTCCAGGATAATACAGGACATTGTTCACATAGTAGATACACATCAAGGCAAACGATCTTTTTTCTCCAGGTCTTTCTCCGATGATCTTATCTGACATCCCACACCTCTATCTCTCTCTGTCACTCTCCTACTCTCTGGCTCATGAGTCCCTGTGACAGCTTGTCAGTCCACCTCTATGCCCTGTGTTTACGCTGGGCAACAGAGCAGCGCCAGCCTGGTTGCACTTCAGGAATGTAAGCCCAACGTCCTTCACCTTGTCCTCCTTTTCCCTTCACAACACCTCTATCTTCCCAATGTTTATTTTTTCTCCTTCATTCTTTTATTCCCTCATCGCACATACACCCCTTTCTTCTTTACCTCACTTCCCCACTGTTCTTTTTCCCATCATCCCCCCCGACTCCTCTCCTCCATTTAATCACCCCATCCCACATTCCCTTCCTCTCCTTCTGCCACTTTTTCCCCATCTTTCTTTTACCCACCCTTTATCTTTTCTCTCCTCTGAATCTCCACTCCCCTTCTTGCTTGCCTTTTTCAACTCCCTCTTTAAAATTCAGGGTGCATTGTCCAAGATCACTCACACCCCCTTCCCCCTGTCATCATCCCCTCATTCCATTAACAGACACACACACACACACACAAATCCCCAACTACATCTCCACGTCCTCCCTCCTCTCATTCCTCTGCTGTCTAACCCAAACAAACCAGGGAGGACTTTCCTCTGTGGTGGCTGTAACAGAAACACATCACACGCCAGACTTGAATTAGTGATAAACATTAGACAATTCAAGGTACTGGAAAAGGATATGAGGTGCTTAAATCCAACGTGAGATAGTGCTACTATTAGGAAATCTTAATCCTACCACTCACAGTAAAATAGAGAAAAGTCAGTGGAAGTAGATAACTGGCAATGATATCATTATCAAAAAAAAGAAAAACAATAGAAGACCTTTTTGTGCCAAAGGAAACACTAAAACATCTTTTTTTTCTTTTTGCTATGATGGGCTGCTGTGTGCTTGTATGATAATGTGAATTAACTTGATATTGCATGTATTTCAGAGACATTTCAGAGTAGAAACATTTGCCTGTGTGATACTGAAATCTCCGTGTGCTATTTGTTTCCACATCAAATGGCAAATTAAAATCTGTACAGACACATCAGCAGTCAAGGCAAAGAAAGTGGATGAAATAATTATTAACAGTCTAAACACTCAGCCCTCTTTTCCAGTGATGCAGCAGAGTGTGTAATCCTCTGCCTAAGAGGGGCCAGTCAGATCACAGTCCTCAGGCATTTCCCAGCAAGCAGTGTGTGACCTCTGCCACACTGTTCTGTGTGGCACCCATACCAGGGCTTTTATAATCAGATTATACTAGTTATGAAATTCAACTAGACTAATTTTGTGGGGGAGCCAGAGTGCAAGGCATTGAATCACAGTGGTGACGATCATAATGACCATCATAATGAGAGAGAATTGTTGACGTTCTCCAAAATACAGTTATTTCACCGTCTCTGAATCAGATAAGCATGCTTCTGTGTGCATTGTATTGACACAGCTGTAAATATTAGTTTTTCTTCTTTCTTATCTTTTTCCATACTTATCAAGCAAATTCAGAACACTGGATTTGAAATGGATATAGAAAATAAAAAGTAATTCATGGACATTTTAGATATTTGTCACTTTATAATAATTGAGCATATGGGGATATCTCATACCTGTCACCAGCATTAGAACTGCTTAATTTCTTCATTTAGATATTTATATTAATGTTTGTCCCTATTGTAATGTATTGTAATAAATTTATAGGGTTACTTTGGGGGGGGGGTACTTTGGTGCTGTGTGCTCCTCTTGTGTTTATCTTTGCCTTTGGTATATGGGGTAGTTTGAAGAAACAATGTGAAGCAGAGACAACAGGAGGCCAAGCAGGTCAGAATGTCCAGCTCTGGTACTTCAGTGGAGTGATTGTGTTGTTGCTGTCACAACAGAAACCCTCACCCTGACTCCCAGAGACAGGAGAGGCGACCTGGAAGCATTTATCACCTCTGTGCTTTCTGACCCACGACCTGAGGCCTGAAATTAGGAAAACAGCCCACACACCACAGTAAAAAAAAAAAAAAAAAAAAAAACGGGGTGGGGGTGGAGACTCATATATAAACTACTGTTTGTATTACTAAACTCCAAAAAAACAATGTGTTTCATGTATTCACAAATGCATTAATGGATTTCCACATTCACAGAAGAAAGTCTAACACTGTTTTAGTGTTATGAGACTGCAGGTCAGGGCTGTGAGTTGACATGAGTGCACTTCAACAACAATATTTCTCTTGATGAAAACATTGCTGGTGTATGTGTGGTCCTGGTTTGGTTGAGGCAAAAGCCATCAGTAGATACTTGAGACACTTGAAACATTTGAAACAAGAAGACAGTGATAGAGTGAGAGAGAGGGAGAGATGTTTGTTGGCTCTGAGCCCAATAGAACTATTAACACTTCTCTGTAATGGTGATATACCAAAGGGATGCTTGGTCAAGGCCTTAGGCTGTGACCCAATGTCTAAAGCTGCATGTGTGTGTGTGTGTGTGTGCACGCATGTGTGCAGAATTGAACGAAATCTGAGTAGACTGATGAGTCTCATCTCTTTTTAACATTTATGGAACAGCTTTTAAGATGTGACCTTTACATCTGCACACAGATGCACATTCACATACATAGATCCACTTTCGCTCTATTAAACGCCGTACAACAATCTATCCATGCATCCGTGTTTGATATAGTTCTGTACAGAAAACACGGTGCTGTTGCCTGAAACACTGAAGCCGACTGCCCCGCGGGAGGATCGTGTGAGGAGGGCCAACAAGAGTAACAGAGACCAGTCTGAGGGATTGGCGGGTTAGATGCCCAGTTGGCTGCAGAGGATTGGCAGCCTCATGTTTCGGCAGAGACTGAACATCAAAGACCGTGAGAGGCATTTGCAGTTTCTGCTGTGGTGACATCAGGTTATAACATGATGCTTTCTACTTGCTACCATATATAACTTCTTCCAATTTTCAGTTTCACGGTAGTTTTCCACCAAGTAACTGCCAAGGATGGATATCTACGTTTAACAATCCACAACTGTGAAGATTCCACTGCTGTGACCTTATTTGGCTTCTGTGTCGTTTTCTGTTGCAGACGACAACTGCGTGGCCATAAATTGTAGTCTTGGCTCATTTGCTTTCCTCTTCATGCACATGAATAAAGGCACCAGTTAGACAGCGTGGCTTATTGGAGATTTGTTTAATGTACAATAGTGGTCTTGACAGCGAATATGTTGATGAGTGTGATTTTCCCTCCATTATGCTGTGGTCATTACTTTTAAGAGTGTGAATTATTCCTGTTAAAATCAATTGTAGTTTTACTTCATCTTTTCTCATAAAAATATACACACTCATAACCCACCGTGGGAACAGCTACATACTAAGAAATCACTTATGCCACAGGTATGTGTGCATCTGCGTGTGTTTCATGTTTCTCCTGCATATCAGCCACTGCAGGAGGACATAGGAGTAGAAAAGGGAATCATCAAAAGTGGTTTGGCATGTTTCTGTGTGTGGTGTATCAGTCAAGCGTTGGAGATGACAGGGACACAATTAGCAACTGGAATGGAGAAAAGACTGACATGCTGTGCAAGCTGGGGACACTCGACACCAACAGGTCCCTTCAGCAACCTCTGCTTAAATTTATCTCTGCACCCGAGACGTGGTGAGGGATTTAAGGAGGGACAGGGTGTACAGAAGCTGAAGTGGCTGAACTACAGAGACACATGAAGACACTTTATGCCGAGAAAAACGTTAGGGAGTAGTTTCCCCCTCATCCTATGAGACTGCTATGTCAGCCCTTACTGTATGAGTGGATATTCAACTATGTCAATAAATATGTTTGTGCACATTTTTGTAATAAGAGATACCTGAGGCAGTTAGAAGGTCATTCCTGGAGTCTGGTCACATAGCTTTGATCATTTTCTCGTCGCCTCAGAAATAGACCAGAGAGGATTTTAACAAGCCCCCCCACCCCACCCATGGTTGTGTGTTCAAGGGAGAGACGTGGGGTTAATCCAAAGGACTGACTTGTTTGTAATGCACAAGCCTGCATTTGCATGACTGCACTAATGCATTTGCACACGTACCTTTGTTTGACATTGCTTGCATTTGCTATCTGAGCGTATTTGTGCTATGCCATGCATAGTGGATAAGGAGACAATATATGTGTGTGTGTATACATTGTTACACACTTTTCACACAAACTATGTCTAAAGTATTAAGTACATGCACACACAGACATTACTGTAAGACAGTCTTAACAACTTTCACAACAGGTGTGGACTCCAAAATAATAAGAAAAAGAGAGAGAGAGAGAGAGAGAGAGAGAGAGAGAGAGAGAGAGAGAGAGAGAGAGAGAGAGAGAGAGAGAGAGGGAGAGAAAGCGAAAGAGTAGTTTAATGAATTTGTGCATTTTGCTGAGTGTATGTTTGCAGTATCTCCACTCTTTATGTGTACTAGATCCAAACATTTGGTATCATCCTCATTATCTTACAATGTGTAACAAGCCCTTAATAAACCACAATATGAAACATCTGCAGTGCTATGTGATTTTCTGAGTCTGCTATTTTTTTCAGCTTAACAAGTGCTCGTGGAGGAACAGGATAACCAGGAGCAGGACTAAAAGCTGCAGAACAAGACAGCTGCCCTGTCTTGCTTATTTAATTATAATTTTGGCAAACTGCATAAGGCATGGATTCATTCAGCTCAGTTATCTGACAGTAGCAGCATATATGAATGGGAAATGCCTCACAATGTAGACAAAGAAAACAGGTGGCAAACCTTTTTTTTTTTTTTGTTATTTTGTATTATTAATTTTCACCCTCAGAAAAATGTGAAAGGAATGAGAGGTGTGCGGTTCATTCACTGGAGTATGTTAATATAGGGCTTAGCATGACGAGTTGAGCCTATAACTTAAATAGCTAACATCATCATTTTTCCTATGGCACCACTCTAACGCCACAGTCATGGTATTTGATGAATACTCAGAAATACTCGAACTGATGCCATAAAAATATACATTATTTATGTAAAATTGTAAGGTTCAATCAAAAAGACATCAAATGAACAAATGGTTTACACAGCTCTCCTGGCCTCCGAGTGGGAGACCATGTTTTCGCTGGCATACACAAGTGGGGGTTGTTGAAAGGACTAACATTTTTTTGAAATGGAATCAAGGAGATCTTTTCTGTGCTGGCTGTCCCTGTTAAAAATGACGCTGCTGGGAAGGCTCCTAATCTGTGCAAGGCAACAACAGTAAATTCTGTAAAGCAAAAAGTCACCAGGTGTTCTGCCAGATATACAGTCCAGGGGAAGTGGAAAGAGAGGAACAAGCTTTCATCGGATTGATGTTTCCTCTGTGGGTTGTTGTGCACGACTGAAGTGGACTGTGTCCGAGCCAGGTTGTGCTTGATGAGGACTTTAGTCTGTTTTGGACCCATAACACAGAAAAGTCATTGCTTGGTTGAATAAATGCAAATGAAAAAAGAATAGTGTCTTTTGAAACTTAGCACAGGGACCATGTTTGGTTGCATTTCAAATCACTTAGAGGCCCTCAGGCACCATCAATCCATTATAAAGGTATTGCAGCATCTCATCTTTCTCAGAACAGAGTGTTGGGGGGGTGCAGTGCATGCCGAGCCAACTCTCCCAAAATTTCCAGCGAAACAAATCTCAGGAAGCAAAAAAAAACTATGTTCAAGTATCTCACCATGGGAAATTGTTAGGCTCACCTTCCTGTTTCACAACCCAGAAAAATAACTAAAAAAAAAACAAACAAAAAACCCCTATACATTCACGAGGGAAATGCACCGAAATGTGAATTTTCCATAGAAATTTGGCATAGAAAAAAATACACACACACACACACACACTCATAAGGGAGTGGGTGTAAATCACAAGCATGTTGCATGAAAACAGACCAGGGGAAAGCAGAAGCCCCGAGGATGGGGAGGAAGATTATGATCGAAATAGCGAATTTATAACAACACAACAGGGAATAGCAACAGTTTGTGTCTACTCTAACTCAGACATTTGTGAGGTTCCTGTGAGACATTTTTCATTCACATCAATGAACAAGAACAAATGAACTGCATTTGGAAGCAATATAGCCCATCTCATATTTGGCTTTCTAAAAACACAAATTCACAAGCACAGTCTATTTATTCAGTATATAATCCCACCTGCATTATTTTGTCTAAAAAACTTGCAGTCTTCCAGCACTTTTGAAAAAAAGCTACAACAAAACAAAACTGTTTAAAAAGTAATTTTTGCTCTATTGTGTTAATGATCCTGTATACGGTTTATATCTACAAGCTTTATTTTGCTTCAGTTATTTAGAAGTATCAAGTTCACAACAATGAAGCTGCGATGGATCCTGGATTTACACCACATGGAGTTTATCAAGGGAGGTACTGTATACATTTGTTTTGCTGTTCAAATGGAATCTTTCTCTCGCATTGCTTGCGCTACTTTCAACATTGCTTACAGGGTGGAAGAGCAACTAAAGCAACTGAATGAAATAAAGTCAGAGATAACAGGTCAGGTTTACACTAATCTTGGGCCTCAGCCCTGTCAGAAAATTAAAAACAACAATCCGGTTCCAACTGGGTTTGGGTGCCACTGCTGCGTAAAGCTGCTTTGATGTCACCGATGTCACTACCTCCACAACAATTCTGGACAGACTGCAGTTATTAACTTAATTAATAAAAGGTTTACTGATGATTCCTGGATGTTGTGGCCTTTCCCAACAAGAAGTCTTGTTTAAAATGTGTATGGGGTGTCAGTCATTCTGTATCATAAAAGCTATGCCAAAAAAATAACCTCTGAATTTAAAGTTGTTTTTTTTTTCCTGTATTTTACTCCTTTAGCCAAGTTTCCCCCTTTGTTTTTATCCTTTCCAAGTGTGAGAGGAGGTTGGGGAAATGAAAACTACTAAGCGCATTCCTTTCCACTAAATCAGATGTTGACTGATTCTGAGGTTATCTTCTCTGTTAATGTTGGCTCAGGTTGGCCAACTAAATTCCCTTTTTTTTTTTAATCAAAATTGTGAACAGTTGGATGACTAGAGTAACAGTAAACAACTCTAACGAATCTGACACCTATTTCATTATTTTGTATGACTGTTTGTCATATCCTCTTTCAACTGTTCCCCACACAAACACAGACAAATCAATATGTCTGCAAACATGCACACCTCCCTCTCCTTCGGGATAAATTTTCTGTCAGCTATTGATCCTGTATTGTTGAGAGGAGTAAACATTGCAATGTCTTGATGTTTGGATGTTGAGACACATGAACTATTCATAGAAGAAGGGGAAGAAATGAGTATTAAACAAGGGTGAGATTCCTATATGTCATTATAATTGATATACATGCAGCCTTTAAATAAATGGCTTGGATATCCAATATTTTCATATATACATGCCTTTAACCATCCTTCTGCAAAATACTATGTCTTTGTTGTGATAGGTTGTCTTGGCGTTCTGGGCAGCTCTGCCTGGCAGAGGCTGACAAACCAGAACGTGAACGATGTAGAAGCGTCGAAACATAAGAACAAATTAGTTAACAGAACCTGAATTGGGGACAGAATAGAGAGTTGAGCATGTGTTTATATGAGCAGTATCATGTGTTGCGAAAAGCCAATCTTACCCAGAAGCATTACCAATCGTCAGAATGACCAGCCTGCCACTGGGCCAGGAAAAATCTGCTCAAAATACAGCAACAGCCAAGACACATTTTCACAAGTTGAAAAATATTAAAGAAGGCTGTCAAATTATATGCATAAACACAGAGCCACCATCCAGAATTTCTCGCGAAACCAAAGGCTGTCTTGGTGTTTTCTAAATACCTTGTGTCTCCATTTATGCCATTTTGAAAAATTGTAACAGGGGTATCATGAGGATATTGCGTGACCCCAGAGTGTGAGCCAAACCACTTGAAATGCATTGTCAAACATCAAACATACATTGTCATCAGTCAAAAAGCAAATCTGTTTTTCCCAGACCCTAAAAAGTCAGTGTGAGGTTTCTGCAGGCTACCACTGTGCCCCTTAAAGTCATTTTGCAAAACCTGATGAAAACCTGATCGCAGAGTCATAATGATAATCGGGCTTTCATGTTGTTTTTGGCTGCGCTACTTAATAGTGCATAAATTGACTTGGAAAGTATACCCGACCCATCAGTCTGTCCACCCCCACGTCTATCTAAACTGCCATCCTCCCCCCGCCTCCAACAATTACCCCTCCCTCTCTGCTCACCCGCTCAGAGAGCCCCTTTGCCCTCTTGTATCCGGCCATTTAGCGTGACAATCCATTATTTTGACGTCTCCTGGAGAAATAAAGAGGGAGAGAGAGAAAGGAACTGAGAGACGGGGGTTACTTTGACTTTTGGACATGGGCCCCAATGTTTTTTATATCTCCCTTTTTTCTCTTCTTTCCTTCTTTCTTGCCTTCATCTTCCTACTTCCTCCCTTTATCTCCTCTTGATCTACACTTCCCTTGCCCCATTCTCCTCTTTTTCCTAACAAACGTTCCCCTCTCTCCCTCCTATTCCCCACGCTTTTTTTTTCCCTCCCCCCTCCGCTTCTATCTCCCTCCACACTCACACACTCCACTTGCATGCCTCTTTACTCTTAACCCTACAGCTACTCTACACCCCTTCGACTCGCGCTCCATCTCTTTTTGGCTCTGTATTGCTTCGTTGCTGGCAGCTTTCGGGAAACCTAATCAGGCCTATAGAAAGAGAGGAGCCAGGATTTAATATGTCTCAAGTCCACCCGCTCCAAACGCCCCCACTTATTCAAACTGAGTACCCACCCTGCCCAAACACTCACATAGACATTTCCTCCAGACAGCCTTCCAGCACCGTCACACCCTGAGAGCCGTCCGCCCCCACCTTCTGACAACTTCAACAGCATCTATGCCCGGTGTTTCCAAACACAGTTTCTACCTCTCTGCTCGGTTTCAAACCCCAAAACAATCAGACCTCTAGAGTTCGCATCACATTTACATTCAGACATTAGCTGACACTCCAGAGCAAATTGCAGTTTCTCAGTGATTTTACCTGCTGTGCACTGATCTGATTGAAATTTGCGTAAGGTGAAAATTGCACCAAAATTGATTAATTGTCATGACTTGCATAATGACAACAAACATACGTGTCGGTACATACAGTTTCCTCTCGTAACTGGTGTTTGGATTATTCGGATGTGCACGGCCTCATCAGGAGTTTTACTGTAGAAGTAAAAACTATGATGGATTGTGTATATGCTAAAAAACTTTGATGCAAATTTTTAATTTACGGCGTAATTGGTTTAGAGTCCACTCCCACACATTTATGCTGCACACTGTCAAAAACTGTTATAGGGACTATTTTTGCAGTGGAAGGTACGTTCAAGGAAAGTGAGTCAAAACAGAATAACTGAGTCTGTTGGTTATCATCAGAGACACTCTTCCTGGAAAATATACTTCGCTCTTGAGCTATTTTAATGCCAATTTTCATTGCTGTGAGCATTAAACACAAGATTCTATTTATTTAATTTGTGCTGGATTGGGGGCAGACATTTTAGAGATGTAATCTCAAAACTGGGACAGCACACACACATCTGCACAAATGGTAGCTATCAAGCATAAAAATAAGACACATTCCATTTGAACATTACTTTGACAGTAAACATCGCTTAAAACACAGTACACTGTAGTTGGAGCAGAGGTGATTGTTTATGTGTTTGTCAATAACTATTACTCCGGGGACAAGTGGAGGCTTTGAGGCAATATAATAAAATTGTTGTCATAATGAAAAATGTGTCTTCACAGGCACAGTACAAACAGTGTAAAATAATAAACTCTTCAGCATAAACGTCTGTGCTCACCACGGTGCTTTAGGACTTTTATCAAAGTTTATATAGCATTTAATAAGGGGGGGCTGTAATGGGAAAGTATTTGTGACTGATTTACAATGGTTTCATGACTTTTGGACATTCATGACTGGTGCACAGGAGAAAAAAAAAAAGTTAAGAACTTGTTGCCTTCCTTTGAACTGTCACTCTTCGTATGAAACACACATTCCCCCAAACTTTTACACCGTTTGCCCACAGACTCAGTAAAATGTGTGTGAGGGACTTAGAAGTGTGTCCAAGGCAAACACCTGGCACAGAACAGTGATCTGCTACATTTAACCTTCTACCACAGAAATATGCTCACAGGGAGTTCATACACAGGGACATAAACTCCCACCACAGTGCAGTCTCAGTTTCAGACAGAGTGTGTGTGCGCACGCATTAGCACGCAGCAGATGCCTGTCGATGCAGAAACATTTGCACACACACATATAGACACACACACAGGCAAACCGTCACAATGGCGGAGGGAGAAGCGGCTGAGACGCGGGCTCCACCCCACTCTCTCTTTCCGTCTCCCTCCCTGGTGGTGTGTCATGTTTCGGGGGGATAATAGGTGTCATGGTGAGACCCCTTTGGTCTCAGCTCTCTGGGTGATTCTAATGACACACACAAACGTGGACACACTCACACACACACACACACACACATCCATGAGAGCACAAGCGGCTCATTCTCTGGACCATGGGAACAGATGACTCTCTGCTCCTCTCGTCTTTCTCTACCTCTATCAGTTTCTTTCCTTTTGTTCTTCATTTTCTCTTTCCTCCGCTCTACTTTTATCGTGTGCGCACATTTATATGCCTCATTTTTGAACCTTTGCTCTTCTCTGTGATGAAAAGTAGTTTCTCACTATCAAAGACTTGCTGTTTCTTTTTGTCTCTTGTTGTTTCCCTCCATCAGTTCCTTTAAACATCAAGTCAAATTTAATGTTGGCCATAATTGTGTCACCACACAGTGACAGTAAATATGAATGCCCGATCTACTTTCTGATTTATTAAGTGATATTTTGAGTTATATTTTGAAAGTTATATTTTGAAAATCACCCAGGGCACAATCAAATTATCTGCAGTCAGAGTTTTTCTTTTTCCACAGACACAGTTTCATGCCATTAAAATCTAATTCCAGTTTACTATGACATGAATTATCAGAATTTTGTGACTTTTTAATGCAGATCTTCATATAAAGTGTTTACATCAATGCCTTGCACCAACTTTAAAGCTAAATTTTAAATATTTGAGCTTATTTATAAGTTATTTTTTGCAAATAGTTAAATGATGACGAGGATCTCATGCCTAGCGGGGAGTATACTAGCTTTGTTGATGTAAAGACAGTTTTTATAACTTCGTGTACTGGATGATTTCTTGGCCAGGGACAGTGTCTAGTTGGGCCAAACAGGGCTGCACATAGTCATTCAGTCAAACCTCAATATGTTTTATTTACACCTAACTTGTATAGGAAAACTAAGTGCTGGTGTGGACTAGTGAGCTTTTGAGCTTGTACCTGGCGGAGTGCCGTTGAGCAGAGCCTTTCTGTGGCCCGTTGTACAGTGCAGCTCTATATTAAACGGCTAAATAGATCTTTTTAATAAGCTTATTTTGACAGAACCTTGGACTACGCCTGTATCCTCCCACAGTTGTTTGCAGTTTTCCTGGGCAGTGTGGAGTTACAGTTATTGAGCAAAAAGTTATCTTGATAATTTTGTGTTTTCAGCCCAGCTGACTGTCTATCTGCTTGTTTCTTTGTTCTGTCAGACTCGTTACCGTTACTACAGTTACACCCAGATCAATTCAGTTATACTTAGTGTAGCGCTATGCTCATAT
The DNA here is from genome assembly GCF_900963305.1 of Echeneis naucrates. Lineage (NCBI taxonomy): Eukaryota > Metazoa > Chordata > Actinopteri > Carangiformes > Echeneidae > Echeneis > Echeneis naucrates. The sequence continues at coordinate 17,026,018 of NC_042523.1, read as the reverse complement.
CAATAAATCTAAAAATGAATGCATTTATTTGAAAGTGAGGCTGTGTGACTGTTGTGACTTATTTTATGGGTATACCTCATTATTATCTACAGCAGTTAAAATAACATGCGTATGCCATCACAAAATGCCTTTTTTTTTCCTTCAGCAGATACTAATCCTGGTGGCACACACATGATAAACTACCGTGACCTACACCTGTATTGACTTTCAAGTATTATATTACTTTTTCTCTTCCTTTGGAAAGTGATGTGCCGAAGGCCAACTGCTCACAGCCAAAGGCAGAGAGAACGAGGACAGGAGGAAGGGAGGCACGGATGGAGAAGAGGAGGGGGAACATACCTGCAGGTAAGATATGGGAGTCTCCTCACCTCCCCTCAGGCTCCAGCAGGTGAATGTGTTTTTAAGTAAAAGTGTCTGTGTGTGAGGGGGTGTGTGCGTGTGCGTGTGTGAGGGGAAGACAGCAGAATCAGGCGCTTACTCATTCACAGAGTGAATCTTTGGTTTTATAGCCTTTCGAATCACTAAAGCTGTAAGTACTTGTTAACATGTTCCTGTATGTGAGTGAAATGTAAGCTATTAAAAGCCATTCAAACTTCCCAGCCTCTGGCCTCAGCTAATCAAAGGATGGGATGGCACCTGCCTCGACCATCCACCCCAACTGTTCCCAATCAAAGTCAATCTCATGTATCTGCAGGGTTTCAGCCTCCTTTTCATTTTGATTATACTTTTTGACATTGACATTGCCTACTGTCTTCATTTTTCTGAGGGATTCACTTGGTCTGTGTCAACGTCATTATCAGAAAATCTTAAAGGATGTTTCATGTGAGAGCCAACTCTTAAAAATACAGGTATGTTATATATATCTTGTTAATTTATTTGTAAAAAAACAAACAAACAAACAAACAAAAAAAAACCCATAAAAATAAGCACAGAAGTCTTCCCTTTACATTTTAGTTTAATTTGCAAGCAGAATACTATTTGGATGCAAAGAAATGATGCAGCAAATCTTCATAGAGACCAAACTAATAAAAACTATTGAGATCAGGAGCAAAAAGAAAAGATAGGGTGGGCCAACAAGGAGGCAAGCAAAGACAGAAAGAAAAATGAAGGCCGTGAATAATGTTCTTCTAGAAGAAATGTGTCTGCTTCTTAATTTATAGAGGAAAGAAACTGTGACCGGTTTGGATTCCCGTCAACAGCAAGAAATCTGAAGGCTGGTCAGCATTCAAACGAGAAATGTACTGAATCTCCCTCTGAATTTTTTTAAAATTCTATTGTGCCAAAATCCATTTCTGAGCAGATGGTCTTCAACATGTTCTAAACAGTAAATACACGGTGTTGCATTTCATGTTTCATGTTTTTAAGCCTGATATTATCTGTCTATCTGGTTCAAACTGGTTAGTGCAAACTGTGATAATGTTCCACATTTGGATAAAAAGAGGTTTAGTAATTTCACAATCATTTCTAACACCTTCCATGAGTAAATTGGGTATTTGTACAAAAGGCCATCGGTCTTTTCCAGGTTTTTAGTTGCATGTATTTTTTTCAGCCAACAAATACATACATGTTACACCTCTATCTGTTCTATGTTCTTCCTAACAACATTGTTGCATGTGCTAAACTTTTGTCTTTAAATCTAACCGCCAGTGTGTAACTGGGCATTTTCACACTTCCCTTTAAACGCTCGCACTCCACAGTCACATCATTAAGACTTAAGTCTGGAATCTCATCCAAAAGCCACATAGAGATGCAAGATGCTAAATATTTGGCATGGCAGCATACGCTGGGGATTTAAATTCAAGCCTTGGCTTAAGCTGGCAAACTAAAGATTTAATTTAAAGCACAATCCTGTACATATGACATGTGTTGTCAAATTTCAAATATCAAGCTGCTTACACTGTTCACACATGAGCCATGATCAAAGCAGTAACTCAATCGTTATTACAGAAGAAACAGAAATTCCCCAATGGCCAACTGAAATACTTTGAAGGTCTGAGACAAATCCAAACATAGCCTGAACTGATTTATCTGCACGGCCTCTCAGAATGAGCTGCGAGTTTCTTCTTTTTTTTTTTTCCCAATCAATGTTTTCATACATGCCCTCTCTGCTTCTGATACAAACCCGCAGGTTAGCAGGCATACAAACCACGGTGTCACTCCTTCATCAGCACTGATTTTATTTTTAACTTGTCTCCGTAGAGGCCAAGGTCATTTTTTTTATACCTTTGTTGCAGTGAATGGTTCCTAATAGCCCAGACATGAGTGGACAATACTCTTCTAGATGCTTTCTAGCATCAGCAGGCAAGCTCTACACAACTGCCAATACAGCCGTGACATCAGTCATGACAACCATGACCTCACTTCAATTTTGGCCTATACAGACTTGTATGTTTTCACACAACTGCAGAGTACCAGTGTAATTTGTGCTAAAAAAAAACAACAACCCTGTGCCTATATTTCGGTGCCATGCAGCCATAAATCAGATGGATATTATTATTTTGTGTGTTTTTGTGCGTCCCCTTTGTATATTTTACTGCTGGTCATCGTGGCTAACCAACAGCTCCCGGGAGAGAAAGGTGGAGTAATGAAATGAATAGAAAAAAATGGGAGAGCTCAGATTTTGGCATCTCAATGCAGCAGAGACGCAGCAGTTCATTCTTCCTCAGCGTCTCCTCCTTTTGTCTAATCATGTCCACATCTACCATCACATCTTCCCCATCCATTTGAGCCTTTCCCTCCTCTCCATCTTAAAAACAGTATTTTGCTTTCATCGTAGGAGGTACAGTGAAGCAAATTCAATTACAAGTGCTTGCGAATGAACACCCTCCATTTTCAGCCGTTTAGTCTTCTTCTCTTACAGCCTCACCCCAAACAGGGTCAGGACCTGTCGACCTGCCCGCTGACCCCTCTGCTGACCACCTCCCCCCACTGTACGTTGCTACGGAGAGGGTTGAGGATTAGTTACTATGGAAACAGTAGCCACTCTTGTCCATTGGCTTCTGGTTTTCTTAGATCCTGAGAGCAGCAGCGAGTATTTAACTTTGACTGAGACAAAACTCTGAGTTACTGTGGTAAGGAATTTTTGGATGAGAGTGTGTGTGTGTGTGTGTGTGTGTGTGTGTGTGTGTGTGTGTGTGTGTAGCTAACCTATGACCCATGGATTCCTGTAGTCTCACTAGCGGCCTAATCACTCCCAGCAGAAATAATTGGAACATTAATACACCCTCCATGTTCAAGCACTCACTGACTCATACACACACACACACACACACACGTATAATTTAGATAAGAGGCAGATTGACCCTGCACACTTTGCATAGTTTATCTAATGGTGGGGAAGGCAGATAGACTAACATTCAGATTTTCCAACATGTGGCAAACTGAAACTGGGGTAGACTTTTTAACTTGTGCCTATTTTAACTCTGCTTTCTACTGACGTTGCAGTCCCGGTGGAGACAAAGAAATTTACTCCCAGAATAATTCTGAAAAAACAACCCGGAAAAGCAGTTGTTGAAAAAATTGAAAGCGTGTTTGAAAATGTGGATCATGTGAGTTTCCATTTGTGAGCTTGTGTGTGCACTGCGGGGTCACAACCACGGAGTCACTGAACCGAAGCTGGCAGAACAATCCATCACTACGGTCAAGGTTCAGTTCTCAGGTATCTAAATACGAGCTCAAACACCCTGCTGCCACCATCAGCACCAGCCACACGTGCGCACACACACTGTTCATGTGTTCATGTGTTCTGAGACAAGGGTTACACTTTGTGTGGATACTTTGACCAAAGAGTTTATGAAGTACAAAACATTTCATCCATCTTTGCCTCATGCTAAAATAATATTTAAGGATGCATATACAAATATTCAACAAAATATTAGTTACAAACACTCTGGAGGACTGTCTGGAGGAAAGCTGTTCAAAGAAATTGCTGCCTATATAAGACGCATGTGCGTGTGTGTGTGTGGGTGGGGGGGAGCTTTGAGTGGAGGTGTAGGGAAACTTGGCCTCATTTCTTTGTACTATACCCAAATAGTAAGGAAGAGTGTCTTGTTGAAAGGGAACTGATACTATCATGACACATTTCTATCAAACCACCTAAAATCTCTCACAAGATATGTCTATTTTGTGAGAAAACCATTGGAAATAGGAAGGAGAAAAGGGAAAAAGAGAAACAAAGCTGGCTGTCAGAAGGTTTTAGATGACCACAGGCAGGAGTCAAAGGTTAGAGCCAAACAGCATCCTGTCACCAGATAGCTAAGGGAGGCCATGTTATCTATCAATCACACAATTTCAGTTTACAGACAGTGTAGGATAATCAGTCTAGTCTATAGTCTCTGCACGGCTCTGCCCTTTATACAATAAGATCGCTGTGCTTTAACTCCAAATTTCTGCTTTAGAAACTACTGATCCTTTCCTGTGAAAAAATATTATAGACAAATGAAAAAACCCGGTTACATCTGGGTGTCAATGGATCAACACACATCTTGCATTGTTCTGTAAATCTGCTTGATCCATTGGCTTTACAAAGGTCTGACACCACTTAGCTGGAGCATGAGAGGATAAACATGGGTTACTATAGTAACTGTAGGATTAGTAGTCTCATAGAGCAATTATAGGAGTCTGTAGTAGTCCTAAGGCCATACAAGGAAGAAATATTGAAGAAATGAAAACGACAAACCAGATTGTTTGCATTGTCTGCTATGGTGAAAACAATATTCCAGGAAACTTTAGGGGCGTTATAGGAGGTTTGGTATAACTCGAACAATCCAAAATAAAACGTACCTTATCCTACACACACAAGGTATTGTGTTGTTATAAATGGTTTGAATATCTCCGTAACAAGATCTTCCCTCTTTTCAACTCACCCATGAAAAACAACAAGCAGAAAGGAATTTGTGGACAACAAGTGGGGTAATAGGAGGAAGTGTCCAGTTAAATGGAGAACTGATGGGAGGTGACGTAATGAACCACTGAAAGGTGCAGTCAAGAAAAGAGAAGGAAGAAATGAGTGCAAGGGTGTGTGCAGTGATGATGGACAAAACATGGTGAGACAGCAAAGGCCTGACTTCGCCTTGATTCTCATACTGTCACACATTCACATTCACTAAAATACATAGATTCAGACGAGACTCGTCAGAGATATGAGAGGTCACAGACCTCTAGGTCACTAATTAAGTTGGAGTTTTTGCAGACAGATTCCAGCACCGAACACTGAACATATCACAGTCTGTCTAAGACTTGGTCACACGATTGATGACATTCAAGTACCAGACAGATGATACTGCAGTCTGCAATAGTCATTAACCTCTATTTTTAAATGAATCATGACACTCCGATGCAAAAAATTCAAGCCCTGCAAATTTCCAGAAAAAAACTCACTCTGAATAGAAATCTTTAAAATGAAAGTCCAACGATAACGGGCAACTGTCAAAAGGGAATTTTTGGGTTTGGATTTTGTTTGTTGAGGTTTCTTATGAAAAGCAGCGGTGGAATTTCAGCAGCTTACTCTGCTCCTTCACACATATACATGGAAAAGGAGGGGAGGGGGTGGAGGAGGGTGTTGGGGGGGCTGCAGTGGACAGAAATACACCACAAGAGGGCTCTGTATCTGTCACAGATGGAAGGTATAAACAAAAGTCTGTGCCATGCGGGAGCTTTTCCCATAAAACACATGTAATGTCAGCTGAACAAGGGGCCCGGCTAATCAACTCAGAGGTAGGTGTCCCTGTGTGCTGGGTCTGATCCAGGCATACTAAGAGTAGCAGGAATTACTGGATTAACATGACAAAGACGAACACTGATCCTCAAAGAAAGACCAGATAGGAAAGCGGTAATCCTCAAACAGCTCCCATTAAATCAGGCTGTCTTGGTTAAGAGATGTTACATTGTGGTATCTGTGTATCTGCAATATTTGAGGTTGTTACCCGACGTCACTGGGTGTGTCAGTCTCGATCTTATCGTATCTTCCGAGTACAGACAGTGCACATGGGTCAGCGTTACCGCAAATATGGCAGTGTTAACTATGTGTTCCTTGGGCGGTGCTAAATTTTCCGTTGAATAACAGTGAAACACAGTTCAGCATCTAAAAGTCGTTTAAATCAACATATTCCAGACTTATTAAAGCAGGCGACCCAACTTTGGAAACATATTCTCCTTTAATTACGTTACACATATAGAAACTGTTTCTCAAAGACATTTTCTTCAAGTTCCTGCAGAAATTTAGTTTTTGGCGTTATACCGGTGATTGTTCAGTGCACTGGGTGTCCTGACATCATGAAATAAAATGACATGGTGACCATCGACACTGTAGCTCAGGTCTTTGGAATACGAGGCAGAACGGTCTGCCTTGTGTAAGGTGATGACAGGCCAACTAGCAATAGCAGGGCAGAGGGAGAGCGAGATAAAGACAAAGAGAGAGAGAAAGTAGGAGGTGGCAAAGCAAGACAGAGGTCTGTTTTTACTGGGCTGTTTCTGGAAGCTACAAATGTTCCCTTAACTTTACAGGGGAAACTTCTCCCACAAAGATTTTTTACAGACTGGAACACAGAAGAGAAGAGAAGACAACCTCTAACCTCTGCATGAGTCAGATTGGAGAACCACACAAATGAGTTCTATCCAAATAAGTTGTGCCCTTTGTGCCACCGGGCGTCCAAATGCTGGGAGTGAATCTTCGATTGTAACATCAGAAAGATTTGGTACCAATAACGATGAGCTCATTGGGCTAAATGTTTCATTTCGATCTTCCACGTTGAGCAGAGGCCTCGTTTTGATTGGTTGAGTCAGTTTGCAGCACGTTTTGAATGCAGATGAAGCTATTTCACTCGGACATGTACGATTATTGTTTTAATGCTTTAAACACTCTGCATTGTGTGACACACTGGATTTCATGGCCCACCACCTGCACTCCTTCTGTTGATCTCCTCCATCACAAAAAAACAGACAGCTTTTCCAAACTCCTTACAGGTCAGGGGGCAAGTGAGTTTCCCCCCCTCTGAAGCCCCTTCGCTTTTCAGCTCATTCCTCACGCCTCCAATGTGACTTCCCCAGGCGACAGGTGTGTCACCCTCTCTTCCCTCTCTAGCCACCCCTCCCTGGCACCCAGGGGCAGGTGTTGGGTGTACTGGACTCACAGCGACCTCCCTACCTGAAGGGTAGTAGAGGGGGTGTCCTGCACCTCCCTCCATTCCTCATTCTTTTCTTCCTGTGCCCACAGGCCAGCCCTCTGCCTGCCTCTGAAGAAGGAGTCTGGATCCTGCGGGAGTAAACAGGAGGGAGGAGGGGGGGGCAAAAGATCAAGGCGAGCAGGGAGACAAATGCAATGGAGTCACACATCTCCCAGAGTGAATGTAGTGAGTGTGAGTGAATAACAGAGCAGAGAGTCAGAGAGAGTGAGACAGACATGTGATATGCCACAGCCCACTAGTTTTCTTTGTTCCTTCCCTCCAGCAACTGACAGACAGGACAATAGCACCGGGCACAGCTCCTTCTCTCTCACTGTCGCTCCTCCCCTCCTTTTCTCTGCCTTCTCTCCATCCCTCGCTCTCTGGGCTCATTCATCTCCATATGTCCCCCCCTTCCAAACTGTGGAAACATGTCAACATAAAGCCTAAAAAAACCTCACAATCATGTGTTTTGGTAGTTGTATGCCTGGATGACTCTCATCCCAAGTTTCCACTCTTATCTGTGCACTTTCAGCAAACACAAAACCACACTGCAAACCAAGAAAACATGCAGCATGTGAAGTATTGTGACCGCAGAGTAAAAATAAAATTAGAAAAGGAAGACATATTTGAATATTCACAATGGCATGTAGGAATTTTGCATTACAGGTGTGCTCATGTGGGAAAAGTTCATCACCTGCCCTTTAGATCCTGGACCCTTCCTGCTCTCTTCCCACCCACTGTCTGTTCTCAGATGCCAGCTGGACACTTTTAGGGCTGCTGCAGGCTTCAAATGACGTGCTCTTTGAGGTATTACAAAGACAGCCCGAATAAAAGGAGTGCGTGAGAAACATGTTAGAAACTTTCTCAAACAAACCAACAGTCTACACCCACTGGCCCGTTTTTTTCTCAAACTACTTCAGTCTGGCCATTTGGCCAGAGAAAACGTGGGGATCAAACCCCCATGGGCAAGTTTTTATGTCTTTTTTTTTCTTTCTTTTCTTTCATTGATCATAATTAGCAATAATAGGATATTCTATATTGCAGAATGGGATTTTACTTTATAATAGTGCGGCAAAGCATCACAGTTACACTATTTTTGTGACACAATTTGCAATCAGGACTGTTTCCCAGAGGACAGTTTTAAAACATCGAGGAAAGAAAATCCCACCTCTAACAAATCCAAGCAATCACATTCTTAACAATGAACATCATCTTTCTCTTGACTTAAAGAAATGGTTTTGGCTGATGTGCTTTGTGACTGTAGGAACTATTTTATTTGAAACACATCATATTTATTCTACTTCATCCTCTCTCTTTTGCTTTTCTATGCCTTTTTGCTTTTTCTTGTTCTCACTCTGAACTCTTCACCCCACAGTTGCACTTCTGACTCTGCTTTGCTTCCCCACACAGAGCACACAAAGACTTATTCACACACACATAAACACACACCTGCCCTGTATCCAAACACACACCCTCACATATACTTTTTTGCTTTAATGAAGGTCAGATGGACCTTAAGGCATAATGCAGTCATTTGAATACTTTATTGTTGAAAAGATGTGATCAGAATGCCAAATATAATATGAAATTAGAAAGACAGTTGGCCAAAAGCAGGCTAAATAGGGAATACTGTGTAGGGAGTGGAAGGCGAGTTATGGAAGGGCCCCTTTCCACAGTAACACTCCTGAGACCTATCTATTGTCCAGCCAACATCCTCTTTGTGTGTGTCTGTGTGTGTGTAACAGGATGTCCCTGACATCTCTGAAAAGCAATTTTACCTCCCTCTACACCACACACACCCATTCCTGTGCATTGTTTCCTACAGACGGCCAAGATGGAGACTTTATGTGTGTGTGCGAGAGAGAGAGAGAGAGAGAGAGAGAGAGAGAGAGAAAGCAATGTTGTGTATATATATATATATATATATATATATATATATATATACACACACATATATGTATATATATATATACATATACATATACATATACATATACATACATACATATATATATATATATATATATATATATATATATATATATACATATACATATATGTATATGTATATATGTATTGTGACATGTACTCACAACTACAAAACTACAAACTACATATATATATATATATACATATACATACATACATATATGTATATATATATATATATATATACATATATATATGTATATATATATATATACACATATACATATACATACATATATACATATATATATATATATATATACATATATATATATATATATATATATATATGTATCTGAAAGAGACAGAGCAGGAGTGCACATGGGAGGTACTGCTGTGAGAGAGTTTTTCTAAGAGCGAGTCAGACAGGCAGACAGAAGACGGGAGATGGGCACAGATGACAAAGGGACTGAAAGGAGGAGAGGAAAGATGGCGGGATAATGGATGATAATGTGAGAAACAGGAGAGGAGCCAGTAAAAGAGATTATCTGATCTGACTCCTCTCCATACATCGAGACATAGAACACAGTGGAAACACACACACACACATTCAGCCTATTGCCCTTTTTTAATCCTTTGTCCACAATCAGTAAGGCTGTCTGATAAGTTGGAGCACAGACCACTGACTCCTTATTGTGAGAAATTCTTTTCATCAGCATTTAGTCCATACTACCAGTATTAAGATCTGCACAGCATGAACTGCATGCCTGAAATTTGCTACTGACAATATTTGAGACGTTGTGACATGTACTCACAACTACAAAACTACAAAATATCCTGCAACCCTTTTTTTGTAATGTTTTGTTGAACAGTCCTGATAATGGGAGCTCAGGAGCAAGGTGAAACTTTTTCATGAACCCTGAAACACCTATGAAAGCCTGCATAAGCTGATTGGCCGGATTCATTTCCCAGTCTGGGATAAATAAAGTATCTATCTATCTATCTATCTATCTAATCATTTTGGCATTTGGCTTTACTACCTGAAAGTCTAAGGACAGAAAGTAATACCCAAAACAGCCACAAATCAACATGATATAATAATATGCAACTGTCACATAACACCACTCCAGATAACATTCAAACTGAGAAAGGGAAACCGGTAAACACTCCAACACACTCTGGTTTGACTTTACATAGTGAAGCAGACAACAATGCACTGCACGCCTCGACATGAGACACGCAAAAGCACTTTGAATCCATGACAAATTAAAGACACAAATGGAAGCCTGTCAACTGTGTCACACGCCAACAAAAACAAGAGACCAAAAATATGAATCTACCATTTAAACAGAGGTTTTAGCTTCGGGCCAACAAAGGTACTGGACCTCATGCAGGGTCTGCTGCGGGACAAAGAGTTAAACTAAAAAAAAAAAAAGACATCAACATCAAACTCGAGACAAGAAAATGGATTAGTATGTTGCCCAAGATGTGCAACAAGTTCTTGATCGATGTCCTGCAGTCTGCACTTCCACCGAACCTTGAGGCCAGGTTGGATTTGTGTAAGAGAGATGCAATGGAGTGGAAATAAGCTAATAACTGACCCACTAGGGGACCACGCTTACACCCATGTCTTGTGTGAATTGGCTTGGTGGAATATTGATACCATGGTATCCTTATATATGTGTGAATAGGGCATTGAATTAGAAGATCCAGCCCTTTTCTGGTAGTATGCAGCCCAAATTACAGTGTGAAATAACAAAAACTGAAAGAAAAGAATTTCATGCGCAGCATAATTGACAACTTTTGAATGCAGCTGAGCTGGGGAGGTAGTGATATCAAACAGCTCTGCCTGTTACTGTGGGATGCTGGGAATTTGCTCAACTATTAGTCTCCTGGACTGTGTTTTGAATGTAAACGCACACTTCAGTTCAGTGAACGAATGATTTCGACTTAGTGTGTTCGATTCAGGAAGGTGAATGAAATGCTCTCTGCACGGGAAAAATGTTGAGATGCTTGCTCTTCACAAATGCTAGTAAATAACCAAAAGGTGGGCACAAACCAGTTTGTATAAGTAATAATCAGATATACTTGATCATGATTGCACTTGTTCTTTTGAGATTACAGGATTAACAAAAAGTCTGATTTTCTCGTTTGCTATAATTTTATAATTTTATGGGCTGAGTTGACCAGAGAACCTTTTGGGAAGCATGCCTCAGAGACAGAGGGGCCAGAGGTTGGCTAAAATAGGGACATACCACCATAATTTAACCATGAGAACTTTTCCATGTGTACTATAGTGAGTGCTTCCCTGTTTGGGTTACTGAGAATATTTTCAGTATGTGTGTGCATGTGCGTAGAGGCAAATATGTGCATCTGCATATCCGTGTGCGTGTGTGTGCGAGCGTGTCTGCGTATATATGTGTGTGCATCTGTCTGTGCTTAATCCATAGATAATGAGGGATGTGTATGATATTTCTTTGGCTTTAGCCTTGATGACAGAAGTGCTGTCCCATTAAATCACCATGCCTCTTTGTCCTGCCCCCCCCCATCACCCTCTACCACTCCTCTTCTTCTTCTCCACCATCTTGCTCTGTTGTCTCTCAGTCATCGATCTCTGTTTTTATCTGTCCTCCCCTCAACCTCGGTCATTTCTCACACTACACCCATCTGATTTGGCTCCTCCCCTTCCTCCCATCCTCTCTCTGTGTGTTTTGAGGCCTTGTATGGGCTGAGAGCCCCAACGGGGAAGTTCAGAGGCAGACATCTGAAAAATGTACCTGTGCAATTATTACCACTCATGTGCAGACACAGACACACACAGTGCCATAGAGACAAAAAAAAATTGAATTCCATTGATGGAAGAACATGTATTTAGAGTTTCAACACTGAACTGCATTGAGAGTCAGACACAGTGCAGACGTGCGTGTGTATATGAGTGTGCTCCTCAACTTGTAAAAACAATACACATGCTTCCACAAGTACAGTTACACACAAACACACACACACACACACACACACACACACACACACACACACACACACACACAGACACAGAGTGAAATGATGATTGACTGTTCCACTGTGATGTAAGAATCCGTTCAAAGGAGGCTGTTCGCACAAAATGTGATGAAGGACAGTCAAAATAAGACAACACAAAGTGATCGTTTCCTGCTGATGCCTGTGTGAGTCGGTGTGTCATGGCAGAGGGTCCAGCCTTTCAGCAACTGTCTCTTTGGAGGAATTGTGGTAACGGTCGAAAAACAATGGAAAACAGCGGAAATGTATTAGTGTGCGTGTGTGCGTGCGTTTGTGTGTGTCTGTCTATGTAAGTGAAACAGAGACAGAGGATATCATATACTGCCTTTCAGGAAGAGTCATTGTCTGGCAGGAAGGTTTATATTGTCAACTGTCCCAAAATAACAGAATTGGGGATCCCAGCGGAAGTGTGTGTCTGTGTGTTTGTGTGTGTCTTTTTATAGTGGTATGCACATTTTTATTGGAATTTATGCCACATGAAAACAAAAAAATTGAATAAAAATATTGTTTAACGTCTTTCTAGTATAGGATGTGGTCTAGATTCCTTTACATTGGGGGGACTTGGTGTTTTATCAGTTGCTGAAAGTCATTCTAATGACACAGATCGTTTTTAAGGCCAATCATTATCTCCAAATTCACTTTGAAAGTCTGCTAAATCCATCTTATTATTCTAACTCAGACATAATGTTACGAATGCAAAAAATCCCGAAATAATTTTCCATTGAGCTTTTGGATTTTAACACTCGCAGTGAAAGTGAGCCCTATGGAGCTACAGAAAATACTGTTAGAGCCCTGAGGTATGCAGAAGCTCTCCTTCCATAACAATGTAACCAGAGGAGAAGCAGCCGTTGTAGTGGCCTGAAGCACTCTGCATCTACGCCCTAACCCTTCAGACTGCCATATCCACCATTTCAATCAGCAATCTCATTCACGCCTGCACTCGTCCTTTCCTTCACTCTGCACTTCTCCTTTTCTCCAACTTTTCCTCTTCTTTCTGTCCTTCTCTCTCTCCCGTAACTAGATCTCCAATTCTTTGGCTTTTAGGTCTTTATTCCATTCAGCCTCTCCTATGAAACCAGCTAGCTAATTCATCTCCAGACAAATTGCCAATCAGTTGGGGACAAAGAGAAAAGGAGAAAAGAGGCTGGTCCTCAATAGACCCGATCGCTGTTTTACTAAACGTTCCTTCAGAGGAGAAGGGTAGGGGGACGAGAGGGGGAGGGCAAGGGGAGAGCGCGGTTAAATGTGCGCATTTGCCTGTGTGTCCATGGGGTGTGTATAATTTTGGTTTGTGTGGGTACTTGTGCGTGTCAGTGGGTATGTGTGTGTGTGTGTGTGTGTGTGTGTGTGTTCATTAAGACGGTGTGTGTCCTCATCACCCCCTCCTGCCAGGGTTCACCACTCTCTGTATGCGGAGGTTAACAACATTGCCGTCCAATCACATTCTCCTGTCAGGCCCCCGTCGCCAACAGCAACAGGTGGTCTTACCAATTGGTGTCCTGCAGAGCGGAAAACTAGGGGGAAAAAGAGATGGGAAGATGAAGTATAGCGAAAGAATAAATTGACCGGGCTGCATCATGAGACCGCAGATTCCCCCCAAATAATCTACTCTTAAATCACTTTTGGCCACCAGTTTGTCATCTGGGTGAATAAACGCTGACCATGGATCCAGCTGACGTGAGGCTCATTCAGGAAATCCAGCCCCTCTGTATTTTTAAAACCCACTTTATGTGAAAGACTTAGTGAAGGTCGTATGGACAAACATTGTTTTTTAGTCTAAATCAGATTGTCAGAGCCGTCGTTGGAAACTGTAGGTGATTGGATAAGTTGTCTGTTTATCGTTTGACGTATGACGGAGAGTTACAACAACAAACCACAGTCTGAGGACAGCTAAAAAGCTTTGGCTGCCAGTCAGCATCTTAGAGGAGCACTCTTACCATCTTTGAAAGGAAAAATTGTTCGTCAAAATGTCAGTCAGTCATTGTTATGAATGTTCCTCCCTCATTGGATGCTGATTGGTCCATCCCATTGTTGTTCTGCCATATAAATAGCTCAGGGCTTGGTAAGATGGATTTGCACTTGCAAAGAAATCCAGCTGTCTGAAAGGTTACTGATCTGGTCTGAAATGCTGTGACTACATCCAAAGCTGGACAGTTTCTTCCACTTCCACTTTATGGAAAGCGTATATAGGCCAACCCTGGCTCAGATTTCATCCTCCGGTGCCAGAATACAGTCGAGTGCACCAACACTCAGGAGTACTCAGCCATAATTGATCTGACTCAGCGAACTACCTGTGGAGCGATTTACGTCCAATTATAATCATGTTGAGCTGTCACATGATTCAGTGACTCCATGTCCTGTCCGCTCACATTGGTGGGTAAAAGTTTCAATATCAGAGCCACCAGTAATCCATTATTTAGGTACTGTATATGAATGAGTGCAGACTGCTGACATAATACAGAATTTTATTAACCTTTATTCATCTTTGTGACAATAAAATGTAGATTTAGTTAAGTGAGTCAACAGATTTTTGTTGGCCACCTCTAAAATGCCAGCCAACAAAAAACAACCCCAGTTTTTGACCTGGCTCTTTATAAACTGACAGTCACTTTCCTTAAAATATTCAGAATGAAGGCCTGCTACATGTAAATGAGGGGTTTTACATCAAAGAAGCTGCTGCAGAGGAACAGATTTCGTGCCTTAACCTAAAGGTTCCACTAACCTGGTTGCCTGCGCGTATGTAAACACAATGAATGTCAAAGAGACAGACAGGAAGACCTTGCGAGAACGATGGCGTATATGTTGTGGTGCAGGAGAAGAAAGGACGGGGCAGAGACAAGTTTAAGAGCTACGGTCTGTAAGTTAATGATCACAGTGATCCCTTTCTCGCTCTCTCTCTTGCTCTTGTCCTTCCTCCCTCACACGCTCTCCCTTTCTCTTTCTCCACTAATGAAGCACCTAACAGAGTTGTGAAAAGAAGAGGGGAAGACAAAAGAGGAGGTAAAAAGGCAGCATTAGTCCAGGCTGAGTGCCTCTGTCTTGTCAGCTCGAGAGAAAGAATGAGAGAGAGTGAGACTCGGCTCCAGCATCTGTTTGATCATTAACTCAGTTATAGCCAGACACAAATATAAAACCTGTCACCCCTCCTTGTCGCCTCTTTTGTGTACTCAATCACAATTATTGAGCTCAGTTTCATCCATCAGTGCTTGCCAGTGAACTTGTCTCGCCCTTCTTCTTCAACAGTAGCCATGAAGTACATGACTACTATCAGTTTCTGCTTTCTGTTCTCACGCAGATAAAAACACAAAGAAACAGACATCATCAGTTCATCACCCCCCCCCCCCCCCCCCCCCCCCATGCAAACACTAGACAGCCATAGAAAAAAGTATCACTGCTATGTTTAGTTTAGTTCACGTTGGTATTTAAGGGGAAGTGATGCATTGCTTTTATACGGCTGCATGTCTCTCTCTCTCTCTCTCTCTCTCTCTCTCACACACACACACACACACACACACACACAAACACTTTTCTCATAAACCATATGACACAAACCAGACTGCAGAGAGAGTGTGGATAAGTGAAAATCCTGCTCAGCTAATAAGGCAAAAATGAAGTTCCTAAAAGGGAAAAAGAAAGAGAAATACAAGAAAGAAAGATACAAAGAGATACAGAAAGTGGAGGGAAATGGCTGAAACGCGAGATTCGTTTTTTAAGGCAGTTTTCTGGTGAATATCGTAAAAAAAAAAACCCCAAAATGGTGAGGAGATAAAAAAAGAGGGGAAGAAAAGTTAAAGCAAAAGCAGAAAGGCTGAAAATGAGACAGAGAGGAAGGAGAAAGTGATTTGGGCAAAGTTTCCCAAATGTGATTAAGAGTAGGAAACCAGGCAGACCGAATGTAGACCACAGTCCCCCCCCCCACCCTCACAACCACGACTAACCCCCTAGTTAAGCCTGTGTGTGTATGTGTGGGTTTGTCGACATGAGACAGAGCGCTCACAGGGGAGTGACATTGTACTCTACCCCAGCCCCTTCAGTGGCCTGCAATCCTTCACCGCAGCAGCTCAAACCTTTTTCTCTGTCACACTATCTTTTTTTTTTTTTCTTTTCCTTAACCTGTACACTTCTGGATTTTCTAAATATGTCTCTGTCTGTAGCAGATTCAACCTGTTGGCTTTGCGAGTTTTATTCAATGAGCATCAGTTCACTTCCTTTTACAGCAGCTACCCTGCTGCTGCTCTGCTCCAGCTAAAAGTTGTTCTTTCCGTAGTTTTTTTTTTTTTTTTTTGACTGGTTGTGGTTTGGGGTTATTTTTTTCTTCATTATATGTAAAAGAGAAACATTTTCCACTTTCAAGTTGAAGTTAGAGATTGACATTTACATTTATGTGTACAGTCAGTGAGACAGCAGCCAGGGTTTGAATTTGTCATTTTCGATTTGCCATTTCCCCCGTTTACAATGGAATGCAATGCTGAACTATTTCTTTTGTTGGCGAAAATACATGCTATGACCTACCCATGATGTAACAGTATCGCTTCTCTCTGTGAGTGGTGCCATTTGGACCACTGAACAGCACACGATAAAAGCATGATTGAAAACACAACAGCGCCTATTCTCCCTTCTTCCAGTTCTCACTGTTTTTGCTCCCATAGAATTTGTACACAGAACCTTAAATGAGCAATTTGTTTATCTCATTTATCTTTTTTTTTTTTTTTTTTTCTCTCCCTCTCTCTGCTTTTGCAGCTCTGGCCAAGATTACATCTCTATCCTCACAGTGCCAGACACACACAAACCATCCACGTAAGTATATATCTATCACTATTATTCACCAAATGTCCAAACAAACATCTGTCACACTCAGCAGGTCCGAACCAGGATCAACAGTGAACCGTTGCAGGAACAACAGAGAGTGAGTGAGTGAATGTGTGTTTGATGGTGGGTGTTCGAGCTGGGGCCAGTTTTAATGGTATGAGCTCATATATGGTATACACACAACTACCTCATCAAATCTGCCAAAATATCTACACTTTATGGGAAAACTATAAAGTGTTACCATAGCACACAGCGCCCACAGCGTGCACAGTGTTTAACAAGTGTCAGTCAGTATCAGGCTTTGAATAAACGTGAAATAAAAGTAAGAAATCTTGACCCACACCCCATCCCCATATCTGCACCCTCCCTCTCTATCTGTCTCTCTCAGACACACACACGCATTTACGGACATTTATTTATTTGTGAAGAAAAGGTGTGACAACAGAGAATGAAGCTGAAACTAGAGGGGGGTTTCCTTAGACTTTGTCCAATCAGGACGCAGGAAACCAAGCCCTTCCGTTGCACATACACACACAGACGCATACGCACAAACGTACTCTTGCACTCACCTCGAAGGAAGTATGAGCAAAGCAGATTCACCTAATCTTTCTTACACTAAGTCCAAGTTCCCGGTTCCGCGTGACACAATGGGCACATGTACAAACTCAAACATACAAAAATTCACATGATATGAAGCGCATTCCAACACATATTTCTGACTCTGTTATGTGTAACACACAGTTAAAATGTTGATTACTTAACCTTTTTGCAGTGTGTATTTGGTGAGCATGTGTTCATAAAAAAATGGGTTCTTGCATGCATGTGTGTTGATGCTTATATGTGTGTCTGTGTGTGAGTTTTGGCGTACATGTGTGTATGGGGAAATGGGCTAATTTGTCTGTATATCCTGACCATGTTCATACACGCTCCTGCCGCTGCTTTAATGAGGAGCACATTTGAGCTGATATTACTTCCACATGACATGGAAATGGGATGGTGGGGGGGGGGGGGGGGGGGGGGGGGGTTACAAACCATGTCCATTCGTCGTATATGCTTCAGAATTGTTGCGAAAGTCATGGAGCTAAGTGGGAAGCTGCAGCAATAATGTGAGAAGAAAACATCAAACATGTAGAGTCCTCAATGGAACTCAATATATACCCAAAAGAACAGGATTTAAAAAATGGAGACAGTAGGTGATGAAACTGTTCACTCACTTGAGGTATTCGTCAATGGAGATTCTGCCATTGTGAAGTATGACTACACCTAACTTAAAATGTGAAGTTAGCACTGTGGTCCTTGGGATAAAGCACAAAAGCCTGTTTCCTTAGCTTAACTGTATTTAGTGGTTTAGTTTGACAATAAACCATCAGGTTTCTGAGTTTTCTTTTTCCACAGAAAAGGTTCTGACCTCCTTGTTCTTATTTAGGAACATAAGGCATAAACACCTGGTGAAGTTAGGTTCTGGCCTGTGAACGTTGAAGACAGCGTGCAGCCAAACACCACCCTGGTACTGTACATCCACATATGAGCCTCTGGAACAGAAAGGTCTCAATGAGAAAATACTTTACCTTTGTTGAGATGGAAAGGAGTGCCTCCAGAGGGGATCTCTTGCTGGGGGCGTAAGTGTCTATGCGTCTGTACCACAGTCATGTATGAATAAAGTGAAAAACATTTATACCGCCACAAATTTGTATCTGGTACATTATGTCACCTGTCGTCTGACAGCCATTCAGTTTGTAATCAAGCACGTTTTAGAAAAGCTTTCATACAAAACAATTGAAATCAATAAAATAAGGCATCAGTCTCAAATGAAATCCTTGTTTCTGGACTTGGTTTGGCATGTTGACAAATGATTCCTTTGTCTGACACACATGTAAGGGATGGAGCTGCACTGCTAGCAAATCATTCAGTGTCCAAAAGAAACAACAAAGTCAAGGAAAGGAGAGAGAAACAGATAAAGGTTTTACAATTGGAACTGAGAGGACTGAGAGGAAATCGGAAAGAAGAAAGATAAACAGAAAAGTTGTGAGGGACAGAAACACTCTGGCCTTTTTGTTACCTGAGAGACTCCAGAGAACCGAACCTAGGCACATGTGAAAAAGTGCAGACCTGCACCACGAGCCAGTTCACTTCCCCTCGAGCAGAAATGAAAACAGGAGGAGAAAGAGAACGAGGCAGAGAATATGGGGGGATAGTTAACTCCCGAGGTCCAGAGGAGAGCAGACGGGGAATAAAATAAGAACTGAACCAAACGGAGACCCTGAGGGTACGAGGGAGGAAGACGAGAAGGTTCAGAGTGGATGAGGAGATGAAGGGGGGAGGGGAGGAAAGGAGAGGATGAGGAGGTCATTAAAGAGCTCTAATGACCTGCTGATTGACGAGGGGCCCAAACTCTGACCCCAAATTACTACAGAGCCTGAGAACCAGCCCTGTGCTCTACATGTGTGTGTGCAGGTGGGCACCCACAAAGAGGTGAAATACACACACACATATTTTAAATGCTTCCCATCATTTGCATTCAAGATAACTTACATGATTCACACGTGTTTTCTTTAGTGAATGTGGGAGAAAACACTGGCTCTGTGACACATCCAGGCAACCTGTGACAGCTGAGGTGAAGCTAACTTTTACCTGCTGTACTGGCCTCTTTTTCTGGTCAGTGAGTTTATGAAGACGTCCGAGGCGTCCAAACATCGCTATCACTAATCCCCATTTATATTTTCTCACAGATAAACAGCGCTAAACCTGCAACCACATCAGCAGCTTTGTGAGGAGCATGGCATTGAGTACAACTCTTAACATTTGTATGTTAAGACTTTTATTAACACTAAGCTGTGCACTAACAAAAAGTACAGCTGAAGCCGACAGGAATGCCTTTAGTCATGCAAGAATCACGTCAGAAATGAAAATACTGAGCATGCTTAACGTTTGACATGATACTGGTAGTTATTATAAGTTATTACAGTTCACCCTGAGGGAACATGTTTTATTATCGATAGTGGTTGAGACATTTCACTCAAAACCATAAAAGAGAGGGTCATGATGGTGCTACAGGAAAAAAGTCGGAGGATTGCCAAAGCCATCAGGATGAATGCTTTTAGGAGCAGGAATGTCTGCACAACATTTCATTGCAATCCATCTGAAACTGCCTTACTGGCTGTAGACACCATTAATCAAGATTTATGGTCTAGTCATCGTACACATGTTTACCAAAATATATCAAAAGCTTAGAATCCTGAGTTTAAGCTTTAACTGACTGTTGAAAGAGCTGAGATGTTGGTCAAATGAATAGTACGATTTTGTTGTTACCACTGATTTCTACTTGGACTTGTAACATACAAAGAGCTCCCCACCTGTCTGTAACTCTGACACATCACAATGCTATGTTTTTTCATGACTTACAAATGTCACACACACACACACACACACACACCTACGCACAAACACACACACGCAGACATTAAGATACAGAAGCAGCCAAGCATTTGTGGACAAATGAAGACCAGATGAAGCAGCCAAGAAATACAACTGAAACACATGTTCACACACATAAACACACACACACACTTGTTGAGTCTAAGCCCATGCTTCATTTAGATCTGCAACCACAGCTCTAGTCCTCTTTTCATTTTCTGTAATCCCTGTCCTTTCTCTTGTGCACACACAAGCAGTCGCACAGCAGGAGCAGCAGCACTGCTCCGTCATTACCGAGCTGTAAACTGCAGAAATCTGTTTGGGCCTGGTTAACATGCAATAAAACTGATTTTCCACTCCCTTCTCCCCTCACCCTCTGCCCCCTCCTGCTTTTTTATGAGTAAACAAACAAAGGTGCTTTTGTTGACAAACACAGTCACTCACACCCGTTGGTTAATGCCGCACATGTTTACAAAATGGCAGGAACATACAGATTTTGGTGGGCGAGAGATAAATGGAGCTCATTCTTTTTTTTTATGTGCACTATTAAAATGGTGGTAAATTGTCAATATTTCCTTTGAAGTGGGGAAAAAAAAAAGCCATTAGTAAGAATCATAAACACAAGAAACTGGTTGATAAATGGGTCCAATACAATATGCAGGGCATCTCTCTGTATTTAGTCCTCTGTTAGAAATTCTGGTCTGTCTCATATCAGCGAGGTTTCCTGTTCACTATAGACTGTGGAAAACAAGACATTCATGAAGACAAAAATGCAATATCTAAATACACAATGAAACAACATCCAAGTACAAATCCATCCAAACACAGCTATTGAAATCATCTCTGTCAAAATTAAAGATAAAACAAGATGAAACAAATACCACACTGAAAGAGGAGAGGGTGCCAGAAAAAAAAAAAAAAAAAAAAAAAACAGAGTTTGAGTGTGTGAATGTTTGTGTGCGTGCGTGCGTGTCTGTGTGTAATTGATAGGAGATTTTGGCCCAAAGCTCAGTATGACCTCATTGCTTGCCTGATTCTTCGAGCGTTCACAGTTTTACACAAGCTTAGGATCAGGTTAACACAGCACTAGCACGCGCACGCGCACACGCAGAAGCATGATCACACATACAATCTCCACATCTTTCAACTGCCTAACAAAGCTACTGTCCAAAAGCGCAGACAAACCACAGACTAACTTGGCAGTACAATTGTGCAGTGTTGACACATAAACACCCACACACACTTCCACTGCAGAAAAACATAAAATGCATGTACAAGAATCCTAGCTGCAGAGACACACGGGGACTAAGTGCACCCAGATAACATCTTAAAACAACTATAACTTGTGGTGTGTGGTACAGGATAAGTGCTGAGAAGCGATGACTGTTATCCAAAACAAAGAGAAGGCGGTGAAACAACACAGAATAAGGACGAGGTAAGAGAAGAGAAACAGTAGAGTCTGACAAAAGAGGGGGTGAGGAGGAATTGGAGGCTAAAAAACAAGGATTACATTAGAGTGCCTTTACTTGGCACCTCGACTGAAACACAGTGAGACGGTGTCCTGGTCTTCAAGATTTTTTGTGAGAAAACTAAATATAGAAATATTATAAACAATACACTGATTGATGCAATATCATGAAAATCTAAAATTTAAATCATATTCAGTACAGGTCAAAAGTTTGGACACACCTTCTCATTCAAATAAATAGAAAAGTGTGCCCTAACTTTTGGCCTCTACTGTAAATGATTCATCATATAAATGCAATGACAACTTCTACCTATTGAGGATATGTGATTACAATCAATGAGAACCAAAAGTAATCCCATTTTAGATTTTTACTTTTTCCTCATCCACTGTATTCAAATTCGATGTCAGGGCAAGTCCATGAAAAAGGTTGCATGCAATTAATCTGTATCACACAAGAGGGAGTGACATTCAGGAGCCAGAACAATACCGCCACGACAAAACAACACTGTAAATGAAGTACAACATTATGAGATAGAGAATGATCTTTAATGTACAGCTAATTAACAAGAACTAATAGTTATACTGTATAAAGTAGGACAAATTATGCTTTAGTTATTTTTTCTTCTCAGCTTCTTAGTGCAGTCAAATAGGTAAAGAAAGAAAGACAGAGCAGGTGTCAATGCAAAGTGTGCGCTTGGACCTCTGGAACAAACATTTTGTTCATCTGTTTTACATGGCACACACGCACAACAGGAATTACAACCTGGAATCAGCCAAACAGAAACAGGACCAGGGGAATTAAAGCGGCTTGAATAAAAGGGGGATAAATGAGTGATGGGGAGCCAAACACCTTCAGGGTTTTTGAGGCTCTGCAAAACTCCCATTGGTGAACAAGGTGAGAACAAGAAAAACATATGAACACACACAGCTAGCATGTACATGCTGGCACTCAGGTCATGTTTACTCTCTGCTCATTGTGATTTTTCCCCCTTTAGATGCTGTTGGATGTAAATGCTCTCTTGGTAGTGGGCCAGCAGTGTTAGGTGTGCAGTGTAGATGTGTGTGTGTTGTGTACATGAGGGCTTGTGTCTTTATGTGAATGTGTGTGTATGTAAAGCTTGTGATTCTAAAATAAACTGAAAGGAAACAACATGTTTATCAGTGTGCATGTGTCAGTGAGTGACAGCGAGGTCATCATGAATCTTCTAACCCATCCAATGGGAACGATGGGAGAGCCAGCTGGATGGCCTCCCAGCCTGCAGATTTATGGCAGCACACTGACGAGAGACTGAAAGGAGAAAGTCAGTACAACTCAGAGGGACTGACATACACATGTACGATCACAAATACACTGATAGTAGTTGTGTGTGTGGCTCTGCACCTCAGAAACCCCAATATTAGCTGCTGTAGTTGTTATTTACCTAATATGAGCACAGCAATATTTTTTTCATAAATTGTACGCGCCACATTCATAAATGTCACAGCAATATACTGCCTTTTCACCCAAGATCCAAAAATAAAGGCACAGACCACACCAGCTAAAAGGCTGACTTTCAAAATAATATTTTTGTCTCTGTAGTTGATTATGCTATGCAGCAGTTTTTAATACTTATGTGGTTCCAGGTCTCAGTGCTCCGTCAGTAATAGCCCAAACCTTGTTAGCCTTGGCTGGCATCGCCGTAATCATCGAATCACTGCATCATACTATTTCACACTTTTCAGTATGGAACATAAAGCTTTAGGAGCTTTATGTCATAAGAAAATCATAAAAGTTGAAGCGTGCAGAGAAAACTATTGAATATATCTGCGTTGGCTGGACACAGACTGAACTAACAGAGAAGTGAACAGAGAACCCAGACAGAAAGAGACAAACAGTGAGAGGGAAAGAGGTAGAGCGAGTTGTTTCCATTTTTTGGCGCTGGCACAGCTGGTAGTACAGTCCATTTTCTCTGTGTGGGTAAAGAGAAGGTAGGAGGCCGCCTTCTCTCTCCACTAATCACACTTAATGATTCAAATGGGCCTAAGACATACCTTTGAAATCAAATCCACTTACAACCATGCAAAAACACACACACACACACAGCCATGCGAGGACACAGAAAACCTGGCACACTTGTACACAAACTCACAGACACACACAACGTTGTGTGGAAACAGAGTAAGCGAGGGAAGGGGAGAGGAGGAAAGGAGAGGAGAGGAGGAGGGATGTTTCTAATCCATCAGCAGGGCCATAACTAGCCCTGCTGTGGCACAACTAATTGTTCCTAATGACCTCACTGGTGTATGCATGAATGCGCACGCACACACAAAACAAAAAAAAAAAAAAAAGGGCACACTGGACTCATATAAAAGGAGAAAAAATACACACGCACACATTCATAAGTGGCACATGCAAGGGAAAAAGAAATCGGGCCAACTGGTGACCATAAAACACTGGTCTGTCAAACAGTGTGTGTGTGTGTCTAAAACCCTACAGCAACATCAGGCTCCTATAGCGGCATTTCCTGAAACCTCTACACAGCAAAAGCAAAAGATATCCTCTTTCACCGCCCCCCCTCAGACATGCACACACACACACACACACACTGAAACTGAAGAAACTGTAGGCTTAGCCCTTAAGGCTTCAAAGTAATTCGCCTTCTGGTAAAATAAAGCTTTGCTTTCCATATTTGCAAGATTTACTGTGTAAGTACAGAAAGTATGTTACTGTACTCAGAGTTTTCCATTAGCAGACAAAGGCAGTGTTTGTTTCTTAAAATCTTAATAAAGTGTCTCACAATAAAGTTAGAGGGAGCGATCAAGGTGAAAGTAACTTTACTACTGAAATCTGGAAAAACGTAACATGGACATAGAAGACTGCACACAAATGAGTACTGACCGAAGAAAATACACAACCAAACAACAGTCTGGTTTTGCTGTCAGTGCCAATGGAAACCCAACAATGGGTTCAGAAGACACCTGTTTTCAAATGAAATTGAAAAGTTGTTCGGAGCTGCAAACGTGCAACTACAACTACACATCTGCCGCACAACTGTGAAAGAATTCCCATAAAACACAAAATCCCAATTTCTATAAGTTCACAAGTAAACAGTAGAACAAGGACAAAATATCCTCACACAAAATGAGATGTGTGTGCCTGTTTATGTATTTGTAGGCAAAGAATTTATTTCTACTAAACTGCTCCCACCACCCAAACACACGACATGTATCCACACTGTGGTTTGCATCCAGTGTAGCACTTTTCCTCCTGGGTGGCTGTACAACTGGGTGGGCACGAGCACTAACAACACACATGGTCATCTACAACTTTATGTCTCTCTCTCACACACACACACACACACACACACACACATACTAATCACTTCATGGTGGATCTCCAGTCTAACCAAAAGCTCTGCTACACAGAGCTGTGTGTCTTCAAAACAGGCCTTCAGGTAAACTGACATATCTACCTTTAGAAAGCAATATGATTGTGGGGTCACACAACTTTCCACCATTTTGGATAAGTTTGGGCTTTAGACTACAGAAAAGCAGACCGTGACTGTGTGCTAGAGGTCATTAGAAATTTTAGCAGTGTAGAAACATTTTACCAAAGTGATTTAGAGTTGCTTTCATAACACCTCAAAATTCACTGACAAAATTGCAAGGCAATCGGACTTTTCAGCATTTTGGCTCAAAAAATCTTACCAACAGCAACAGTATCACATCACATCACTCCAGAGGGGATTGTGCTGCTTTAATGGGGAATTTCTTTCATTGTTCTACAACTAAATGTTTTGCATCTTCTACATCTCTTCCTTATTATGTGAACATTTATCCGTTAAGTGGAAAAACACAATTAATTTTTGAAGAGCAGATTAAAAATGCATACTCTGACTCTAGAACTGTCCTCCCAGAGAGAAAACAGGAGATTCAGTCATTTAAGCTCCGTCAGTCCACTCCAGTCCCTTTAAACTATTACCACGATTGCCAACCTTCAACAAATGCTTATTATTTTAATCACAATGTAGCAATTTCCACCAAAACCACGTTGTTTGCCTAACATAAACCAAAAGGTTATTTTAACCAACACGCTGGTCTTTCACAATCCATAAAAATTTGCCTCTCATGCCCTTTCAGGAGGAACTCGACCACATCTTCGTAGGGCTAAGATAGGATTTTATTTTTTGCAAAGGTGATTTTTCACAGATTTGGAGGACAAAAGTAATTTTTCCGCTGATAGGCACATAAGATCAGATTTTTTTGTCTAATTTGATGAACTCTCACTGGGTCCATGTGACTGTAGAAATGATAGTTTCAGTTATTCCAGTCAGGCTGGTGCGCATTTCTCTGGGCATCCTGAGACGGTTGTAGATTCTCCATTCTCCAGCTCTTATTCAGGCCTGCCTATGTACCATGAGCTCTAACTCATCTTGAAAATTCATTTGTTTTACAAAGGAACCAGCTGTTTAAAAACCAACATCAACAATAATTAGGATAACAATTTTCGGAAAGATAGGGGAATATTTATTCCTAAAAAGTAAGTAATAAGCTTGAGTGCTGCCACAATAGGCTGGAGCTTGACATGTGGCTGGGGAAAACAGAGTCAAGCAGCTGTAGCAGTTGTGATTCATATGACTAAACATATTTAAACTAAGACCGGGCATATCAGATACATTGTTACAATTAACAATATATACTATAATATAACAATTGTTCCATTTTAACAGCTTGTTCTTTGGGTGTGGAGTTCCTCCAAGCGTTGCCAATGACTGGGCTACGTTATGGGAACGAGGTCAATGGAACACACACATACACACTCTATGTGTTGAGTTGAGAATTGCAGGCTGTCAGCCAAATTGAAGGCAGAAAAATGCCATGGCTTTGGACACTGTGGTCTGTGGTTGCAGTAGCATTCAAGAAAAACAAACAAACACATCAACTTAAAACCACAATGCACAAGCTCTGGGGTTTGTGTGTGTGTGTGTATATATATATATATATAAATCTTTGCATCGCTTAGCGTCTTATTTGGACAGTAATAATGCATAAAAGTTTGCATTAAAGTTTCTTTGTGTGGGTTTAGAGGTGTGAGTGTGTTTGGTCCCAACTACAGGAGCCAAAACTTCCACTGCCAGGATGGAAAGAAAAGAAAGAAAGAGGAAAGGCGGAAAAAATTGCTGTTCACAGTTTAAAAAAAACAACCAAAAAAAACAAACTATTCCAATAAATTTGCCCCCAATCTCCATCTGCCGCCCCTTTTTTCTTGTTCCGAGCTGCTTTTATGAGAGAAATTAGTCCTCCCCAAACCCCTGACAGTGCAATAAAACACTCTGCCAGGTACGTACATTTATACTAGGCCTTGGAGAGAGAGAACAGAGGAGAGAAGAAAGAGAAAAACAAAGATGGAGGGGGAAAAGTCAGCCATAAGGGGAATGATTGAAAAGGGAGGAAAGCAAGAACAAGAAAACAGGGATTAAGAATGAAGAAAGACAATCATAAGAAAATAGGTAGAGGAGGAAATAGAAATATGAGAGGTGAAAAATGTAAAAACCAGTCAGGCAGAGAAGGAAAATAATGAAAGTTAAATAGTAAGAGAAGTTAGAGAGACAAGAAAAAGAGACAATAAGTTGTTCAGAACACAGTACAGCTCAGCAATGACTTTCCCATCTGTGGTCCAAAATCCCCCCAGACCCCTGAACATACAGCCACACACTCACACAAATTCATCCTTGACCATTTTTTTTGGAAAACTTTATATCCTGAAATGCACGTATGTGAAGGCCTTTTTTCCCCCATGGAAGGAAAAGGAGGGTTTTGGAAACATATAAATTCATGGAAGCTGTTGACAGCAGCCAGGAAAACAAGATGATGACTTGTCACAAGTGACCTCACCAGGGTCAGGGGTCACACACCCTGAGAAAAAGAGAAAAAAAAAGGGAAGATGAGGAGGCGTGTGTGTGTGTGTGTATTAAAGTATTTTAATATTTTTGTGTATCCAGAACTTACTTGTATATGTATGTACGTACGTCTGCCTCAATATTTTAGATTTTTAAAATGTCATGGTTGCAGCAGTTACTGAGAAAAATATCTTGTAAAAAATAAATAAATAAATAAATAAATAAAAGTCATCCAGCAGTAACATTATCAAGCTGGAGCCAGATTCATTTATCATGGTTGTGAGATGACGCACATCTCAGAGATGACACATGAATCGTTGTTATAAGTTGTCAACATTGTTGACATCTTCTCTGATGTCAAAAACAGCATATTTTTCAAACCAAAAATGGAGAAAGTGTTTTAAAGGTGACAGGTTTGAGGATGAAATGCCATTGAACAAGGCCGTGCCTTATAAATCCAGCATTAATTATCAGGGCCAATTTACACACACAGTCCACTTTAGACACAAGCTGGGTCAATCAGTTTATGTAAACTAGGTTTATTCATTAAAAACTCCTTTGCACCTGCGTTATGCTCTCGTGAAAATTTCAGATGTTTGCAGTGAATCGCAGGAAGCGCTGGGAGGAGTAAACAGCACTATAAACCATGTCTGTGAAAACTGCCTCGTAACACATTCCAGGGAGCCTCCTCACTGTGTTATGGATATTTGGGCAGATATGGACAGAAAAAAAAGGAAAAACTGTGTGGGGGAATTGAATCATTTATATATATTTCTTACTGCCCTGCTTTTGTTGACGTATATTCCGCATGTTGAAGCCGTCAGAATCAGACAGCACAGCAAACTGGTGTTATCTGAATTTCTGTCTGCCAAGCTCACTCCTCAGTCAGTGACCCTGTGCAGCATGCAGACATGTTAGCCAAGTTAATATCATGGCCTTTCATTGCCATTGTTGTGATATTTCAGGAACTAAATAAATGTCACGCACACATTTAATAGAAAGCTTTGGTGCTCTATCATGAGCGATAAGACTTTGGAGGATCAGTTGCGGTGACATTTGAGGCTGTGATATATGCCTTTACCTTTTTTGATATAAGCTTTTAGAACAGTCATTCATGAAGGAATCCAAAAGCTAAATGAGCTGAAGCCTGAATTAATCCATAAGCCACAGCGGAAATGATAAAGCGCCTTTACTCTGTGCAGCCTACTGCATTTAAGTACAGGTTCATGGCGTTTTAGCCTCATACTTACAACAATAAAAATACCGTGACAACATTTTCTTGTGCCCTTTGTCAATTTTTTACCCCGATGGCAATTTGGAAAGAAAAGCCTGCAAATACAACTCACGTCGTGTCATATGCAGCTATGTCACATCATCATTCTGCAGCCAACAGCACGGTTAATGCACAGCACTCCATCTCTGCTGCAGTCAAACAGACAGGGACAAGTGTAATTGTGGCTTGAGGCTTGGCTGAGCAATCAAACAGAAAAGCAGCTTGTCCACATCTCTGTCTGTGTCAGCGAGGTCCATTTGTCTCCCAGCCTGTGCATGTGTTTGTGTGTGACGAATAATTCAGTGTCTGTGGTAACGCCAGGAGGGAGTCATGAGACAAAGACGAGACACATGGGCACATAAAACACGCGCACACATATATTCACACGGTCACACACAAGTAAAACCGCAATCGAGCTAAGAGGACCTGGTATGGTGAGAATGTTATGGTGGGCGCCCACTGTTGCAACAAACTTGAATAAGCCATTTGTATAAAGTATTTTCTCTGCACCGACTTACACACACACACCATATGCTGAGTGACGTATGAGAATCAACCCACATTGGGTGTCAAAAACAAACACCCACAAAGGCTTATAGTGTATACATCACAACATGAACTAAAAATAATTGTCAGCAGACACACATGCAACTGTGATGAGCTCCTGTATTTTTACAAGTTTTATCATGTTGTCACTAATACAATTATTGTGAATAATGTGATCTACGTATTTTCTCGGTTTGAAACTCAAACTGTTCTGGCCAACTTTGCCTATTAAAATATTAAACAATAAGTATGGGGATTATTTCTGTCTGTAATTGAATACACATTCTTTTGAGGTTATTCTTGTCTAGACTCTGAATGAGCGGCAAGAAAACAGGAATCTGACTGTTTGAATGAAGAGTGTTGGCGTATGTGAGAGCTGCAAAGTGAGGGAGGGGACCAACAGACAGAGTGTGTGTGTGTGTGCGTGCGTTTGTGTATTGTTTGATTTTTGATGTGCACATCAAGGCAAACACTCACTCCCTACACTCTATGCATACATTTCAACAGCTTTATGAAAACAGCATCAGTGAATGTGATGTGTACAAAGGTTTTCTGGTGAGCATCAACAATCACCCTGATGGAAAACTTGATTTTAAAACCCGCTTTAAATATTTTGACTGTTCTCTCTCTCTCTCGTAGTTTTATGTTTGTACTCTTCAATAATTCCCTTCTGCACACACACAAACACACACACTGTGTCTCTCGGAGTGTTTTCAGTGATTAAGTCACAGGACACCATGCAGGCTGCCAGCCCAGTTCTCAGGAGCTCTAAGCAGCTCGTGCTCCTGAGAACTGTAAGCGAGTTTAGGCTGACGTGACCTGATGAGATGAATGTGGTTCATGTTCCATGCCACGGACACATGACTTTAGCAAACTTGTGGTCATGTATTCAACACTTTTCCAAGATCCTGAAAGCATGAACAAGCAAACATGGCAGGGCCATGGCTGCCTTTAGGATTTTCTTTCTTATGCTTTTTGAACTACAGGATTTGCAACGTGATAAGAGCTTATTTTGTGTTGATTTAACTTGTTCAGACTCCAATAAACTGAAACTCAGACTTCACATTAAAGCTGCATAATATCTGTTGTAAAAACTTGATGAAATATTTGCTACACAGACTTTCCTCACATGTTGTCACAAATGAACTGTGAGGGTATGAGAGCGGTGATATCCTCTGTGCGTGTGTTGGTTTGTATTCCCACGGCAGGGCTGGTGTTTACTCTTCCTCTGGAGACATGTGTCCTATTTTAAGAAGTGGAGCAGCAAGACAGGGAAGAGACAGGTGCCAAGGAAGTCAGCTCAGAGGTCTATGAATAACAAACTGAGGTAGATACGATTGATGGTATGTTTGCAGCAGAGCAGAGAAAACCCACCCATGAAAACAATGAATGACTTTTTTTTGTAACATTTTAAAAGGTTAGTTACTCTTCCAAAGAAGATTAGATGAAGCTCCTGTTTGCTCTCTCTTTTTGTCTCTCTGTGTGTGCAGTCCCATCTCTTTCCAACATTGTTTCTCTGAGGAGGTTGCTCCCTCTTTCCTCTCTGCATATTTCTCACTGTGTTGGCAAAACAGAGTACACACCTCCCGCCTCCTTGTACAGTAAATCATTCTTCTTTTCACTCCCTTCATGCACAGCTGTATGTTGGATGTCAGCTCCTCACCTTTTCAACACAGAAGTTGACAGAGTGAGTGTCAGAGACGCACATATACCCCCACATGCACGTTGCTATTACATATTTTTTCCAAACCTCTGAAAACCCTTTTCAAATTTAAGTCCTGATCATTTTCTCACACCATTTTGCCAGGATAAACCACAGCATGAGTGTGATGTAACTGGCAAATGCTGTTTGTTATTTCCATCTGACGGTGCCACGGTGGTCCTGAAGAGTCCACGGATGAATTACGTTCCAAGTTTACAAACATTAACACAGGCGCTCCGTCTAAAGTGGTTCAAAGAAGTAGTCTGTCAAGAGGTATACCTACAAGTCAGTTATGCAAACTTTCATGAAACAGTTCAAGATCTTGGCTTTGTGCAACGTACAGCAAAAACAAAGATCATGGAAACACACTGGGTGAAACATGCAAATTGTACTGGCCCCTCATTCTGGCCAAGAAATCCCATACTTTGAAAATGTTCCCATTACTTCCTGGCATCAATGTTTTAGCAATGACACATCTACAACTGCACCTCTGTTACTCTGAAAATGTTTTGGGATAGATAGATGGGATAGTTGCTAGATAAATGCATATTTGACATTTTGACAACTCATCCAAGGAAGCTCCACAATCATAGAATAATTCGTTGCAGTAACAAATCTGCTCTCTTCTAGAGCAAAATAAAAAAAAAAAGAAGAAAAAGTAAAGGGAATGTATTCATATATGAAACCCTGTACAAATATCTACTGAATGCATGTACTCCCACCCAAGAGCACAGAAGTAAATCAGTCTCTTATCAGGGCTTCAGAGATCCATATTATGTGGTTACTTAGTTACAGCACATTGATAAAACTCTTTCCAGTCACCAGCCAGAGAAGAGGAGAAACAGCTGTTTCTGGAGAAAGTTAGGAGGAGGAGGAAAACTACTCCCCAGTGTTGTGTGTGTGTGTGTCTGTGTGTGCACACTTAACTGTGATAAAGCTGTTACATGATACATGTCTCTCCTTATTAACTCTAAATAATCACTACAAAAAGACAAAAGAGTCAGAGCACATGGAAATGCATTTAGCAGCCTCAACAGCCACCTAACTGGTCGCCTAGCCCACTTTGCTGACATCTGTGCTGATACGCTCTGCTCCGATATGACTTATCTGTTCAACCTCACTGGGTGAACGTGCAGATGTTCGATGGACGGGAGATCATTTCATTTTCCTCCTTTTCTTTAGGGAGCTAAATTCTAACCCACGCAGTCACATGTATCATTGGGGACAAATCCTTTGAGCCAAGCACATCCATGCACATCCTAACTGGACCACCACCACCTGCTCATCAGATTTCTGGGAAATGCTCATCAGCTGCCCTAGGCTGTGAGAGGGGGAGTCTGCTGTTACAGACAAGCAGGGTTACAGGGGTTAACTCTCCAACAAGAGGCCGATTTACAGCCATGGACAGGAACCATCTATCTGCAGTCTGCTGCCTGTCACCAAACAGACCAGCCTTGAGCCAAAGTCACCACTCACATTAATGCCTTATAGAATTAACCATGAATAGAAGAGACTCTTCCTGGCCCATGGTGATATCCTGAGAATATAGAATCACATCCATATCAATTCTCATGGGTATGTCCTCATTATAAAAATCCTGCTTGAATAATATCCAAGCAGGATTGTTGGGAGATTTTTTGCCCCATTTGGCTGATACAAAAAAAAAGATAAGCTATTCCTTAAAATGTCCTCCATCGAAAACCACTCATAGATAAAAGTTTATGTCCATAAGTGGGCTCCAACCTCAAGAAAATGAGCTGATCATTTTTATTGTCTGGTTGTTCAGTGTTTTGGGCATATGGAGAACTACTGTCCACTGTTTGAGGTGGGATTAAATGAGAAAACACAAAGCAAGACCCTGACTGCACAGGTCGCCTGTGGCATTCCTTGATAGATAATAAAGCCACAATGTGACGTTGCTGAAGTAAACTACGTGGTCAATTCTGATCATGCAGAAAAGTCTCCTTGCACATTACGCCTCTGATTCTCACTGCATGCTACTAAGCACTGTACTGGCTTTGATTCAGTTTAAATAAGGCAAATTGACATAATGAGTGGCCATATTGTGAAAGCAACTCTAGGACATTTTTATTAACTTTGTGGGTGTGGTTATAGTTCCACATTGCTTCTGTGGTTCTGTGACTATAAGCTAAATTTATTAGCGCCAGTCTAATTAAGATACTTAATCTGAGTTAGTTAATTGAGGAGATTAGAGATGGCTTTGATGGCTTTATGAGTAATAATACAACTTATCTGTCCCAGAATGAAAGATTTGTGATAAATTTCTGCAATCCTTGTAAAAATATGTACTTGTAACGGACAGCTTTGAGTCTTAATCGAGGAGCCGCACACAGTGACACCACCCACTGGTTTGTAATTGGAGGTTTTAGAGCTTGGGGTTAAGAATTTGGCTGTTTTAAAACCAGAAAAAAATAGCACAAGGAAGTATAGCTGAGGAGTGAGTGAGTGGTGTTTCTGACCTGCTTTTCCTTTATCCTGATTGTCAGGCAGGTTCCTGTCTGTCATTTCCTCCTCTAACATCATGCTGTATTGAAGAAGACTTGAAACTAGAGACTGAGACTTGTGAGAACAACTTTCAGTGAGGTAATAAATCAAATGAGAAGTAGGCTCATTTTCCCATACAATAGAGTTTTAGGGCATTTCTGCTTCGACTTCACATTCCAGCCTCAGGGTTTAAATCCACTTCTATATACTGTACAGTCTATAGTCTGAACAAAGCTGACAGAATAGCTACAGAGAAAAACCGTAAATCACAACTGCAGAAAGAATGGCACAACAGTACAGCACACAACGCTGCTAAGTCCAAACAATCCAACATTGTATTTATTACTTAATGAAGACAGGATCAGCACTACAGAGCTGCGTGGCTTGCATCATTGCCATTTCACAATCATCTTCTCATTGTGCACGTTTGGTTGTCGCATGATGAATGAAATACTGAAGTAAGCATTTTTAAATCCTACTGCTGACTTATGCACTGCTTCTTACTATTCATTCACTCAGTCATTCATTCATTCAAGTACAACCGTATGAGTAACGAGGATTTAGTATCTTCTTCCATTGGATCCAGATTATTATCGGGATCTGCAACAATTTGTCGAAACTCAATGAGTTCAACAAAATAAATTATTCCATTTGTTTCTATCAAGATCTATAGTTTATTTCACATCAAGTATGACAACTACTACATGAAAAAGGCGAAGGGGTCAGTACCACTCACACCGTCTGGTTTAATGAAGACATTAAACACAACTTTAAATACAGGCACATGAATGCCTGCTGTCATGATTGGAAATTTCACACAAACATGGAGAGTATTTGCACGTGCATTTTTACAATCACACTTTTATAATTGTGCCAAATATGAAAAGAGATTCTCCTGTTATGTTTATGTCAGTGTGCATGGTACTCAACAGCAAGGTAACATGAGCCTGCTGTTTCAGAGGGGATGGATCACCTGTTGAAACCCCCCTCCCTCCATAATGACGTAACCACTCACCACGCAGCCCCCCCCCCCCCCCCCCCCCCCCACACACACACACACACACACACACACACACCTTAAACATCTGCATCCATACACACAGACACTTAAAAATATCAAATTCATGGAAGTAACATCACAATTCTCAGATGCAGAACCTTTGCAGTTATGCACACTCACACCATTCCAAGGAGTTGGCGGTCCTATTAATACCACACTTCAAGGACTGCAGATTGGGCATCGAGCCACAAGATGCTATCTGGTGACTGATACACACTTGTGTCTCTCTTTCTGTCCTGAGGGCACTGCCTTTCACTCAACCTGCCAAGCTGAAAGGTTAGCATGGTTAAATTCCCACAGCGAGACTGAGTCGGCTGTAACAAGGCTGCAGCCAAACTAATGTGAGCATACTCATTTAAGAGAAAAAGGGGTAATCTCATCGTAAGAGAAACTAAAATAAAGTTACACTTTGAAACTGACTTTACTCAGATGTTTGCAAAGGTTTTATATAAGACACCATTGCCAAGGAACCTTCTCCCCTTCAGTTGAAACTCAAGCTAGATAATGGTTTTCATCCAGTAAAAACTTTTTTTCTTTTAAATTTGAAATGAATTAGTCAATTGAGGAAAATGTGAAACTTAATAGACAGAGTAGACGGTGAAGGGTCAAAAATAAAGACTGTTAGTGGCAAGATGTAAATCAGTTTTGGGCAGCTGGTATTAAATCATTATGGACAGATGCAGTGCCCTGCCTCTACTTGCACTGTAGCTGATTTTAGCTCCACTCAGCTTCACAGCTGTCTGCTCCTGTGAGACTACATTATTAATAATCATAAATCAATTCCTCCACATTGGTGCGCCACTTCAGAGCAGCAGTTTGCCAACAAACACAGCCCGTATGTTTATGCGCAAAGACAAGAACAAATATTATTATTACATGGAGAAAGTCTGAGTCCATGATTCATGTGATTCAAACGAGACTGCCTGATAACATTTCAATCTCAAAATTAATGTCTCTGTCAAGCCATAAACATTTCTTTAGCCTACTTCTTAACTTCAAGTCGTGACTAACTGTGGACTCAAGTTGAATTCAACAATGAATGCTGTATGCCCGTCTGCCTCATGTGGAACCCGACATTCTGTGCGTGTATATTTTTGTTATTGTGGAAACAACAAAGGTGGCAGTGATAGAGTGGAGAGATTAGTGACGTTAAGACTCTGGTGAGGTTTGATCACAGGCCAGCTGGGGCACATGTCCTTCCAAAGGCAGAGCTCTTAAGCATTAAACCATCAAAATCTGAGCAAGGGTGGGTAATTTGGGAAGGAAAACCACACCACTGAATCTTTTTCTGTTGGCTTCAACACGCAAGAAGAATCACATGAATGTTGTGTTGGAGGAAACTGTGTGGCACAGATAATTAGAAAGCCATGACTATTTTAGCTTGGCCTACAGCAGTGGAAATCAGCACTGCTGGACGGCTAAAAAACTCTCACACAGACCTCATGCTGCAAGTCCAATCCAATCCTGCATCTGTTGCAGAAGAGTGAAAATAATGCAACTTGTCATTGGTTAATAAGTGAAGACAGATAAACTAAAAAAAAAAAAAAAAAGTAAACCTGACAGTAAATGTAATCACTGTAGTTGGTCGGACTGCCACCATGTGTCACACGCATGGCTCTCCTAAACCTCCCACTGTTCACATAATGCTGCTGATATACTTCCAGTGCATATTTACTATACAGACAGTTTTCAATACATTCACTGTCAATAAATGTTTATATTATGCTTGTAGTAAACTGAATTCTGGCAGCCTGATTTCCTCCTGCTGCTGATTGCTGGTTTGGTCAGGAAACGGTTAGCGCACTGAAGTGGGACAGCCAGAGAATACACTCCTTGTGGATTTACAAAAAGCAGAGCAAGAGTACTAAAATAATTTGTTTGGATCAGACAAAATAGGCACGTAATGTTCAGGTTTCATGCACTGCACCAACTTCAATCATATCTTACCTCATGTAAACCATGACCTTGAATGTAGTATCAAACAGATTTCAGATCTGTTGGCTCCATCATTGCTTATCAACCAAATGTCAATTCAGGCAAGTCAATTTTAATGGGAATGTAGGGTTATTAACTTTTATGGCTTACAGAGTAACTGTGGTCATTATCCACTCAGTGTGATGGCCATTAGTTTGTCAGTCCCTACGTGTTGTCCGCTCACCCCTGCTATTCACACTCTACTGTGAAAGAAAACAGAGCGGACAGAGTGTGCTGGTGGCTTGGGCCGATAATGTGCTAGTGTCATTCTCTGCCCCACACCTTCTTTCTCTCTGCTTTCATTATTCTTTTTCTGCCATTAAAAAGAAGTGACTTAAATAACTGATGTGATTAACTCATGCTTCTGTGATGCCGAGAAAGGATCACCAGTCATTTTCCCTCCTCACTTTCAGCTCAGATTTACACGTCTTTAATTTTGCATCCCTTTGGTTCTAATGTCTCAATTTCTTGTTCACATCCATTGCCTTCTTTCTTTTTCCACTCTCTCTCTCTCACACACACACACACACACACACACGCCACGCCCCTGATAACCATCAGCTCCAGGGCACACTATTGTTTCAACTCAGTGCTAATTACTTCAGGTCTTAACCCAGAGTTCAGCCAAAGAGCAGCAAAAGGGGGATGGTGCATATGCGAATGTGTGTGACCAGAGGTGTGTGTGTGTGTTGGGGGGTAGTGGGGGTGAAGGGGTGGCTGGGTGGAGAGGTCATTGCTGCTGCCAATCAATTGTCACACTGGCTTCGCCTTAACATCACAGTCTAATCCAGGACGGAAAACATGGCAGCACAATATCAGATCAGCCGACCACATTTGTGATATTTTTCATGAGTTTATGTGACTCCCTCATTCAAAACTTAAAAAAAAAAAACAAAAAACAAAAAAAACCACACAGAAATCACTTTATTTATTTTCAGTCAAATTATTATAATATTAACATAAAAGTAAAATGTCTGTGTTTTTTACATCTTTTTTAGGATTAAATAGAGCACACACTTTGAGGATCAGTTGTTCTAGCTCCCAGTGTGTGGGAGAAAGTGTGTTTGTGCATGTGTGTGTGTGTGTATGTGTGGGGGGGGGGGTTTGTAGGTCATGTGTGGAATGTCAATACCAGGGCTGTTATCTCACCTCTATCAAATGGTCAACACACAAAATTCAAATAAATAATGCAAGTGTATGCACATAAGAGGATAAATAGTTCAAATTCAGAACTCTCAGGCAGATCGCACTAAAATGTTCTGATTAAATTTCCTTGCTTCTTCTGCCTCAACTCATTTGATTCTTAAAAATCTGGTTATAGTAACTTCAGGTATTTGTAGTATTTGAAAAGGCCCATGGAGGTCTTAAGCTGAATTAAATACACCTGTCAGCTGCCTATAAAGTCTCCAAAGTGAGGAAAACACAAATCAAGAACTCCTTGAGCCCTTCTGCTGGTGAATATTTTCAACAAATCCAGGCACTTTCTCAGCCATACTCCACTTTTGCAAGACAGAAAAGCCAAAACAACACTTCACTGCTAGTTTCATGGTGTAAA
Organism: Echeneis naucrates; assembly: GCF_900963305.1. Taxonomy (NCBI): domain Eukaryota; kingdom Metazoa; phylum Chordata; class Actinopteri; order Carangiformes; family Echeneidae; genus Echeneis; species Echeneis naucrates. The sequence continues at coordinate 16,987,705 of NC_042523.1, read as the reverse complement.
AGCGAAACTTTCTCCTGGGGTCCCACAAGCAAACAAAACCTGTCCAGTATGTGCATTCATTGCAATGCAAAACAGATTTCCAAAGCTTCAGCATCTCTTAAGGCTCTACTTTCAATTACAATGTCATGAGCACTTAAAGCTGATGGGTCTTTAGAGAAAGGGAGTGGAACCTGTGGTGAACTTCCAGACAGCCTTAAAAGACCATTAGGGACTTTAAATTTAAAATAAATATATGCTTACACTCACACACAGACACACTAAAAAAATCCACTTTTTCAGATGCATGTTTTCTAAAAATAAGGCCAATAAAAATATATGTGAGCCACATCTGCCTGCATAAATACAGGTTCTGGATTTTGTTAGAATTAGTTGGGGAACAGTTAGTTGCTCACTTGATTTTCTTTGAGGGGGCGGGGGTGGGCACGGTGAGGAAAATTAGTAAATAAAGCAAAGGATGCAAGAGGTGAGGAGACAGGAGACGGGAAGGAAAGGCTGAGGCGAAGGAGAGGGGCTGAGGCTCGCTCTTCCATTTTCTCCCGGATCCCGCCCTCCTGGTCAGGGGTTGGTCAGGGAAACCCAACTCCCGCGCATGGATTGGTCGGCTTTCCTCTGGACAGGCAAAACAGTCTCTCCTCACAGACACAATAAAGTTTAGTCCCGGACGCTCACAGCCAGTAGGCGCAAAACCGGACCGCTGCGCTGCGCTCCTCCAAACGGACTTACCAAGCGGAACCAGAGCAGGACGGACCGCAGGATTTATCCGCTCCGCTGCACGTGCACGCGTTATTCTAGTCCGTCACTCACGCGCAATGAATCACAGCTGATCGTTGGATATTTGGGTGTATTGAATGGCTCGGATCGGGAGACCGTAGCCTCCAAAACACACGGACCCCGAGCGCTCCCTCCCCGCTGGACTATAATAACGCACCGGGAGGTTTCTACGGCCACTTAACACAACTTTGTGTAAGAGCACACAATACCTGTGCCAACATTAGTCCGGGGCAGCCGCTCACAGGCTCGACATGCCCGGGATGATGGTGTCGCTCAGCCGGGCAGCCCTCCTCCTCCTCCTGTCCGGGCTGGTCGGCCGGCTCTGCCCGGTGCGGGCTTTTGGAGATGAGGTGGAGGAGATGACCTGCGACCCGATCCGCATCAGCATGTGCCAGGGTCTCGGATACAACGTCACCAAGATGCCCAATCTGGTCGGCAACGTGCTGCAGTCGGACGCCGAGCTGCAGCTGACCACCTTCACCCCGCTCATACAGTACGGCTGCTCCAGCCAACTCAAGGTACTGAGGGATGGCATCCAGTGTGTGGCAGTCGGGCCAGACACTAATGCTTTTGTAGAAATGCACACATTTAGGATCTGTGATCCCATTCTCATAAGGGAATGACCACGTCTAAATGGTCTGCTATATTTGTGTGTGTGTGTGTGTCTAAGAGAGAGACAGTATGGTCTCAGAGCACATGACATGGAGCTACCAGCAATAGTCGACTATTCAGACAGTTCAGACTGATGGTGCCTGTCATAATGAGCGGCTCAGCATTTGATTGATTCCCATTCCAGCAGTTATATATAGAGCTATAGAATAAATGGAGGACTCCCTGCCTTCCTTCCTTCCTGCTGTGCCAGTCTGTCATGCTAATTTCAATGAAAATGCCCTTTCTGTCTGTTGACATTCTGAGTTCATGCCCCACACAGCAACAGCTGAGTCTTCGGGGCAATATACTGTAGTCTTCTTGTTAACAGTGCTGCCCTCAGTGTGCTAAGACAAATGCTGCTTGTTTTGCCTTATGCACCATGTAAGAAAAAATTAGACTGAGCGCATTATTGTCTGAGATTTTACTTAAAAGCTATAATCAGAACGACTGGTGTCTCAGTGGAGAGCATATTTTTGGAAATATCAGCACCAGTGCTGAGAAATGGACTTTCTGAAATCATGTGCAGTCTAGATATTCTGCATACATGATCATGAGGTCATTCTCATGAGTTTGTTCATTTCATTATTTATAAAAATGAAATTTGCAACTCCTGTCTGGAGTTGGTATGCTGTACATTGCTATAATGTCACAGTGAGTTACTGCTGTGTGTGTAAAAATCTGACATGCTAAATTGATATCCTGCTCAAGGGCCATTTGTGTGCTAGGATGTGAAACAGGAAGGAGCAACTGCAGCGTAAAACCAAACTGTCCTTCTGCAGCTGAAAATTGTCTCTTAAGATTATCTGGCCTTCCAAGTCCCCTTCCCTCCCTTTTTCTCACACACACACACACACACACACACACTAAAGAGGGAGGGAAGGGGAATGGGAAATCGTATCCCCTAACATTTGCTCTAATGGGAGGCTTCCTGACGAGTAACTAGAGAAGCTTTTAGCAGTGAAGGGACAGTGCTCAGGTTACCAGTGGTCGGGGAAAACACCCAGAATGTGTTACATTACTGTCACGACAACAATAAACACAACTCACTATGTGAATTTACAGAAATACCACAATGTCATTCTTTTGAATATTTCTGAATAGGCACAGAAAATGCACACACACATTAAAAGGGAAACTTTGCTAACTTGTTTGTTCATTTCATTGAAACATTGGTGATTTCATTGAATTATATCACTAATTCCTCAGGACACCTGTAATCAATGTGGTTGAGTTTGGGACCAGAGACACTCTATTTGGAGTGAGAAGCTAAATATTGACTCCATATCAACCGGCCTGCTCCATTTGCTGGGACAAAGCCACACTACAGCCCAGATCCTGTTCAGTCAGAATAAAGTTACCTTTAATTAATTTAATAAAAGAATGATTCATTCATTCAACTTCTACCGCTTATCAGTCTCCAGGTCACAGGGGGTGTTGGAGCCAATCCCAGCTCACACTGGGGGAGGGCGGGGTACACCCTGGACATGTCACCAGTCCATCACAGGGCCACCACACAGAAACAGACAGAGACCAACACTCTGTCTCACACTCACACTCAGACCTACGGACAGTTTAGAGTCACCAGTTAACCCCAACATGTCGTCTTTGGACTGTGGGAGGAAACCCACACAAACATGGGTAGAACATGCAAACTCCACACAGAAAGGCCCCTAGCATAGGAACCAAAGCCACAAAAAGATTTTGACATTGCAATATCATAGTCCACATAGTGCAGAAATGCACAGATTTTTATTTTTTTTTTTACTTTCCAAATGAATCCTCACAGAAAGTAAGAGTTGTGTGACATTTCCATGTGTATTTATTTCCCAACCTTGACACCCTTCTTGGATTCCTATCTTCTTTGGGCTCTGTTCAAGGGCTGACTTTATGATGGGATTTCTGTATCACAGGATCAAGCCTGAAAGTCTCAAACATTTTGTTCTTGTTATGGCCCAATAACTGTTTTGGCATTTTAGAAAAGGAACACAAAGAAACCTTTCACTGTAAAGTGCTCTTGTACTTGATGTCACCCACATATTTACTTCTGAAATGAACATTGGTTTAATTTACCTGAACGCAAGTGACTGAAATGCAATTTCTTCTTTGTATTCTCATATCATGAGTGTTGCGCAATCTCACACCTTTGTTTAAAACCGATTTTGCCAGCACAAAATCCAGAGAAATTGCAACCTTTTCCAGGCCTAGAGTTTCTCTTCTTCCACATTTTATATTTCAACTACTTTAAATTGTCAAATGCAACTTCAGACATTCATTTTCTTTAGAACTTTGACTTACATATCTATTTCGAAACCATTGCCATGAGACAGAGAAAACAGAACCTTGGATTAGGGGAGATTATGCAGCATTACATGGCACATGGCCTTAGTGTTGTTAAGACCACAGATTGTTTTTTAAAGACACAGAGTTGTATGTGTAACCTTGGAGCAGGTTAGTGTTGGCCGTGGTGCCTTGACTCAAGTTCTAAAGTTTTGATTAGAAGTGAAAATAGAGAATCACAACTAGAAGAGGTGATGCAACATATTGAAAGTAAAAGGCAGAGAAAGCAGCGCGATAGTGAGTGGTATATGCAAGGAGATGGAAGATCCACATGTGTGAGTGCATGGTGCAGTCATCTACCAGCTGTAATCCTGTTGTAATATATAGAAATATGAGCCCACGGGGTACTCACAGCACTGTTTCCACTTTTTAACAAGCACTTTGCCACAGACATGATTTACCTTCTGCTTCACAGCTTGATTTAACTTGACTAGAACAAAGTCGACAAGCCATGCACCAAAATCTGACATAATACTGAATGAGCATTACAGTCTTTTTTCATTCTTCTTACATCATTCCTTTGTGTGTTTGTTTATCCTTTTTTCTCAATATAAAAAAACAGTCGCTTTTAATATATGTGTATGTGTATATATATATATGTGTGTGTGTGAGATTCAAAATATTTCCGGTATCATCAATCTCAGCTCATTTTATGACTCTTGGGTCATTGCTTCTTCTCTCGAAGCTTGCTCTGTGGTTACTGTTTATTGCATGCTGTTAAATCTCGAGGATAAAAAAAAATCCAGGGTTGTAAAACATAATTCAGATTAAAGTGTTCAACTTGCAACTTTTTATCTTCTTTTTTCTCCAGTTTTTCCTGTGCTCAGTGTATGTGCCAATGTGCACGGACAAGGTGCCCATCCCCATCGGGCCATGTGGTAGTATGTGCCTGTCCGTCAAGAGAAAATGCCTCCCAGTGCTCCATGAGTTTGGATTCATATGGCCTGAGGTGAGTCCCACCGTCACAGGAACACCTGGGTGTAACCCTTTTAGGACAATTAAAAAGCATGTAGATTAGCCTGACGTGCCGTTTTCCATAAGTATCACCGCTTTAAGTAGCAACAGAAAATAACATCTCACACCTCATCTAGGTGCTCAACTGCAGCCTCTTTCCACCTCAAAACGACCACAACCACATGTGTATGGAGGGTCCGGGAGATGAGGACCCACCATACCAGCCGGTCCGCCATCCTCCCCATCAGGAAGAGTGTCAGGCCCTGGGATCGGCACCTGACCAGTATACCTGGCTCAAACAGACTGAAAGCTGTACCTTGCAGTGCGGCTACGACAGCGGGCTGTACCGGCGAGGGGCCAAAGTCTTCACAGACGCTTGGATGGCGGTGTGGGCTGTGCTGTGCTTCCTGTCAACCACTCTGACTGTCCTGACCTTCCTACTGGATTCACAGCGTTTCTCCTACCCTGAGCGGCCCATCATCTTCCTGTCCATGTGCTGTAATCTGTACAGTGTTGCATACCTGGTAAGTGGGACCATCAGTTACATAACACTAAATAGTTCACTAAAACCAAAACACGAGAAGAAGATGTGACAAAAGTTAGTTAACTGATAGACGAAATAAACATACTGATTATTCGTTATTGGTATATTTGCATTTAATAATGTGTGTACAAAGTACATAGCTTCGTCTAGGGCAGCCACTCCTTTCCTTGCATGTCCATTTACAAAGGATTAATATATGACTATTTTATTGACATAAAAAATTAGGTACCCTTTTTTCTGCAATTAAATTTGCTACATTTTTAATGTTTTCATTTATTTATTTATTTTTCTTCTTCATTTTCTAGGTACGTCTGACTCTGGGGAGGGAACGTGTTTCCTGTGACCTGGATGCCACAGCAGTTCCAATTCTAGTACAGGAAGGGCTAAAGAGCACCGGCTGTGCAATAGTCTTCCTTCTCCTCTATTTCTTTGGCATGGCCTCATCTCTTTGGTTAGTACAAATACACACACATGAATCCTTCACCTCTTTTCCCAGCTTGACTATTGGAACAATTGGAACACAAGATTTGTATCCTGTTTTCCGTCAGAACCAACTATCCTGTCTCATAACCTCTGTACTACATGGACTCATTTTCATATACAAGGAACAGCCGGTGTAAAAATACCACTTTTGAGTGCATCACTCTGTACCACAGCTGAAGTGGAAACGCACTGCTGCAACAGCACTTTCTCTTCCTTTTCACTTTGCCCTCATTTTCCTGTTTGTCCTCTCACTTCTCTTGCGGAAATGCAACAAGCTGAAAAGCTCAAGGACATCACACTCTTCGGAAACATGACTACAACCCTTTGATGTGCTACTCAGGACAATCTGGTGTCATGATGTGCTACACAGGCTCACCTGGAGCAGATGTACAAATGATCCATACACCACATGAATCACATTTGTGAACAAAATGTGCCGGGGGGAATGAATATGCACACCTCATGGCCTGTTTTGAACATGCTTGAACTGAACGTTCACAAACAGCCCACTTCAGGATTTGAGTTAATTATAATTACAAGCATAAACTCTTTATACAGCAAAACTATAGGACAATTGATAAATGGAAATAATCCTGTTTATATGGTCAGTGTCTGGCAGCATTTAGATTTACATCATTATTTATGGTTATTTAGGATTTTTATTTATTATGATGCCATCTATAGATTGTTGAGATACCCATGAGTACTCATCATAACAAAAAAAACAATCGCAGCGTTTGCCGTTTCTCTTACTCCCTGTGTTTGTCTCTTCTCCAGGTGGGTAATTCTGACCCTGACCTGGTTCTTGGCTGCTGGACTGAAGTGGGGCCACGAGGCCATTGAGATGCACAGCTCCTACTTCCACATAGCAGCCTGGGCCATCCCAGCAGTAAAAACTATTGTCATCCTCATAATGAGGCTGGTGGATGCAGATGACTTGACAGGACTGTGCTATGTTGGCAACCAACAGCAGGAGGCGCTCACAGGCTTTGTAGTGGCTCCGCTTGCTTCTTACCTTCTTATAGGTAATTACAACTCAATAATGAAATATGTGGAAATGTGTTACAACCGTAAGCTAAAAATACTATGTTTTTACATGTCAGAAGAATTCATTCAATAATTCAGTCCTTTTACAGTTTCATATAACTTTCATTTGGTTTTCTCTATTTTCCTTTTCACACCTCAGGCACCTTGTTCATCTGTGCCGGCCTTGTGGCTCTTTTCAAGATCCGTTCCAATCTGCAGAAGGACGGTGCCAAAACAGACAAGCTTGAGCGTTTAATGGTGAAGATCGGCGTTTTTTCAGTTCTCTACACGGTCCCGGCCTCTACTGTCATTGGCTGTTACCTCTACCAGCTGTCCCACTGGGGGGAGTTTAAAGCCAGCACCAGGGATTCATATGTGGCATCAGAGATGCTTCGAATCTTCATGTCACTGCTTGTAGGTATCACATCCGGTATGTGGATCTGGTCAGCAAAAACCCTCCATACCTGGCAGCGCTGCTCTGCCCGCCTGCTCAGAGACAGCAGGGCGAGCAGAGGGGGCAAGAGGGCTCCTGGGGAGGGCTGGATTAAACCGAGAAAAGGCAATGAGACAGTTGTGTAAGGAAAATAAAGAGGAAATGGACAGAAATTAGACTTCTACCGGCTTCTCTCACACAGAAACTCGCCCTTACAAAGGACAGCGAGGAAAGAGAATCAAGAGGCGAGAAGGAGAAAAATAATGCGAGACAGGATTCATAGAAGATTCTCAAGGAAGCCACTGGATGTAAAGGCATCAGAAAAGATTGCTAAGTCTATAAGTATGCCTTACTCCCTGTAACTGACTCTGTGCCTCCAAAAGGAGGTAAGACGGAGGACTGAGTCCAACCACAGCCTCCACGCCTCTGCCAGATTTCATTTGACCAGAGATAGAGAAAGCAAAAAAAGATGAGTTGAGGAGAAAGAGACACGGAAAAGGCAGAACAGAGGCATCAATATGCAGACAGGAGACACCACTAAGCTGTGTAGCACCACGTCTACCTCTCTGTCTCATTTCTCCAGAGTACTCAGCAGAAGAGACTTAACCTGCTGGATACGGTAAACTCCTATGCCATTGTGTGTTTTTAGGGTCTTTAAATTTTACACTGGAGGGTCCTGGTGCATACATGATGTGGCTGTAGGCTGAAGTTTCCCAAAAGCAGCTTACACCTCGAGAGTCCCCTTCACATTCTTAAATAAAATCACAATGAAGTACCAGACCAAAGGTAATGACATGAATGAAATGCAGTGAGTTTACGTTCAAATATTATACTGCATTTTTTCTAACTATACTTTTTTGTGCTATATAAAAAGAACAGGTATTGTTGCTTCTTGGGAAACTAGTGCCAAGCTGTAATGATGCACTATAGTTGATATATAGAACTTCTGTTCTTGTCACAAGAGGAAGCGATTAGGGTTATAACTGATCAATAAAAAGCATATTAATATGCACAGACCTTTTAACAGGGAGAGTTTGGTCAGTTTTAATTGTCTTCACAGAAATAATGACTAATGTGGGTTATGAAATGTGCAACGATCGCTTTTCATAAAAATGTAACGAAGGCAAGGGCGGATGGAGAACCATTGTTTTTCAATCTTTTTGTACATTTGGGTTAAGCCTGTGGTAGATCACATCACAATGAATCCTGGGATTATCCCAGCTGTGCCTTTTATTGACCCATAAATATGGAAGCGGTAAAGCGCCTGGGAAATGTTAGCCTGTGGGTTTTACTCTAGTGGTCTATGGGAAGTTCTGCTGACATCCAGTGATTCGTGCAGTCCTCCTGGAAACCCTGCACTGTATGCTCTTCACTTACGATGAAATACAGGAAATTAAATTATTGCCTTTGTCCTCTTTGTAGCAGGTTAAAAAATTCAATGTTATCTGACAATCACTTGCCAAAAGACACGCATACTGGTATATACAGCCAGAAATCAGTTCCCACATCTGCTCATCTCTCTCATTAACTATGAGGAGAAGAAAGACACATAAGAGAATGTAGCTGTCAATTTATGTCTGCTCTATGCTTTCCACTTCCACCTGTGTCTTGTATAATTGGAGCGATTAATAAGCATGTCAGAACATGTCTGTCTGATGCTACCTGCCCGTTCCTCTATAAACCTCATCTATATGGCTCATTTCCCAGACAATCAAGTCATCCCTGGAAAAAGATTTGTGTATTTCAACATTTCATGGATGAAAGCGTCAAGATTTCGATTCATTCTCTTAAGCAACACGTTTTGTTGACAGAAACAAGCAATATCTGAGTTTAATTAAAATAAGTTAACTCCTTGTGTCTTACCGCTGCATTCACCAACTGCTCCTGTATTCCTTATATTTGCCTGACAATCAACCTAGCAAAGCTCTCGGGTTTCAGTGATTCTTTGAATGTAATAATCATGGGCTGTGTCACATTACATCTTGTACATACATGACAGAGATCATTTTAATGCATAAGGTCTTGAATAATTTCAAGCTTTGTCCTCCTCTGTCTCCCCTGAAACCAGTGTGTGCCTCACACAGCCTGTCATTAATTTAGTTTTTTTTTGTTAAATATTTAGAATGGGACAGAAATTTATTTTCAAAAAAATGTGTTCAATGTAACTTCACCCATATTGCATTCGAAGATACTTTTGAGGGTTCTGGTGAAACTTAAACCCTGAAAAACCAGTGTTTCTCAAACCAGCATACCTTGGCACGCTCATGAAATTTCCAAAGTCAAACAAACATTACATTGAGTTGAACTGAATTAAATTAACCTCTGACCACCTCCCCTCTGAGCTAATGCAGTTTCTCCCTTAAACTGCCTTAATGTTTTGGCAGTCTTTTGGATGATCACACTGAGGTTCAGGTGACATTTTCCAACGGATCACTGTGTATTTGTGCCTTGAAATACAGCAAGTGTGTGCCATAGCCTGATGAAGATTGAGAACCACTGGTAATTGAGATTTGTAAACACTTTTGAGAAGCCCAGAGATGAATCATTGTTGGGGCCAGTTCACCAACACTGATTGTAGCCTTCAAGGTCTAGACTGTTCATTTTTGTACAAAACTCAGCGTCTTGATGAAGTTATCAGTGTATTGTAAAGAAATTGCTAATTTATCCTTGTAAAAAAAAAGTGACAAAAATTTTAAAACTTGTTTGTTATTTAAAAATCACTTTTGTATCAGAAGAAGATGAATAAAAACTTTTTGGTTTCCAATAAGCAGACAGCTTCGTGTGTGTTTTCTGTAGGCATGTCTGTGTGGAAAATTTTTGGTGGTGTATACAGTACACATTTCCTGCCTCCTTACAGCCACTGTGGCACAGCGACACCCAAGCATATAAAATTACTGATTGATTTCTGTCTTCATGCAGCACTTTTCATCTAAACTGCTCACGTCCTGAGTTTGTGTCCACTTGGTGGCTTGAACAATGCTGCCACCTCTTGTCTAATTTGGCACACTATGTTTTGATGGTTTGTCAGTGCTGATGCTTTAACAGTTCTTTGCAGCCCTGATACCCTGCTGACTCTTAACCTCAATATGGCAGCGGCTCACCCTTCATGTGCTTTGCATTCATTTTTACCAGTTACCCCTGCTTAGGACAAGAAACACTCCATAACCACTAAATTTGTTTTGAATCTACAGTGGAAACAAGATAATTATACTGTGTAAACATTACTGCACCATCTATCACATCTCATCAGCCATGAACTTCCAACTTCTCTCACAAACACACAATCACAAAAGCATGGCACACACGCGCGCACACACACAAGCGTGCGCACACACGCACACACACACACAAACACACCTCCCATCACTTCAAAATTAGATGTAATTTGGTTTTACAATTACACTTAATGCACTTTAGGCTGTAATTTTCCAGTGCAGGGGTAAAATGGCATCTGGAGAAACTGATTAATTCTGGGCATGCTTATGTGTATTTACATGTGTGCGCCGGCAAAAAAGACAGAGCGTAAGAGAGTCCAAATCTCTAAGTCTGCAGCTCAGATAGTCTTCCTGTAATTTACTGTGAGTGAATTGAGTGTTTGTTTAAGAACTCACTCAAAAGCCTGAGGTAAAGGAAAAGTGACAGCATCTACTGCTCTATTGTTTCCAGATGTGGCTCTTCTAAAAACATGCACGCACGCACGCACGCACACACACACACAGCATGTTCACAAACATACACGGTCACACACAAAAGAGGGAGGAGTTAAGAGTTCAAAACGCTCAGATTCATACCCTAAATGGAGTTTTTTTGTATACGAGTATCCATCTCAGTTCATATTTTTCACTGTATGCCACAGGTCATTTATCTCCACACTTTTCCCTCCAGGCAGTGGCTTCATTCTTTCTATGATAATTTGGAGATACACTAACTTGTCACACATTCAAACATTTAATAGCTAACAGTTCTCTCAAAAATGCAGATTTTCCAAACTTGAAAATAAAAGAAAATGGCTCCTGAAACCACAGTTCTTACTTAAAATGACAGCTTTACAGTTTAACCTTTGGATATCCGCTCTTGTGGTGGCATTTGGACACCAGTTCATACTATGAAACTTACACGAGCACACTCAGTAACATACTTTGTTCCACTTTGTTAGCAAACAGTATGTTTGTTTTTTGTTTTTTGTTTTTTTTGTTTTTTTTATAAAGCTGAAATTTGAAAGGGTGCTATTAAAATTCCTTGGACTAATATTCCTGGGAATGTATTTCCAGAGCTGGGCTCCCTTGTGTGCAATTCAGTGTATGCTCTGTATGCGTGTGTGTGAGAAAAAGACTAACTGAGAAGAAGGGGGAAAGAGGTTGAAATAAGCACCAAGAGACCAAGAAAAACAAGAATATTAAAAGAGGTGGAAGAAAATATAGGGACAGGACTACAGAAAAAAGACTGCAGCGAAAGAAGTCAGTGAGAGGAAGCGAGAAAAAAGAAATCTGTCATCCTCCAACAGCAGAGGGATGCAGCTGTTCCTTTTCAGAAATGTTGAAATCATTTTCCCATTCTGCTCAGACTTTATGCTATTGCAGTAGTTTTGAGTAATGGCCACCATTGGGGATTCTGGGTGACGTAGTGGTCTTGGCCCAAGAGCCAATATGGTACAAGAAGGATTTGTAAAGCCTGGCTCTTGGGCCAAACAGCCTAACAAGTTGAGCCTGAAATCCAAAGGCCTGGCCAAGAGAGAGACTGGAGGATTATTCACCATCAGAGAGCGTGGAGTACATGGCAGGGGGCGTGAAGGATTGAATTTACTTTTTTGGCAGACCACTTGCACTGTATGTTTAATAACTGACAGGTCGGATATTTTAAAGCACATACTATTTTAAAATCAAGTAATACCCTGTAAAAGTCTTCCATCATGTTGAGCTTTATGTTCTGATGTAATGGAACAATATTGGACCTGCACTCAACAGATGATCGAGGAGATGCTTATATTCAAAATGAAAGACTTTGATATAGACCTTGGTTTTATGAAGAGAGATTTCATTGTATTTTAATGGCTGCTGATTTATTGTATATATGTGGGAAAATGGAAGGTACAAGATGTGTCTTCATTGTGGACTATTGTCCCAGCAAACCTACATATTCATTATGGAGTCAAAACATCCCTTCGATTCCTGAGACAATTAACATTAGACTTAACAGTTTGAGCTGCGAAGCCTTACTTGTGATGACTGTTACGCCACAACACAACATTGTCTTGTTTTGCCACTAGATGACACTCTTGGTCCAGATCATTTGGTATCACTGCAACTGTGACTTGGAAGTTATGAGCCAATTCCAACAGTGAGGAAATATGTCAACATTTATTTTAAATAAATTAAATAAATCAGGTTCCTAGAAGGACTGCGGTCCTAAGGCCATCATCTCTATAAGACTGAACTGATCCTAATTAGGTGATTAATTCATTAGCCAAAAATTAGGAAAGCTATCAGCAACTATATTGGTTTCATTGTTTCACTAACGACTAATGACAACAAGAAAACAATCTGCTTCCAGGTTCTGCTTTTTGAAATAAATATAATATATATAATAAATAAATAAAATTGTACTCTTCATAGTTTTTCATTCTGCTGACATACCATAGTAATGATACCATTTCCATAGTGAAAACTAATAATTAGTTGCAACCCTCCATCTGATAAAAATGTCATCATTTAAGTTTTTCACTTGAGGCTCATTGTCAATGCTGTTTTTGAGTATTTCACCATTTTGAAAAATTTGTGTGTAGCAACAATAATTCTTCAGAAAAGAACGGTGCAGTACTGAAGTTAAGTATAATTCTGAAGTACTTTTGCATCTGAAGTATTTTCATCATATGCAACTTTTTACTTCTGCTTGACCTCAACGCAGGTAATTCATTTACTTAATATTAAATTTTACTATATTATGTTTTGACTCCACAACAAACGGCAGACGTTAATTAGTAAGTTAAAGTCTCTTGGCACCTAAGAACTATAGGTGCCTTCAATCATTCAGGCTGATTAGACCTCCTGCCAGGCGTAAGATGGATGGAGCTATGATGGAAATTACCGTGAAACTCTGTGCACTAATAGGGATAACATGGGTGGTAGTTGTTCTGCTCCAACGACAAATGAAACCAACAGCTCAGCCAGGGAAATGTCTGTCAAGGCCAGTCTTCATATGTCCACGCGTCCCTGCAAAGATCTCCTCTATCAGGCACCTGGAAAATACTACTTATAGAGTATAGATATAACAATGATGTACTTTTCACTGTGGTGTAGCCACCTTTGCTTAAGTGAAGCAAGTGAATACTTTACACACACACAAATAAGAAAATAAAAATCTGCATTTTGATTGTCTACTGGTAAATGTCTTGATGAAAGATGAAACTGAATATGTAATTTGTGTCTCATAACACACATATAGAGACTTCAAGAGAGCTAGTTGTTGTATATGGAGACGGGACTGTTGGTGGGAGAAAGACTGAGTGATTCCACATTTGTCTTTCAGTTTTTTTCTTTTCTTTTTTTAATCCAGGATATTTATCAACATAATGCATGCTTCAGTCCGTTGCCTCGATTCTCATGACTGAATGAGTAATCCTAACCCAAACCGAAGTGACATTTAAGACTGACAGAGAGCGAGGACCTGCAAAAATGTCCTCACCATCAAGAAAATATAATTTCTTTTCCTTACGAAGCAACACATGCGCGCGCACACACACACACACACACACACACACACATTGAAGGGGCAAAACAGTTGGGTAGATTGACAGGTGAGGCTGAGCTGCAGGGTTAGAAAAGAGGTAAAATGAAGACAAAAAACTGAGAGCATTGGTGGTGACGTGATTATATAGAAGAAGATGGGAAAAGGGTAACAAGCAGCACATAGTAAATGATTCCCTTGTTTCCTCAATCAGAAAGCCAGTTTGGCGAGTGGGCTGACTGGAAATGACTCATACAACATAATCTATCTCCAAGAGCCCGTCTGGGTTTGTTTCCTATTAGTTTTTTCCTGTGCATCAGAGCTCGTGGAGTATAGCTCTAGAAACCACAGAGAGACCTGGTAGGGTAGCTCTATAGCTTTACTATTTATCAAACTTCATAAATTTACTATCGTTTAGTTTGATACCTCTGAGACGAAGGATTAAAAAAGCATTAAGGTGGCGTTTATGATGTCCTCTTCAACACCATTAATACTCCCAGATAGGATTCCTTCAATGTCACGTCATTTAGGAGGTTTTGACCTGAAGCCATAGTAGGCCTCCCCGCCGAAACGAACTGAACACAATTTTCATTGATGAGAACTGGGTGGAAGGGGAGGAGCTGGAAGTTGACCTGCTGCTAACCTTTACTCAGGATGTTTCTGATACCTTATGATCCAAGCCAAGTACTGTTAAAAATAAATGATCTCAAATGTCATTTACACTTCCAGTCAAAAGTTTGGACACACTTTCCTATTCATTATAATGGGAAAGTGTGTCCAAATCGTGGATTTCATTCATTTATGAAATCTGATATCCAGACCCATGGCTAATAACCCAAATCAGAGCATAGCTTATTTGGTTGACTGAATTTTCAGAGATGCTGAGAAAGAAACTTTAAAGCTTGTACTTCTGTTTTTGATTCTTTTGCGTATCTGTATGTGGTGTTTGCATGCTGTGTCCCTTTTCCTTTCTGAGAGTGTTTTTTTTTGTGTGTCTCTGTATTTTTGTTTACTGACACCTCAGCAACTGCGCCGTTTTAAACTGTGCTCAACGCCCAAATAGCAATGAGACATTTAGACAATCCAGGACTCACTGTTCTGCACTTACTAGAAATAGTCTAACAGACTACAGCTGACTCTGTCACACCAGTCTGCGGCATGCACACAAACAGACAAGGTCATCAGATATGAAACAGAAATGCTGGCAGACATCTGGGAAATAGACAACATGGGTGGAAGAGAAGCCTGGAGGATAAATTATATCTACTGCTCTTTAATATTTCATCAGCCACATGACTAATGAACTCAGCGCCAGTTTCCAAGAATTTGTGCTCCACAAAAAAAAAAAAAAAGGACAATTCTTTTCCCCTTTTCAGGAAATTATTACTACTTGACATAATCCATCAAAGATGATACTCTTCCTAAAATGATTATAGGAATTTGCTCAAGTGGTATAATGTTTTTTTTTCCTTCACATATAAATCTTTAAATGGCAGAAACAGACAAATCTGTCCCCAGTCAGAGACTGATATGTTCACCACAGTCAGTACAGACCACTGAATCTCAAATAAAAGATACAGATCACACCGAAAATGCATACAGATTTAGGGCATGACAATATAACACATTTTCCTGCAGTTGTAAGATGATTTACACTTTGGTAGTTTAAAGGAAAATCACATACTCTCACTATATGTTCCAAACAATTAAACTATGGTTTTTAAAAAGGCATTGATAAAGTGCCAAGTTAGAGTCAACGTCAAGTCCAGCACACAAATAACCACTGAACTATAAGTTTAAGATTGATGACATTTGTAGGACTTATTTCTAAGACATGGCACAAATCAAACAGGCAGTTTCTGATCTCGGAAATGTAGCTAAGGAATAATTGACAGGAATGAACTTTTTGAACTTCTGAAGAGAAAAAAAAAAGTTTTTGGTTATTTACTTCTGAAAAAAAAAAAAAGGGAAAACTGAGACTTAAAAGTCTAAAAATTCCGGGAAGCTTAATCTATAATCTTGGTATTTCATAATTCATATCAAATATATACAACTGAAATTGTTTTGGGTTTTTTAATGCAAATCCAGGTGGTTGGGATAGATTTTCTTTTATATGCAAACAATCCTCCCCATGAGCAGGCAGTCTGACATAAAAATAAATGGTTGTGGTACCAAGATTATTCATTCAGCACAGTTACGCAGGCAAGAATGAGAAGCCGAACTGCAACTGTAGAACTTCACTTACTGCAATGAGGGGATTTGCATTCAGCACTGATGGCGCATGAATACAGTTGGTCTGTGTTTTGTAATCTGCATCTCTGCAGTTTTGACAAGCAGAGAATGCATAACAATTATTTAGATAATTTATTGATTATTGAAAAACTGTCGCTTTCTTACAGTTGTGTCTGAAGCCGCAGCTATAAAATCAAATGTTCCAGTTGTGATGTTGTAGTTGTGTCATTGCTTTAAGCTTCATAAGAGTCATAATATGTTTTGCAAATGTTTTTGAACTGTATGCTCCCTCAAAATGCCACAGCGAATCAAGGTCAAAGGTACATTTTCATCTATTCATCAAGTATGAAAAGGCAGATGAGAAAAAAGTGATGTGAGTGAACAATTCTTCTTTCAAGTCAGCTGACATGCTCATGCTGCAATTAAAATGCTGTTGACTCACATTTACTGTGATACAAATTGCATCACCATTTTTTATTTAAACTAGTATATGTAAGGATGTTTTAATGACATATTTAGTGAGTCCAATTTTACAACTTTATCAACTTTATTTCCATCTTCATCTCTAAAATAACGCTTATTTGCTTATAATTTTGCTTAAGGTTTTGCAATGCTATAAAATAAGCAGGGTATGACATATCTGTGATGTCTAAAAAGTGAGGGTGAAGAAAAATAAAGCTGAAGATTGATTTGTCAAGACCTATATTTTTTCCTCAAATGACACAGATATTGGCTACTATAATGCATCTACAGGAATTGCACCTCCAAAATTTCTACAATACTATTCTGAAGTTAAAATAATGAATTTATATCCAGACTATGTTACATTGCTGTTGGAGTGATACTAAAGTGATTTTTCTGGTCATACCAAAACGGACATACATAAGATAATTATACAAAGACATAAATCAGTATGTGCACACACCAAGTGGTAATTTCCACAGGAAGAGCCAAAACCTGCTGCTGCTTAAAATGTCCAGCAAAAAGTGCATAATTTCAGTTTTACTAAGACTCTGCAAACTTCTGCAAAATTGAAGACATGTCACTTTTAGTATCAGATGAGTGAGCATATGCTTTGCATAAACCGACATCCACCCTGATGGCTTAGGCATTCTGCCTTAGTGTAAATATAACAACTAGAAATGTTCTTTTCAGCAGACTAGACTTTCAGCAGTCTAAAATAAACAGCAAAATCAAAAACACTCAACATTTTCAGCCAGAAACCTGAAACAGTGAAGCCAGTTAATGGCTGATGTCTTATTTTACTCTCAGTGGTCATAATGGTGTGGTGTGGGTCGCAGTTCTGCAGTAAATAGAAGAAAAATTGGTTTATTTCACACACACAATGGAGCCAGGAGAATGTAACTGTTAGATTTAGTTGGAGAGCTACAGCAGTAAATGATGAGCTGTTCCAGCCTAATTTTCCCCAGAGGGCATATGTGTGCATACAGTACAATATGAAGACAAAACTTTCCACATTTTAATTACATAATCAATCCTCTTCCCCTTTAAAGACTCTAATTGGGCCCACCAGATAATACACCACCATGAGTACGGATGCATACCACTTCATACTGAACATACACCGGAAACTCCCACAGTGCCCACAGAAATAAATATTATCCTATTTCATCTTTTCGAATATGACCTGTCCAATGCGATACTTACACAGTAAGCTGCGTGTGATGACCAGTCTACATTTATCTTGGACACACACCTACTGCAACAGTTCCTTTCACATATTATTGCCAAAAAAACCAGTCCAAGTATGAATACTAATGTTCTAAATAACAATCCAGGTAAGTCCTTCAGTTACTGATGCTACCTTGGGGTTGAAAAGGAGGATGGTGGGTGGCTCCAGAGGAATGGCACTGTCAAAAGTGATTCAATATTCATTCCTATGGGGAGATTCATTGAGATGAATAACTGCAGTCCACCAAGGAGCGCACCTGAGGCTGTCCACATTGAAACCACCGTGTATAATGTCAGTGAGAGCAATGCTGGACCAGAGATTTAAGACCATAAGTGGTATTTTTTTTCCCTGCCTAACACACATCTGCTGAGGGACTGAGAACATTTGACTTCAGAGATAGAGACCAAAAAAAAATAAAAAACTTTCCTTGTGTCACTATCAAAGATGAAAACACTATCTCCATTACAAACCAGAACTGCTGCCTTCTGCGACAATTCTCTCTGTTGACATCCATATGTGAACATCGCCATGACAAACAGAGTTCAGCCAGGCTGCACAATCCTCAGCATGTCAACATCCCATATAAAAAAATAAATGGATAAAAATACACCATCTGGGCAGATGTGTGGAGCGTGGCAGGAGGAAGCTGTGACTGCTGATGCATCATGGACAGTAAACGGATCTTTACCTGCACCAGTGGGGAAGGTGCTATATAAATAAACGTGCTTACAAATATTAGTTGTTTTTCAATGTACTACTCACTTTTCTACTAGTTGCCTTAGTGCTGCTATAGTGCTGATGTCATCCTCAAGCACTTGTTTTGGCGTATTATTAAGCTAATGCAACCTGCCTAGAAGGAATATTTAATTGTGTTGTTTGAGTGAATGGAAGTTTTTGCTTATCTTCAAGCTATGGCATTAAATAATGGACAGATGTAATATTGTAGTGTCAAAATGAATTTGTTTTTACCATCTGAATATAATAATGCCATCATTTTTATCTTATCCTAAAAGACATTTAAGTCAAATTGTGACATTATTATTGAGGATGAATTCTGGCCAAATTTGTTATTACATCAAAGTAACCTTGATCTTTGACCATCATATTCTGATCGGTTCATCTTTAAGTGCTGCTTATTATTTGACCTGAGTACATTTCCAAAAATCCACCTTGCCTTCTCCTAGAAACCCGATGGCTAAGATGATTGGCCATGTGTAGCTTAAGCAACTGATGCAAGATAAGTAATTAGCCTCGAGAGAAGGTTTACAGAAGGTGGAGAATTCATCTTGAGAAGACATGTTCAGTGGGACTAACGCATAATGAAACCAGTCATGTATTGTATTTGCAGGTGTCTTGCTGTGCTCACCACCTGCCCCCACTTTCTTTCACCTCCCAGTCAGCTAGTGCGCCCCTGGCCCAGGGATGATGTGATAATACCGACACAACATGCCCTTGAAGCTGAGAGCTCTCTGGTTCGGAGATTACAGAAAGTATCAGATTCTGAAAGGCAATGGCTCACCTGTGGCTGCCTACTGGATATTTCTTATATGAAAGTAAAGAATACTTTATAGGTTTATAGGTTTCTCTGTATGTTGGCCCTGTGATGGACTTGCGGCCTGTCCAGGGTGTACCCTGCCATCACCCAATGTGGGATTGGCTCCAGCACCCCCTGTGACCCAGAAAAGGAAAAGTGGTAGAAGACGAGTGAATGAATCAATCAGTGATTTACATGATATACAAGATGGTTGTGTTACAGTCTCTGATACACTGATGTACACACATTTCTGCTTTTTTCCTCTTATTTTTGTTGATTAAGCGATATGAAAGTTATGCAACATCTATTAATTTTGTTTTGTTATAATGCTTAGAATTTAATGCAGGGAATATCTGCTTTCAGAAACATTTATAGATGCGTTGGGCTAGGATCCCATCATTATGTTGAAGTTTGTTCCAGGCTGGTATCTTCCATGCTATCTGAACCCACGCACCACCACAAAGTGATCCGCAGAGCTGCATTTCTTGTTTTCCAATGATCCAGAACATATGGCTTCTGGTCTCTTTAAAAATGACAATGTTAATCACTAGCCTAAGGAGATCAGGCAGTAATTGCACTTATAATCCATGTGTTAAAACAACAGTCCACCCAGTCTGGCTATTGTATGCTTAATTTCCCACGCCACCTCTGGCACTTTTCTCCAGAGAAATGATGCTGTATAAACCCCCTGAACCTGTTAAACTCACCACCTTCAGCAACACATTCTGCTTCCTTTAAAGCTGCTGGATTTGTGCTCTGTGCCTCTAGATATGTTTTCTACCCTTTCACCATTTTTCTACAACTGTTGAGCTAATACCATCTTCTCTCTCTGTGCCTGAAGAGTCCTAGATGAAACCTGGAAAATTGGGGTCCGACAGAGCAAGTGGGTAGTCAAATCAAATCAGATTTATTTGTATAGAGCCAAATCATAACAAAGTTACATCAAGGCACTTTACATATAGAGCAGGTCTAGACCAAACTCTTTATAAAATTATTTAAAGACACCCAACAGATCAACAGACAGTAAGGAGAGAATGAGAGCAGGAGGAGGGGAACATTAATTCATCAACCGATTGTTCCCCACACAGGAATGTACACGATTGAAATCACACAGCTAGGTTGGATAGAAGAAGCCAATGGGGACACACACAGAGTTGGATATAAAACCACTCACGTAAGCACACTCATGCAGTTGAAGGGGTATTCTCCAGGAAGACACAATGCCTCTCACACGTACACGAACAACCACACACTCCGGGCTATCAGTCTGACTCTGTAGCAATGACAGCGGAGCAGTCAGTGAAAAATCAATGGGTAATTCAAATGTCAGACTGAGCTTTAATGGCAGTATAACTAAAATGTCAGGAAAATTTACATTGACTCTCTCTTCCCAGGTCAGTCCGCAGGGACACACACACCGCACCAGTACTTTTCCATATCTCTTCTCTTTTTATATGACTGTCAGACTACCAAACATCATCCATAACACACCCCTTGTTCCCACTTTCCAGGAACAGAATCCATGCTTTCTAAGAACAGCGACTTCTGTTTCATTCTGCACACAAATGCTTTGATACAAACACATTAGTCTGGAAACTTGTACCAATAGTTGGAAATATCTAGGTGAGATTAGCCATACTAAATAGCCAAAACCACTTCTAATTCTAGTTCAGCTACACATTTGGTACAACAAAGTGTTGAGCTGACTTGAACTAGTTTATACAAACAAAGTTTGTTAGTACAAAGTAGTTCAAACAAGTGCAGCCCTTTAGCTGTTTACTGTTCTTCAATTTTTTGCCTTTGATGGTATAATGAATGTCGCAAACTTTGGCAACTACATCTTACACTCCCTTTCCTCACACTCTTTTCTCCACAATTTCACAATAATCAGCCCATTTTAACATTTAACCTTTCCCTTCTCCTCCTATTACACTCCTCTCCCATTTCCCACAACCCCTTATTCCACATTTGTAATCTCCACACATGCTCAACCACTCCTTCCACCTCTGCCTTGTTGCTGTTCACCCTTTCCAACGCTCTCCTTCCCATGGTGTGTGCGTCTTAAGGCTATAAGCTGTCTTCCATTACTCACTTCTGATTGGGTCCAAAGGGAAATGACAGCAGGAGACAGGCAGAGTGACAGGGCAAACAGGCAGCTCTAACTGAAAGACCGTGTGTGTGTGTGTGCGCGTGTGTGTGTGTATATAAGGCGAGACAATGAGGAGGCGTGGAGGAGCATTTGCACTGGCAATCTAAGACATCTGTGGCCCTCATTTAAGACGAGTGAAACTTTCTCTTCTCACTCCTACATGTTTTTGTCATGGTCACACACACACACACACACACACACACACACACACACACACACACACACACACACAGTGGCAGTGCACAGGCTTCATGCAATATGTATGAATGTGGACAAGGGGAGGAAATAGACAGGTTGGGTTTGTGACTGTGCGCTGGGCAGTGCAGTGTGACTGATTGGTGGGAGACTCCTGGTCTAAATCCGCTCTCAGACAGGTGCATGGCTCAGATTGAATCCCCAGTTTTATAAGAGATGCGTGTGCTCAAGCACATCTGTGGTTCACTCTTCATGTCCATCTGCGCATAATAAATCAGTGTCTGGCTGACAAATGCGTCTCTGGGTGTTTATTCCTCCAAGTTCAGATGTTTGTGGCAAGGTTTATTCAAGCAACCTGTGCAGCATTAGAGCTAATTTTCACTGTGCGTGGCCGTCACACGAACTCATGAAGATCACTCTGAGCATATTAAACACATTAGTGCAACACCACAAACCTTAAAACTTTTATGTCTCAGCCACAGTTGAATTGCTTTTAAGCGCAACATCCCGTTTGCATAAAACAAACCACTTCTAAATTTATTACAACCTTGTTCCTCAAACAAACCACTAAAGTACAAAACAATGGCCAACAGTGCTACGTGCATTTCCAAATAGATGACGTTACCAATTACTTGTGTCACGTTCATCTGGAGCAGCATCAGGCACCAACGTATCAAGCAGTAAATATAAATGTCAAATTGCACAGTTGGCATTCAACAGCCCTGCAGGTTTGGTAAATTGTGTAGCGTGTTGCAGACTGAGTTGTGTTTGTTTTCACTCACCTGTTGAGGTGACACACAGGTGAGCTCCAGGAAATACGTTTCCGCCGAAAGCTTTCCCAGCACGGACAGTCAGCTGCTGTTTTAATGCGGCATTTTGAGCCACACCTGCGCCGGCGCCATTTTGGCGTCAACCCGCACGCGCCTGCCGCCTGCGCAGTCAAATTTGATTTCGGTCGCGAGCCCGCGGTGGTGCCGAAGTGCCCGCGTGTTAAATGAATGATTAAATGATGTTAAATAAACAAGTTATTGACGAAAGCAGAGTTTAGCAATGTTACCGTCAATGTTGACCATTTAAATCAAACCACATTCGCTTTTCATTTTGAGAAGTCACTGGCAGACTTTCGGGCCGCAGGCTGCCCTGACACTCTACAGAGCCAATTTAAAATGAATAAAAAACAAATGTGACTTTGGATCTCACTCCATGTGCTCAGCTAGCACACTGCCTGACAAGTGAAGTGTCTACACGAACAGCTTGTGTTCCCCAACGAAACCATAAACGGACCAGTTTTAACTCTCCCTCCATCTGCAGCTACAGCCTTTTAGTGCAGTTTAGCATCTTTACTGTTTACTTGTCCATTAAAGTGTCATTGGTTTTGAAAATTGCTGCATAAATTTAAAACCAAAACAAGGCAACTGAGGTTAAAAACCTCAGGAAGGAAGACAATCAACAAAACACTTGAAGCGTAAATGTCTTTGAAAAAGATTAAAAAAAAAAAAAAAAAAGGAAATAATAAAGATATAATTCATGCTCATAGTTAGTGCTTCACATTTATATCTGCATCGACCTCACATAATATTTTTCAACACAAGTTATCAGGATACAAAAGCGCCTCAGGCTGCATTTTCTTTTCTTAGTTCAACTCAGTATTTTCAGGCCGTGGTGTTATTTTCTCCATGTGATTTTAAATGTCGAGTTCAAAAAGAATGATTGAATTCTAAGGCACCTTGAAACTTGATGCTGATGTATTAGTGCTTTCAAACTTTGCTGACCATATTGATTTGATGTCATCTACATTTACTCCATTAACCGCAGGACTGACAGCAACAGCCAATAATAAAAAGGTCTCCAGTAATGTACAGTGAAAGAGGATACTGGCATGACATGGACTTTTCCTTTAGCACTGACGGTCTCAGTGCCTTTGGGAATTGTGAAGAGATGCTGTCTTGCATCATAATGCAGCGTAACAATTGCAGATCTTAAGGGGTCTTTATACTTTCATGGAAACCTGAGCTTTGTATTGTCAGCTGAGGGCGAGTTCAGCTGTGCCGTTCCATGACAGCAAATCTATCACTCTCTCAGCATGTATCTCAGTGTATTTAAATTGGAGCGAGTTTGTAAAGGACAGTTGCAGAAGGAGAGAGTTTTCCCATGAAGCTGTGCAGCCGGAGCATCTGCCAGCCCCTGGCACTCCATCAAAGACCGCAAGATGAGGACAGAAAGAGACATGAAAGTGAGATCCGGGGATGGAGACGAGAGAGGGCTTATGTTGTGAGGCATATGTGTGGAGACAGATGTTGTTGTGCGGAGGGGAGATGGGAGCGCATGCAGGTACTGTTGTGTCTGTCAATGGGGAGACCCCCCCCAGGGCATGAACAGACAGATGTGTGGAGAGGGCACACGCTTTCAAAGGTGCTCTGCCGTCTCATCCTCCAGGCTCGTCTTCATTGACTGTGTCGCTTGCCTTTGTGTAAACAATATGTTTTCTACATGCATACATTGAGTATGTGTCTCGATTTGTGAGAACTACAGAGAACTGTGCTTAACTGTTGTAACATTTTAGGCTATACATTTTATTTTCTTGCCAAAGTTAAATGAGAAGAGTGATATCACCCTCATGTCTGTACATCAACAACAAAGCTGGACCCAGCAGGCAATTAGCCTACCCTGAGCATACGAAATGGAGACAACTGACTGAAATATCTTAGACGAAGGTAAAAGCAGGAAGAAATGAACCAAAAGAGCGGAGAAATAGACACAAGCTTCACTAAAAGCTAATTATGTTACCAATGGAGATGATAATAATAATACAGATACGTTTCCATCTTAGGGCCTGCACATCATAAGCTATTGAGAGCTTTGTCAGATTCATAATCGTACCTCTGTACAGAATCCTTCCACATGAGAAAAAACTGAACTAAGCTCTTCACCTGACCACCCCCAAAGATCATTAGTCTGCTGTCAGGATCTTTAAAACTGTCTTATTAAGATGTTTTTTTGTAATTGGATTAATCAGAAACAAAAAGTCCAAAATAAACATTTAGGTGTTGTGACTGTAGATTAAAATACACCACATATCAACTTTGTTGAGTACTTTTAAATGTCCATACTGTCATAAATGGAAAAAGGGACTCAAATATTCATATTTTTCATTAGTCATTTCCCCGTACAACAAGCATCACACTAAACAAAACCAAGCACAACTTTTCACATATTTGACATTGCCTCTTATTCCCTTTCACGATCTGTCTTTTCTTTCCCTCTACGCTGCACAATGCAGACAGATGAGAACATTGTCTGGTCTCAGGTGGTCTCCAGTGTTCGTCCTGTTTTTCCCTTATTCCCTCTCCCAGGTATATAGATTTTGGCTAATACGGCTATAAATCACATTGAATGTCCGAGTCTCTTTCTCTCTCTCTCCTTCTCTCTGTGTATATTGGTGTGTGAGTGTGTGTGTGTGTCTGTGTGTGCGCCATGAGAGAGAGAGAGACTTGATTTAGGAGCAGAGAGTGAGTCAACAGTGGAGACAGAGGGGAAATGAGAGACAACATTTCATAAAATGTCTGATGATGCAGTTGGGTACTGCATCACCACATGACACAATTCAGTTTTTCTTCTTGTTTTTTTTTTTGTTTTTTTTTTTTAATAAAATTGAACTTTTGATGTCAGATTTACTCTCAATCATTTTATTAAGTTTATGTAATTTTAAACTGTGCACACCTCTCATTACTTGCATGTTCTTAGACATACAAAAGTATGTTTAACATGTGCCAATAAATAGGTTCAATATAGAGAGATTTTTAAAATGTAACGTTTGAATGATTTTATGTATGACTCTGTCCCATCCTGTTGTTTTATTGACGTCTGCTATAGATGTGGTTCAACTATCATGAGAAGGCATGCTTGTTGCCATGTTCAGTAATTATACAGTAAAACTGAAAAATTTAACCTTTGTACAAATATCTTTTTCGCGAATTTAATCCAGCTTGTCAGCTGACTGGATGTAAATAAAAAAACACGGCACCAGACTCTGTAACAGACTGGCGACTGTAAAGAGATTATATGTTTGGACTGATTCAGGTCAAATTCCTTGACCTTCTTGTGTTGTGTAGCATTGGTAGTAATGCCCTAATCCACTCTGGTCATGACATGCATTCAAAAGCAAACAACCATGAGAGCTGGAAGCTTGGTTGGCTTGCAAGCATTTACTTTTCCATTAATGTGTGTGTGATATTGAAGAAAAATTACTTAAATTCATTTTCCACCTTGAAGGAGCAGGACAAGTTGTGAACACAAGCTGCTAAGAAACAGCTGCAACATTAGCACTCACGTGAAGACATGTTTCAGTCATCCTAAAATATATACATCCAAATTTCAATCTCCTTTTGGCTCTGTTTTGTTCTCCACCAATTCCTGAGAGAACTATGTCATTCCAATCTTCAGGTACAGGTAAAGTACGGTGAATTAGATCTGACTTTTTATTCCATGCAGAAAACAGCAGCAACAGGGAATTGAAATGGGCCAGCATCTGTGTCTGTGGATTAATTACTGCAATTGAGATGTGAGAGGAAAATTGTGATATACTGGGCTTAAATAGGCTGGACCCTTTTGATCCAACGGTAGATTATAGAAAAACAAACTGACATGACAAAATATTCTTGGTGCTTGGTGCATGCATTGAAATCAGCTCCTGTTTCCGTGGCATTAGGGTCACTAATCTAACAGAGCTAAGATGCCTTTGTGTTTTGATGCCAAAGCTGTTAAGCTGAGAATTAATGATCCATGTGTTTGTACTTCAAGACACCAAGATATAGGATACAATGAGTTATAGCTCCCTTTAGGATACCACACCAATGAGTCTATATAGGTCACTGGAGCAGAAATCCAAACACAGAATGCAGGCAGAAATATACATCCTGGCAGCCTCACTGTAATTTACTACCTCTATTAAAGAGAGGAGGAAGGTAAAGAAATCTTTCACCACATTTTGAAGAAAAGAGGATGAAGACAGACAAACAGAACAGAGAGGTCTGCAGGATTGTGGGACAGCTAAGATCTTGCAGGAGACGACATCCCCTGTTGCCATGACAACAGGCTCCACGTGAGCCATCACTCTGTCCCATGCTCGCTCACCCACACAGAGAAAATGAAACACAAAGACGTGAACATGCCCTCAAACTCCCACGCTGCTTTGGCAAGTTATATCTCATCCACCCACCTCCCTCTCCCCTGTCCTCCCACTCTCTGACCACCCGTCAATCCATCCTGTCTGCCTCCCCACGCATCAACGTCCGTGCTCCGGGATATTCCTGAATGCAATACTGAAATGTGGTTACCTGGGAGGACTTCCTCATCACAGAAGAAAGCACTGCGCTGAACGTTTGACAGGATACTTCAAAGGATTGACTCTTCCTGGTTTTACAGAGAATAAGTGTATTAGCCAGAGTTTAACTTCTTAACCCGGTTTTTGATCAAAGAGAGCAAGAAGATGTAGAGGCCATGTTTGTTGATTAGCAGTCTGTGTGCAGTGATATTAAAGCGCAGCTGTTGAGCTGGATGTACAGACACTGAGAGTTGCTCTAGTCTGCAAATCCTCACACAGTTTCTGCATCTGTGTGAAACCAGGCACACACACTTGCACACAGCAGAATTTATCGGGTTTTTAATAATTGCTCGGACAGAACACCTCACCACAAGGTCACATTAACATGGATGTCCCGTTCACATGCTGTTCTGTGCAGCTCCACCAGAGAAGAGACAGTTGGCACAGAGGTGAAGTGCATCGCTGACCAACCAGCTTTTTTCCTGCCAAGGCAAAGAGTAACCAGCAAACATTTTTCTGCCTCAAACAAATACACACACACACATATATGCATACACAGTGGCTTTGGCCAAAAGACCCATTCCAGAGACAAACACGGCAGCAGCAATTAACTTCCTGAGCAGAGAGACGCTTGTTGTGAAAAGAAGACCATTAAATTGGCACTGTCATAATTTATTCTGACATTTTCTCTTTCCTGTTGCAACAATAGCTGGGCATGTAGGATAATGTGACAAAAAAAATGTGTTTATTCAATGTTGCATCTTCCAGCCACGGCACAGCCTCATTCTTATTCTACACTAAGGAGTGTCACACTGCTCTCCAAACTGCTGAACCAGGACTGTGGGTCCGCCCATAACCATCCTGACTGTGGTCAGGATAGTAAACACATTTGAGCTAAACTTACTTGTAAATTTATTTTATTCATTCAAATGTCTCTTTGCTCTGACAGTGATGTTGATCAAGAGAAACTAAAACCACACTGCTTGCAACTCTTCATCAGCAATACACAGGTCTGAAACTTAAACGTTACGAAGAAAAGATATGATTAAAGTATGGCAAATTCCTGAGCGTCTGATCTGAACCAAAAACCTGCTGATGTATTCTCAGCCCACAGACTGGCACAAGTGCCAAGTTGGAGCTGGAAAAAGGAAGCATACAAAACAAAACAGATTTGAGTGTCTGAAGGTCTTTCTGTCCTCCTACAACCTTCATGCACTTACAGCCTTACTGCTGTTCGCCTCATCTGGTGTTGGATGTGGGCACAGTCTGGGAGCCCAGACAGAGACATATCTCATGCTTTTATTTTGTGATTCAAGTTCTCGGTCGCGATCATGTGCATGTTTCTAACACACAGTCATGTGATTGTATAGTGAGTGCAGCAAGTCTTCTCAGGAGGCTGACCCATGATGTGGTTAACCAGCAGGTATGTTTGAGCATTTGTACTTTACGATACAGAAGGACACGCCTGCCCTTGATCCATTTCATAGTTTCAGCCACCGCAAATCAAGCCCCATTTCTACATGACTGACCATTTGGTATCTTTTAATTATGGCTTTATGAGACAAAAACAAAGCGAGCTTGTAATTAGCATTTAATCTAAAAGTAACAGTGCTGACACGGGTGGGAAGAATTCACAAACAATGCCAAGCCTGCATGAATGTGTCAAATAGTACCTGATACAATTGTTGAAAAAAAATCTCAAGCACGATCAATATTGCATTTGTGCGCCTGCGAGCCCTGGGTCTGGTGCTAAAGCTGGTTGTGAATGATGAGTCATTCAGTGTGCATCTTTGATATTCCAAAAAGGGCTCCATTTAAAACTCACTGAGACCTTTGCTGCTGTGAGGTCTCATACTCACACACACACACAGAGCTATTACAACACGTACAGACAAACAAACACACTTATCGATCAAACTTGGAGATGCAGTATCTATTTTCATCCGTCCAGAGTCTCCCCTAGCTGCTGCTATTGATCCTGTGTAGTGTGAAAGCCTCCACTTCTAACACTTCTCAGTGTTTAACGACCGTATAGTAGCACTGCATCTGAGCTCAGAGCCTGTATTTTTAATGTGGCTGTTTTATTGCCACCATCGTAAAGTTTTATTGTTTATTCTAATGCATCTGGAAGATAAATATCCTTTATCTCTCATGGGGGAACAAATGTAACAATGTATAAACAAATGTATAAATGTCCAGTAGGGGCTCCTGTATTTTGGATCAGTGGAGAGTGAATGTGATTCTTCATGAAAGGTTTGTTAGAGATAATGTTTGGAAACTCCAGATAAAGGCTAAAAATATAGCACAGTTTAAAGGTGGGCACATTGTTTGTAAATTATTATATGTGTATGTGCGTGAGCGGGAGGGGGGGCTGAGAGAGAGAAAAATTTAAGTCATCCTGAAATCATGTGCAGCTTATTTCCTCCTTATCCTGTAAGACTGAGAAGTCTTGTGATTATGGTCCCCTGTTATGATTCCTCGATCTCTCTTTCTCTCTGTTACATGGGAAAGGGAATTGAGGAAAAATTAAAGGACAGGGCCTGTGAGTAAAGACAAACAAAACAGTGACGCTCATGGTGGCTTGTTGTCTTAGAGACCAGCAGCAAGTGAGATAATAATCTGTGAAATCTTTTGATCATCTGATCATATGTGTGTGTGTGTGTGGGCGGGTGCACAGGGGCAGCAGGTTGGCTTCTACCACACAACTGAGTAAAATTCCCTCATCGCTCTGCGTATAACCTTTCTTTCCCTTCGCCTTCTTGTTTTCTCTCTGAAATTGTTGCATCAATGCTGAAAATTAGCTCCAATTATGAGAAATTAGAGTCTGACAGTGCCTCTCTTCAGTGCATGCCCTAACCCCTCAATCAACACCCACCAGAGACTCGCCTAAACAATAGATTGTGTCTTTGTCCCTCGGGGTAAAAAAATAAATCAGTATTCAACAACGTACAACACCATCTTCAGAGAGCAACAATTAGAAAGAGTTCCTGTCTGCAGCAGCAGAAAGGAGTCAGCTGGCGGAGGCAAAATAATGATAAAGGTTAACAGGACAGCGATGTTCTTCTGAAAACACAATCTTCCACTATATTGAGAAAAATCTGAATCACAATTTAGAGCAATTAAGAGCTAAATCTTACATATTGTACCCTGACCTGAGGATTCTTGGAAAGTAGTGACATTGTTCTGTTTGGGATCCAGATTTCCATGTTGGACAATCCAAGATCCAAACTGGAAGGTATTTTGGTGTCAGAGAAATGGTCCGCCAAAGGCAGGAATTCTTAATATATGAGATGACCTTCAGTGTCTTTGAAGGTGTGTATTGTCAGATAGAATAAAAGCCTACGGCAGCACTGCACAGAGGTCTATAGTCTGCTGTCTGGCTGTGGTCACATGAGAGGTCAGTGAAAGTTTACTGAAGGAAAACAAGAATCCCAACTTTTTACATGTGAAATCGGATTTCCAGCATATTAGCAGGAGTGAGAAGTGACACATACATTGAAAAACAGCTGAAAAAAAGGATATATTACCCTCGATCTGAAGGGCTAGATTCATAGCCCCTACCCCTACGCGACGACGGTGAAGCTAATCATTAGTCAGAGAAAACGTTAACACCAGAAAGTGCAGAGCCTTTTTAAAAAGGACAAAATCACATGTACGCAAACTGTACATCAGTAGATTTGCTTTATTTAGATTAACATGTTGAAAACTTGGTATGTCTTTGGTTCCATAACCTGTATGTAAGTGTGTGTGTGTGTGCATATATATCATTAAAAAATAGACATTATCTTTGCTTTAACATTACTTCCTGTATCACATTCACAATGCTTGTCAAAGAGGTTTCAGTATATTTTCAAATGAAATTATTTGTTTTCTAGATAAGTGAAGAAAGGATCATATATATTTACTTTTATATGCACTTATAAATTAAATATATAGTGAATACAACTATTGTAGACATTAAATAAACGGATGTATTGAAAAGGCATCAGTTAAATTGTACATTACATTATTGGAGCCAGTTGTTCACAAGGAAGGACCAAAAGTCAGTACCACAAAAATAAGCACACAAAATAAGCTTAAACCAGAGCTAAAGAAATAATATGGTGTCACTGTAGTGTTATCCAGACTGACGATAAACTGCTTTGGATACTTGGTGGGAAACATCTTGTGTTGTAAAGGATTGCTGAGGCAGAAACAAGAGAGAAGAGGGAGTGGACAGGGAGGTGCTGAATTGGAAGAGAAGGCCGGTATTCGGGCTGCTGTAATTTGAAGCCACTCAGAAGGTGACCTCTCCTTTTACAGGTCCATAGCTCTCATCCATATATCACTCCTTCTGTGCTTCAGGCCATCCCCTCCTGAAACCTGCTGCCTCTCTGTCATCCACTTGCTCTCACACACGTATAAGCATGCATGCACGCGCAAACGCACAAACACACGATCCGCCCACCACCTGATCTGCTACAAGAGGAAAATGTCGGTAGTGATACTTTTTTTTTTTTTTTCTCTCAAAATCTGCCAAAGTTTTATCCCCTCTGTCTCTTGCTCCCAGAAAAACTCAACTTTGAGTGTAACGAAGTACAAAAGGACTCCCAAAGGTCGGGATCTGTTATTGGGATCTGAAGCAGGAGGAGCATGTCCCACCTTTGTCCTTCTCTAACTGGGGGGTGATGGTGTCAGAGACCTCTGACTGCAGCATGTCCTTCTCACTGGCAATGATGTGTTTCACCAGGCAGTTGGCTGCTTCATCAATGTTGATGTTTTCCTGAAAAGAGGAAACAGCACAAGAAGAAAAAGGAAGATAAAAAAGTAAGAATGAAAAGGGGAGGAAATAATGAATTGCTTATTTATTTTCAATATCTCTACATGTGCATGTCAGCATGGGATGACTGCTGTGTTCAAGAGTTGATGCTAACATGAATGAAAGTTGTGTCTAAACTACAGTCTTTCACATAAAATGCTTGAATAAAAAGTGCTTCAAAATTCTTTCTGTTCAAGGAATAATTGACTAAAATGCTGCTCATTCTCTTCTCTTCTAGTAGTATCAATAGTATATTGTATAAACTATACAAATACTTTTACTCCTCTGCACTTGATTTTCCAAAGTGACAGTAATTTTAATGCCATCCTGCTGAAGGTTATTTTCAAGGGATCTCACCTTAGTCAGATAGAGTCAGATAGAGTAAGGAAGAAGAAGAAGGGAAGAAGACGTTTAATGAAGGTCGTATGTGCTGTGTGCCCGTCAGAATGGCCTTTTAATACAGCCGACACGAAAGACTTCAGTAATAGTTTTGGGAAAGCTGTCTTATTTGATTTACAAGACCTTCATCAAAATGAAAAGCAAGAACAAATTGTCAACTTTTGATGACACCCAGAGATCGTGCAGCCTCCATACAAATGATTTAAAACTGGATGAGAGCTGACAGCGGAGCAAACTATAGAAATGATCCTGGGTGAGATTGTTATGAGGCGAGAAGGATGATGAGACGGAAACGCACACACAAACAGAAACCCCTCTGAGGGAGCCATGTTATAATGTGACACCCTTGGTGTTCGATCTGACAAACGAAATTCTGCTAAATCAAAATAAAACAACAAGAAAAAGAGCTGCTCTCTACCTGCTGCCCACTTTCCTTCTTCCCCGCGTAGCCTTGTGCATAGAGCATATCCAACATCGACTATAACAAAATCATTAACGGATACAACCGACACGTTTTGAGCCTAAATTAAAACAGTTTAAATCTTCTATTCATCACACACCCAACCTGTATCCTCTCTCGATCAGCCTCATTCAAATTTTTTCATATTTTCTATCAATAAAATCAGCGTTGGTTGCTGTGTTAGTGAGGACACTCTTTGGGGCAAAGGGGCAAACAAGAACTAAATTGGTGAAAACACAATAATATACAACATTATAATTGGATATTGATGCATTAAAATTTTGAATATGAACAC
Source organism: Echeneis naucrates (assembly GCF_900963305.1). Taxonomy (NCBI): domain Eukaryota; kingdom Metazoa; phylum Chordata; class Actinopteri; order Carangiformes; family Echeneidae; genus Echeneis; species Echeneis naucrates. The sequence continues at coordinate 16,954,705 of NC_042523.1, read as the reverse complement.
GCTTGTGTGTGTCTGTGTATAAGTCATAGTCTTTTTCTTTCTTGCCACTCAGCTGTGAGATTCCTGCTCCACATTAGGTGCTAAAATTGGGGCTTGTGCTGGTGTGTCAGTGTGTTAGTGTGTAGGTGGGTGAATCCTCAGCTCAACTGAAACTCCCATTTCTGTCTGCGTCAAAGGGTCCTGAATCATTCTCAAGTTGATTGAAGCTTTTTTAGATTTTTCAGAAAAAATTTTGCTTTCATATTTTGTGTTGCACATTTTAAGGTGTTTGCCTGTTTGCTTTGCAGCTCTTCAAAATATAAAAGTTAAATGGGCTTGAAACAGACTGAAATACACAGAAACTGGCAGCATGGCTCTGTAACACGCAGTAACAATACAAGTTCAATTCATATCTTTCTAGTTCAAACATCTGCTTTATTATTTTTCATTGACCAGCGAAATGCAATTTTCTTGGTCTTTTGTTCAATATATTTGTCCATTTGCAATAACTGCATCTGCATCACATACCCGCTGAAGGTCAATTCATTTCATCACACTGTGTTTTCTCCCTCTTTCCAGCGCTTGCAAGGCTGAGCTAACGTGACACAGGCAGACCTCATCTAAAGTAAAGCTGCTGCAGTTCTGCTTTCTTCGTCAGGTTAAACCAGTGGACTGATTTCTGCACGTCCTGTCTGAATGATGGAGCTCCAGAGCTGGGATAAGATGTGGAGAACACACACCATGATGCAACTCTGAGAAAACACAGTCAAGCTCAATGATTGAGCTTTCATTCATATGCAAATGCTGAACTGACCGAGAGCCTGCTGAACTCAGCACATTTAAAGGGTTTCATTGGATCCTGAATGTGCCCCTGGGGTGGCATTTCCACAGTGTGATCTGCTGGTGGGTCTGTTATAGTCAAGCTGATCTGGAGTCAGCTGCCTCCAAAGCACATTTGTGCAGGAAGGACGTCAATGCTAATATTGAAAAGCAGCCTTTGTATTGACACTACTATACTACTATACTACTTACTATGTCACTGCTTTGTTTTTAGGTCTGAGTGTATCCAATCTTTCTCACCTTGGCGGATGTCTCGTACCATCCCACAAAGCCGTTCTCCTGGCAGAACTGCTCCATCTTTATTCCGTTATTTGTCAGTACGTCCCGACCCTGGTCACATTTATTAGCCAGTAGCACAGTGGCTACATGTTTCCCATTGGTAAGAGTCAGTTTGGAATCCAAGTCCTCCTTCCATTTGGTGACGGCCTCAAAGGAGGCAGGCCGTGTGACATCAAACACGATGAAGGCGCCCATGGCCTCACGATAGTACACACGGGTCATGTTCCCAAATCTCTCCTGACCTGTAAGAGACATACAAACAAAAATACAGATAGACACACAAGAGTGAAATGACTACAGTCTGGTGTCTCTATCATGGTAGTTATTATAATTATTTTTTCACTTTGTATACAGGACAGTACCACACAGAGAGAGAGAGAAGTGATCCAGTGTCACATACAGCAGACAGACGAGTCATGGGACTCATTTTATCACGCTCCAGTCTGATGTGTTTTCTACATTTCTACTCACACTCATTCACAAGTTTTAGTGTTACAGGAGCTGCAGAGAGAAGTTCTCTGTAGAAATTCCTGAGGGTAAAATTTATTTGATAAGCCGTGTTGGAATGCAGTATCCATGTAGATTTTCCCATCCGCATCTCCGGCTAGAGCTCCAACAGTACCAGCTACGGATTTACAGAATATAATCTCTCTGTGGCCGAATGGCAGGTCCACACTGTGGGCTCACCTAAAACCTAAGCATGTCCTTCAAAACAAAGCTACAAGACACTGAAGAGGAGTTTGTTTATGTTTATAGCTGGCTGTATTAGCTCACTCAAACATACCAGTGTGTATTGGACAAAAGCGTTCCAAGCGTACATTATTATTATCGAGATGTATTGAGATTATTATTATTATGACTTTAAGTGGTAAAAACTCAGTTACTCTGCTTGAAAACATTGTGTGGGTGTAGTTTGATCATCTCATTGGACTGACAGCAGTTCGACTGCACCCATTTTGATTCAAATGTTCATAAACCCATATTGGCGCACACACCAATAACGGAGCCAGTCAGAAGCCAAGAAAGCACAAACTCTCATCCGTAAAGCTCTTATGTGAAACAACGAAACAAATGCTTCACTTAAGCAGAAAACAGTCCTTCGGTAAGAATATGAATGGATGCAATAATGAGGATGAAAGGGAGCAATTTGTCATTGACAATGTCCAAAGTTCCTGACAGATGCTGAGTCTAAATATCAATTGGGCCACAGCCACCACATACATACAACGCAAGTATCTGTGGGATTTCAGAAGGCTGAATAGTGTATGAAAGCAGAGAAGTAGCAGACCCAACTCACTCACATCACTTATAGGAATGTGCAGCCATAGCCCCGCCTCTGTGTCAATACAGGTCCAAGAAATACGGCAGACAAAAATAGAATAGCTGAAGTTTTAGTTTGTCCTGGGAAACAGCAAGTGAGTTCTTACATCTGTAGTATGAGAAAAAATGTGCAGCAGTGCTGGGTGAAGTAAAATACAAAAGCCGTGTGCGTGATAAATGTCAGGCACATATTACTTTAGATATATATGGCTCTGCATATTTGTTGATTTGACATAACCTTCACAAAGTACATTTAGACTAATTTTAGAGTCAGAAATAGTTAATGGACGGCACTCAAATAAATTATTTAATTTATGTTTTCCCAATGCACACTCGAAAGCATAAACAGTGCAAAGTATATAGGAGGTTACTCAGAGTGAGACACTCATCATTAGTTCAAAATAAAAGCTTTCTGTACAGAGGAGCTTGGGCCTCAAATCTCCCTCACATGAGTTTGAGACACATGACTGTTTGCACTTACTGGAGAGGGCGAACAGAAGGGGAGAGCAGCAGGTCGGAGGATTCTTCCAAACCTCAGCCGACACTCATGTGAGATGAGACTGCTGTAGCCTTCAGGTTTGCTATCTTACCCGACATTATCTCAGTCAAAAGCTTGCATTATTTGGTATTCCTGTGTCTGCCAAAGGCAATCTGCATGCATTCCTTGCTCAAAAGAGATGATGATTTCTCACTCTCATACGTTTCTGTCTGCTCAGACGGAGCCTTCCGTTTTGAGATCAAAATCTCAAATCAACACAGATTACCAGTGGAAGGAGGCTTTCAGAGAAGGAATGAGCAGCAAATTGGGGCGAGATTAAATTCCTGTTAATGTAAAAATGGATGTGTGTAAGCCAGAATGGATGCGTGTGTGAAATAAAGGTTAAAATACATCCAGTCTAGAACCAGAGCCAGGATAATAAACATGTATGTTTTGTGCTCCTTGTTAGCTCTAAATTTTAAAGGACTGCGCCATTTCAAAATCAAAGCAACCAGCTGTTAAAGTAGATTATACAAAAAAAAAAATCATAATGTGCCATGACTGTTTTATCATGTGGTGTCATGATGCTCTTTCATAAGGTCATGTGACTCTCAGTAAGGGGTTACTTTCCAAGCGATGACATTAGGAAACTTCCCTGCAGAAGCTAGCAGCTATAAATATTTTGTTTATATCAACAAAACCGATCTAATGATTTCAATAATCCAGACCAGTGTGTTTTTTTTTTTTTGGCTTCATGGCTTTTCTGATTATTTTCATTGGGAACGTAAATAAAAAAAATAGGTGAAATGTGTAGACCAGTGTTGTGGACTAACACCAACAGGTCAGCTAGACAGTGACAAAATTATCACTGGACCTCAATGAGTCAGTCATCCACGAGGCAGTGTTTTGTTTTTTGCTTTTTTCTCAGGCCTTTCTGGCTTGAACTCCAGAAGAAAAACAGTCTGTAGTTGTTTTTAATCGTGTGTTATTGGGATAACTTTGTCCCCGCTCCCATGGCTTCAGTTACCACGTTAAAGTATATTACATCCATCTCAATGTGCAGATTTATTCACTCATTGAGCATCAACAGGAATCTGAACATCATTCTCACCACCACTAAACCTGAGACATGATGATAATGAATCAACACCCTCCAGCTGATTCTACTGAATTTTCTATCAAACAGGGGCCATTCTCTGCTGCATGTGAAAAAGGAAAATCATTCTAATTATAATAAAGCACCATTTTCTAAAAGTATCTCGATCGGGAAACGAATGAATCTGTTTTAGCCACCGACTCCTTTAAAAATCCCCGCACACTGTTTTACATCTCATTTTCAGAAACTAAATATTCTCTGCTATCGCTTGGATAAGTTTGAGTAAGAAAAAGTAAGTCGTCTGAACACACTTCCTGTAATAAACAAGCCAAAGGGGGACTGTACCTGCGATGTCCCAGAGCTGCAGCCGCACCGTCTCCTGGTCCCAGTTCAGGACCTTCAGGGCGAAGTCCACCCCGATGGTGGCTCGGTAGTTGGGGCTGAAGTTGTGATGGACATACCGCTTGATGATGCTGGTCTTGCCGACTCCGAGGTCCCCTATGACCAGGATCTTATAGAGGCGCTCCTTGTGGTGGTTGGTCTGCATGGCGGCCGAGGAGGGCGAGGACTGGGCATGAATCCGCCGCAGAGCAGAGGACCGAGGACCGGAGCTGATGGAGCCCCATCAGGGCGGGGGGCGGAGGGACGAGCCGGCCCCCACCGGGAAGTCCGGACCTTGTGACAGCTTCAGTCTGTCAGAAAGACTTCAGCAGAATACTCCTCCAATCAAATGTTAATGAGACTTTGTAAACGGCCCTTTTGTAAATTAATGATAGTGGAATAGAAAAAAAAATTATCTTTTTTATGTTTAAACCAAATAGCTTTTGGGCAAATGACGTGAATAAAAAGTCACATTACTGTCATGAAACAGAAAAACCTAAGTACGCTTACTCCAGCAGTCACAGCTTCATTTCTGTCTTACTCAGATTAAATGCAGAAAGTTTCTTTCCAAATAAACTGAGTTACTGTGACTCCACTTCAGGGAGGACTGGTTTCTGAACATACAGAGATGTTAGCAGCAAAGAAGGCAAACAACTCTGGTCTTACAAACATGATGTAACAAAAACCAATACTCTTAAAATGCTTTTATTCCATAAGATTAAAAACAGTGCAAATTTTACAATACAATGTAGAGCAATGCTTCCATTAGAAGATAATGGTAAAGGAGGCAGAACAGAGATAATAGTCAGTCATATCTCTTCATGAATCAAGAAAATCCCTTTTAAATGTTCCACAGCAACTAAAATTTAGCTCACAGAGAAACATGGCAGTGCTGATTTCAATTTGAAGAAAGGGTAAAAGAACCTGTGCTTCCCTGAGACAAAAAAAAAAAAAAAAAAAAAAGTCAAAGTCCTGCATCTGACAAACAAACAAATGATGTGAATTCCCTTTTTTGTACATCTCGATTTGTCACAGTTTGCATCAATCCATTGGCATTCATCCCTTTGTTGGCAGTTAGACCTCAAATTGAATTATCAACAGGTATCAGATAAAGGTGAAATTAGGCAAAAGGGCCAACACCACAAAGAATATGTGCCAATATAATTAAAAATTTAAACAGAAACTTGTGTCCCATTTAAGCTCGTAGCTAATGATACTCCCATTTTCTGAGCTAGCAGAGCTGCTTTGTTGGCAACACTTCAGCTCATCAGAGGGAAACTTGAAATATAGTCAGGGTGACTGAATCTAAAAATATATTATTGGTGGTTTTGATTTAAAAATTTGGAGAAACAGAACTTGCTCTTTTGGTTTTGGGTGGATTTCACATTTGTAGATTTCATAGCAGTGGTGCACTGTGAAAACTAAAGCGTTGGCCTGGTTTGCCTTTTTGACAGCGTTATAGTAAAGACCTGAACTGCAGGAAGGGAGCTGCTTTGTTCTGCTTGTTTATGTTGTCGTCTTATAGAATACTGAAATCTGTGTCTGGATTTTCATGTTATGCAGTTTTTCATGCACTGCAGTAACCGACATCTGCACAATCTCACCTGCTATGAAACAAAAGAAAATAAAACAAATGATTTGAGCTTTAAATTTGCAAAAAAAAACAAAAACAAAACAAAAAAAAAACAAAAACAAAAACACTGAGAACATCTGAGTTGCAGAACACCCATTCTTCCCGTCCTGTGTTTACAGTTTGGGGATAGGTTTGGCTGCAACTGCGATGCTCTCTATTGCGCACTCATCACTTCCACGGCGGATTCGGAAGTAGCCGTTCTCGCCCCAGTTTGTGCCCCAGCTATTCTTAACAATCCAGAACTTCTGTCCCGTCTTGTGGCAGTGGCCGTACCCCACCAGCAGAACAGCGTGGTTGGTCAGTTCGAAAGGATTGAAGGAGTCTGTCAGGCCTCCATGGTGGTAGATTCCCTCCTTATAGTGCATGAAGTCAGGGTAGACCTATTAAAGAGATATGGCACTTTATCATTTTTACTTTGTGGTAAATTCAAGCTACAGCTGTGAAGCTCAAATGTTATAAGAGATTAAAACAAAATTGTGCATAGTAAGGAATTAATTAGGAATATTTGTGGGAGTTATACAAGCATATAATAACAAATTAGCAGATAGCTTACATCAAAAGTGGATGACATGCTATACATTTATATAAAAATGGGCAGTATGGCAATTTCTGCAACAGGAAGCTGCATTGTAAGAGCAAAAGAGTGCACAAAATGCAAATACAGGAATAGCAGTAAAGAGAAAAAATGAGCTGGTGATGTACCTCAAAGGCCACTGCCATGGGCCCATTTTTGACTAGCTCCAACATCATGGCAGCCTCACTGCAACCGCCATAAAAGCCTCCAACGTAGTTGTACTCTGCTGTGTAAATGCGGCCACAGTTGTGAGGGACGCCACATGGACTGTTCTTTGCGATATATGGAAAGCAGGATTCATCCACAATGCCGAAATCCTGTACATATTTTCCAATCAGGTAGGGGAACCCGCCATCACAACCTTAAAGAGGAAAGATGGGTGTTAAGATTTGGTTGACTTTCATAAAAGAATGTTTCATGTTGTTCAAAATGGAAAAGTTCTATTCAGTTTTTATTTAGTTTAGTTTATTTAGTTTTGAAACCCTTTAGGCAGGTCGTTAAGATAAACTTTGTACCCAGAATGCTTCTGGTTTGGGTAATTGTGGCAATACTTGACATCAAATGCTTTCAGTGAATGTTTTGTTGTTGCTGCTGTTGTGTTTGTATGCCCCCCCCCCCAGTACGTCAGACTCCTCCTTTACAGAGTAAAACTGATTCAGCGCCAGGAACATTCATACTGCCTACCCCAGCTGCCGATCAGGACATGTAAAATTTTTTTTTAAGTTTTCAATGAACGCCTGTGGCCAGGAGAGAACAGATTACCTTGAGAATATTCAGAGCAGGAGACCACCTGTTGTGGGCTGAGGGTGGGGGTCTCACTGTTGTTGGTGAGGATCCGGATGCGAGACTCCAGCATTCCCATGGTGGCAAAGGAGTAGCAGCTACCACATGAAGCTGTAACAGATTCACAGCACAGCTAAAACAAACCGCTGTGCAGCCTAACAAGACGCAAACAAATCATGCAATTTTTGTTTTTTTTCCCCCTCAAGTTAACGTTAAATGGCTGCAAGTAAAGAGTTATACTTCAATATTCCCTTAATCACATTACATGCACTTTAAAAGCATGGGCACCATTAATAAAATGTATTCTGTTAACTGAAGTCTCTGTAATGATCCTTCCAGAGTACACTTAGCTGTGTTAGCAAGGCACAGAAAATGATGCACTGACTGAAGCCACTGGCGACCATCTTTATTGAAACACACCGAGTTCTTAATAGAAAGCTCTGTAGAACCAAATTAGGTCAGAACAGACTGAAGAGACCTGCAGGGTGGTTTAATGGTAATAAAGACTTATGTCGGGGTGATATTGCGAACAGTTTTATAAGAGTGCTGGGCTTAACGTCTCAGGACTAATGAGGTGCAACAACCATTCATTTAATGTCAAGCTCTGTGATAGCACAACACATTTGCAGGTCTAATATTGTCTAACATGAAAGTTGTAATCAGTCTTTGAAACGAGTTAGAGGAAACAATGTTACAAGAGTTAAAAAGCTTTCTTGTAGCACTTTATAAGGAAGCTTTAATTTGCTCCAATTTCAGTCACACATGCATCATCCTTTAAAAGTCTTCACCGGACTGACCAGTATAACCTCTGGTTTTGTGAACTGAAATGGAACCTTCAAAATCCTCCTGACTCATAACAGTCCTGCAAAATAAGCTTCATGGCTCTGTAGAGTGGCTTAAAGGTCTTCAATTGAAACACTTCAGCCCTCTCCAAATCCTTAAACCGAGCCCTTCAGAGACCCTCTCAGACACTCAGTACATATAATCTCCACTCACACCACACTAGGCTGTACAGAGACACAGGGGAGAAGGAGAAAGCAGCCCAAGCCAAGAGGGAACCAGAGAAACTGATGCTGTGCTAGTCAGTCTCTGCCCCGCCCAGACTGATGGCTGCTCCAGTGGAAAGGTATGATTCTATCCCCTGATTCATAATGTTCGTGTTTACCCAGCTTGCATCATGTGTGCACAAGTGACCTGCTTTAATCTCTGTACATGCAATGTTAACTGCTTTTCTTTTTAAATGCAGTGAATAAATATGCAGTAAATAATATAAACAAATTAATATCACCTTGGTTTCGCACAGGGCTGACAAAGTTGACGCCGTCAACATTTCTCCAATCCCAGTACTCAGGTAGAGCTGCTGCCATCTTGGCTATGTCGGCTGTCACAGGCATGGGACGAGCACGTCTTGAGTAAAAAGAAAGAACTACATTTGATCACTGGAGTATTTTACAGTAGAAATTGCAGTGAAGTGGTTCCAGCAATCTTAATAACCCAGGAAATGAAATGAATGTAGGGTTGATTTAAGATTAATCTCTTTGTGTCAACTGAAGTTATACGTCAAATGCTCACATGGGGATACGGGATGCGGGCCCGCCGGCTCTGTAGTGCAGCTCCTGCAGTGTGTACTGATCCAACTCTGGGTAGTGAACAGCCCTCCAGGAACTCTGAATCGAGTTGATGGAATCAATGAAGTCCATGTTGTGTTTGTACGGTCTCTGCAGCAGCCTGCAGGGTGAAGAATGTCACAGGTTATTTTTAAAAGAAACTGTGGGGGGGGGGAGACAGGAAATGTTGGGTTTAATAAAAGAATACAATAAAGGTTATAAAATATATAAAATTATACAGTTGTGCCAAAATAACAAACATAATGAAACTAGTCATGTGTCTTTTTATTGAAGTATAGATTACATTTTGTTGCCATGTTGGACTGCAATAAAAAGAAAGTTTTATTTTGTTGACCCACTCCTCAAAGTTCACTGCCAGCTTAAAAAGGGTTGTTATGACAGCAGCGCTATACGAGACTGTGTGATGGAAGTATTATATTCTTATTAGTTTGCCTACCTTCAGGATTCAGCTGACAGGGGCTCTCCTCACTGTTGCTCATCAACATTTCATCCAAATATCAATAACCAGCCTTATTAATGTCTGCGCCACAAACACATGTTGTGAAATGTTTTGGCGTTTTCATACTTAAGACAGTCACTCAGGTTGCTGCTCGATGTATTTCAGCTTCTGAGTTAGTTTAAATTGGATAGTGTTAAACTAGATAGCGAAGCCTCGCACAGCCATTTTCCAGTTATTCATAACAATGTCAGGAATAGCTTTGTAAACTGTTTCAAGCTGAATTGTTCCCTCGAGAGCCACAGCTAACCTAAGCCAAAGTTTTACATTTTCATTCAGACCAATACAGGGAAAATTTCTAATGAGCACATTAGTTAATGAAGACATAGGAAGGGGGTCCTTTTTCTTTTATTACAAGTATGCTGTCTTCATGCAAGTGATGCAGTTTAAAATCAAAAATTTTAGCAGAAATGAAAATATTGGCAAACAAACATTCAGACTTCATGTGAACCTCTGTGTTTTAATTCAGTGGCAGTTGTGCAGCTTCCTGTATGTAAGGAAAAGTGCTACTGTTCCTGAGTTTGAGAGTTTTACTGGCACACTGATCAAGGGAAATAACACTTTCGTTGTGAATGTTATTGCATGCAAGTAGTTTAAAAAAAACAAAAAAAAAGTTCCCTTCTACGAGACGAACATTCAATGTTCAACTACAAGAGTTCAGTAAAGACAGAAATTCCACAGTTCGCCATTATCAGTGGAGAGCCAACATTTAGTGAAGACCTTTGCATCAAAAAGCTGAAATATTATAGATCCTTTTCACTATGCAAAAACCAATAAATGTTTCAGAGTCAAGATGAGGTAGAGGTGAAAGCAAACAGACGTTTCTACATTGAAAATACAAATGTTTTACATTTTGTGATGCAGATGTTTATCAGAAAGATACTAAAAACTAGCTAAAACTTTATCATGCTGTTCATTTAGTTATTGGCCCCAAACTCAGACATTTGGACAACAAAGTCAATGCAAATGATTTGGCCATTTAATCCGTTGAAAAATAACTGTAAGAAAACTATTTGTTCAGGCGTATTTTTTATATGGCATTCAAAAAAAAAAAAAAAAAAAATCAAAGTGAGGAAAAAAAAAAATAGACCTAGGACACAGATTTACAAGAAACTTAGTCAAAAAGTCAACTCAGCATAATCATCAAATCTGCCTCCTTTGTATCACATGTTCAGTAATGACTAAGCTTTTTAATGGTTCACTTCTTAGGTGGGAAGTCAGATGCCAAGGTAATTTCCAAGGCATCATGAAGAAGATTTTATTTGTTTATTTTGATACTTTTAATTCTGTTTATGCACCGAGCCATCATAAATTTACCTACCCACTGCTGAAGACTGGTTTGTAATTTGTATGTGGTGGTACAGGTTTAACTTTCTTCCCCACAAAACAGGCCCAGTTGTTTCCCAGGACATCATGGACCCATCCTGGGAGGGTCTGGCCACAGTAGCTGGTCACCTTACGGCCCTCCTCAGAATACTGAAAGCGCAGGGAGAGGAAGAGAATAGAGTTTGTTCTCAGAGTTCTCCAAATAATCAGGAATTTTAACAAGCAACAAATAATCTTCAGATTATTCAACAAAGTAAAATCTATTTTCAGTAAATTAGTCAGAGCATGATTTATAAGTTGGAGAAGGAATTACAAGATCCTGGTTAAGTCTATAATAAGAATAAAAAAAAATGAGGAAGTTGAACCAGATGTGGACGAAAAAAACCCCAAAAACATAACTTTGGTTTGCAGATAGACAGACTGTGACACGTCCTTCCAGTCAGTGTCATGTGAGGGAGGAAAAATAACACAACTAAGAGATTCACCTTGAAGAAACTGCTTTCCAACATTGTTCATCCCACAAGTCTCAGTAGAGCCAGGAAACTGAGTGATAGTGAAACTAAGCCCTTAATGTCAGTGAATGTTTAAAAATAATTGAGCTACGACTCAAGCCCAATGAATAACACGGTACAAATAATGCAACCGAGATAATGATTTGCAAAACATCGGCAAGCCTCCAGATAAAACTGAGTAGCCATGAAGTGGAAGGTTTTTACACCAGATTATCAGTCACAGAAATGACTTGTGTGAAGCCATCTTTACCTTGAAGAAGGCGAACCATTTGTACCCATTTAAGACCACCTCAAAGCCCTGGTTGTAGATGATGGTGAAGAAGCCAGTGTGCCCCAGCTCATCTGTGGCTACAGATAGTTTCTCCAGAGTCACTGTCACCGAGCTCTCCACTGCAGCTGAGGAGGGACATTATACATCAACAGTCATTTGCAAACATTACCAAGATTTCCACAATATGGTGACCTTTCAAATCACCAATGGCTTGGCTTGGCTTGGCCAAGAACTGAGGCGGACCTGCACCACGTCAAGATCCATTTATGAACAAAATGCCATAAAAGTTAGCTCAGAAGACTAAATAAAAGAGCTAGATCAAGCTTTTTTAGAGTCTTAAATTCACTCGGACTAAGAAACGAGGAAGTAATCTGAATAATCTGCTGCAGTTTCCGCCTTCACTAACATGCCACATGATTTCCAAAGTACTGAAGGGCTCCATCTCTGGACCAGAGGGGTGTTTGGGCCGCTCTTGCCTTCAGAGGAGCAGTTGATGGTCTTTTCTTGCCCCACTTTGGACAGCTGGAACAGCCAGGTCCCCAGCAGCTCCTCATAGGTGCAGTTGGCCGGCGTGTCCGCTCGGGAGCCTCCGGCCCAGAGCAGCAGCACACACAGCAGCACACAGCCGGGCCTCATGTCGGCACAGACACACAAACACAAACACACACACAGCCAGGTGTGCCTCCTCTGAGACAAAGTGCTGCAGTCCTCAGCTGACTTCCGTGCTCTGAGTCTTATTTATGCACACCGAAACTTTAACCAAAGAGCTGCGCGACGAGATGAGCATCCGGGCAGGAACACTCCGCCGCACTTGCGCAGTGTTAGCCGGCAGACTCTTTGACCCGACCTTCTTAGAGGACATTTTTCACTTCACTGATCAATACAAAAAGAGACTTTTTTCACTACCTGGGCTTCTGTCTTTCCTTCTGTAACCGCACAGCCGCTCTCTTATCATTTCTGTTTACCCGGATATCAGCGGGCGAACGCGGGTGCACAGGACAGTGTTTCTCTTGCTCTGGTCATTCGCCTCTTGGATTCGGTGGTGCTGTCACATGACAGGCAGTTTGAGCATGCGCAGTAGACGCGACGAGTTTGAATGTTCAAAGTCCTGAATTGTTTGTGGAACTAAAAGTGCAACTAAAAAGTGTGTGAGCGATTTCAAAGTTGACATTTACTGTGTGATTCCAGCAAGTTCTGGCTGATTGCTTTATTTTTCAAATAGTTGGCCCACAAACTAATTTACTGTTACGATGTATGTGGATTCTTTAATATTGTTGATTAAATTAGAAATCCATGTCATAAAACACGGTGAACTCATCAACTGCTTTATATCCATCTAAAAAGTAAATTATGCATTTTTATAATCTGGGATGAATCTTTGTTTTGTTTATTTATTTTTTAGTGACAGTATTAATTCAAAATGTGCCTGTTCCAAAGCCCACAAACTTGTCTTACATTGAGCCTGAAATAAAACTTAGCAATGATTACTACTCCTTGTTCAACCTGCGTATGTTGTGCCATCAATGCAAAATTTGGACGTCCATATCCTTGCAGTGCCCATGTACATTATTTTTCAGTATCAACACAATTCATAGATGAAAAAATGATTTTGTCTTGTCACACCTATGAGTGACATGCCAAAAGGAATCTATCTCTCACTTGGTAATTTAGAATTGACACTTCACTTGCTGAGGTTGGTGAATTTATAAAGGACAGCTCTGCTAAAAGAAAAACAAATCTGTATTGGTAATTTGGTCATGTAGCAAAGTTGAAACAACAACAGGGTTTATGTGCCCTGTGTGATGAGCCAGAAAGACCAAACAACACCAAACCAGGAGCAGAAAATTGCCCATCACGTAGGAAGCTCGCAGATCGCACTGAGGTAATTTGAAGGTTTAAATGTACCAGCACAGTTCATGACCTTCTCTGTCAGTTTGTGTCAATATGTCAGAAAGGTTTTCTTCATTGTCTCTTGTTTGTCACACTCTCAACATTTTTGTAATGTTGTCCTGTTCTGATAATTACCCTGGGGGAATTTGATTCCGCTCCTCTCTGACGGGAGATCACAGCATCAACTTGCCTGCTTGGCTGCGGGTGGTGTGTGTGGGTGTAGTTGGATCCTGATTGGTCTGTTGTTAAAAGGGTTAAAGAGCCTTTTTTTTAGCCAGCGGGCACTTAAGCAAAGTGCCTGAGGCTTTGATCACCATAGTAACAGTGACATAGACTGACTCACATCCTTGACAGACCATAATAAGCACTCATCTGAAGAAGGGACTGAAGATGTATTAGTCATGCAGTCTCATTAGTGCCATTACACTGTGTTTGTGTGGCGGGGACTGTATGTGCACATTAGTGTGGGCACATGTGTGTTATTGAGTTGATGCAAAATGGTGAATGTTTCTAAATGTATGTGTGTCTGTGTGGCTATGTGCCTATACAACAACACAACCTAAGATGAGCAGGGAGCAGAGAGGCAGAGATGGAGAGATGATGTTCTAAATGCTAACAGCCCACATCTAGTCAGCTCCTTCTCACAGTGACTTATCGAAACTAATGTTTCAATCTTGATATTGTTCTCACCTCCACTGACAGGAAATTAAACTTGAAGTGACTTTCACTTCTTTCATATTTGCTACTGATTTGTTCCCCGCTTACTGGGTTTTATTCTCCCCGTCGCACAAATTGATCTTCTTTTGTCGTACATTTCCTTCAGTCCTTTCAGTCTTTCATCCCATTACTGTTGCTCCCCATGCTCACAACTTGTTTCGCCTAATTTCTCATGCACGGTTCCTACAAACACAAGCTGGAGATCCGCTTCTTAGACACTCAACATTTCCAACTACAACAGCAATAATACCTCACAAATAAACTCCGGCTGTATGCTGTGCTGGTTCTCAAAGCTTATCAAGTTGTTAACCAGTAATAGAAATATTAAATGGGAGCTCCCAGGACTGTCAATGCAGTCACACTGCAACCTCAAGATCCAAGTACCTGCACAGGAATGAGCGCTGTTGTGTGTTCTTCCTTTCATTGTCTGTTAATTTGACCTGTGCTACAAAGGCTGTTTGAAGTTTGTTCTGTTATTTATTATGAATGAATTCATGTTCACGTGTCACATATTTTTAGGTGTTTAAATATGCAGAAGCAGAGCCAATTATCTTCAAAAGCCATAAAGGTTTGACTGCAGTATGTTCTGTGGTGTTATAATAAATAAACACCATCAAAGATTTATATAGTTACATAAAAATCAAAAGGCCAAATTTTAGCTTTCCAAGTCAAAAGTGCTGTTTGAGAAGAATTGGTTTGCCTCCAGCACAGATTCACACGTGTGTGTTCATCTTTTTAATACGGTACATAGAACCTAAACCTCTTTTGTCTGGGTTCTTCACTTCCTCTCATGTGGAAAAAATCCTTTCTTTGCCCCTGATCACCCCTGTAATTTGAAAAACAGGCCTGTGTTTATCTAAATTCAAAATGAATGAATGAATGAAAGCAACATATGCGTGATAATAACAGTCCTCTGGCCATCCATGAGGTCTGGTCTCTACGTATCTGGGAATTCAACTGAATAGCATGCTAAATTGGCAGACTCACATTCACAGACTGTGCTCTAAACTTCAGCAGCCACTACGTTTCCTGACAGGGATGAGACGGTTCAGTGTCAACCAGAGACTACGGTCTATTTTTTGTCAGATAGTGCTAGAAAGTCTGGTAGATTGGGGAATATAGGCAGTATGGGAACTTATCTGTTCAATGAAAGTCTAAACCGGCTCCACTTAAAAAGATTGGCATGAAAAAAAGAGGGAGAGAAGAAATTCAATCCCTCCAAACACTCTACAAGCAATCAGCTCTATCAGGAGCACAGAGGATTTAAGACGGCCCATCAGGAGATTCAGAATCCCCAAGTGTGTGAAGAAGTGTTTTAAAAGTTCATTTGTGCCTCTCTCCATCAACCTCCGACATATATAACACGACAGGTAACAGTCTGAAATTTCCAGGAGTGCAATATGAGAGTTCAGAGTCTACAGCCACGTGTGCAACATCATTTATTTACGCCAATGTTATTAATTTGCACCCACTAATATAATTGTAACTATTACTTGTTTATTTAGTGAATGTGTTTTTATTTAATGCTCTTTATCATTTTCACTAACTGGATTATCTCATGTGTTGTCCCCTGATTTATTATATCTGCAGCACCACTGATTTCCCCTCAGGGACACAGAGTTATAACCTATCGTCTCACACACTGTTTCCTCCAGTCCTTGGTTCAGGCTGTTCCAGTCATGTTCACAGTGGTTTAGTACCTGCTGAATATTTTGGACTAAATTGCTGTTCATTTATCTATCAACACAGTTTAAAAGTCAATAGCCTCCTTATGTTTTTCATGCCACAGAGAAGTAATTTAGGCTGTTCGTGGCCAAACTTGGGTTGAAAAATGAATTAATATGACAAAATAGATAAATGTTTCACTCTTTATCAGTGCGTTGGCCTGATGAGGGTTTTAGTGTTTGTGTCATTTCTAACATCTATCTCACTTTGTCAACAGCATTGATCTACCAGGGCAGTGTTTCATTGAATCGGAGGCGTGGGTGGAGCCCCTCCATAGCAGAGTGCTGTTGGCCACTTAAACCTTGTGGTGTTAACGTTACACCCTTCACATTTAAATTACGTCCTTTGGAGTGCCTTCATGGTCAGTTACCTCTGCCGTATGCAAACACCTACACACAGAAGGAAGCAGAGCGCCGTGCAGCAAAACGTTTCCACCTTCCATGCACCTATGCTCACGCCCACACATGAACACTATGTATACGCACAGCAAATATGTGCCCATGCACATGAATGCACAGCCTGACATTCAGCGTTAACCATACGCTGCCATGACACTCCCTCCTTCACACAGTATTTATATATAGGGCCCACCGTGCTGAATCACAGTATGCCATTTAGATCAAAGAAACAACTCAGAGTGAGTAATTTGTGGGCTGGGGAAAGCATTTTCACTTATATGTTTTTACGCCTCGTTAAAGTCTTTCTTATCAGCATGAGCATATTTATTCATTTTCAAATGTTGCAAATGTGAATAAGAGAGATAAAATGATATCCAAATCCTTGGATAGGATAGGTCTAACTACTGCCTACTGTACGGGCAGCAAAGACAAAGCTCAGGGCCAGACAGGTTAGTGAAGATGTCTTAATGCTAATGTTGGCTGTATAGCAACAGCAGAACGTACACAATTTAAAACAAGAGATATCAAACCTGTGCTGTCTGTGTGTTCCTTTTTAGTTTTATTCACTTGAAATATCAACATGAAAGAATATGATATTCGTTCATGCAGTATGAGGCCAATTCTTTCCAAAATTTTTGAAAATGAATGTATAAATTTCATTTCATTAATGCATTCGGCTGTTTGTGTGTGTGTGTTTTGTTTGTTTCTTTTGGGGGGGCTAAGAAGATCGATTTTATCTGAAACTACCATCAGCAGTTATCTTAGCTTATCATAAAGACTGGAATCAGAGCGAAACAGGTAGCCGTATTCTGCCTGAGGGTAGTAGTACTTAAAGTCACAACGTTATAATCTGACACTGTGCAAGAAAACAAAATGTATTTAACCAAACTGTTTTGTTCAAATAATCAAAAAGGGGATGTGCAACTGCATAGTCAGCAAACAGGAAAACAATCAGACCATTCTGTGACCTTTCAGCGTTATTATTCAAACTTAATGGCACAAAGCTGCTGTCCCATGACACCTGAGCCTAAACACTCATTGTTCAAATCTGAGACAGATACTGTGCAATAAATCAATCCATATTTGTCAGAGAGAGCACACATGAGCATCCATTGAAATAGATTGACTTGCATGAATCCATCAGTGCCAGAGAGGAACAGGTTTATCTGTTGCTAATGTGTTGCATCAGTGACTTCTTACCCTTGTTGCCTCTTATGCTTGTTATTTTCCTCTATTTTTGTACTCCTGCCATTTGCCTTTTCATCTTCCATTTATTTGAAGAATTTTCTGTACAGAGAGGTGAAGACAAAAAGAGCTGAGCAGATTGAGGGAGAGAATAAAAGAAAGTGAATGGTGGAAAGCTGGTTAACTTCATTTTCTTGACCTGTTTGCCTTCAGTTAAATGAATGAAATGTTTTGGGAGCTGATCCATCGGCTGATATCATTCTCATATCGGTTGCCATGTCATGCTGACATGTGAAGGAGATGGAGGTTGAAGCAAATATAACCAGAGCTGTCAAGGTGCCCTTTAGAAGGTCCACCGGGCTGTCAGGAGAACCAGACAGTTCATTTTCATTTTGGGCTCTAAAAATGGGAATTTGTTCAACTAGCAGGTTTAATTAACCCAGTAGAGACTGGACCGGACACTGTTGACGTCAATCCTAATGAAGGGCAATGATAATCACGATCATGATATTTTTCAAACTGAAGGATGAAAATACATTTCACGTCTCCCATGAATGCGGCACAATGTACAATTAATGAAGCAGCATGGATCTAAGAAGTAGAGAAGAACTGATCCAATTTCTTCTCTCGTGATATTTAAAGTGCATCTGCGGAGGAACAATCCATTTGCTTTCCTAAGTAAAAAACTGAACAACTTGCTGCAGAACTCTGTAAGACACCGTTCGACTGTGGAAATTGAGTCATGAAACTGCCAAGAAGAAGTGTGCTTGGCGGGACGGAGCGACTTTTTAAGGAGCAAATCCATGCAGAAAAATAAAGAGAAATTCTTAAAGATTGCAGAGGCCTGACCGACACTGGGGAGATGGTATTATAGATTTAATATTTCATAGATTTAACATTATCACCTATTCAGTCTTCTTCATGAAAAGAAATTTTGTTTGGTATGTTGACCATCATCGATGTTAACTGCCCAGTGACCATATTTAATCAATGCAAACTTAACATATCATCTGTAAATATCAGCTGACCAGATGTTTTTAAGTCCTGTGCACTATTGAAAGTGGTGGAAAACATGTTCTGTATGACAAAAGGAGAGAAAGTCAAACTGTTTTTTTTTTTTTTTTTTAATAATGATTTCCATAATGATTCAAAGGTACTTTGTAGTGCACTTACACGATGGCAAAACAAATAAAAGCAAAATCCTTTTTTGTTTGACAGTTTTCTCCTCTGCACCTGATCCCATCTCCCCCTGACTGCTGTGTGGTGGTCACACTGACTGGAGGCTCCCAGAGACACAGAGCTACATCCAAGTATGAAAAAGAAAAGAAAAAACACAGAGAACCAGGATTAATGAGGAGCTATAGATTAGAGTTAATGAGTAGGCCAAGACTGTTTCCTTCCATTTCTAATGTGGGAGTTTGACTGTAGTGAGTCACCGTTCAGGGGCTTCTGGAAAAGCTACCTGGTAATAGTTAAGTGCTTTGTTTAGCACAGAAACTCTGCAGAGAGGAGAAGTGCTCAACAAAAGACCTAGACTGTGTATTCCTTCGCCAACACACTTAGAAAATCAGTTACTTTTCTGTTTGTGATTGGGTGGCAGAGGTTTAAGCGGCACTCTTTTAAATCCCTTTTCAACAGGCCACAGGAGGCAGATCTTAGTTCCTGCCACCTCCGACCCCGGGGGAGAAAAACAAGGAGATGCTGTGACAGAGGAATCAGAGCAACATGGTATTCCCAAAGAGGAGACAAGGTTTCAAATATTTAGCATTGTTATATTAACATTAATATTTTACAGCTCATGTTTCCATGCATGTATCTGCAACGCAAGTATACACAGAGGTTTAAATTTCTTACAACATATCAATGGATAGGTGTGGCTACTACTGGGCCGGATTTTCTGAATAGGTGGAATTAATGGCTGATACTTTAAGAACACCATATTAAATGTTGTTTTTATCCCACTGAACAACAGAGTTTGGAAAAAGCTTGCTGAATAATTTATTGTGTCTTCCTCCTCTGTGGTTCTATCAAAAGTACACATAATCTTGTCCTTTCAGTTCACGGCTCCCAACAGCCACAGATCAGCCCACCCGACGCCAACTTGGAGTGAAGAGATAAAGATTCATTAATCTGCAGATGAGAGCTCTCTGTTTGGCTGAAACTGCTCTAGTTCTTAGTGCCAAGTCTGTTGGGAGCCTCCAAAAAGCCTGTGAACAAGGTGCCAGTGTCAGAAGCAAACAATTTGGATCCGAGAAGCATCTGAAAACAATTCATCTATATCAAACCTTTTAGTTTCTAATCACTGAAGCTACTATAAAGCTGATCTGTGGGAAAAACATTTGCTGAACATAAAATCTTTAGCCCAGTTCCTCCATCTCACCCATTCCCCACCCCCACTAAAAAGCCCCTTGGAACAGCTAGAGCCAAATACTTTCACATTTTACATTTCACAAAGCTGAGAGAAAATATTTTTTATATATCCAAATATCCAAATACTAAACCATCTTCCATATTTCAACAATATATAGCATCAAATTACATTCTACAATTCTGAACATAAGGGAAGATAAAACAAAAGAGAACTCATGGTCATTTAAAGTAATCACTACCTACATAATCTTCCTGAGGCTGGATAAACATTACAAGGCTTCCTTTAAAAAATTAGCAATTTAGTCATGTTTCCACATTAACAAGATACAGACACTGTTAAACAGCTTATGCAAAAACAAATCTGTAATTAGAATTTTTAGAATTAGAATTAGCAAGTTTGTTGACATCGTTCCGGTTAAATCACATTTTTGTAGTGTTTATCCAACCCTGCTCTAAAAAACCACCACCAGGAAAGCACCAGGAAAAAAAATAAAATAAAAAATAAAAAATCTGCCTGTGTTCTGGGAATACACTACAGTTTAAGTCTGGCTTTGCCATTTTTTGTTTTTTAAAATAAATGACTAATATACATTTATCATACATTTTTATTTAAGTAATTATTTTCTGTCTGGAGTAAATAAATAAATGTAGATGAATACAGAAAAACATATTTTACATTCTACACACTCAGTATAAAGGCTCCAGCTCATTCCTCTTCCCTGTAATTATGTGTTTGGTTACCCACCATCACTTTCTCTTCGTCAAAATTAAGTCCAAAATGGGCTGCTTCAATGAGCGGAATTAAAAAGCACAGCAAAGGGGCTTCATTTACATGCAGATAAACTGCCTTTGTCATGAATAAGTACATTTTGTTTTTGTCAGATCAACCTCATTGTTCCAGAAATATACAAAACACGTACGCTTCATTACAAGCTCATAACATGTCACTACAGCTGATTTCTGTCATTAAACACGTTAATCTTGATTATCTCAAGTGAGCGGCAAGAATGTAAACATCACTTATATCGGAAACATTCATCTCCTTATTGGTCACCAATACAGTTGAACTCCACTGGAAACAGAGTCTCAGCAGAATTTAAAGCAGTGGTATTAATTATGTTTGTGTCCTGTCGAGCAGGATCATCTATATATGAGGAATGTAAAAAAAAACAAAAAAACAAAAACAGCATTAAACCAGATAAAACCACCCACATGGTGTTTCTCTGATACCCATGATGCCCTGCATGGATGCCTCTATGTCGTATGGTGTAATATCACAGTTCAGTTTGGCTTATTTCTCACAGGATGAGATTGTTTAAGTAAATATATTTCACAAACAATCAATACACAATACTGTAAACTCTGTAAGTTGCCTGCTTTGTATGTAAACCAATAATGCCCTACAGACACACACACAGACCTGCTTAATAAGTTATTCCACTTTCTCATAAACCATGAAAACAAAAGAATGAAGCACACAAATTACTCTCTTACTTCAGTTACAATACAGAATTAAACTTGCACACCTGCATCTCCTCTGCACTTTATAACCCATACTGACTACTGGCTGAGGAAACAACCGCACATTAAAACACACATGCTCTTTACTCCATTAAAAAAAAAAAAAAAGCAACATTCAAATCAACAATCAGCAACTTACAAAAATACTGTTGATCATTTTTAAGACATCTTGTTGTCACCCCCTGGGCACTGTAGGTTTCACTCAACCAGCTGCAGCAAAAGTGGATTCACACAATCCCCACAGGAATATTTATCAGACTGATATGTATCTATCAACGGACAGTGCAGTGGAAAGTCTATATTCCATTAGTTTCTCCTGAAAATCACCCATCAGATGGGTTTCAAAATTCAATTTGAACTAATGATATTGGCTGATTTGGAAATTCTTGGCTTAGCCCTACAATAGTTATATCACTGTCAACACTGGTGCTGTATAAAGTGATCAGTGTTATTTTATATTGATGCTCCTGTTTCTTCACTGTACTTAAATCATCTATCTAATCTTATGGATGAGTATTATTAGGATTTTTTTTTCCTAACACTGGAATTGGTCTATTTAGGTTAGTGCACAAAATGTAACAGGATTCCTTGAGTGGCAGGTTGGGGACTGAGGGCCTCAGGAAATCAAAAACTTTGTCTAATCATGTGGTGGTTCACTCACAAAGGTGCTGATGAGATAAAGACTGTCACAGTGGCTTGACAAAGTAAACTTCTTCCATTCTGCCCCTTGCACCGTAAGTGGCCGTGTGACTATGTGGTGTTTACACAGTAAACATAGTTGTGTTGTGATTGGGCAGTGGGAGAGACTGCTCTGTGTCTCCACAGACCTCTGGAGTGCCAAAACGACAATAGCCTCAATTAACAGTGTTTGCGATCTTTCTCTGCGGATCGGTTTCTGACCTGCCTCCTGCTACGGAGAAATCAGGGTCAGCTTAAGTGCACCGCTGTTACAGATGGTCGAAAGCTGCTGGTGTCAATTCAGCCCGACAGCCATTGCCAGCACTTACGATGAATAAGCTCCTGGCTGTGCCTCTCCCGGACCACATCACAAAATATCTGCACCCAAAACGCCCCTCGTATTTTATTCAGCAAGAAAAACAAGGGATGAGAATGACTGGAAAATTTTTCACATTTTGATCCAATAGGTATCAAATAAACGCCCTTGGGTCTGCTTTCCTGCTTTCATCAGATCAGCATGTCTGGATTGAAAGTGTTTTTGTACACGTGGATTATCAATCCAATTCTTTAGAGTGCATTTATGAAAAAAAAAAAAAAAAAAAGGCGAGCCTACAGTATTTTGGGTGGACATCAGCAGGAGATTATCTTCCTGGCGCACATAAGATTTTGGCCATCATCATCATGTTTTTGTTGAAAATATGAAGAGAAATATCAATTTAACAGAGATCAGCCCAGATTAATGAGTAGTAATTTTTTGTGATCCTGAGGTTGTGCTAAAATGTGGAGTAGTGGTATTAGTGCAGATTTCTCAGAGTTTGTCAGCAAAACGTCCTGTTTAATTCAACGATTTCTGCGCAAACTGTAGATTGCTATAGAAATCTTCCATCTTCAAATCGCTACAGTGGACGACAGATTGCGTTTCATCTCCCTTTACTTGAATGAATTTACATTGAGCTTACAAGTCAAAAGCTGCATTATATTTCAATAGCAGCTATACAGTGCATTCAGCTGCTGCCCTTTTAAATGACCATTTGTTGTTGGTCATGTGTGATTTTAAAAATAAGATGATGCCACAGATCTGAGCCCTTAAAGAGAGTAAGATAGAAGCAAATGCTGATCCTGTCTTTTTCTGCAGAGGCAGCACACAACTGTCGAACCTCACCCAGGGGGCTGATAACACGCAGTTCCAAGTACTGCAGCAAGCTCCTAACATGTTCTAAACAATACCAATGACCGGCTCTTCCCCAACGACACCTCAGCCGCAGCAGGTCAGCACCCAGATGTGCACAATTAGATGAGTAGATGTAGGGGCATTTATGCACACACAGCACATCAAGGCAAGGACCAACTGTGTGCACAGCAATAGCTCTTTTTTTTAGTACATTTTTATCCTTTCATAAGCAAAAAACTCTGTATAGTTATCTAAGATATTTCTTGTGCGTATCTGGGGTGGTTTCTACCTCTTTGGGAACCAGAGACATACATCGGACCAAGTTTGCAATCAAAAACAACAGAATAAAATCAAAACTTTTACCGTTTTACACTGCACCCAAGCCTTTAGTGAATTAGACCAAACCACAAATAAAAGATGGACCAAGAAAGGTGAGATGAACATTTGTAAAATAGGATATTTGCACTTTTGTATGCAGAACTTAATATCTTTCTTTCTTTAAATATGGGTCAAAAACGCCATTAACTACCCGCTATCATCTACCCACCAAAGATTACAGAGCGATGAAAAAGAACAATAATTGATAACACTGTTAATGACTTAGGAAACCCCGAAGATGTGCACCTTGTATACACATGGATAATATTGCTTTTACACTGGAAAATGTGAAATATTTATATAGAAATTATCCAAAACAATAGAAACAGTTTTACTTTTTTTTCTTTTTTCTTTTTATGAAACCACATATTTACCCACAAGCTATTAAGCTAGACCCCCCTGAAACCCTTTGGCACAATAATCATATTTATATTAATTATTATTATATTGTTGAATTACAAGACATTTGATTAGGAATGGTCACTCACACATTAAGAGTAGTAACACAGTTTCTGTAGTCGTAACACATATTGGTACTGTTTGTTTTAACATATTTCAAAAACATCTTTTTTTTTTTTTCCTTTTTTTAAAATCTTTGTTGATATGTAAAGAAATGTACTTTCATCTGAAACAAAACAGAACTGTCTTTGCATGCCCTTATTATTTACAGAATCATTTTGTCTGAGTTTGTTCTTGCTGGCTACTGTGGAGCAGAAATACTACACTGACAGAAAAATCAGACCATGGACTGTATCTGTGTCAGTCAGCTGTCACAGCAGACGAACACGTGCTGCAGAAAGTATGGAGCTTGTGAAGGACAATAATACACTGGAAACATTTTGAAGCACTGACTGTTGTTTCTCATGCGTAAATGTCTAATTGGGTTTGATATACCAAATCCATGTCTTTGCTGCAGATCACGTTCTTCATACAAAAGGTGTTGTGTCATATAAATTGCTTCTATTATATGTATAACCACTTTCTAACTTAAAGATTTCTTGTTTGCTTGTTTTGTTTTAAGGGGAGGGAGTTGACACACTGCCAAGTCCACATTTTCTCAAAAGCATCTTAGTGAATGCATTCATCGTCACACTTTACAGTGAATCCCAGCACAACTCGAGCTCCATTTAAGTCTTGGCACATATGAATACAATACTCCATGAAAAGGCATACATTAACCCAGAATTAACCCATAAATGGTCACATCAGATATTTTACATTTTGTAGTCTTTTGTAACTTCCTTGCTGTTTACCCATCTACACAGACATTCATTACTGGAATATCACCTTTGAGCTCAAATTCCACAACAATTATATATATATATATATATACATATATATATGTATATATATAATTTAAGTCTTGATTTGACCTCTGGGTCACTTGGGTCCAATTATTCCCTGCTTCTTCTGCCCCAATATTTTTACTTACTACTGGATGTCAGTCATCGTCTTCCACTAGGTTGTTTCTTGAGATTTTAGTGTAATGCAGTCCCAGTTTAATGTGAAGTTAAACTCTGAAAAGTTCAGTTCAGTTTGTGAACCTTTATAGTCGTTCTGCTGATAGGAGTGAAGACCTTTAAAATGCTTGTAGCACCTGTGCAACAGATGACTCTGGCTGAGACTGAATCTGAGTCGGTGTCTGCTAACATTAAAGAAGACAATTAATCCCATTCAAAGCAGTCTTTGATGAAGAGTGACACTTGTGTCCTGCTGACAGACTGCATGGAGAAAATGTAATGACTGGGATCCAGCGAAGCCTTACATAACACTCTGTTAAATGCCAAACACTAACCATGAGGTTTGAGGTCAGATTTTTTCCAATCATCCACCTGATCAAATTTGATGACTGAGCTATTTATGGTAAAACGCCTGGTCTTGTCAATCCCTCCTCTCCTTTCTCAAGTCACAGACAGAGAGGTACAAAAAATTTGGTCCCGACTGCTATAGGAATCATGTAGAAAATATACATTCAAACTTCTGAAGAAAACTAACTGGAAGAGTAGAAAATTGTGAAATACTGGCAGGATAAAAGAAAGCAGCAACAAAAAGAGGGGCTGAACAAAAGAAAGCTATGTAGAGGAAACAGATCGGAAAACTGAATGAATCAAAAGATGCTTTTGTGATAAAGTTCTTCAGAGCAACATACATCCTGGTATGTTACGCAATGCACTTTTGTCAGAAGCATGTTGGATTTTATCACCAGAGAAAATCCAAAACCTCTCAAATATTTACAGTGTTTTTCCCTTACATTGTTTTTGTTTGTATGTGCTAACACTTATGTGTTTGTTCCTTTGACTATAGGTGTGTGTGTGTGTGCGTGTGTGTATTTGTTGGTCTATGAGCAGATATTATATAATTATGCCCTTGAAACCCTGCAAAGGCTTTAGGGGTCTTATTCTATCAGTACACTTCTCTTTCATTTTGCCATTAACTCTCATGAACAAACACACACACACACACACACACTCAAAATCAATAATTAGTTGATAGCCATGTTACCTTAAGGCCACTACCCAAATCTAAAAAATACCTTGTTCAAGACCTTCTCAAATGATTTTTGGCTTTACAAACACCAAAACACTGTAAAATTATAGTGGCCATTTTTGCAGTTCTTCACATCTTCACTTGTCAAAGACAGCACTAAGGAATTACTATGTGGGCAAGCTTCCCATGCTTGCAACTCACTGCGAACATGTAAACACAAACACGGCTTGGTGCATTCACCAATCAGCCCTCAAAGACTCCTTTACTTCAGGTTTTTACTCTACGCAGGAACATATGGATTTCAGTCGATCCATCCTCTTTTCCCCCTTTGACCTGTTGTTTTTGAGTGATCTTCTTCACTTCTGCCTTCTCTTCCCTTTTCATCTTTGCCTCACAGTGAGGATGAACTCTGGCTGTAGTTTCTAAGGGCGAGTCTGCTGTACCTGGGTGAAGGGGGTGAGGGTGGAGGGTGGTTGGGGACTGGAGGGAGACACAGATCTGTCTCTGAAACAGGTGAGCCACTGCTGGATGCCAGAGAGTCACGGAAGGGTGAAGGAGGAGTCAAAGCAATAAGTTCCTCTTCCAACTCTGCCCTTCTCAAAGGGGAGTCAGTGAGACAGGTCATCAGGTCTCCTCGCATAGGAGAGCGAGAGGGGGACGCCTGGGGGTGAGGAGGCGGCAGTGGGTAGGGTGAATGAGGCATAGGGTGAACAAGGCAACCACCCCGGCCCCCCATGTTGGACTCAACAGGTGGAAGGGGCTGGACGTCAGCGTAGGCCGTGATGGTCGAGGGCATCTGAAGGTCGCGGGGTAACAGATAGGGGTCAGTGGGGTGTGGAGAAGGAGGCGTGTGTTTGTGAGTGTGTGTGTGAGTTGGAGAGGAAGAGAGCATCATGCTGTTGAGCTCAGTGATGTTGGCGGTGAAACGGTTCACCACGCAGCTGATCTGATCCATCAGCGTACTCTGGGCTTCGCCTGGGTGACTGTCCACAGTGACCAAACGACCATCACTCCCAGTCACAACTGAGCCGCTGCTGGCATGACCACAGCTGCTGCCGCTGCCACCACTGCAAATGCTGCTTGGGTACTTTGGTATAATGGTCATCTGGGACTCCTCCCCTAAACCCGCCCCGAGTCTCTGGCTGACTGTGCTGATCGGTGAGGGTGTCTGCGGCCTGTACGTGATCGAGTAGCGCTCCTCTGCCTCTGATAGCTCATACAAGGTCTTATCTGTGCCAGCATCTGGGTGACTGGGCAGGGAGGACATGGACGGCAGAGAGGGGAGAGGAATGTGTGGAGGCAGGTCACTTCCTCCGCAGTAACGTTCTTCAGAGGTTTTGGAGAAGGGCTTGATGACAGCAGTCTGGTTGTTCTCCTTTTTCTTGATGTGGAAGGACAATCGCTGCCACAGGTGGTTGCCACGTGAACTGCTGCGCTCTGTCTGTGCCCAGGATACCGATTTACCGTTTGAGCTGGAAAACAGGGAGGAAGTGGCAGGAAAGCAGGGAGAGAAAGGATTGTTTTTACATTGCTCATACATGATTTTTTTCTTTTTTTTCCAAAACTACTTTTGTTAACCTGTCAAGTGAATTTGTTTGTAGCCCTAATTTTCATAACATTATGCAACAAATCAAACATATATATATATATATACATATTAAAATACTCAAATTGAGCATATATATATATACTACGGTAGATTAGTTGGAACGCATATGGTGAATAATTTCATTCCAATTAATTTTACGTTCTATTTTTTCCCCACCTATATGTCCTCATTTTTTTTTTTTTTTTTTTTGCTGGGTTCTCGCTTCCTCTCCGTATTCTACTTCTCTTACTATTTCTATTTCTTACTTTTCTCCTTTCACATCAGTCACAGTGCTCTGTCCCCAGCCTGCCATCCTTTTGTCAGGTTAATTAGCATGATAAATCACTACTGCAGCTTTTGATTAAAATCCAATCACCTTACACACACACACACACACACTCACAACCAGACACAGACATGCATAAGACATGTCCACACATGTGTCTCTATGTGCCACATATGTCAACCTAAAGGGTCAAAGGCTTTAATGCATCTGCATCATATCCAGTCCAGGGGATCAGTTTGATAACTGGTGATGGTAAATCGAGCCCCCTTCGGTACTTCAAACATCTGGCTCAATCACCTGCCAAGGATTACTTTTAAATATTTCTTAATATCTTTCTTGTGTTCTGCCAGTTTCATGCCTGTCTGGGTCTGCTCAGACTATATGATGACAGCTTCCAGTCCTGCACGGAGGAGATAGACAGCCCTGCCAATTAGCACCACCCACAGAGGGAGACAGGACCAAAAAAGATGGCAGAGGGAAAGGGAAGAATAAAAGGAATGAAGATGGAAACACTCCTGACATTTCTCATATGAACATGATTGAAAACCTGCTTGCCAAGCGGGGTGAGCTCAAGTAAGCTGCTGACAAATGAAAATGTGTTGTCTTTTTTCTCAGTTTTTATTCTGGGCAAGTGGCTGTGCGTCACTACCTTTGTGTCCTGAGATCGGCTCCTTGTCACAGTAGATGACTTGCAGATGGCCTTAAGCTAGACGTGAAAGCTATTATATCGCCTTTTCACACTATTCCTTCAGCATTTTCCTCTCTCTCTTTTCCATCGCTTCTGCTCATGATAGCTCTCTGTCCATTCAGTCCCTCCTATTTTTTCGTCCATCAGTTTTCTTCTTATACTCCCCTCTTCTTCCGTTCATTCACGTCTCTCCTTTGCCATTAGGCAATTGTTTGCGGTTCATGTTACGTTCAGAAGAATAGTCAGGCAGGCCCAGGAAAGTTCAGAGCATCAATCTCTCATGTAGCACAAACACACACAGACACACACTCCACAAATAGTCTCAAAGTGGGGGCATTATAAAAATGGTGCCTTGGACTCTAACTGAAGAGTAACCCGGCATTGACCGAACCAAGAAATGTCTATTATATACACACACACATTCACACACAGATGTACCTGAGTGTCTCTCCAGTAGAGCCTCTGCGTTTCCACAGGTTAACCAGACTAGAAGAACGGCTGGCAGCTGAGGATGATTTGCCATCGCCCACATGCATGCGGACCACTGTGCTCGTGGTAAAAGCACTGCGCACATTACGTTCTGGTTTGGCTAAAATGATGTACACCTAATGCAAAATATAACACAGAATAAAGCAACTGCTTTATTAAATTATGTACAGAAAGAGCTAAGATCTACATCATGCCAGTATCCAGAGACAATTGGACTGCTGTTTAAAAAGGGTTTTTTGAGGGATACTAAAGGCCATTAAAAAGATCGTTCTCAAACGATGCTGTTCATTTATTTTATTTGCATTCTGCTTTCATCAGAAAACAAACTGTCTTCATTGAAGCTCAATAAATTTCTAGCTATTAATGTACAAATACATGAAAGCTTGATACGTATATTCCACTTCAATGCAAGCATGTGGTGAAAATTTGACTTCCAATTTCTAAAAATTTACTCAAAAACAAACTAATGTTTAATAACGTGATGTTTGCTCAGAGCTCAGCCTGTGCAACTGAAGTTTTCATGGTCAAAACCAGAAGTATTATGTGATGCTTTATCATCACAGTAACATATTTATGTAGCTAAAGGAATTGCTGTATTTGGCAAAAAAATATGAAAGCAGGTAACTAGTACATGCTACTTTTTTCACATGCTATTGACAAATATTTTGAGTATTAATAAATTGGGACCAAACTGCTCCCGGTTATAGGAATAATATAGCTAGACTTCAACACCAAACTGGCCATATGAAAACAAACACAGCGATATCATCATCTGCAGAGTCCAAAATTTATTATTCCCTGGAGTGCACTTCCAGCTTAAGACCTCATGAAAAAACACAGAAAGAGCATGAAGTAAACTCTGTTGCTATGGTTACCTTCAGGCTAATATACCTTGCTCACGTTTGATTGAAACGCTATGTTTGAGGTTGCCAAATAAACAGGACCTATATGAGTAAGACACCCTACAAACCATGACTTTAAGCAAAAACCCAATGTTAAAGGAGACCAGAAGGTGTGGAGTGAATACACAGATCAAAGCAGTACATTTTCTTTCAGCTCTGGCCTTACCTTGGGTACGAACATGCAGCACAGAGCCACGGTAGCGCTGAGACTGACGCTGAAGCACATGGTGATAATTTTGTAGTTGGACCCAAAGTAGATGGGCACAAAGGCCAGCCAGATAATGCAGGTGGTGTACATGGTAAAGGCTATGTACTTAGCCTCATTGAAATTAGCAGGGACGTTACGTGTCTTGGAGAGAAAAAGAGAGAGAGTTTTACGAGAAAGTCAGAAAAACTACAATGTGAGCAAATAGTAAATAATTTCTACACTCTCATGAAATTGTTTTGCCTTCAATTATGCTAATAAAGCAGGAAAAAACATTGTTGTCGGTAAACACAGATTACCCTCCGCCTTTGCTTTTATAGATGATGCATGAATTACCTAATACCTCACACCAGCATAGTAAGCGTTATGCTTTGCTCTTTTTCTGAGTTCTTAATCAGTTTCTTTAGTTGAAGTGCAGTGTATTTCAGCTTTCGTCTCTTCTTCTCATACAACTATGTCTCTTGACAGAAGATAGATCGCTGCGCTACTGCTAACTAATTTTATTTTACTGCTGTGGAAAGGTTGCAGACCAGAATTATATAAACAATGGCTTCATCATTACTTTTCACATTTTGTCTGTTACTTTTCTCATTTCATCCATTGTATTGCATTGGAAATGCTTTGTGCACACCGCAAACTGGACTAGCATACACCAATTAACCCATGGTCCCAAGTCTTCATGCTTTGTCAAACTAATAATCAGCAGATCAAAACTGTAAAATAATTATAGTCACTTCAATTGGTACCTTAAAGGCATAGAAGGTGCAGCTTAAAATGAGCAGGCCATTGTACCCCAGCGGGGCAACCACACCCAGGTTAGTGGTGTTACAAATGAGGTTGACCTGGCGGATGCTGGGGTAGTCATGGATCACCTGCAGGGACACAGGAGGAAACAGGACACGCATAACACAGAGCTTGCCAAGGGTTTTGCTTCAAGAACAATTTTCCTTGCTTTTTTTTTAAAGTAGGATTTCTGGCAATAGAAGCTTTAAAAAGAGAGACTGAAGAGGCAGCACAAATTAAAAGATGACATTTTGATTCATTACAATGCCAACTTCAGTTGCCCAATATTTTATATTTGCTGGCAAAGAACTGAATGCTAATGCAGCCTGGAACTGTTTGGCTGCCATTTAAAACTGTAGTGTTTTGGATAAATACAACAAACGCACTGTAGTAGAGTTGGTAACAGTACTGTAACCCCTCTTACTCATTAATCTATTCCTGTGTGTGTATGTGTCAAATGATCTTAAAACCATTTCTAATGTACCATAACCTTTTTTCCCCTTGATATAGCCTCCTTTTCTCTTAATTCTCATGCGTCTGTTAATTTATTTGCTCTTAAGCCTCTCTCATTGAACTACCCTGCCTCCTAGAATGAAAAACAGACACAGAGATGCACCCAGCTTACTTCAGGGGGCTCCATGAGGAAAAGAGCCACAATAATGCCCAGCTGCAGCAGTATGAGGAGGAAGGCAATGATGAGCTGAGCGCAGGCAGACATGAAACGAGGTTTCTTTGTACAGATTTTCTTCTTGCTGCCTGCCAGGATCCGAGCAATCCGGTTTGTCTGGGACAGATTGCAAACACCATGGGGATATTTTAATACACTATATACTGAACACGTTCTACCTACTATATATTCTTACTACCTTCTTTCTATACTTCCAAAATGTTGCCACTGTTCTATTGGAGATATAATACCGGTAACTATCCCACTGAAAATAATATTAGTAATTGCACTCTGGAGTTAAAACCTAGTCTTTTAAACTCAGGGTATTGTTTTATAATGGGCAGGCTATTGCAGTTCTCAGCCTCTGTTGATTTCAGCCTGGCTGTTAGCACTTATTTCACAGTTCCTATGTTACAGGGGTATAATGGCGGATTTCACCCATTTCCTCGCTTTTGTTTAATAGCATCCATATTCTTTCACTATTCCTGATAAAAAAAAAGAGATTAGCCTGATTAGGCTGGTACATTTATCTACCTACATTTATCCTTTATCTCAACCCTCTCAAACCTGCTGCAACCATGTATCTAACATTTATTCCTTAAATTCTTAAGTCAGTGCTTACCTTGGTGACAAGCGCAGAGTAGCTCATGGCAGGTGACAGGCCTATTCCCAGACGCTGGAGGTAGCAGTGAATGACATGGGGTTCGGCTATGAGGCTGAAGGTACACAGGTAACCCAGGCAGATCCCTGCTAGTATTATGTAGCACAGTTCCCTACTAGAAGATTTTACAACTGGGGTGTCCCTGAACCTGTAGACAAACACATCCAGACAAACCATTATGCTCAGACACAAAAACATGGAGGTGAAATGTGCAGTATGTGTGATGTGTTTCTGTAGCCAGCAATATTGTCATTATTAGATTTGTTACCTGATGAAGACAGCCATGACAAAGAATGTGGCCATTAAACCAAGGCAGGCAAAGACCACAGCAGCTATGGGCTCAGGGTCTCCCCACCGCAGGTACTCAACTGGGATTGGGTCACAGCCTGGGGATATAGGGATGCATTTCTTGAGACAAACCATTATTTGAGATTTCAGCAAATGAGATAATACAATATGACCTTTACATCCAATACTACCACACTGAACACTTTCTCTGTACTCCTAATTTTACCCCTTTCATTTTTTTCTTTGTTATTCTTACACCCATTTTCAACAAGTTTTGACCCACATCTGTCTCCACAATAAAGTGAAGGACCAGGACTCCCTTGTGCAAATATCTTGACATTGTAATATTTTGGTTCAGGATAGGGTAAGATAGGAGTAATGAATATGGTGCAAATTACTCAACACAACCCTTTCTTATCCAGTGTCACTGCTATAGGTCCAGATTTTCCTTTTTTTCCCCCCATACACCTTTCTCGACGCTTTCTTCTTTGCTTTGTTTCTTGTCACTTTTTTTCTTTGTACCATTATTCTGTACCTCGTTTTCCCCGCAAAAATATCCCTACTATTTTTCTCCCAAATTCCCTCCCTCCCTTTCTCCCTCTTCCCCTTAGGCAGAGAAACAGTGCATCATAAATTAAAGGGACAGTTCTGATTATGATCCATCTTAACACTTGTTGAAATTGCAGCTTGGTCTGGACATGATCGCTTTTGGGCTTTGTTTGTCTTCGTCTTTCATCGTCTTACTGTTTTCCTATTTCTTTTCATCTTGCTCACACTGTTCTCAACCTTCTCTCCCTCTCAGATAAAAATGCTCACAAATACTTGTGCTTTTACAGTACAGTACTGCAAATTGCAGAGAGAGGAAGAGAGCCCCCAGTCATTAAAACAGACTTTAGTAATTTAATGACTTTGTCTTTAACACAGCTAATAAAGCTTATTAAATCAGTGATGTAGTGGTCTAGGGCCATCAACAACAACGTAAT
Source organism: Echeneis naucrates (assembly GCF_900963305.1). NCBI lineage: Eukaryota > Metazoa > Chordata > Actinopteri > Carangiformes > Echeneidae > Echeneis > Echeneis naucrates. The sequence goes on along the minus strand of NC_042523.1, from coordinate 16,921,049 downwards.
TGCTGAATGGGAGTTGAGGGGACTGTAACAAACATAAAAACACCCTACAGACAATGTGGCTAACTTGCAGGCTTGAAAAGCTGTCGTTTCAGTTAACCCTGGGATCAAATGCAGACTTTTCCTCAAGGGATTAACAAAATCTTTCTGATTCTGATTACAATTTATTGGAATATAAATGATAATCTTAAACAGGGTGAGTTATATAATTGTCAGACAAGGACTTCAGCAATTGTTCTGTCAAACCACCCAATGGTGGGCCCACATAAATGTCGGGGCTGAAAATCTCAGATCAGTGTGTTTCTCATGGGTATGATAGAGCAGTGAAAAAGCACGAACAATGTTGGCAAATGAATACCTAATTAGTCCACAGGAACCTGCAGGCAGTGTACCGTGGTGGTGGAGTGGGTCATTTTGGAGGGTTCAGTCATTATAAGGTTTCAAAATGCATCTAAATGTATTTATAGCATCAAATCTTAACAGAATTACTTCAAGGCACTTTACATATAAAGCAGACATTGTCCAGAATTATTTAAAGGGACCAAACTAATTCCACTGTGAGCAAGTACTTGGCAAAAGTGGCAAGGAAAAACTTCCTCTAAGAAGCAGAAACCTCGCCTGTAACCGGGCAGGTTTTGAGGCGAACTCTTTCAAGCATTTTTAGATGTATACTGTCAACTTTTACACATCAGCTGAGAGGATCAAATCCCAAAGATAATCCTTCATTTTCCCTTTTTCCATTCCCTCTCCCAGGTTGTTGCTTCTATCAGAGTCTCTATTCATCACCATCCAAGTCACTTTACTATCACTCAGCTATCTCGCTGTATCCTAAACTCTCCCATTGCTTTCTTTGATTTTCCCATTCACGTTATCCCTGGTTCCTGCCAGCTGAGGCCTCATTCTCCCACCTCTATTCCCTCTGCCTCTTTATGTTTCTCTCTCTTAATCTCAGCCACTTTTTCTCTCCTTTCTTTTGGCCTGAGGGAGTGAGATCAAAATGTCTGCTGGTAGAACAGGGCAAGCAGTTTGTTTACAGCTCATTATTACTGTTCCATATAGCCCCACTGGGGCACAACCCGCACTTATTGTTGATGGAATGACTCATAAACATACTTACACACACACACATGTGAACATGCATGGCTGAACACACACACAAAGTTTCACATGGATAACCCCAATAACGTTCTCAATCCTTAAAATTGGTTCAATTTTCATTTTCTCATTGTTTTTCCTGCTGTTGTAGGGGAAGGATGTTCTGGCAGAGAAACCTCTCCCTGAATATTCAGCAGGACCTGTATCATGTTTTAAACATTGAGCTTGGTGAGGAGCTAGCAAGCATTATAATGAGCAGCTGAAAGCATAACAGGGCAACTGCATTTCACACAATGGAGACGAAATATAATCTCATCACACCTTAAACATATTTGCATTAGAAGATGCTCTTGACACAGAATAATAAAAACATTGGTGACCACGTTGGTAGCAAATTAAGGGGTGAGAGGGGAAGGGGAAGTTTCAAATGTAACTGACATGAACAGCATGAAAGCAACTATGTCATTCCATTAAATATCACGCATTAGCTGAACCTTTACACACACACACACACACACACACACACACACACACACACACACACACACACACACACACTAAAGTTTTTGTCAAATAGCATTACTATGACTGAACTGTATTTTATTGGTGGTGGAAATTTCTGAGACTGCAGTTGAACGTTAAAAATAAACATATACCAACACACAAATACACACCTGTGAGGTCATCAGTAGGCCATGAGCCCAGTTCACAGGCTCTGCAGGTGTACTCGTCGAATACAAACTCGTTTTCTTTACAGGGAGTGCACGTCCAGCAGCAGCTAACCTCACCTTTACGGATCACCTATGAAGGGCAGAATATGCATTGGTTGTGCCTAAAAGATATTTAAATCAATTTAAAAGCAGCAAACTCTTAGAATGTTTTACACAGATGAAAATGTGATATACATTTGACAAAAAAATTACAATAAACCAATTCCCCTTTTTTATTTTTAGTTTGGATCTGATTATAACCCCTTTTATGTATATGTAAAGCATTTTTTTCTTTAACCTTGTTATTATCATTATTATTATTGCTGTTGCTGGTATTGTGTACAAGTTAAACAATCTTGTAGTAAACTATTTATTTGAGCAAACTGTAGTAGGCTTTGTATATAAATAGGTGTAGGAGCGCAAAAGTGCAATTGCGGTTCCTTTAAGGCTTTAAAAATCTTGAGTAAATCAAGTACACAGCAATGAATTATTAAATATTAGTAAGTATATTTTACACAAAAGTTTAAAGGTAGTAAATATTTCCGTGTTATGCATTCACCCAGTCGCAGACTAATGGTGCACTTTCATTGTAATGCATCTGCTCGACTTGAAGAATCTGACAGATCAATTTGTTGACTTTCAGGACGTAAGCCCTATAAATTACTCATTTATTAATCATGTCATTAATTTATGCTTTAGCATTTTGTATATGGGCTTACAAAAGCATGACTATGTTTTTATAATTCATAAGAATAGAGAATCTGGATTGGTCGTGGATCAGTTGTATTCCAATGTCAGAATAGTGAATTATGTCAGTATCTGCACCCAATACTGACACTGGTTGGGCTTATAACTGCCCTTTTTCCATTTCACCCATGTTAGGTGCTGGATTCACAAAAACCTAACTTAATGCAGGCAAGTCACGAAGATATTACTTTATACAGCATGTAAAAGAAATTAAACAGTTTGTCTGTCTTAGTCGTACTAACCTTAATTTGTCCTTTCTCACATGGTTCACTGCAGACTGACTTGATGATTGCATCTTTGTTCGGCCAGATTTCATCATCATCTATCTTCAAGCCTCTGTTGTCCCAACTGCCAACATTAATGTAGTCATAGTAGTCCTTCCCCATCTTTTTGAAGTTCATTATTTCATACCTGTACATAAAAAGCACACATTCATGAAAGTGAATTAACAAACACACAACATATATTAATGCAACAGAATAATTGGAGGAAATTCTTGTATATTTCCTTTGCAGACGATGTTACATCTCTGTTCAGTTATTGTGCTTACCTGCCAGGTGAGTCTCCATTCTCATCAAATAGGATTCCCTCCCCAGACACACCAGTGAAGTTGGTTTTCATCAGGAAATCCAGCAGCGTAGCACCATCTATGGGTCGCATGGCATCACATAGGCCCTTAAAATACATCAACAGTCAAGTTATATAAAACAAAGATTTCGTGAACAACAGTTTAATAAACAGCAGTTCATGTAAGAATTTTTATGTGTGAACAGATGCCTTAAAAACATCATTACTGTACAATGGAACTAAGATAATATCCAGATAAAATTAAAAACTGCACCAAACACTGCACTGCCTCTCAAAAAGTCATGAAATTTGAAATGTGCAGTTTAGGAGGTATTCATTCTCGAGTCCCATTCAGAAAAATCGCGCCAAAACTGAAAGACTGAGTTGGAAATATTACATTTTTGGTTAAAGCATCTACAGCAATGAAGTTTGAAGTCATTTAGAGCAAATACAATGAACTAATCACTTTTTTGTGTCAGAAAATTTTGCTATGTTTTATCAGAATTTCTCAGTTCATACCTAATTATCAAAAGCCTACTAAGTAAGTCAAAAATGGGACCCATAGAAACAAGGTCTATTGCATGGCAACAATGACAACTTGTTTTTGTTCCACCATTCGTGTGTCCACCCTTTCATCTCCCCTCTATCTCCTTGAATTGTAGTGTCCCTCCATTCATCCATCTGAGCAGTTCCTACCTGGTAGCCTGGGCAGAGTGCCCGTTGCATATTATGCAGGCCATATGCCATTGAGTAGATGGCATTAATGACAAACCCCATCTTGGTATCCTGTGCATACTGCTGCCGAAGCGACTCCCGCTCTGCAGAAGAGGGAGGGTCAGAGGGAAGTGTGAAGGGATGGGAAGAGAAAGTCAAGTATCTCAGTGTACATTTAATAATTTCATAGTTTCTGTTCTAATTTTATGAAACAATGTGTGGTTTCTTTTCCTTTTTTTTCCCCCTAACATCAAAGACCACCGTCTTTCCTCTAATTTCTGCTCATCAGCCACTTCACACCTCCACATCTCATTTCTTTGCATCCCTTCCTGAGTGCTGTTCATTTGTATTCAGCATTTCATTTCATTAGAATACATGAGACATGGCTGTCTTTGATGCAGCTCTCACAAACCGCTTTGCCTATGAATGGAGGTAACGAAGAGTGAAGAATAGTGGGAGACAAGTTCAAAGAAATAAAGGGAGATTGCACTCACAGCCACAGGGGATATCTCCAGATGAGTAGGGAAGCTATATGTATCCATATCCTATGTATGTAGGTGTGGTGTGGGTCTGTGTTCAGCCAGTGAGTTTATATGTTATGTGGGTGGATGTTTTTCCCTCTCTTTCTCTGTACAGCGGATGGGCGAAGTCAACAAATAAAACACAGTGTGGCTCTAACTTAGAGGCCCTGAACTATGTCCACGATTATGAGGTGCTACATGAAAGACATCAGGTCCTATCCTTAATATGTCTCACACAGTACACAATAAACAACACACTCGTTGTAGCTAGCAATCCCTGCTGTCACTGAAGAATATTCTCTTTTGTCTGTCTGTGCGTCGTCGTACTCACTGCTGCATGTGCGATTGTACTTGCTGCTCTCCTGCGGATGGCCTTTAAGTCGACAGTGAAAACGATGCTGCCAGAACTCTGGAAACCACGGGTTCCTGTGGTTGTTTTCAGGGCGAAGTTTAAGGTAGTATTCATCAAACCACTTCACATCAGCCGACTGGAGCTTGATGGTGATACCGCCAGCAGCTTCCCTTACAAAACCATCTGTTACATCATACCTGTCTGCCCATCCGTCACTGAAAGCAAAACAAGAAACACAAGGAAGGACAAGCAGAAAGTTGAGAAAACGCATTCATTAATTTAACCTGCAACTTAATGAGAAATAAAGCAAAGGAAGTGACAATCTGTGCTGCTTATTCCACAACAAATTGTACGGACACATGACAAGGACAGAGGAAGTTTTTCATTGTCATTGTCGCCAAGTGCTTGTTTATGGAGGAGGTTGTTGGGTCTAAACCTGTCCGCCATATGGCCAACATACAGAGACAAACAGCTACTCACACCGAGACCTACAGGCAATTTAGCAACTAATCTAAACATGTATGTCTTTGGACAGTGGGAGGAAACCGGAGCACCCAGAGGAAACCTATGCAAACACGGGGAGGGCATGCAAACTCTGAACAAGAAGGCCCCAGGCCCGGGAACTGAACCAGCAACCTTCTTATTGTAGGGCAACTGCACTAGCCACTATGTCAATGTACTGCCCTTGTGGAGACATGCAAATTATAATGAGCAGCATATGCAAACAAGAAAGAATCAGCCTTTAGAACTCATTAGAGAGCTATTCTTTGCTTAATCATAGTGTGCGCGCGAGTGTGTGTGTGTGTGCGCAATGAAATGCATGGGTTGATGGGTATAGATTCACCAATATGCCACTATAATAAATGAACCCTGTTTCACATATATACTGTACCTGTATCACACATGCACGCAAGCACAAACACACACACACGCACATATGCAGGCGCAGACGCACGCGCACACACACACACACACACACACACACACACACTTTAAGGCATTTACGTGATGAGAGAGCGAGAGACAGAGCAGCAGAAATAGCAAATCAGGGAGAAGCACGGTGAAAGGTGGTACAAACAGAATGATAAGCAGAGAGTCAGAGGACATGTGGGAGGGAGCTTACATCATTATGGGCAATGTCCAAAATTCATCATACTGCTGACAAACAGGCATAAGCACTATGCACGGAGACACAGAGAGACACACACACGCACACACACACACACACACACTCACATATGCCAGCCTGGTGCTGAGATGATTTAGGTCAAATGGAGTATTTTGGCTGCCGCTCAGCAGCCATGCCCCGTCAGACACTAGCAAGACGAATATAACTGTGGAGACACATCACTGTGGTTTGCATTTTTTGGATAAGATTTGGGTTTGCTGCTCCTCAAGGAAGCACAGATGGCACAGTGTGTGTGTGGGGTGGGGGGGTGGGGGTGCAGTAAAGAGAGGAAGACAAGGAGAGAGCAGTGGATGTGAATGACAAATCCTCTCTTCTCCTTTCACAACTACGGCCAAGATGGCCTCAAGCATGACAACAATCCTCAGTTCTTCCAAAGGAACTTTCCCTTTTTCCCTTCCATTTTTTCATCCTTTCTCTCACTCTCTCTCTTTTTCTTCTATGTGCTCTCTTCTAGCCTCCAGAGAATAAAACTCATTTTCTCCTACAACGGTCCTTCTAGGCGCAGTCTGATTAGAGACCTAAAGTGTTTGTGTTCAAGGGTGTGTGTGTGTGTGCATGTAAACAGCCTCTCTACAATTTGTATCTAACTAATTGTCACTCTTTTTATTCTGCCAAGACTGTCAATGCACTCTGAACTGGTCATAAATCAGTATTCATTCCATAACAGAACATGCCAACAAGCAAATAAATAAATAAATCTGTGCAAGCACGTCATGTTAATTGAGAGAATCAGATGGGCATGCTAGGAGGTGGCAACTTGTCTATGACTAACGTTCTTGTACATACTAGAAAGAAATGCTACTTCAGTTGACGTAAACTGATAAAATAGGTCATACAACATTGAACATTGAAAAAAAAAAAAAAAAAGCATAGACTAACTAGGCTTGGTTTCTGAAGGTGGTTTTTAACCTGTTATTTTACTTTACAGTGGGTCATAATGGATCATATAATTTTAAATTAACAAATTAAACTTGTATGACATTGTGCAGTAGTTTTGAAAAAACTACAGATGCTTTCATCACTATTGCATTCAATGTGAGTGCTGAATTTGGTACATCAGTTTTTGGCTCATACTCTGGTTTCATACAAAAGACGCTGTTTCATGCAGAATGACAAAGTGGTATTATTACACTGCCTCGATTGATCAGTAGCTCCCCTGAGAGAGGAATGAAAAGGATTTGGATATTAGTGGTTAACACAATGTTATATTGACATTATGGGACCCAGTGGGTGAAAGAGTGAGCATGAAAAAAGGGAGAAAGACAAAAAAGAAATAAAGACAAAATGAGCAAAGACAGCAAAGAAACAAAGATATTGACAAGCAGAGCTGGTGAAAAGATTCTGAAGTAAACAAACACTGCTGATCATTGTTCAGCACTCTCTCATCAATAGATTTCTTGTTTTCCCTTCTCCCACAGTTTTTGCTCTCCATCTGCCTCATTCACTATCTGTCATTAACAACCTTAGATTTCCCTTGAGCTCCTTCACACCATTCCGATAACTCCGCTTTCTTCCAACCCTCCACCTCTGTCACATTCCCCTTCTCCAATCTGTCATGATGTATTAGCTTTTTCATGGACACAATCTATACCACTATGCATGACTGTCAAATACATACATATGTACAGTTTTTGTCCTAGTGGCCTGCTTTTTTTTTTTTTTTTTTTAACTTTGACCAATATGCTTCTGGTTTTCTCTCTGTCTCTCTTTTGTTCCTTTCTTTCTTTGGCTTTCTACCTGTTTGGACAGCTTCCCAGCAGGTCACACCTGCTGCACACCAGAGGGGTTTACTAGGAAGTGAGATTAGTGCTGCGACTTTCAGCTTAAAGTCCGCCCCTTCACCGATCATCCTGGTTGAACATGGTATCCCCGTTTGTAGAGGAACCATTGGATTTAGGTGACCAAATGATTACAGGTGCTCTTCGGAGGGAGAGAGTTTTTCCAGACCGGAGTGATCTGTTGGCGTTTTCCGATGATATTCTCAATGAGCGATACAGATTCTCAGCTCAGGGAATATGTTACATATGCAGTCTTGTTGAACCATGTGGAACTAATGCGACCACACAAAGCCATGCACCGCCAATCACAGGACGTTTCTTATTATTTATTAAAAGTTCTACCTTTCCTGGGAAAAGGAAAAGTCATAAGTATAAAATGTCAATCATTTTATACAAAACATTTTAAAGTACCATTTACTGCAGTACCTTTTTCGTCATACTCCAGCTGCTCGATCTCAAGTTTTAGTTTCTTGAATTCAAGCTCTTTTTTCTGATTATCCAGCTGTAGATTCCTTTTATTAAGGGCTCTCACTTTGTCTGCTTCAACATGTATTAATAGGACATCAAGCAACAGAGACGAGTGACATAGACTTTTATGTTGGTGTACTGTGTTCATCATTCACTTATGTGTTCTTGGTCAGGATTACTTTTAAAAAGTAGACACAGGACTGAAATGATAAAACCCTTCCCACTTGTTTTTTTCTGTGGGCCTAAGGCCACAGGCTGAGCGGAGGGTTGCCCTAACCCTAACCCCCCTAATGAGCAAAAAACTTCATTATTTACAATTTTAAAAAGATGTATCTAAAATTTTATTGAAATTCTCATTTAGATTATTAAAATATCTACCCCGAAATGTACCTCTGAATACGAAAGTGTCCACTAATCATTGATCTCAACCTGTGGAATAGTTTAAGAGAAATGAATAAAGTGGATTCAACACAGCAAACAAAGATAAGAGTACATGACAACTTTCTTTGACAGTTAACTCTGTGTGGGGGTCAGCAAGGGTGTGTGCTGGCGGCTTGAGCAACACTACAGTGTCTCCTTCAGCTGTAAATTAGATCAATGTCTCATCTGGGAAACAATAAATATGCATTTAGTATTTTACCACCAATGAATTTCACTTTGATTTGGCCCTAAACTAAGTGATTTCCATGTATTCTTCATTGTGATACAATGTCAGGGAGGGAATGAAAGTTATATAATGACATATTTTATATTGGCTATATTAACTTACACGATCTGAAATTTTTTGTCAGGCTTCCTCTCTTGCTTTCTTTGTAGAAACAGTGTTGCTTTTAGATGTTCTTATCGGTTTGAACTCTTCATAGCTCTCCATTATCATAATCTGCTCCTCTTGGCTGAAATATGCTGCACGTAATCTGACAATTTTTCTGCGGACATGGCGTCAAATGACGCCTAAACGCCCCTTTTTATGTGAACGCGCACAGAGTCTGACGAGGTGAGCCTGGGTCGACAAGTCAAGTTGATAACCACCGTCGTGATACTCGTTCTCTCTGGTTGGAGCTTTCGGCTTTGTCGAGCCAGCTCACCCAAAGAAAGCCCGGCTCTTTTGAGCTTCCTTCGTAGTATAGAGAGGCCAACACAACACTGGCAACAAACACACATACGTCTGAAAATGTGTCTATGTATTGCAGTAATGTATTGAAGTTTTGTCTGTGACTTTCATCTGCTTACATTTCTTTCCAAACACATTTATTCCCACTGTATTAAACTGTCTGTGATCAAATTTCACAGAAAGAAATTAATAAAGATAAATGTGGCTGCAGGAAATAAAATCTGCATTGTTTCATCAACAAATTTCTTATTATACCTTTAATAAGTACTGTGTTTATCTACTGTATATCTCCAGTAAAAACTCCTCTGCTCTCTGTTTTGCACATACAGAATAAGAAATATCCATCTATCTATCCATTCACCTTCATCTGCTTATCTGGATCAGGTCGTGGAAGAAAAAGAAATATGATTTTAATAATTTCCCAGTTAGCAAAATAACTCCCATCCACATATTTTAGTCTAAAACCCACTTTAAAACCAATTTTATAATTAAAAGCCTTTGATGTTTTTGACATGGAAATCAATGAATATGTAATGTATGATTGCCTTTATCTTATCTTTGCAACAATGCATTAAAATGTTTCTAAAGAGCAGCTTAGGCTGTCCTCTCCTCAGCCAATGTAGCAGCAGCGATGCGCAATGCTCGCAATTTTATTTTATTTCTAAAACTTTAAATATATTTTTCACCATTAAATGCACATATGGTTACTGTGTTGATTTGTTTGTTTCAAGCTACACTTTCTTTCAGCGCCTCCAAAAGAAGGGACTGTGATTGCTGAGAGTGCACAGCTGTAAAAAGGGATGAAAGGAGCTGATATGACTGGCAATGATTGACACTAGCCCTTATAACACCCACAGATAATATGATAATTGATTTCTCCCAGTGCCACCCTGATTTAAATGCGCTGCAGATGAGCCACATTGTTCTGACTGCAAAGAAAACACCGAAGGAGCACTGGTGACCCCTAGGAATGTGATGCATTTAAGCTTTGCACACGCTTTGCTCACATGCACACACATACAAGAATACTACATACACAAAAACATACACAGTAACAGGCACCTCTGTGGGTGATGCTGTCACAAAAAGAGGGCCTTGGAAAAATCCTTCAGGACATATAGATACGTGTTTAGTGCAACAGAGGATGGAGTGTGCATTGGTATATGTGTGCAAAGCCATTTGTGTCTGTATTGGTGGGCAAGTTTGTGGTGTGTGTCTTCATAAATTAGGCTGATCAATCCCTAAAGTTATTCGTGATTACAACAACTGTTCTTAATGACATCCTGGTTCCCTCTTTCACTGTGTCTCTCTCCAAATGTCTAAGAGCCCAAGGCCGTTGCCATGGTTTCCAGCCCACGCTCAACCTGCTGTCTGTACTTTGTGTCTCATTAAAGCACAGTGGATTTTAAGTGTATGCACACAGACGCCCACACAAAAACATCCCCTTCTCTCTCTGTTTCACATACAAAACACACACAGACACACACTCTCTTTCTTTTTTATTCACTATTCAATTACCATTAGACGGCCTGTCTCTACCAATATTGGAAATGCTATTTACATAATGGTACAGCATGCCAGCATTGTAGGGCACTGTGTTATGTAAAGCAGGACTTTTACAAACCAATTCTACGCACTGAGGCCTGGGGCACAATTGCCTTTTCCTCCTGTTCATTCAGATTAGAAATAGAAACTGGGACTCATTTGCGAATGATTATTAATTCTCACATGGTTCTGACTTGGTAATGAAATCCATGTCACACCATATATTTTTGACTTTGAATTCCAGCACAAATATGGTTGAAGGATTTGGTTACAGGGACACTAAAAGCACTGAACTAAACTTGTATGATATTTGTCAAGCCATTTTCAGCTTTCGCAGTCGCAAATAACTGGAAAATCGGGATAAGGATTCAATATAAAAGCCTTTGTTTTCTTTAAATCAGAAAAATGTAGAGATAGTAGTCATAAAGCTGAAATAAGAACATCTTTAAGACTAAAATCAGAGCAGTCTTTTTTGTGTCTCTCACTTGCTTCTTGAGTTGCATCATTTAAAGCAAAGTAAAGTGGCTCAACGCAGCTGGGTCTTTTCCACAAAAGCACCTCATGGACATGTTACTCCTGTCTGACTGCTGCTGTGATGATGAGCTGCAACTCAATATGTCCAAATCCACATAGAAATAACTATGCCTCTGCACATTGCAGAGTTTCATTCAAGTTTGTTATGTAAAGTTTCTGTCACTGCATATTTACATGAGAGTATTCTTATTTTTATAATCAGCTAAGTTTTAACAGTCTAAATGTTTTACTGAAAAAGAGACTGTGTTAAAAGCATTATATCTGCTTCAGACCATGGACTCTGTATTGTTAATTGAACCAAATGAAGAGCTGACTATTTCATTATACGCCCACAGCCCAACAACAAACGTTTCATTTGAATTAAAGTGAGTTGGTGCTATTTGAATGAGCCACAGTGTTTGGGGGTCCACAGCTTCCACTGAATGTTCATTTGTGTTAAATTTTCCCATCGGCCTCAGTCATGATGTACTTTGTTATGATACAGTCACTGATCCTGTGGCAAACAAATGCTCATTAATGCTGAATGCCTGAAGGGTAGAGAGTGGAGGTATGCTCCTTAGTTTTTGCAGTTGTATTAGGCTGTGAATCTGGATTTCTATGTGATCATTAGATTGGCTTATCTTGGTAGAAATACGGTAGAAGATTTGGTGCTGGCAAAATATTGTATTCTGCTCTCGCCGTGCCTGCAATAGGTCAGTTGAGTAATTAATGTCTAAGGTTGAACAATAACATGGCATCTGACCCCAACATACGCACTCTCTAGCTGCCATGGCAACCTGGCAGAGATTCTCGATGAGCATCTGCTGCTTATAACCATATATACTGCGCGCGCACACATACACATAAGCCGTCCACCAACCAAACTTGACAGGATTAATTAGTGGGCAGACACACAAGCAGGCAGATTGAAGAGCAAATGCAGACAGTTAGCAGACAGAGCAGAATCATATATCATACTGCTCTGCATTATGAATTTCATTGGTTCATTGATATACAAAATCTGTTCATAAGTCTACTGTTAGGTCATGGTAGCTGAAGGCTCCCCAAGTGCCACTGCACATTAACAAATTTCAATTTGTGTCAGCACATAAAGCAATGAGCAGCAGACACGTTCAGTCAAATAGGATGAGTGTGAAGTAGCAGTTATGACTGACTTTGAAGAGATTTTTTTGAAAAGTGATTGAGACAGCTGCCAGCTGTAATTTAAGTGACAGTGGTTACAGACTTATGGTTGTGGAGGGGAACTTCTGCACTGTTTGATGACTTATGAGAGAAAAATCACAAATTGATGTAGGGAAAGTGATTTACCACTGTGTGTAAGGCGTTATTAAATAGCAGTATAGCAGTACAGCTCACCCGCCCCTACAGCTGAAAAAAAGGAGTCACTTATGCTACAGGTACGTCTACATTTAGGAGCCACCAATGCAGATCTGCTCTGAAACGAACTGGGTAATCAATGCCTCAATGTGGAAAAAGTGATTGATGAGAGCTGTTGATTGCACCTGTCACTGTGATCATGACACTAGTCTGCACATTCTCCTTTGTCATTCTTTACAACATAAAAAGGTGTCACAGAGAAAACCTAAACAGATCACGCTATGTGTGTGTGTGTGTGTGTGACACACACAGGGAGAAAGAGAGAGAGAGAGAGAGAGAGAGCGACTGAGCGAGCGAGCAAAAGGCCATGATGTGTGTAGCCAACTGCATAATTATGTGAGTGATCGAACCACATTACATGACTGTCATTCAAAAACACACACATACAGCAACAGCCAACACACACCTGCTTACTTTGGCAGCAGATTCAGTTTTACTCATCTATTAATGCCACATTTTATTCCCCCGTCTCAACTTTACTTTTTCTGGCATTCTCTCACTTCATCTATTTCTTGTTTTCCTGTCTTCTGTTTTTTTTTTTAATTGATTAATGATCACCTCTGTATTGTCTTTCACTTTCCCTTTGATTAATTCCCTCTGCTGTTTATATTTGCATATTATTTTCCATGCTATTATTCACTCTCTCATAATTACATCGGCAGATCATCATTTAAATTCAGTTACCTAACTGCCTGGAAAAATTAAAGTGATTTCTGAAACAGATAAACTCACACAAAGGTGTTCATATTTATAAGAGGTCTGGAAAGCAAAACTAGCGTTTGATTCTCCATCTTGAAAATATAAATACTACCATGAAAGAACTGCATTTTCTTCCAATGACACAATGGAATTCTTGAACTCATTTTTAACACTTTTCAGAACCTCAAATATAAATGTAAACCTTTTTTTCAAACTGAGATTCAACAGAAGTGCACTGACTTTAAAAACATTAACTTCCACAACTGTCTGCATCTTACAATACATGCTCCCTATCTTTCTTACACCTACCCAAATACACTATTTCCACTAGTTTAACATCAAGAATATATTTTACATTTTTGTAACTTTTGAAACTTTCAGACAACAGATGTCCGATTTAAAAATGTGATTTCAAAACAGAGGGCAGACAAAAAAGTTAAACATAACAGACAAAACTAGTCAAAGGAGACTGAAGGCAAGTTGGACAGCAGTAAGGAAAGGGAAGGGTTACATTTGTTACCTTCTTCATTATATAGGCAGCAATAAGTTATTTTCAGGTGGGCAAGACAGATCAAAATTGAGGAAAGATGCAGGAAAATACAGAGTAAGTCTTTGAGGGAAACATTTAAGACATTTAAGATCTGACTCTGTCATACTACAGTAGAGGCCAAAAGTTTGGACGCACTTTCCTATTCATTTGAATGAGAAGGTGTGTCCAAACTTTTGGCCTGTACTGTACATCTTTATGTTCCTGTAACATCTTCATAATTAATTAGTTCAAGTAGTAAAACCTTGTTTCAATGTAGGAGAAAAAAGAAAGAGCCATAATCCAATCTCATATGTATACAAAAACACACACACTACTTTCTACCTGAGGCATCCTCACAATGCTGAAGACTGAGTATCCACTATGATCAGCATGTTGTTGCTCGAAATTTTATTTTGAAGTGAGACAGTGTCACCCCTCTTCACTCGCCTGACAAAAACTAAACAAAGAAGTTTAAGAGATGAAGAATGAAAATAACTTGAAATGGAGGGCAGTGAGTGAAACAAGGAGGGCACAAGGGAAGAAAAGTGAATGAGCGCAGATATTCTCCTCCAGCTGGGGTCTTTGTCTGGACACAGTCAGATGTGAGAACATCTATACAGAAGACCCACACATGCATACACAAATGATTTTGTATGTGTATGTAGCATTTTCTGTTGAATAGTGTAAAAGAGGAAGCATCTTAGTGTTTCTTTGTACCTGCCAAGGAAATCTTCAGTGGCAATAGCAAACAAAGTGGGTAGGGGATTCTGGCACAGTTACCTACAAGGTGCATTAAGCAGTGATAAAGTCTATAGAGTTAAAAACTCAAGTAACACTCGAACAATTAAGAATTTCTTTTGTCAGGCCAACGCATTTCGGTTTGTGGCTTTCATCATAGACACTGATAAAAGACAGAGAAAGCAGCAGGCAGTGAGACATAAGGGAGAAACATTAGTGGTGGAGAGGTTAAAGACATTGAAATCCACAGAGATAAAGCAGGATTGAGAGAGAAAGAGACCGATAAAGTGGCACAGCTAAAATCTCTTGGGGGGAGAGAGAAATGATTGGCAGAGGTAGCAAAATGAGGCTCAAAAGGGAGATGGCTGTGTTTTGTAAGTTTTTGTAAGGTCAAAAAAGTGCAATAATCGAGGTGAAGAAGAGACCTTTGTAGCATGTAATGGCACAGAGATGTGATGAGATGTGAATGAAGGAATAATGCCGGGGTAAAAAAAAAAAAAAAAGTTAGAGAAAGAAACAGTCGGTGTATATTCTACTCTATTCTTCCAGGGCTGGTCTCATCACCTTTTATTGCTTCACACATAAAAGTGCCACCTCACATATTTAGCACAGTGGACATTGTAATAAAAATGTACACCTGCTGAGGTAATGCACCAGCAATATAACATTTCTCTCTTCTCTCTCCTCCCTCCCCCTGCCTCTCTCATTTCTGCCTCATCTTTATCATCATGCTGGCCTTCTGGAATCGCACTCCCTGATCCTCTCTCTCTCTCTCTCTCGATCCACATAGCTCTTCCAACCTTTACTCTTATTACTTTTTTTCCTCTGCACTCCCTCACTTCCTCAGTTCCTACAGTGAAAGGTCTCTGTGCCAGAGACGAATCATTTAACAGACTTTCAAAGGCATCATCCCTGAGTGGGACCAGACTGTAAGGGGAGTTTTAAGGTAAGTAGTATGATTACTTAGTAACACCATTTCAATTTGCAATCAGCCAAATGAATCAACAGCTATGGAAATTTCAGGTAGATTTTAATACAATCAACCACATGCCATATGTGTGTCAGCAAAACTATTGGTCATTAGACAGGACACAAGAAATGACGACAGGCCTTTGAGTGTACAAATACCACATGACTATGATGCACATGTCACTAGCAGATTAAAGTAGCCTAACAACATATGTAGTTTACTGAAGTTCAACTTTGAAAACAATATGTGATGATTTTACTTCTGTGCAGTAAAAATACTGTAATAAATGTAAAAGCCAACTGGCTTTTATTATTAGATTCAACCTAAAATCAAATCACAATTTATCAACATTTTATACAGTACAATCTCTAATATAAACTCACTACTTTCTGAATTTGTACAAACACCAAACACTCTTGTCTGCACACATGCAAAACACAGCCATTAATGGGCAATATTGTGTAACCTAATGATGGCCCAGTGGCTTCAAGGCAGTAGTCAGAGCTATTCCCTGCTATACATGATGGCAATGATTATACTAGTTGGCACCGCACGCACACAAACACACATATACATGCACACACAAACATGCAGCCTGCCTGTTTGACAGCGGGGATTAGCGAGGAGAGGTGCAACTAATGCCCAGTAACGAGACATCCAGCTTATCGCCCACAGAATCGTGTGCGTGCATCAGAGGAGGGGAGAGAGTACCAGACACATCTACAGTAAATTAACTGCATGTTATTCTGGACTTTAATGAGTCTCCCACATTTCATTGATGCCACACAGCTAAACCTGTTCTCTCCCATTACTCTTTCCAGTTTTTCTCAGTGCATTTCCAAAAGTCGAATAAATATGGATTTCATTTGCATGAATAGTTGATAACCCTTATTCCAAATATGAGAACATACAAATAAGATAATACTGATCAACATCAGAATATGATATTAAGTCAAACGGAAAACATAAATGCATACCTCCAACTATGAATGTTTTTTGAATAACCTAAATATAAACTTTCATTAATACTAATAGTTAATGGTGTGCATGCTGTGCACATGGAGTATGATTAGACAGATGTTTCTGCTTGAACTGATGAATGCCAGGTATTTGTCATTTTGTCTGCATAACCAACCACAGAGATCTGATCTGCCCCTTGCAGCTTGGCTATTATTTTTGTGTTTTTTCAGCCTGTCATAAGAGGTACATTTCTCAGATTTGTTTATATTCCTAACATTTTAACATTATTCTTAATATATTAATCATGTTTCTATGGATAAATTGCACCCATAAATACAGTGCATGCTTAAAGATTCCATATGTATCACTGAGAAATGTTGCCTTTTGTGGCACTTAGATAGTGCCAATTTACCAGGATTACTGGGAAGACAAGAACGAATAGTCTAAGTCTGGCATTCCTATCACTCAAACAAGGAAGTTACAGCCCAGACCATTCACATGGCCATTCAAAGGTGGAACAAGCTACCAAATGTTCTGAGAGCAAGAAGAATTTCTTAAAGACTTATCTCTTCCAAGCACATCCTCTCTTAACTTCTCCAACACACCCGACACATACATACATTACTGACACTATGTCAGTGCACTTCAACCCTTCTCCTTACCACATTGAATTAATGAAATACTTAAACCGAGGTAATACACTGCAATGAAGCTTGAGTGCTAACTAGCACTTTGAGGACACTTTGCCTAAAAAACTGCTAAATGAGTAAATGTAAAGTCAATCAGAGACGTTACAGCAAGTGCATCAAGACAACCTTTACCAACAGTAGCATGATCACAAGTTACATTAAAAAGGAATTCATGCTTTATATGTATCAATGTCACCATTATTTAATGATGCTTAGAATTGTTTGTTTCTTGTAATGCCATTTCTTGTTTTGATTTCAGCTTTGTAGCTTTCATTTCAGCTGTTGAGTATAAAGTAGCTAATGGTTCATAAGAGTCTCGATCTCGAAGAATAGAGACTAAAGAACTTAATGTCATTTGTAGGAGCAACAGGTTCCAATTTGTCCTGTTTGAATCCTGTCATTATACACGAGAGTGAAGCAGATAGATACACTTTGTGTCTATTAGTTATTAGTTGACCACATTCACTTTCACATTTATTATAGTTTTTACAATGCCTTTATTCTGTATCTCAGGAGACCAGTCGCCTTTAAGCATCATACTGAACAGCTTGAGGATGTCGTCTCCCTGACTGGGGCTCCAATGTAGTAGCATTTCTGTACTAATGGCATCTAGTCCATGGAGGTTTCCTCTTTCCAGAAATTAGGAGAAGCATTTTCTGAGGTCTGATGAGCCTACTGTAATGTCCTTGAGGATTATTTCTCTTCTTGTATTCAGGCTGAGTTTTCCTCATTTGTTCAGCAGGTTTGGGCTCTTGATAAAGACAGGCTTTAGAGGTCCTCTTAATCTGTTCATAGATCCCCTATCCCACCTATTATTTCAAATGGTCAAAATCGTGATGTCTTTTTGATAGATATTTGATTCACAATCAAGATTGTGGCATCCCTAGAATGCAGTGCCTTCATCATCATCATCTGGTCCAAAGATTCTGACTGAAGTGACACAGATGGAGCCATGGCTATAGAACAGATGTGAACATCCTTATCTCTATTGCGCTTGCAAAGTTTCTCTCCCTCACATGTTGTAGCTCTGTCTTTCTGTAGTTTTCCCGCTCTGTCTCCGGTGTTGCTATGGTAACAGGCTGTGTGCGGGGGCTGTGATGCGGCACACATCACACTTGTCTCTGAGCTCACCGGAAGAGAGGGTAAGCAAGGGAGACCGAGACAAATGGGTAGCAGGCTTTGGGTGTGTGTTAGCTATTGTGGAAAATCTGCACAAGTTGTAACAAATATGTTGACCGTGAGTAGCAGTTAAAGAGATCAATTGAGTACCTTGCACATAACTGCCAGCGGTATTCCTCAGACTGTAACATAAGTATCTTTGTTATCAGTTTGAAATGGTTGCAAACATTGATTAATGATTTTCTTAATTCCAAACTAATACAGTATCATGAGCTTAATATTACAAATAATTGCATAATGATGCCAATCACATCATCTGGCAGCTGGTAGACTGTCTTAGTGCCTTAAGTCTGCTCTTTACCAAATACTGTAAGAGACCAGTTCTTTGTGACGTTCTACTGTATTATTAAATGTAGAGTCTGGTTATAGATAAAAGCTGACCACTGAAGCCAGATCTGTGCCTCTTCAGAACACAATACAAAAAGTTGCGTATCATAATGCAAGATGGCACTGGATTTCTCTTTCGTATTTGTTTGAACAACCTCCTCAATAGACACCAGACACCTTCCGACAAACAAGAGGGAGGAAACAAAAAAAGCCAATATAATGTTGGATACAATTACCTACAGCTCATCCATCAGTATCCAACAACATGCTTCTCTAATAGGCAGTGAAACTCTGTCTCACTCGCCCCCCCTTTTCCTTTTTTCTAAGGCTTCAACTGATATTTAAATCAAGGATAAACCACTCTACTTTGACAGACTAGAGAGAAACACTGTAAATGGCATGCTATCATTACTTGCTCATTCCTGAAAAGATATTATGTAAAAGACCAACAAGCTTTTGGCTGGGTAACCTGTTGTCATTTTTAGTGCAGATGAAAAGAGAACTGCTTGAGAAGCAAGCCAACTGCATGCTACGACAATCTATGAGCCTATTCACAGAAAAACTGTTTTTGTATCTGCTGTAAAATGTGGCATTTGCTGCCAAGGTATAGGATTCGAAGACGTGCTTTTGGGTTGACATAATTAATCAATTATTAGAATCAATTTCCCGTAGGCTTCATGCATCAATACACAACTGGTAGAACAAAAGTCTTTGTTTTACATAAATTAAGTATTTGGAAAGAGCCAGCGACCGCTAAGCTCAATGACTGCCTACACACATTGGTCTGCCAAAAATGTTCACCTTTTTAGTTTTTCTCTGCCTGAATGACTTAACTCAACTGATGCCACAATACAGGCCAGAACAAGTCAGAAAAATTTTCAATGAATTTGTGAGATTATGAGTCAGGTCAACCCAATTTAGTTAAAAGTTCATTCAATTCAATGGCCCACTTCTTGGTGTTATCTCTTGACTCATTGAGCTATTGACCAAATTGCATATAGCAATACATTGATACGCACATCTGTTTTACATGTCAGGAAGAGCTGAATTTCAGAAAAAAAAAATAAAAATCTAAACTACGACAAAGGAAGACAATAAAATTAGGCTTAGTCACATTCCATTGTGCCACTCGTGATGAAATCCTGTTTCTTAATCTGCTCCCATGTTTCCTTACTATTCACACAAGAACAGAAAACATTTCGAAAATACGGTATCTGACAAACAATACAGCTTCCATTGCTCCACATCCCCTTCTTTTGTTTCATGAGAGTTCTGCCATTTCTCAGAGGCATCACAGTTCATATTTCTCTTAATTACCTTTGCCTGGTTCAAAGTCTGAGCTAAATTAAGGGCCAATTCATTTCCTGCCCAGGCACTTCGGGAGATAGCAGGGCAATTCTTTACAGCTAGCCTTTGAAATATGTGATGGATGAAATGCAAGTGTATTAAGGTGGAGAAAGATAGAGGTTGAAGAGGTTGTTGAAAATGATGGAAATAAACTAAAGAAAGGCAAGTGTGGAAACAGAAATGGTCAGAGGGACGATGGGCATTTGTGTCCTGAAGAGATTTTTGTTGTTGGTAATTTGTGCCCAATAACAGTGTAAGAAAATGAAGTTCCAAATGAATGTTTACTAGCATATGTAAAAAATTAAATCTTTTGTATTACTATAACAAGGGGCAATAACAAGGGTTTTTTTTTTGTGCATAGGCATGCGTGTGAGTGTGTATTACAAGCAGGCTGATGTAACAGTTGATTTAATCCCACAGTTCAAATCTCAGAAAACAAGCAGCAAAATGATGAACTGAGAGCTCACAACAGACTAACCACACAAACAACAGTTTTGTTGCACCAACACACAAATCCATAAGCATACACACAAATTCACACAAGGAGAGCTGCGCAGTATATTTTGCAGGGACAACGACCCCTGTCTCTCCCTAACCCCACCCCACCCCCCATACTCATACTCTGTCTGTTTATCTGTGCATTGGTCTCCCCCTCCTCTCTAATTCCCAGCACTTTTCTCATTGGAGTGCTGTAAGAGGATAAGGCCATTCCCGGGGAGAGCAATAAGAGGATGAATGTGTGTGTGTTTTTGTGTGTGAATATACATTTCTTGTGTGTTCCATGTAGTGATCAGCCCAGCCAATGTGCAACCGATTACAGGTATGTTACTGGTATATGCAATTGTATTCATGCAAAGTGTGTGTGTGCACGCGAGCTACAGGTCTGCTCTGCATATGGAAAACTTCTCAATTCCCTGTCAAGAGACTAACAGTTGAAATACCATTAGAATTCCTATATGTTGTTCTTTTGTTCTTATTTGTTTTCCTCCCTAAAAAACTGCAAAATGATCAGTTGCAGTCATTAATTGGCCTCTCTCTCACAGTGGGAACAAAGAGCAAAAAGATGAGGGGGATGTGCAGCAGCAGAATGGGCTAATGATTTGATTTTTTTCTGCCAAGCAGCCACTCATATAATGATGAAATAAAAGGGATGGTTGAGGAACCAGAAGGAATTGCTACCACAATTCTTTTGTAGGTCATATGATTGACACAAATTCTAATTAAGATTTATGAATATCCTTGCTATAGTTATGATATATATATATATTAAATATTGTATGATTGAAATACTCCCTATCTAATTGTCCATGACGGACTATAGAAAAGACGCTTCCTTTTGACCTTAAATAGTTAAAGCTGTGGCTCAACGAAAGTTACTCCATCAGAGAAAAACCTTTTTTCCAGATGTGGGTATTATAAACATTTATGATCACTTCACATTCTTAGAGTGAAATTAATACGTGAAATTAATTATATTTGACAGCTTTAGAGGCTAATTATGATTCTCACTGTTCAGTAAAGCAATAGGAGGCCTCATTTCAGCCAGTTAAAGCTCATAACCTGTTCCTCTCATTCATGCCAGGGAAAACCCAACCTTGCACTTGCCAGGCAATGCTGCTGACGCTCTTGTATTAAAGTAGCTATCTGTCAAAGTCACTTTATTTGCTTCTTTTGTAAAAAAAAAAAAAAAAAAGTTGCAAAGACGTATGGAAGGTGATTAAGTTGCAAGACTGCTTGTTTGCACCAAATTATTATTAAAGACCGTCACAGAACGGGGAAACTCCCACACTCAGCCAACCATCACAGTAACCGTATCATGTAGTCAATCAGTCAGCAGGTATCACATTTACTCAACTGTCACGGCTATTGGGGACCAGCCTTAAACCTCTAGCATACTGAATATCTTTTTAAATAAAGCTTTAAGACAATTAAGTTGACAAATGTACCTCAGGGTAAAAAGTAGGAAATTTCCCCTGCTAGTGGACAGTTATTTGTCATTCTGCCTGCTTTATCGCAAAATTGGTGAAGTTGAATCAATTTGTTAGAAATAACCTAGTCCTCCTTTGTATCACTGGTACAAGTGCAGCTTTACATTTACCACAGACTTCCATGTGATGTATGATGGACTCCTGTCTGTGACCTCAAAATCTCACTAAAGCAATTTCCTATTCTCTCATTCCCTAGCAATTCCTAAAACCTGACCATAGGCACTGACACAGAGGGAATGGAAAACATAGGAGCAATACCTTGTACAGTAGAATCAACTAGGCATCAATTAGACAGTCCCTTTTACATAATCATAAAACAAAGAAATGTGAATGTAACAACAGGTGCTCTTGTTCCTCTAAAGAACTAATATGTACAACCACGAGAACACACAACACATCCTTTAATCTTGCACCAGCAGTTCTCTCCTTGGTCATTCTCTTCAAGTCTTAATATTAATGAGCAGACCTTCCTATCAAGATAAACAGAGACTATGAAGCAAATAATGACAAACCAGAGGCACAGAGAAAGACAAGTAAAGTATCCAAAGGTCAGAAGCATGAGGAGAAAGAGAAGGAGATGGGACAACAGGATGAGACAGGTGGTGACAGAGAGAAAGAGTGAAAGACCTGTGTGATGAATAAATAATTCTTTGATACTGGGGAGCTTTAATTCAGCAGATTTTTGATCGGCTGTCTTGGAGGACTTTACCCAAACTGACAACAGAAAATGAAAGTCAAGGTAGAGTTTCCTTGGGGTTTCAAATTTGAAGACATACACCTGCTGACAGTTCTTTGATATGTGTGTGGCACTTTTGACAACACAGAAAAAACAGATCCAGGAAACTTTGTTTCATGAATTTTTTTCTGACACATTACCTCACATTTATGCATTTAGCTGAGCCTTAGACCATTGTTGGTTAAATAACAAGGTGTCACAACTTTAGAAGAGCAACTTCAGAAAAGACAACTGAGGGGAAAATCAGGGAATATCTTTTGGTTTTAATGGCTAGAGTAGAGGTCAGATTTGAACAATCAAGCTGGTCTGTTAGCAAGATGTTACCGAATGCCTTATGTGAAACACCAATCCTTTAATTTGTCATCCATCTATTTTCCAAGCATGTCTGTGATAAGGACAGGACAGAGAGGAACAAGTGAATGTTATGATGACATACTGTAAGTACTTGCAGTGTTATTCAGGTAAATATTTGTAGTGGCTGTAAGTGCTGTAGGTGTGTGCTCAGTTCAGCACATGCACTAATACATACATGAAAAATGTATTTCTCGTAATCTCCACCATGTCCTTCTTGTCCTTCTTTTTTAAACATTTGCCATTGCATTTACTTGTGTTTAATTACCCGCAGTCATTTATTAGAAACCTATGAAAAGAAGGCCAATCTACTTTAGATTATTTTGACAAATTCCTACTAACATTAACATTTATACTAACAGTATACAGCTCCGTAACTCCTCACAGATTAAAAATGTGTTTTCTATGTGCATGTACATCATGCACCAGTGTGCAACAAAATGCCTGTGTGTTTAATGTGGGTCTGTATTAATGTTATTTTAGAAGCACAGATACATCCTAAATGTAGCAGCAATGTGTAAACTAGACTCCTACTGATGGATTTGGTTTTCATTTCTGACAAGGAATCCTTTATTACTGTGATATATGAATACTACACACAGACACACTAAACCTGTCTTCTATGCTGACTGCTCTCCACTAAACTCCTCATGACTCTGACTCTTATTCCTATCCGTTCTCCATCCTTCCTCTCTCTCTTTGCTCGGTTCTTTCCTCTGCCACCACCAAATCTTTGATCTCCTCTAATTTACCGCAGGTGTGCAATCCACTAAAAATCAATTTAAAGACTATCTGATTTGAGGAATATTGGTCCACGCAGATGCCTCGCTTTTAAATTTCTCTCAATGTAAAAACCACAAGGTAGTGCTGCCTCAAGAGACAGCTGTAGTGTGAAGTGGGACACTGTAGGGGTTTGACCTCTGTTAAATCAGTTCAGGGTCTCAGTTCTCATACATCACGCTCCTCCACTTTGATAGCAAGCAGCTGGCTGGATTCAGAGAGGGAACCAATGACACAGAGTGAGAGAAAATGACATTAAATCATAAATGAGAGGGGAAAAAGGGTAGAGGAACAGACTGATAAGGAGAGTTACAAGAGATGAGAGGACAATGGGGTCACAGAGAATCAGCACAGATATGTCCATGTTCTGATGTAAATTTCAATGAAATGGCCATTAGTGATATCACTGTGCCTTAATAGCAAATTTTTATTCACTGACAGTCACACGCTCATATATAGATGCACCCACACAGCCATTCACATAAACACATGCGCATGCGCCACATATCCCCCCAGCTGCTATGCCAGATTCATCCAAATATGGTAAGGGATATTTCCATGGCAACAGCAGGCAGGAGGGGTGCAGACTTGTGCGGGATGATCTCTAGAGAGAGGCTGCTTTTTGACATCTGATTCAAACTATTCATTTGAATTCATTCAAGAGTCTAGTGGCTTCTTCAACACAAACAGACCTCTTATGAGACCTAGCACAGACAATACAACCTTAGTAACCTACTGGCTGCCAGGGCAATGCAGCTACACTGGACACACTGTAAGGTTTGTGAAACTTGCAAAAGACAAATGACACAGCCTTTTATAAATAGCACTGATGATTTGGACATACCCTTATACATTCAGGCCAAATAACAAGTCATAGCTACTATCTATGGCTACCAAGCATGTTCTTGGTGGAAATTTATCACAACGTGGCAAAATTCATCAAAGCAATTTGTGTGAACATGTGTAGTTAAATCCCCACTCACTGCGTCACTCTGAAGGCCATACATCTATACGTTCACTACACAAATGAACACGTACTATAGACTTTTCGCATTAACACACACACCACACAAACCATGGCTGACACACATATGTCTGTGATTAATACAATCTCTGTATATGACTCTCTGGATACAGAGAAAAACAAATTGCTAATTGCAAACATGCGTGAATTTGTGAGTGTGTGCACATGTGTGTAAGTAACTGCCGCTGTGTTTGTGTGTCCCATGTGGTTCTAGATATTTATCTCAGCCCAGCTATTCATTATTGGGTCTGTAGCCTGCTGGCACCTTGAGGAATTATGGGACAGAAGAAATCGATAGATTCAGGCTCCAAATCCAGAACGCGTAACTGTGCATGTATGTGTGTATGTGTGTAAGTGACAGTGATAGTTTTCTTGCAATGTGGTAGTTAGACCTGACACAGGTTTTTAAGATTACTTCTGGAAGAACCCCTAAAGACTTCAATGCAACATATAATCTTGGGTTTATGTATTACGTTAATGTTAATATAATACGATATAAATGTTATCAACACTGTCATACGTTTGGTTCCAAGATACACCATTTCTAAATACACAACTCTAAACAAAGTTGTTGAATGAATCAGTTCACTTGTATAATGTCTCTGCAATATTTACACCAGAGCACTTGCCAGTACTCAGTTGTGTCAGAGCCCAATCTGTAAGAAGCACTAATTTACACTCAGATGAAACAATGTTAAGGTGGGAGGACAAGGGGTTACGACTGATTGTGACACAAAAGTCAACCAGTAATACAACTAGTAAAAATCCAGGCTGACACTCAGGTTTTGTGGTTTTTCATTCCGATCTATGAAAAACCTTGGTAACTGAATAATGTCCTTCATCATCATCTGTGCGCTCTGGTGGTAATGTAATTAACCTGGTGTTAAATGAGTACAAGTCCGATTGGACTAATAAGAAGTGCCTTTCACAGACCACCAGTGAGCAGGGCACCCACCCATGACCATCTCTAATTTGAAACTACAATCAATTTATGATATCAACACTCACAAGGTTGATATTCAATTAACTGACCTAATCAAAACACACTGGCCTATGAACTAGTGCTGAGAGAAAAAAAAAACCAAAACATTTTAACAAGCCATTAGGGTCTACATTAAACCTTGAGCTCAATGCTGTGTGCATTTTAGTTGTTTTAAACGCAATTTTACTTATTACAGGAATTTTTCAAATGTCAAGTGACCCTTAAGAAATAAGATAATTTCAGAAATCTTTGGAAACAAGATGATTTGATTTATTGTGTCGGTTAATAACATAGATTGAACACTTAGTGAATACTAATATTTTATTGGGTTGAAGTTGTTAAAGTGGAAATACTTTCAGCTGTAAGAAGTAGTCGAAGTAGAACACTGGTGTGCAACATATGCTATTGGAATTACACAAAATCCATGTAAAAGGTTGCAACCTGAAAACTTTAGAGTCATTATGTGGAGCATCTGAAACAGTTTCTGCATCCCTGTATTTACTTCTGTGGCAACCCCCCATAAAAGGTGTCGCTACCTTTACTTCTCCAATTTGAATATCTTACGGCATAGAAGTAAGCAGGAAGGTGGTAACAGATAATTCTGTCACCTCTTTTCTTTGAACAGACATGTCCTATTCAGGGCAGCACAGTGGCATAGTGGTTAGCGCTGTTACTCCACAATAAAAAGGTCACGAGTTTGGTTCCTTGCCTTAGGCCTTTCTGTGTAGAGTTGGCATGTTCTCCCCCTGCCTGCGTGGGTTTCCCCCGGTACTCTGGTTTCCTCCCACCATCCAAAGACATCATGTTTAGATTAACTGTTGACTCTAACTTGTCCGTAGGTCTGAGTGTGAGTGGTTGTTGGTCTCTGTGTGTCTCTGTGTGTTGGGCCTGTGATGGACTGCTGACCTGTCCAGGGTGTACCCCACCCTCACCCAGTGTGAGCTGGGATTGGCTCCAGCACCCACGTGACCCGGAAACAGATAATGATGAATGATGATGAATAAATGAATGAATGTCTTATTCCAGTTATCCTAAATATATCAAAACAATCCACACAAAATGATCAATGATATGTTGAAAGAGAGCTTCATGCCAGCCTCCTGATCTCACTTTCTTCTATGTAGGTTTTTGGATAGCAAGAATAGCAAACCAGTAGTGCAATGAGAAACCCATCAAAACCAAAAACTGGGTTTTCTGAGATGAACAGAATATCTCTTCGATTTCAAGGTATGCCTGCAAAGAAATAGACCTCAAGTTTCTCAAGCAGTGAATGAGTTTTTCACGCTCTTCTAACTATGAAGAATTTTCTTTTCTTGCCCGACTTCGATCCACTTTAGCACACTTATATTTGGACACTTTGGGAAGTCTCTTATCGCTAATCATTGAGCACCTGGACTAGCTGGAGGTTAAGTGCTTTGCTCAAGGGTGCATTTTTGTAGTTGTTAGATTAGGGGAGAGCACTATTGGGCGCTTCTCCTCAGTTCTCAGTCCTCATTTGGACTGACAATAGCCATTAAATCTTTTGTATTACTAGAGGCAACCGGTTAAAAACTGCTAATCCATGAAAGCAAATGAAAGTTCTATGTTTAATTCATCAATGCTTTTTGTCCTATTCAGTTTAATCATATCTCTCTCTCTCGCTGCTTCTACTTATGTCTCTGAGGGCTAACGGTGAAGGTAAACCCAGCAAATAGGATAAACATCTTATTTCAGTATGGTGTGAAGTGGGATGTTACCTCACTCACCAGGACGATGACGATGATGGTGTTGATGTCGATGATCATGTTGTAAGATGAATGTGATGATAATGAACATCATGGTGGTGATGACAAAAATGATGCTGGCAACGATTTTGGTTACACAACGTAGATCACTGAGGGAAGAGTAGAACAGAATTCAATAAAATTATATTTGTGCCATTCGGATGGTAATCACATGATAATACTGCTAATCTATTCACAGTCTATTTTGTTCCCGGCACATTGGCTGGCATAGGTGCTAAAATCATTATTCATCTTATGTTGATTACACAGTCAGCATGGCAACCAAAACCAAACAGCCTTAGAAGCAACTTTCATGTACACACATATAGATGCAGAATGAAACACACAAACTCGCATTGACAGATGTATTTGAAAGGTTATTTTTGCAAGTGTATTGAAGTTGATATAAATGAGTGGTGAAAAACCTACGAAATTGTATGTTTCTGTGAAAGCGTTGAGAGCAACTGCTGCAAAAAAGGAGAAAAAAAGATGTATTTGGAATATTATGGAGGTATTTTGAAAGTATTTCATACTATTCAGTAATCCCAGGGGTACTGCTCTATTAATCTGTACAGGCTGGAAAAAATCTACAATTTTTCCACTGAAAAGACACAAATTTCTATGTTCAGAATTATTATTATTTATTTATTTTTTTTAAAGTTAAATTGGATTTTTTGAAAACACAGCCCCTAGACTTAGCCATCACAAAAAATGTTGGCTCAGTGTTCAATGTCAAGTCCTGGCTACTACTGCACAGTGCAGAATACCAGGCGTTTCTGGAGTTGTTTATAGCAGAATTGAGAGCGAGTTGATTGGAAGTAATTACATTTTCCAATCGCATCAAAGGAAACACACATTGGGTACACATTGACAAGTACAGTGTCTGGTCTTTTGGTCTTATTATTTTTCCTTAAATCACAATGTATACATGTAATTTTGTGAGACATTGTTTTGGTATTTAAGTCAGAAAATGTTTGAGCCAAAATGTTCAAACCAGTCACAATCATCTTAGCACATGTGATCAATAATGTGAGTAAACATAAGCAGCACTGCTGGTCAAACACCAGGGGCCTGTACTACCAAACGGAATGTGGATTTAGCAAGGTAATTTCAGGTTAGACCCTGGGTTTTTGTTTCTAAGAAGGCAGATCACTCCTTACCAGAACATATCACCATGGTAACTTGTGCTGAAAAATCAGAGTTGGGTATCTCCCCAGATTGACCAGCACTAATTCACAGTCCCACAGACTGCCTGCATCATTACGTAACTTTAGCTCAGGAGCAAACTTGTATTCTGTGTGTGATGCAGAGTAACAAAGAGCAATACAGTCACACGGTGACACAGAAAAAAGCATAAGTCACAGGTTGTATTCCTGGGCCATTTGCTATCACAGATCAGAGGGCTTTTATGATGCAGCAGGGAAGTTAGACATTAACCAATGTGACTACTTCATATTAGACAAATGGCTAGCCATGCCAAGTGTCTAACTTTGGGATACAAACTATTTCAATCCCTCAAATGACAAGACTAATTTGACATCAACAAATCAACAGAAACGACATACATTCAGGTGGGACCTCCCAACATATGCAATTACTATCCAACAACCAGTGAGACCTGCTGTATAAAAGTTTAGGTTATTTTTCACTGCATCAAACCAACCAATCAATTAGAACTTCGTCAACTAAGATTCTACTACCAACTAAGGTTGATTTTAATAATATTTTTGCCATTGAGCCAATCAACAAACATAATAGCCCAGCCCAAAAGATGTAAAGATTAGATTATGAAAGGTTTACAAAGACAAAATAGGCTCAGAAATGCGGAACTATATTGAAATGTATGTTCATACTTGTGGTACATGAGATATTGTTCTAAAACAGCTGGTTAATATCCACACAGCTCCACTTTAGAGGCTCAGACTCCGGGTCTTCAGTCCTGAGTCTTTCATTCACTTGTCCCATGGCCGCTGCGTAGTGTGACCGGCCTGAGCATTCCCCTTTAAGCAGGTGGCCTTGTGGGTAATGTGTGACGTAGTCAGCAGGTAGACGTGTGTACGCTTGCAGAGAAGTGTGTTTGTCCCGCTCTCCGGTGAATGGTGTAAGAAGTAACGCCAGCCGTAGCTGCTGTAAGCTTTATAGTCAGTGTGATGAAACTCATCAAAGTCCTGTGCTGTGATGTTGGAAGGAAGAAAATAGCTGAATAAAGCCGGTCCATGTGTTCAACTACTCTGCCTCTCCTCGTCTGTGTACGCGAAATTAGCCCGCACTGCTAGTTGCCATGGTTACCGGCGTTAACGAGCCAAGCTGGGGAAGCCAAGCTAGCTAAAGTGCGGAGCCGCGACTATAACTCACTAATTCTCGCCTCCATTTTTGCCTGATCATCCTACATCTGTGACAAGAAGTACTACCATAAAAGGAGGCAGAGGAGGAACTAGACATGGAGCACACAGGACAGTGAAGACAGCAACAGAAGGTAACACACAGCACAACCACCAGAGACCGGACCCCCCACAGACCTGCATGAACTGGACCCCCAGACCCCTTAGAGTTTGAGACTGATATGTTTTGTACAGATGAGAGACTAGACCAGAGACTGGACCCCTCCAGAGACTAGAGACTAGACCAGACCAAAGGTCTCCAAATCTGGTCCTGGATGATTCAAATGAGTGACTCCTGATCAGACTTCAGCAGAGCTTGATGACAAGCTGATCATTTGAATCAGGTATGTTGGAGCAGGAAACATCTAAAACATGCAGGACAGTGTCCCTCCAGGACCGGAGCTGGACACCTCTGGACTAGACCGGACCCCTCCAGAGACCGATTCTTGTAGGGCTATAAGCATGTCTGTAGCAGAATTGAATCAGTGTATTGTATAATGACAATAAAGCTGCTTTCCTTTCCTGTATTTCCTGTCCACCTCTGGTTTCACGACACACAAGGAGAGACCAGTGGGCTTAAGAGCAATTGTGTATCATCGAGATCTATCAACACAAAAGGAATTGACTTTGTTACTCCACTGACCTTCCAATTAGGAGAAACTCTCCTACCAGTCCCTGGCGCCTCATGGCCATGAGGATGTTGCGGACGGTCATGCCTTCACAGAAACATGCCACCACCCTGGCTTTGGGCAGGTGACCCCTCAGTCTTTCCAGCAGCCTGTCAAAGCTCTGCTCTCCAGCATTGCTCCAGATTTTCCCTGGGAAATGTCAAATGCCAACATGGGTTGTGACTATCTGATATGTTTGGATCACTGTTTAGTCATCTGATGAGTTTTTCATTCCTTTTTTCCTGTTGTCAAAATAAAGCTGTAAAAACAGGTCAACGTAAAGCTTGACATTTATCATAAAACTTTAGTGAAGTTCTGCGAGCTCAGTTTGCAGTTAAATTCAAATTACCTTCAACAGCATGCTGTCTGTGTTGACTAAATTTAATGTAAGAGGCAGTAAATGGGCCAAAACTATCTACGATTATGATACTCTTCCCAATTTTAACCAGCACTTTGCTGCTTTGCTGAGGGCATAACAAAACTGGCAGCTGTGCATTCACTCTAAGCTTAACCACTCATCTATAAAGTAATACCGTTTCTACTATACTAGAAGTTTCTAAAATGCGTGGAATTGACTTTTGAAATTGGTCTGAGTGCCTTACCAGAATGGGCGATACAAATGCCCTCCTTGGCTGCCATGTCTTTGAACGCTTCCATTCCACTTTCACCATAGTTACCTGAAACCAAAAGAAAGGATAAAGATGACAAAACATGCAGAGAGATAGAGAGAAAGTGAATGAGATTGATAAATAGATTTGGCTGTGAACGTGACAATTAAGAAACCATCTTGTTAGCATAAAAACTTGCATTTATGTCAGAGTCAGTGGCACCCATGTCTTTGCCAGAGAAAGTGGGTGACCTAGAATTTATGCTAATGAAGAGTTGTACACACTGGCAAAGAGTATGACAGGATTCCCCTCTTTAATTCCTCTTTCCCTCTCTTTTATTCTCTTTTTTATTCTCTTATTCTCTGTGTTATTTGCAGACAAAATATTGTCTGCAATTAATAAGTAAAAATATTACTTTCTCACCTTTTTTTTTAGTTTTTGTTTCTTCACTCAATGAGATAATTATCTCTGTTGTTTCTCTACTTAGTGTCTTGTCAATGACAAAATGTAGCCCAATTAGATAAACACATCTGTATTCCACTTAATTTAATAAAGAAAAGGGGGATACAGTCAGACAGGGTCAGAGTTCAAAGAAAGAAATAGCAAACAATGGCCAGAAAGGAGAGCACAGAAGCAGAAAAGTGAAAAAAAGATGGAGAAGAATTCTACTGAGAAAGCAGAAGAGGTCCCACAATCCCTGACTGCTGCTGAATCTCGAGTGAATCTCAATTGTGTGTGTGTGTGTGTGTGTGTGTGTGTGTGTTTCAGGACAATGATGAGTGTGGTGGAGCGAAGTGTAAAGTCCTGTAATTAGTGTCTCAGTGAGAGGAGTGGGAGACAGATGGTACCGACCGTCCTTCGCTTGTGCATGCACAAACGCACACACACAAACACAGAAAAACAGACTTGTGCAAACATGCGCACATACACACTGTGTGTATGTACAATGTTTCCTCCAGGATTTTTTTCCTGCAGCGGGGGCCTGCTGTCAGGAGGGGGGGAGGGGGGGCTAATATAAAAAGACTCTTGACTGCCAATTCAGTCACTCACTCATTTTCTCGCACTTATCCATTTCCGGGTTGTGGGGGGTGCTGGAGCCAATCCCAGCCCATATTTGGTGAGGGCAGGACAGGTCGCCAGGGCAGGGCCAACATACAGAGACAGAGACGAACAACCACTCACACTCAGGCCTATGGACATTTTAGAGTCACCAATTAACCTAGCAATGGTCTAACCCTAACCCTAACCCAGACACAGTAGGAACATGCAAACGCCTCACAGAAAGGCCCCAGGCATGGGAACCCAACCCATGACCTTCTTGTTGTGGGGCAACAGTGCTCACTTGACTGCCAATTGAACTTTTAAATTGAACGTATTTATTTACAAAGCAATTTTTTTATTCAAATAAATCCAGGTGCTAATATTTTCTATTAGTTACTTATTACTCTTTGCTTCCTTGAGTCATTGTCCTATTCTTCACAACAAAACTGACCAGCTATGCCAGTGATAATTCAAAATCTCGTTCTCATCAGTAATGAATGATTCCAATAGGAATCGCTTTCCACACACACCCTCTCCTCTAGCTACTGCTCTCCTAATTCTGTACTGCATTCTGCGCAGTGCAGCTGCAGACAGGTTGTGGTGTATTATAATCAAAAATAAATACATTTATTAATTAAAGAGCAGCAGCATTCATTTCAGAATGACAGAATGTAGTGGAATGTAGTGGAAACCCTGCTGATACCATCATCAAAATCGAAACCTACTTCGCTCTGGTCTCAGAGATTTATGTGTGAGATATTTCAATAAGTTTGTAATGTGTCTTTTTATCACTTATTTTCAGTCTCTCTTGCGACTTAACATTGCTAGCACATTTTCACACAAAAACACTTATGCCCTTACCTCCCCCATACAAACACCCAACCACGCATGCACACAACCAAAGAGAAAACAGTAGGATCCCCTCTGCATCCAAAATTAACTTCATTTACAGGATAGTTAAGTGGAATTGGAAGTGGAATTGGACTTTGATCAAACAAAGTTGAAAGAAATGCTAAGAAAATAAACAGAAATTCTTTACACTCAAAGCCAAACCAGAGAAATATCCCCTCAAACCCAAAAGACTTGCTGATTCTACACGTATAGCTATGCTTCTTGAGACTTGAACCCCCTGCTTGTTTCTGTTCACCTTACCCCCCTGCTCTCTACTGCTTCTGTTATGCCTTTCATCCACCCACTTGACCTTTCCCTCTGTTTTCACTTTGTGTTACCCTTCCCTGATTTTCTTTGGGCTTCATTTTTCACAAAAACTGATCAAGTCTTCCACAAAAGTCTATTTCCATACACCTAGTGCCTTAATTTGGAAAAAAAAACAGCTCATATATGGTGCATCTAACTTCCTTTGATTTATCACCTCCCACTGTAAAAACCAACAGGAAGCTCCAGTATGATTGTTTCTTGCTGTTGTTCTTGAGCTCAGGGGCGTCACAGACGTTCAGAAATTGGGGAAGAATGACCCAAGCTTGCGCCAAATTAATATTATTTATTCATAAATCTATTTTGGGACACACACACTGGGTTGGGTTGGCCAAATAGTTGTGACTGGGCATTCAATCAATCTCAATTGGCCAGTGAGTTTTGTTTGGATGAAAGTGACTAGCCCAGCGCGCGCATGCGCACGCGCACACGCACACACACACACACACACACACACACACACACCTTAAGATAGTCAGGAAAAAGTTGGGGGTATGAAACACTGAGTCAGTGAAGTTGGGGGATTCGTATACCCCCCATTCCCCATGGGTGTGAGACACCTGCCCCAATGTTTTTTTTTTTTTGTTTGTTTTTTTTTCTGTCCCTTTCAACTCTTGCTAGCGTTCTTTAATTTCTGTATTTAAATCAATTTATGAATTAACCAAAAAAGAAGGAAATTAGAGTAATATTCGAGCAAGAACTTGCCCCTCTCCCCTATTTTTCTTTGATCGCTCCTCTCTATCTTTTTATTCATCTGATACATTACAATAAATTACATTAGGGTCCTCTTCCTCTCGCTACCTCCTCCTTCTGGCCCTGCTTTCTTCGCATCAAGACAGTCAGTAAAATTTAAGCAGCAGGAGAGACAGGTGGCTCCGTGATATTACTGCCCTTGTTTCCTTCCCTCCCCCTCACCCTTCTTTCATTCCTCCTCAATTACCAACATCAACCTCATGTCAATCTTATCAGCTCTATTAGATAAAATTACATGTTCCCTCCCTTCGCCTTTCTACACTCTTTGTTTCCTTTTCTCAAGCCTCCTTCTGTCATGTCACAGCTTCACCACAGCTTACTAAAAAGATTTAAACATGTTACATGAAAATGTGTCTATCTGCCCTGAACCCTCATTTTCCGTGATTTTTCTTTTTATCTGCAGATTTTCTCATGCCTTGCCAATATCACCACAACCAAGTATCAAATCTGGAGTGCTCGAAAAATGAGCAACTAAATGTCAAGCTCAGTAAAACCCTGGGGCAGACTGGCTCACTGACATTCGTACGTTGTCAAACACAGTGTTAGACAAGATGGCAAAATTACACAGCTGATAAATTTCAAACACCTTTGAACCTTCAATTGTCAAAAGCTTTCATACGTTTCATGTTTCTATATGTATAGTACGGGTGTTCCAAAAATCGATTCATATAAGAGTCGCGATTCTCATTTACTGCAATTCAGAATCGATTTAAAAAGTCCCAAAATCTATAAAAAAAAAACAAATAAAACAAATCTGCAGGCTGTCTGCCTCCATTTTGTATGCGGGATATCCTAACATCACTACACAGCCGGTTCTGAAACATACGCATGTGCAGTAAGCACCAAAACAAGGACGAAACTTCAATTACGGAGGACAGAGATTCAACAGGCACCGTCCTCGTTGAAGGCAAAGAGTTGGACTCATTTTGGTTTTTACCTAGAGCCCTAATCAGTTTTATTTTTTCCCCAAATTCAGTTTACATTTTTTCCATATTCGTTCTCACCAGAGGTCCATTCTCTGGGCTCTGGTCTGGTCTAGTCTAGTCTCTGGGGAGGTCCTGTCTCTGGAGGGGTGCCGTCACCGGTCTAGTCTGGTCTGGTTTAGTCTAGGTCCTGGGGGGTTGCCGTTCCTTGCTGTAGCCCAGTCCATTACCCGTCACCAAGTAGCCTACTTAGACATGTTCAGGTGTCCTTACCGGGAATCGAGCCATGCCCTTCTTATTGCGGGCGACAGGGCTAAATTTTGTACATTTTGAAAACTGGGTACACACCGAGTTGTGGGCTTAGGGGGGAATGCACATATACACTGGCAAACAGACAGTTAAATATCCTATATATGGATGCCCAGATTTACACGAGTAGGCTACATCTGATATGATAAACAATTGCTCTGCACAGGCTTACTAAAATCTGTGTGGAAATATCAATTTACCAGGCTCTTATATGACTTACATGGCTCACAGTCAGAAGAGCTCTTGTCATATGTAGACCCACCAGACCCAGGCCAACTGGACATTTGAATCTTAATCTTAAGGCAATGCTTCCAAAGACAACGTCAAAATTCACATTTTAGCATATTCTTCTCCTCTTTCCCATTCATTACTCCTGTCATTATATTGCCCTTCCCCACCTATCCTGATCCTCCCGAGTCCTGCAAAGGCCTTCACTGTTAAATAGTTAACAGGTAACAATAGAGTCAGGTTTCAGAGACTAAGAAAAAAGGGTTATGATCGAAAGAATGATGATGGGAAAGGAAAGGGAAAGAAAGACAGTGTGTGAGGCTCACAACAGCCAACAGACAAATAGGGGAACGTAATGAGAGAAAGTAACAGTACTAAGTAAAGGGGAAGTTCTGCAGTCACACATTTTATGTAACTGACATTTTGGTTCATTTCCTTTTAATACTGATTAAAAATCACATTTTATGTAACACAGTTTATCTGGGTTGCTATGTTACACTGCCAAATGTCTGTATTCTATCTAACTTATCCATTTTAAATGGTAAATGAACCTTTACTATTCAGCCAAAATTATTACGCAATACTGATGACGATTAAAAAACTATCCAATTTCTGGTGAACTACAATTAATCTTTTTCTGCAACTGTTTTTAGAATTTCAGCATATACCACTTAGATACAGATACATAGATAGTGTACAAGCTTGAAAGAAAGGCAATGTTTCACTCTGGAAGTTGGTTTGGAAAGCATTATCTCAAACCCAAGGATTGGATATTGACTTCAGATGGCTCCAAAATGGTTAAAGAATGATCCTGTTAGTATGTATCAATGGTATTAAAGGCACATGCACAACTAGAGATTGTCTACATTTCACGCCCCTAGTTAAAATCAAGTTCAGCAATGTGATAGCCACAACATTAAGTAATCTCCTAGTGAAAGTTATACTTGCAGTATTCTTTCCTCCAATAATATTATTGAATTACTTCAATGTAATTACTGTGATATTACATGTATTATTCAGTTTCTTGCGTATCAGTTTCCATCTTCTTTTGCCTCCAGATGCAAAATGTTAATGCAGAGAATTAATGAGCCTCAAAACTTAAGCTCCCATTCCATCTTTCTTTGAATCAGCAGCTCCTATACCCTCTTATCTATCCCGAGGATTGCACACACGCACCAAAACACAGTTCATGGTTTTCACTCTATATTCATTGTTTTGTCCTTTCTCTCTTGTCTTTGGACCCCATTCTTCTTCGTCTAACTGTGCTAAATGAACCCTTCATTTCTACATCCTTTTCCTTCGTGCCTTCTCCTCTCTCTACCTCCCCTGCTCTTATGATACCTTTCCTTCTTATTAGTCTTTCTCCCCGTTCCCCTCCTTTCAGATCCCTTCCTAATTCTGTCCATCTTTTCTCTGCCACACACCCTGTTGTGCTCTCTGTGGTGGGAGAGATTGTGCCTGAGAAGGCAGCGGTTGACCTTGAACACCAGTTCCAAGGTCAAATGTCTCTCTGTAAGACGAAAACCAACATAAATTAGCACACACAGCCACAACACTGTCCCAAATATAAATGCTTATCCACATACAACCTCCCAGTCTTGCCACTAAGATTAATAGCAGAGAAAACAAATAAGCACACACAAAATCATATGGATAGTATTTCTCACCTCTCACTTCACACTTCACACGGTTTATGAAGACACATTAGAGCACTTTTCCTTTGGATGAATAAAAACTAAATTTATATATAAATATATTATAACTAAATATCTGTTACATGTCCAGTTAGATTACATTAAAAATTGAATATTAGATTATTCACATTTACCACACACCTAATTGTAGATGTGAACATTAAAATATATATTTTTTTATGTATATAATTTACAATAGTTTACAACAGTGATATTTTTCAACTATTGTGTGTTCAGTGTGTGGTCAGTTACACAACCAACATGCTTTCTAAAATATACAAACATCATGACTTTACTGTTACTTGACTAGCATTGTCGTCATAATCAGTCATCTTTCTTCTTCTTAGAGAAATATTTTAGTAAGCATGTAGATGTGCCAGGCCAAATAACTTAAACTCTGTTACATAATTATATTTTGCCATATGTATTTTGCAAATTTCAATTTATAAACTTGTCCAATCTGTCATCAGTCATCTTCAGCTCATAAAAATCCACCTTCTTCTTCTTCGATGATTCACTCCCAAATTCTTCACAATGAAATTCAGACTGACTCTCTGACCAGGTATGCCGGCAACGCTGTTGCTTTCAAGATCATGTTCTTGCTAGTAATTGATGCTGTATTAATTCCAATAGGATCCACTGGCTTCCCACTCACCCCTGCCACTGTTCTCCTCACTTTATCCTGCAAGCTGTGGTGCACAGCTACAGAGATGCTTTGGTGCTTTGGCAAGAACAACAAAAAATAACCAAAAAGTGAAGGAGTGGTGGTATGCATTCAAGAGTAATGGATCGCTGCTTTAAACATGAATGTAACAAATACTGAACCCATCGTTTAACTAAATAAATAAATACATTTAGACAGATTTAAATATCCGAAACAAAATCCTGATATACACTCACCGGCCACTTTATTAGGTACACCATGCTAGTAACGGGTTGGACCCCCTTTTGCCTTCAGAACTGCCTCAATTCTTCGTGGCATAGATTCAACAAGGTGCTGGAAGCATTCCTCAGAGAGTTTGGTCCATATTGACATGATGGCATCACACAGTTGCCGCAGATTTGTCGGCTGCACATCCATGATGCAAATCTCCCGTTCCACCACATCCCAAAGATGCTCTATTGGATTGAGATCTGGTGACTATGGAGGCCATTTGAGTACAGTGAACTCATTGTCATGCTCAAGAAACCAGTCTGAGATGATTCCAGCTTTATGACATGGCACATTATCCTCCTGAAAGTAGCCATCAGAAGTTGGGTACATTGTGGTCATAAAGGGATGGACATGGTCAGCAACAATACTCAGGTAGGCTGTGGCGTTGCAACGATGCTCAATTGGTACCAAGGGGCCCAAAGAGTGCCAAGAAAATATTCCCCACACCATTACACCACCACCACCAGCCTGAACCGTTGATACAAGGCAGGATGGATCCATGCTTTCATGTTGTTGACGCCAAATTCTGACCCTACCATCCGAATGTCGCAGCAGAAATCGAGACTCATCAGACCAGGCAACGTTTTTCCAATCTTCTCTTGTCCAATTTCCATGAGTTTGTGCAAATTGTAGCCTCAGTTTCCTGTTCTTAGCTGAAAGGAGTGGCACCCGGTGTGGTCTTCTGCTGCTGTAGCCCATCTGCCTCAAAGTTCGACGTACTGTGCGTTCAGAGATGCTCTTCTGCCTACCTTGGTTGTAACGGGTGGTTATTTGAGTCACTGTTGCCTTTCTATCAGCTCGAACCATTCTCTTCTGACCTCTGGCATCAACAAGACATTTCCGCCCACAGAACTGCCGCTCACTGGATATTTTTTCTTTTTCGGACCATTCTCTGTAAACCCTAGAGATGGTTGTGCGTGAAAATCTCAGTAGATCAGCAGTTTCTGAAATACTCAGACCAGCCCTTCTGGCACCAACAACCATGCCACGTTCAAAGTCACTCAAATCACCTTTCTTCCCCATACTGATGCTCGGTTTGAACTGCAGGAGATTGTCTTGACCATGTCTACATGCCTAAATGCACTGAGTTGCCGCCATGTGATTGGCTGATTAGAAATTAAGTGTTAACGAGCAGTTGGACAGGTGTACCTAATAAAGTGGCCAGTGAGTGTATTTCATAAATTGAACTGTTTATGCCTTATCATATACTCACACTATTCCTCCAAATAATATGCATTACCAAATATCTCTTATATACATATGAAGTAAACTCACATACATGCAAACCACTGACACACTTCATACCGCATATCAAACTCTGCTGTTATGCCCAAATCCAATTCTTCAGTAATTTTGTTTATCTCCCATTTGTGAACCAAATGAGGCAACCTAACTTCCAACTCCACAGTGGAGAAGCAAGTAAGTGACTGAACAAGCAAACTATTCATACCCATACATCTTTTTGCTGTTTTACTGCTTATTTCTGACTGTGTGCCAACTACCTGCGCTTGTGACCCCATTCCTTCCTCTATACATCAGCAATTACCTACTGACCATCTCAGCTGATTTTGCATCCAACTGCTTCATCAACCTGTTGGCATTTCAGTAGTTTCAACCCAACTACAATTATTTCATTTCATGAGCCAAAAGCTCATCTTTTTATAAACTACCACTTTTTTCTGCCATTTTACTACTATTTCACAGCTGTTGTTAGGGATATTATTCCCTCACTTATCTTCCTTTTTCTTCTTGTCCTTGCAGAAAAAAAATCCTATTATTACTATTATAATACTATATTTTAATTTCTTTGAAAAAATCCCTTTCAAAGCATTACAAATTTCTTTTACAATGACATATGAAGAGCCATTGAAGGATTGTCCACTTGGAGTGCTGTTGCAGTCAAAATAAGTAACCCTGAATAAGAAATTTAGGAAAGTAAATACATACAGTAAATGAAGGTAGAGACGGAAAAGTAGTGTGTGTCGTAGCTGATCCAACAAGAGCAGGGTAGCTCTGAAGTTGTACAGTTAAAGAGGTTGGCGATCCAAACACTCATTGATGACGTATTTAAGATCTTTTCATTAGAATGTATCCTTGGCCTCAGTTGAAGGACAACCTACTCATCCAAGTTTTGCCAGGATATTCTCATCATGAACAAAATATACTCCCCCTGACTCCCTAGGTTTCTCCTTGATTTCTTTTTGAGTACTCATCACAATTTCAACATTGCCACATATTGAGCATCAGAAGTGTCTTTGCTCATTCTGGAGAAAGGCAGTTATGTGACAGTGGCTTATACCATGTGCTTTGAACTGTTCATTATATCACCGTAGATCATTGAGCTGCGTGCATCGCTTTGATTTGTTGATGTCTGCATCGGCTCTCCCCAAACACAAACAAATGGCTCCGAAGAACACATTTAGTCTTTGCAAGCAGAAATTATGTACATGGACCAAATGAGCCAATAAAAAGTGGAGTTTTCTAATGCCAGGTTTCAACTGGGCCATTCAGACAGAACATGTGGGTGGCTGTACCTTCGGTGTGGATGGCAGACACATAGCTCCAGTTGTATCTCTTGACAATGTCCACCATAGCTCTTGCCTGCTGGGCATCTGAGGGCACTACTCGCATAAAGTACTTATAAAGGCTCTGAAACAATGGAAATAAAGCAAATGACAAGAAAAGTTATCCAGATGCATCTAGAACTTTCAGTCAATTTATGGGTAATTTTGCTCAATTTAATTAAGGCAACATTGTAGTAACAGTAAAACATTTAAATACATACATCTGTACAATTTCAGGAATGGATATTTGTCCACAGGCACATTGGCTCACCTTATCACTGAGGTCCATACTGGTGGCAGAGTAGGCAATCTGTGGTATATTAAATAACTGAAGAAGGTTCTGGACCTGGATGGCAACTGAACTTGACCCGGGCCCAATTAAACCTACAATAGGTTTCTTTCCCCTCATTGGAGTGGCAGAGGGGTCTGCGCATTTCATCGTTGCTCCTCCACCGCCTCCTCCCCAAGAACCTCCGCCACCCCACTCCTCTGCCTCATCAGAGGAAACAAGCGAATCCCTTATGAACTCAATGCTCTGCTCCAACGCCACAGCTGAGTGCCAACAGGAGTCCCGGATCTCACAGCCCAGAGAGATGTTGGGAAGAATATGTGGATCATTGTTAATGCGGTCCAGTGTGTGCATCATGGCTTCCACCCTCTGGATGCCATACTGCTCTCGCACTGCACCACATTTCCGTTCATGTACCTGTGCAGAGAGGGTGGAAGGTAAAAATCTTTTTTTTTCCCCTTCTACTACTTCTTCTTTTCCTGTTTGCAATTACCCATGAAATAGAAATCGCTTAAATGCTCATTGGTCAGCTAATGGAGGTTGGACATTCATGAAATTCTCACAAAAATGTATTTATACAATTTGGGTCCTAATAAGCAGAGTAACATTATGGGCTGTTTCACTTTTCAATACCTGTAGGGTGTGTCCAAATTACTTCTGCTATTTTAATAGTGGAGAAAACAGTGTTTGCACCAAACACATCGTTCAAAAGGTTTTCCATTTTAGCCTATAACAAACCAAACCAGCGTCATTCACCAGGCCCTTAAAATGTCAGGCATTATATTGTAATTATAATGTCAGCTTGGTGTGCTGCTATCATACTGGTGCAGTGTTTCAC
Organism: Echeneis naucrates; assembly: GCF_900963305.1. Lineage (NCBI taxonomy): Eukaryota > Metazoa > Chordata > Actinopteri > Carangiformes > Echeneidae > Echeneis > Echeneis naucrates. The sequence continues at coordinate 16,878,837 of NC_042523.1, read as the reverse complement.
AGAGAATTTCACATATTGTGACTGACCAGTGAGCCCGGTCCTGACACATGCAAGATAAAGAACAGATTAAGGTAAGTGCAAGTAGAATGCCAGAATTTACAATCAAAAAAACTAAACTGCTAGAATTTTGTAACACACAAACCGTCCTGTAGACATAGAAAGACACAAAATAAGTACCTTGTCTGCTGGAGGCTGATGATGGACAGAGAACAACGCCCCAATGATGATGTCCCCAGGTATGTGCGCTACAACACGCCGTTCGTTGGAGTGGGTAGCGTCAACATGAGCGTGTCCCATTAAAATGGACAAAACCAGCAGCAGCCAAAGCATCATCTTGGTCCGTGCAGATGACAAAGAAGCCGGTGTCAGGTTTGTGGTGTTAAGCAGTCACAGGGCACTACTTGTCCAAAGAAAACTTTCCCTCTCCATGGTTAAGACCTTTTGACACAGAGGAGTCTTTGAAAACTGATGATTTCAATAATTCCTTTCTTCAAACTTGTCTTTCTGTCCTTTGGATTTCAATGGGTCACCATTACTGCGACAGCTGAGAGAAGTGCAGTCCTGCAACCTGGAAAATTCAAAAGAAAATCTTGGCTAAGTCTCATTGGCTGACATAACTCCAGGCTCCCCCAATTATAGGGCTGAATTGGTCTCCACAGTAACAGGTGAAAGACAGACGAGTTTATACTCACCTGCGAGCAGAAAAGATACTGTTATAAAGTAAATACTTCTGTTGGTACTGGCTCTCACAACCACACCAACCAAACAGATTTCATAGAGTCAGCAGTTTATTGGTTTTTTGCATTTATTTTGATATAATCAACATCTCCTATCCTGAGTGTGACAGACCTTCAAAATAATATTAAGAATATTATTTCTTATATATTAAGAAATGTGCTTTTAATCACAGAAGCAGTTTCAGGATTTGTTGCTGCCATCAATTTAAAAATTTGCTATTATCATCCATGAAATGGCAAAATGTCCCACTTTCAACATTTAAAATATTTTTATGTTCCATTGGGAACAAAAAAGGGTTTATGAGATTATGCAAATCATTGCATTCTGTTTTTATTTATATCTTACACACGTCCTAACTTTTTGGGATATGGGGCTGTACATTAATATAAATGAGGTCCAAAGATTTTTAATCCCCATTGCATTGACAACTTGCCTTTTCACCTACTAATTGAAAGTAAGGCAAACTCTTATTAAAGCCTCATGGAACTCATGTTATTCACTGTCATTTGAAACTTTATGTGTACCTATTTTGCAGCAGGTGTCAATCTCACCATTCTTGTTACTTCATTGAAACAGGAATGCAAACTGTGCGGATGCCCTCTATATAACAGCCACTTCATTGACCATGACAGTTGCCAACACAATGGGCAGTTAATGAATGGCTCTAGAACAGTATGCTTGATTTATTTATGGAGATTTTACAAACACTGGACCAGCTTGCCCTGTTCTTCTTGGGAAAAGCTCTAAATCACTGCGACTGAGCGGAGTCATCATACTCCTCACTGTGTCAACACAATATCAATAACCACAACAGCATATCACACCTCGCAGCTGCAGTGAAAAATCTTTGGCTGTCCAACATGTTTTATACTACATTGATTCGTAAAACTATGGCGCCAACGAGGTAGCATAAAACGACCAGTAGTGCCATTTTTCTCTTCAATTTCTTTTTGTTTTGGTCCTTAAGGACTAATTCCACTGTTGAAAAGCTATATTCATTTCTCAAGTGCCTACCTCCTGACTCAAACTGGGTACGTCATTGGCTATTCTCTCACTGCTTTACTGGTATTAGTGCTATAATGTTGACTTAAATAGTCAACAAACTGAGGCCCCTTGAATCACTGTCATTACACTTTAAACGTTTTTTTGTTTTTATTTTAGACTGACTACCTTACATTCTGTAGCTAAAGCGGGCAGCCAGTATTTAGTATTCCTCTTGTTCTATGAAAGAACATAGGCCCTGCAATAATAAATTAAAGAATACATCAATTTAATGAAGTTCAAACAGAGGTTAGATAACAGCAAAAAATCCCCTTTATGAATATGGGCAAGTCAGCCACTAAGACACAATTAGCTACAAGAAATACACCAAGAATACCGTGTATAACAGTCAGCCAACACTTTTCTACTCTGAGTAAATTTTCAAGTAGCCATTCCTTTGTATTAATGGACGACTCGCAAATACCTAACTGCACTGGAGTAATTAAATTGATGGTTACCAGCATGAGAGAAGGGACAGTTTACAAAGCAGAGGATGGTGGAGGCAAAGTGTTGGTGGTTAGTTAAGAAGGAAGGGGGGATAGAGAAGATAGAATTAAAGGTGGGGTGTAGTAAAGTTTGAAAATGGAGGAAGAGAGGGAAATAGGAATAGAGGGAATGGAGATACCAGATGAAACAGCAGAAGATAGAAAGTGGAGTAGTTGAAAGAGAAAGGGATTAGTGTATGGAGAGAGACTTGGAGGAAGGCAAATAGACAGAAGATAGACAGAAAAGAGGACAGAAAAAAGAGAAAGAGTACAATGAAAAAAGAGGCAAGAGGCATCAAGGGACAGAGAGTCTCACTGAACATAATTAACATGACAGTGTCAGGATGGCAACAGTGCCAACTGCTGCTCCAATAAAGAAGGAGTCGAACAAAACTCTGGCACATGCACACTCTGTCTCCATCAATGACGCAATTTTGTCGCCATCTCCCACTCTCTTTATCTATTGATCGCCTCACTTAAAATTTCACTCCTAACTATAAAAAAATTATTTGTGCAGGCATCTATCTCCCTATTACAATTTAAAATCCACACTCGCATGCAAGTCGTGTCTCTGTCACACTCCCCCTCTGTGCCTCTCTCATGGTACATGGGCCTAACTGTGCCTGCAAAGAAAGAGAATTAAATCATCCTTACCTAAACAAACAGCTTGTACATACCATTAGGCATTTCTAGCTCTAGTTCTATTCGAATTACTCAAAATTGTGCATTGTGCAACCTTCCCAGTCAACTCTTACACTGATATAAACATACAACTTGAAGATCGAGACAAACACACTGCCTCCTGCTCTGTTTTACTTCAATTTGATTTGTTTATTTGTGGTGACACATTGTTTGTATGTTCTCCCCATGTCTGCGTGGGTTTCCTCCCACCGTCCAAAGACAGAGACTCTAGAGACTCTAAATTGACCGTAGGTGTGAATGCGAGCGTGAGCGGTTGTTTGTCTCTGTGTGTTGGCCTGTCCAGGGTGTACCCCGCTCCTCGCCCGATGTGAGCTGGGATTGGCTCCAGCAGCCCTGCGACCCGGATACGGATAGAAGCGGATGAAGATGAGTGACTGAGTAAACATCTCAACATACTCAAAAGCATGCCTTTCACACAAACCTATTCATTAACAACGGGCCAGGGGGCAGTGTCTGAAATTTCCAAAATAAATTCTAGGTGTTCTACTCACCATCTGAGCAGCTTGCCTTACCTGACTGCATATTTTGACTGCTTAAATTAGGAAAAGGGGAAGTAACTTAAGCCCATACACCGAGACGTGCATTTAACACATGGATAAAAAAACATTATAACAGAAAATGTGGACATCATGTATGCCATATGCTAATTGATGTGTGTTCACCCAAATAAGTATGATAAAGCTTTTTTCCACAACCCTTTTGATCTATGTTCTTTTCTAACTGATACTAAGAGATAACTTAGGATAAATGCAGAGCCAGCATGAAAAGTATAAAAGATATTAAAGTCTATGTATATGTACATAAAACCCTTAGGGGTTACAGAGGAAAAATCATGGCCATGTGTGTTCAAGCAGACACTATACCATATCATTTTTTTTGTCAAATGTGTTCCTGATAAATGAAACAGCTCATGCTGGATTGGGGGGGGGGGGGGGGGTCTGTTGTCCACACCATTTAAGGAAGTAGAAATATTTTGGGAGCCTTCAGTTATTCAGGCAAAATTTTTGCCGAGTGTGCATGAAACAATGTGTCTCTGAGTGCCTCTTAATCCCAAATGGTCAGAAGTACTATTTTGTCATCTGTTTTTTTTTGTTTTGTTTTGTTTTGTTTTTTTTAAACACCTGAGCCCCAGAAAACAATAAGTTTCAGCAGGATTGCAACATCCCCAAGTGCTGCTGTGGTTTAATAATTAGGCTCATCTCGGAGCTACTAAGAGTTGCTCCTGGTCTTTTAATGAACAACAGCACAAAAGGCTCAAAGATATAGACGCTTACAGCATACAGATTTGAATTTTTTTTTTTTCATCTCACGTGTTATATATGGCGTGATGGCGCATTATATTTGCTTCATTCAGTATATCTAGCTGAACAAGTATAACTGAATAAATGAAGTGATGAGGAATGACCCTTACTGATAATTGAGGGCACAAAGATGCGAAATACCAAAGAAACGTCTCTCTGAAACCAATGCATGGTGATGAAGCTGATGCAAACATCAGATGCCCAACAAGTACGTATAAAACACACTGCTGAGTCGACTGCTGTTCCCCATCACCTGGCTCTCTACACACATATTTCAAGATCTCAGTTACACACGTGTAATCATTGTTGTCAAGGTGCACCAGCATGACTTTACCTGCTGCAGCGACATCAGAAAAGGTGCGACAGCTGCGCCTGCATTAACTCCCCCAAACAAGCTCAGACCTTAAAATCACTTCATCCCGCAACGTTTCAATAGGAACCAGCAGCCTAAACGGGGACTCTCAATCATCGATTTGCAGCGGCCTTGTTGTACTTCACGTTTTTTTTTCCCCATCGACTGTCACTGTCCCTGTAAAGGAATTCAATGACAGATGAGAGGTTTTGTGTATGGTTAATTAACGAATCGCTGATATGCACTAACAGCGTCTGCTCAAACCGCTTCTCTCCAAGGAGAAATGAAATCCAGAGACGGCAACAATGACTGGCGCAGCGCTGCATCCGTCAGCCGCAATGGGAGATCAGAGTCCATCATTTGCACACACACAATTTTATTACGAGCGAATGGTTTGAAACATGACAGAGACACGGTCTGAAATGAACATGGCTACAGCATGCACCAATGAAAACCGGGGTTCTGATGTTTTCCTGTTATAATGGCATGACTCTATCTCCTCCACAGCTGTGCAACTGGCTGCTTTCTTTAACTAGGTTAGACGGATACGGGATATAACCTTCTGATATGATTCAAGGATAACTGGTCCAGTTGCAACTGCAAGTAAGTCCCCTTGGGGGACGGTGCAAGAACAGCATGTAATAACAAAGTGCGACAAAATCTCTCCCAGGAGAATACGTTTAAGTCTCTGTGGAGATACTGAGAGGCTCTCGGTGATCTTGCAGTCCAACCTTTAGAATAAGCCTTACCTTATAGGAAGCTATCCGTCCTTCCCCCCCCCCGCCACCCGGCGTCAGAAGCGCGCTCCCGCTGGACTACAGGGTTGCAAGTTACTGTTAAAGAGAGAAATGGATGTTGTGTAGTCCAATGTCAGAGACAGAGCTGCGCTGCTGCCGAGCTTCCTCCGTTTTCCAGTCACGCACACCTGAGCCTTTCCTCCAACACCTCTTTCCTTCATCCCTCCCCTCTGCTCCTCCTCTCGCCGCTTTCCCCCCCCCCTGCCTGCATGCACACCATCCCACTCAGCCAACCTCTGTTTCCGCTGTCTTCAGTCCTCTGCTCTCCGTTCTTCCCCGGTATTTAACTGCTGTGTTGAGCTCTGGATCGGGTGCTTCTGTGGGGTCAAGAGACATTTTTTTTTCCTCCTCCTTCCCGCCCCATCCAGCCTCATCTTGCTCTACCCTCCGTGTGTTTTCCAGCTCTACCTGCCCGATAAGACAGTGGCAGAAAACTGTGCTGGAAAGATCAGTCTAATCAAGCTGATAACAAGCTGGATCAATTAGCTTTAGCTTAGCATCTATCTCGGCTTAAAAAAGAACACCACCCTCAACCTTTAACCTTTAACCCCGGAGTGATTGAGTATGTTGACAGGTGGTTCAGCTTCGCTGCTCAGGAAGTGTTTACCTCCACCCTGGACCCAACTTTTCTTTCCATCTTTGACCACTACACGTATTTTTCTGACATCTTTGCTCGCCAAATAAAACATCAGCTTCACTCCCCCGAGTCCTCGGTCCGTTTTTAACCGTAGTCACCGGCGGTGACGTAACACCTGCTCGGGGTTCAAGCGTGTCTCAGCCAATCAGAGTCTAGGATCGGCGCCTCGTTATCTGACAGTATTTAAATATCGATTTAAATACGGTCAGATAGCCTGAAGAGGAGAAACACGGTCAGACGAGGGAGGTTAAATCTGTATGAGTAATATCTGTCTCCGACAAACACACACACACTCACCTACCTCTGTGTGTGTGTGTGTGTGTGTGTGTGTGTGTGTGTGTGTGTTTTGCCCCAGGATAATTAAATCACGCACTAACACGCATCTTTAATTTGCGATCTGATCAGGAACATGGATGAAGAGCCTGTAAATTGCAAACACGCCGTATCAGTAGTTCTTGCCGCCAGTTACAGCCTATAATGTGTCGGGCTGAATGAGGGCTGAGTGTGTAGCTCTTCTCCTCTCTGATCCAACAGACATCAGGGGAGACACTGCGAGCTGGGATAACGATGGATCGGACGGGGATCGATATCATTTGAAGTTTCACGGCGGCCACGGGAATAAAGAGTCATTAACCTGTAGTGCTTCGCCTGGCGGTCACCTAACAGTCTCAGAGAGATCAAATCATTAAAGATAAAAGATCAATACAAATCTAGTGGAAACATCCTGCACTCTGCAAACGTCTCCAGTCATATAGTTCTGACACAGAGAGCCACTGCCAGCAACAGCGGGCTATTATAAATTTGAGACTAAATAATTTAAGCCTCAGGCCTGCAGTTTTATTTTAATTTAATCAATTTTTTTTTTAAATTTTTTATGTTTATATAATAATATGTTATTATTTTATCAATGTAGACTACTGCCATGGTATACAATGAATGCGTTGTATGCTAGATGAGTAGTTTGTGTGATTTAAACTCAAATCCGGGGAATTTATTTGTAAATGTGATTTATTGTGCCATCCAGTACAACAATCCAGTGTAACATGATTCTTCTCTAACCCACTTGAACTCAAACAAAAGTAAAAATAGATTTTCGTATTTTCTCGGCCCCTTTGAGATGCAGTCCCTTAGACTGACTTTAAATACTTTAAACACGTTTTACCTACCAGACCATTGATGCCACCCCGGATGGAAAGAGGAGAAGAAGTCGTCGCATACCTTTTCTCGCTGGTGAAGTGTGAAGGTTCGCGCTCAGCGCCGCTCACGCGTCCATCACGGCAACGTGCTCACGGTGGTTAATCTACTTTTTCACTATGACAACAAATCAAGCCACCGCCGCCCCCCCCCCCCCTCCTCTCTCTCTCCGCAGCTAGACTCTCACCGACTGCTTCACAGGTCATCGTGTCGCTCGCTCTCTGCTTTGATACCACACCTACCTCCAAGATGCCATCTGGAGATAGATGCTGATGGAGAATAACCTCAGAGGAAGAGCAAAAGGGAGAAAGACAGCGAGAGGCGGCGGGAGGGAGAGGAGGGGGGGCTTGGCTTAGACCAGACTTGGATTAATTTACCAGCCAAATGCATTTGGGATTAGTAGACCATTAAAAGAACAAACACACACACACACACACACACACACACACACACACACACACACATTAACGCTCACAACTATACAAATTCCCAAGCATGCAGGGCTTTAGCTGATGCAGTGATAGCCTTACTAACCCTGACCTCTGTATCTTCCACTCTCTCACTTTCACTTTTCAGAGCTTGTTTTGACAGGAGCAAATGGGCTAACTAAAAAACATAGTGCCAATGCACGCAAACAGATGCTCCTTCTCACACAGTTGCAGCCTATTACTGGTTGTTAGTATGAGAGAGTGTGTGGTGCTGATACAAATAGTGTGTGTTCATGTCGCACATTTTTAGGTTGCTAAGAGCCATAACAAAAATAAATAAATAAAAAATCCCCAGAGGTGACTACCCAGACACTTAAATCAGGGGCTTCAGGTGGCTTTAGTTGTCCTTCCACCTCAGACCTTGTGTCTCTCAGTTGTGTGTCCCTGCATCACACATTCAGTCCAGCAACCAAAAGGAAGGTACAGATGTATTTCATGACAAAACCATGACACGTACAAGACAATCTGCAGTATGTGTTGTAATACTGTAAGAGAAAATGGTGATAAATGTGCCATTGATGTGACAAGACAATAGCAATAAAACTGATTTATTTGTTTATTTCTTTGTCAGAATTCTAATTCAAACAAATAAATAGGGTGCATTGTGCATGGACAAAGGTCACTTGAATGCACCATCAAACTGTTGACTTGGTCAAAGGATTACGGGCTATTGGTGGCTGAAACCGATCACTGGATGTGTGCTGCAGTTTAAGTCAAAAGACGTTTTTAAGGGGTGTTATTGTGTCAGGGGTTACATTATACCTTACAGATCTTTGTACAGCAATGCGCAGATGCTCTTGATATGTGACTATTTACTATTTATCTACTTTACGTGCATCTTTAAACACGTGAATTTCTAAGAATTTCCTTGTTCAGTTGCACCTCTACGCACGGCTCTTCTGACTGTTGTTACATCAATATCACAACTTGTGATTCAGCTGTTTACGATAACTGAAATGCCAGCATGACCTTGGGTCTCATTTTCATGGAAAACCTTCATCGGTGCAAAATCAATAATACTGTAATGGATCAGTTCAATTTGTTGTCACCCAAGCTCTCTAGCTCTCTCAGTCATACACACAAACATACCCAGAATCCCTTTATCATTCTCTAAGAGGGACACTTGAAACATTATTGATTGATGGATCAATAAATGAATTAATATTGATGAGACTAAGACAATTCAATGCCATGTGATAGAACAGAGAGCATTAAATCACAGAGAATCGGAATCAAAGGGATTACAGATGAAAATCACCCACTTAGGCCATTAAATAAATGTAATCTAAAACTGAGACCGTGGGGTTCAGTGCTATGTATCACACAGCTACACCTCCCCTGGTTACAACATAGCAACATTACAGACACAACAAAGAAATCTTATGAAATTCACCTGCACTTTATGTGGGTTTCTTTGTGCAACTATATCCAGGTGTGCATCACATGTGTATAAATATCTACACAGTAAAAATCTCTATTCCTCCTGCACAACAGAGTCAGTGTCACATTTTGCAAATCAAATTTTCAATAGTATTTCAAAATAAGAGTGGATACCTATGGTTGCCATAGACACATGGCTGTTTTACAAGGTTGTTACTTGTCCGTGATATTCTCACACTAATAGAGAAATAAAAACAATAGAGAAACAAAAAGAGAAACAAACACCACATAATGGCAACAGAGATATGAGGATGTCAGTCATGAAATGTTTCTCATGTGCTTTGATGTAACTTTGTTATGATTTGGCGCTATACAAATAAATCTGATTTGATTTTGATTTGATTTGTTGTGATTCCTATTTCATTGACAAAGTGAAGATTAGTTTGTAGCATCATGTACGTTTCAAGTCAACTAACAAACAAGCTTATAATGTGTGGTTAATATTTACTACCTATTCTCTCGATATGTTGAAAGTACAGTTGAAATAAAATCCCTAGCTGCCAGAGAAACAGCAGATGATCAACATTGTACAAACCTGTCAGAACAAAAGTGGATTTTAATATCGGATATAACACAACACTGTTTTTACTTATTGTATTTGATTGACAAACTCTAACTCAATGCACATTAGAAATAAAATTCAACTTCTGATCCACAGGCAGGATGTTGAAGAGTCTAGGTGCAGATACACTAAAAGCAGCCTCAGTCTTGATGTTAACTGTCAGCACAGGTTGACAAACTGTCACATAGTGTCTCTAACTGCCGCGCCCCAATAACAGTACACAAACTGGGAAATCTGCAGGAAGGTACACTCTGTGTACGTGCTGAAATAAACATTTTAGAGGGAGCTGGGTTCAAAAAAGATGATATGTCTCTCCTAGGACCGCAGCTCTTTTCATCATCACGCCATCAATCAATAATTTTCTAAACTAATTTGTTTTGCACAGCCAAAGAGTTTGAAAAAAAAAACCCAAACAAACTTTCACATTTTCCCTCGAGTCCATTGTGAAAAGGTTTTGAATTGTCAGTACAAAAATCCCTTAATAACAGTTTCTTTGGTATTTGCTATCAAACACCTGCATCGTCAGCTGATTGAAGAACTGATGTAGCTCTGATATACCAAAGTGATTATCTCATCATGCTGTTCTGGATGAGGAGCATAAGGTCATAGGTCAGGAGGTCACACCCTCTGACAGTGTGTTTGACAGCATATGACAGACACACTCACAATCACACAAGCCATTTGCATTAGACAAATAATCTCCAAGGCCAATGAGATGCAGCCCATAAGATGTCTCTACTCCTTAGCTGTACATCTATCTTTAATCTTTACAGGTCAGCGGGATATATCTTCATGTGAATAAGCTTCATTTACACGGTCATCATACATTCACCCCCCCCCACACACACACACACACCTCCTGCTGTGTCAGCCAGTGGCCGTGTCGTGCTGCCCCCTTGTGTCTTCTTGGGAAAGAAGAACAGTTTCAGATTTCATTCATACAGTACAGATCTGGATCCCTGGTTGTTGCGCTTTGCAGAAGGTGAAATACTTCAAAAGTTCAAGGAAGCTCTCTCTCTCTCTCTCTCTCTCTCTCTCTCTCTCTCTCTCTCTCTCTCTCTCTCACACACACACCGCCCACCCCCCCGTCCAAGATAGCCCTGAAGACAGGTTGATCCTGTGATGGTCATTCTTGTGCGCTCCACCGCCTTCCTGCAGCGGGATAAGCTGCATCCCGTGCCTGGCGGCGGCAGCATGTGACCTGCTTGTGATGTTGGCTGACGCTCATAGACAGAGCTGGAATAAGGAAAGTGTGGCGGGGGGCCACTTCTCTGCCCCCCATCCTCTCCTACATCATAGTTTCTAAGTTCAGTCTTGGAGCCTGCCGTGGATGATCATCACGCTGTGCCACAGTTCATAATACAGTAAAAAAAAAAAATAACACACACACATACGTACACGCACACAGTGTCCTGCCTGAGGTATTGTGAAGCAAAGGTCAGCTTGTCTCAAGACAAAATGAAAGGAGAATCAGGAATTTTATCCTAAGCATGTGATGCCGTATGAGTCCATATGCTTGTGTGTGTGTGTGTGTGTGTGTGTGTGTGTGAGTTTTACAGTGTGTGAGCACACAATGAGTTCACACAGTTGTTAAGAGGGCGGCCCCTAAAATGGGAGAGAACCAGAGACTTTGGCTGTAAGAAGGAGAGGGAGGACTGAGGGCTGATAAAGGGTTAGATGGTAGCATAGAAGTGAGGGACCTCTCTTTTTTAATCTGAAATCTGAAATCCACATTAAAAAGCGAACAAATTTGTTTTCTGGCAAATTAAAAACCATCTGTAGATAAACTTTGGTGACTGTCCTGCATACATCCCTGAGCCTGAGGCATCACTTCTCTATCAGGACTTTCCCATTCCCATCGTGGTTCTGACTCTTCACCATGAGGAGTCTGTGTGTATCTCTCCTTCTCCTGCAGCTCTGTGGGACTTCTTTTTGTCAGTTTCCTCGCCCTTGTGCCAACTCAGAGGGACTCCGTACCAAGGAGTGCTGCCCGGTGTGGCAGGGGGACGGCTCGGCCTGCGGCGCCCTGTCAGGCCGGGGTTTCTGCGCCGAGGTGCTGGTGTCAGAAGAGCCCCATGGGCCACAGTATCCGCACAGCGGGATCGATGACAGGGAGCGCTGGCCTTTGGCTTTCTATAACCGGACGTGTCAGTGTGCTGGAAACTACGGAGGGTTTAACTGCGGGGAGTGCAGGTTTGGTTACTGGGGCTCCAACTGCGCAGAGTACAGAGAAACGATGCGCAGGAACATCCTGACCGTGTCCGCTGCCGAGCAGCAGAAGTTCATCTCCTACCTGAACCTCGCCAAAAACACCATCAACCGTGACTATGTCATCGCCACAGGGACGAGAGCAGAGATGGGTGAAAACGGGGAGAACCCCATGTTCTCGGACATCAACACCTATGACCTGTTTGTCTGGATGCACTACTACGTGTCCCGGGACGCCTTCTTGGGGGGGCCGGGGAATGTATGGAGGGACATCGACTTTGCCCACGAATCTGCAGCCTTTCTGCCCTGGCACCGAGTCTACCTGCTTCACTGGGAGAACGAGATAAGGAAGCTGACGGGAGATTTTAACTTCAGCATCCCGTACTGGGACTGGAGGGATGCCCAGTCCTGTGAGGTCTGCACCGATGCTCTGATGGGTGGACGCAGCAGCAGCAACCCCAACCTCATCAGCCCTGCTTCTATTTTTTCCTCGTGGAAGGTGGGACCGTTTGACAAACACTGTGTGTGTGTGTGTGTCTGTTAGTGGAAACACATTAGTGTTTATCTGAGCTTTTAATATTTTCAAACCCAGACACTGAAAATCTTTCCTTGCCAAACATGTTCTGTTAACATCTCATGCAGCGCTCAATATTGTCTTTAATCTGGTTTATGCAACTAATCCAAATAGAAAGACAGGTTTGGTTGGGAATGCACCTTTCTTAAGAATTCTTCCACAATTGAGCCAGCAAAGATCAGGGGCTTTGTTTTCACTTCCCAAAAATAATTTCAAAGGCACTTCATCCAGTTAGTTAGATAAAAAAATTGGTAAAGGGATAATATCATCTTGTTTAGTGTATTTGCTGCAATAATCACACAAAGTGCAGGATATGGTGGACTTTACATGTGCACTGTTTACTGTGCTCCGAGTTTATGATCAATCTTCTTCTGTTGAGTTCAGTTCTTAAATTATGGCTGATGAAAGCAAACATCCAGAGAGCTGTTTCACTGAACTCATATTTGTGGACAGGGACTTGTAAAGATCTACAGACTCTTGAGCCGCAGTAGCCAACTTATTGTTTGTATGTGTGTTTGTGCACAGGTGATCTGCACGCAGCCAGAGGAGTACAACAGCAGAGAAGCGATGTGCAACACCACTGGGGAGGGCCCTCTGTTACGTAACCCTGGCAACCATGATCTGAACCGCGTGCCTCGACTTCCCACAACAGCTGATGTGGACTTCACTGTGTCCATTCCTGAGTACGAGACCGGAGACATGGACCGATTCGCCAACAGGAGTTTCAGAAATGTCATTGAGGGTGAGACGTTGGAGCCTGTGATGTCACCGCTACTCTTGCTCCTCTCTCTTACACACATTATTGCTCTGCTTCTCTTCTGCAGGTTTTGCCAGTCCGGTCACGGGTATAGCAGTGCCAGGCCAGAGCACCATGCACAACGCCCTGCACGTCTTCATGAACGGCTCCATGTCGTCAGTGCAGGGTTCAGCCAATGATCCCATCTTCCTGCTGCACCATACTTTTATTGACAGGTATGATGAGAAACCAGAACAGTGCAAACGTTATGCCGTTGGAATGCAGGCACTCACTTTTGACCATTTCTTTTCAGCGCAGTAAATAAACATACAGTTTATCATTCATTTCTTCTCCAGCATCTTCGAACGCTGGCTCAGGACTCACCAGCCTCTACGATCCAACTACCCCCGTGCCAATGCCCCCATTGGCCACAATGATGGTTACTACATGGTGCCCTTCCTGCCTCTTTATAGAAACGGAGACTACTTCCTTTCCACTAAGGCTCTGGGATACGAGTATGCCTACTTGTTGGACCCTGGTCAGTACAAAACAACCAGCATATCCAGGAAATGAGTCTTTCAAAACACTTACATACATAACGCTTGTACTGTCTGTTACCACAGGCCAGAGGTTTGTGCAGGAGTTCCTGACACCCTACCTGGAGCAGGCCCAGCAGATTTGGCAGTGGCTCTTGGGAGCAGGGATCCTTGGAGCTGCAATCGCCTCAATCATTGCTGTATTAGTTGTTGTTGCAAGGAGGAAGTGGAAGCACAGCCAGAGGAGGAAGAGGGCCTCAAGCTACGGAGAAAGACAGCCACTACTGCAGAGCAGCTCAGAGGAAGGCTCATCCTCATATCAGACTACTCTGTAACACACATACACATGGATATGAATGTACAAAATATTTGGGGCCGTTCTCAATTTTCACATGAATTGGAAGATAATATATGAAGGTGCAGGTGAGTTAGTGAAGCATCGAAGTCATCAGAGTCACGTAGAGTTTTCACTGCTGCAGTGAAAAATGTCAGCAACGTGTCTTGACAGAAACAAAATACAAAAGGAACAACTAGGTTGGCAGAATTTTTAATTTTCAAAGATTTTCTGAGGAATAAATATAAAAGTCTCTTCAGTTCCAGCTGGAGTAGTGATAGCAGTGAATACAGCAAATGAAACCTAACTCCTCTGATTGGCTACGAGGAGAGCTCTCAGTGAAGTGGCCCTTTAAGGCGTAAGGGCTTATGGAGCAGGAAACCAGAGTCACTAAGAGTCCTGAATATTTTACATATTCGAACAAACTGACAGGCTTTGAGCCATTAAGTTTATAATTGCATTGAAAAGGCAGGCACCAATGTCTGGTTTGTATTTGTGACATGTGTCAGGTTAAAGAACCCACTTTGGTAGTTTTACATGTCTGTTAAACAAGCTACTCAGCAGTCACCGACACAGCAGTGTTTGGATCAGAAAAGGAGTTATTTTAATCCTTCCTTTGGCAACTTCTTTGTGACTTTCCTTACTGACCCGAACAGAGCCACATTTTATGTCATTTCTGGCTAATTGCTTGCTACTGCAAGGGGACTTTCTGTTTACGGGACGCATGCTACATGTGATCAGGTCTGTAACTATCAGGAATTCTCAGGTTAAGGATCATTTTCTCACATATACTGAATAAACCTGTGTCACATCAACAAAAACAATCATGACCTCTAACCCTAACCCATATGATGCCTGTGATCTTTTGCAGCATCATGACAACAAAGTTCAATAACGAGTTTGAACAGAATGCATTAAAATCAGACATGATCCAGGTTTTCAGTAGTTTTTTATCTATTTTTTGTCCAGAAATGTTGAGTCTTGAGCTTTTTTTAGTTCAACAAACACCAAATTCATGCTTTATGTAGTTTGAATAAGAACCAGCCACAATAAAAAAAAAATCTGTTGTTTGTCAGAATTATATTGTTTGGGAAGGACATGCTTCTGAGTTATAAATTTGCAAAATAATATAAACAATGCAAAGATCAGAAATGGTATATAATTTCTAAAGGACATAACCAAGATTTAATAAATATATTTTTTTATTTCAGATTTTGCCTTAAAAAGAGATAATTCTGAAAATACACATATAAATGTAGTAACTTGAGAAGATATGTAGTTTAGGCTTTCCTGTTTCATAAAATCAGAAATATAAAGAGGTCAATTGTGAGAAATCTAGTGCTTTCAGTTTTGGCAGTTTTGAAAGTAATTTCTGACTCTAATATGATCAATAGCTTTACTCTCTGTTAAGTCAAAAATATTTTGTGGACTAATTGCCAAAACCCTGCAGATGTATTCCATAATACATGAAAAAAAACTAAATATACATAAATAAATTCATAAAACAACTAACTAACAACTAACTACTGTAGATTTTGGTTTTGTGTCAAGGCAAATCTTGTGATATACAGACTGAACATTGTCTGTCCATTTGGCTTTCACTGCTTTTCTGAGCAGAGAGCAAGTAATCCCTCAGATCCTGATGAGCGACATCAATCAGGTGTGGCACTCTTATAAAGAACTTATAAAGTCCTGGATTTTCACATACAGTTTCTTTCTTATCTATATTCACTTTCTAAAACCTGAGCCTCATTACAGATGCTTTCAAAGATAAGTCTATCTGCACTACTGTCAGGGATAGTGCAATTAGAATTATTGATTAATTGGTCAAGTTTAGCAATACTTGTGCAGCCAAAACATCCATTAACTGAATATTTGTGTTTTTTGGCAAGTTTCATAGATGGCAAATGCAGTCTAAGTGTTTGGCTGCATAGGCACAAACTTTCAAGTAACTGAGATTGGCTGAAGATATTCAAATATCTTTTACATATAAAAGATGAATTGTGCCAAAATGTATTGTAATATAATGTAATTTGTCAATACTAAAGTTCCTGTTTTTTCCAATGAGGAAATGCAGAACAGCTGATCAGCTGAAGGATTCTTTGTTGAATTCAAAGGTTGCTCCAGAGGATCGGCCTGAGTTGCACAGTCTGTGGAGAGTCCTGGAGATGCCTTTAGGTCCACAGCAAAAAACCCCAACACGCTTACTGAAACCACAGGGAGAGACAGTCATATTGTTGGATTTTCAGGGTTCATAACTTTCACAAACCAAAATGTCAACCATGGATGGTTCCAGTTTACTCACTCCTTATTAGTCTTGCCAATCTCATCAAACAGCAACTTCCACCTGGGCCGGCCAACCAGCAGCCTGGAGGCCAGCGGCCGGTACTTCTCCTCAGGCATGCTCTGAAAAAGGAGGATAACTGTGACAAAGGTCTCTGTTTCCCAAACTCAGCTTTGATCACATCTACTTCTGAATGGGATAAAAACCATCAGGATGCCACTGTTAGATGGAAGCTGTGAGCAGTGATGAGCAAACCAAAGCAAATTCAGAGGCTAAGACAGTGAAAAAATAATGGACCGTTACACATATATGTGTTGATTGAACACATGTAGCTTTCCACTAGTTATTTTTTTTCCGCCCACTGTTTCAGATTGTTTTTGTCTGTCTGTGTCAGGAAGTCGCTCTTAAACGACTCAGTCCAGCGATTTTTAGCTGGAAACGAATGAATGGTGACGAGAAATTACAGAAGCAAGCTTGCAAAAAAAAAAAAAAAAGCAGTTACCTGTCACTAACACAAAAATCACACTTGAGGTATTTCTATTAGAAAGCGTGATCACGGTAACGGAAATGAGCAGCGCGGTGATAAAAGCGGAAGTCTCCCCGTCGGGGAATCGAACCCCGGTCTCCCGCGTGACAGGCGGGGATACTCACCACTATACTAACGAGGAGTTATCGGCTGAGCACACATGAGCCCAAATAAACAAAACACCGCATGATACATACGGACCATGTGCTTTGTCAACGGGACCAGTTTTATCACATTCAGAAGACTTTTGGTTTTGTTTGTTTGTTTGTTTGTTTGTTTTCTTCTTTTTTTTTTTTTTATAGGAAACAAAGAAAGAAGGCATTTACACCAATGGATGGATATGTATTCTTGATGTCCACACTGACTTGAACTTTTGTCCTCTGTTCAAATGACATGTTTGCTTAACATAATAAAAAATAAGATTAAGAAAAAAAAATTTTAAAATAGTGGCTCTCCTTGGTTAAAATGTGAATAACGTTTCTGATTATGTGTGTTATTATGTAACAGTATATTATTAAAGAAATGCACAGACTGGAAAAATGTGGAAAAAAATAAATGCTACATAATTCAACAGACTTTCAATCTTATAATGAGTTTCTCTTTGACCTGCTGTGTGTTGTCGGTTTCCTGTCATATACTGACCCCTAGGGGTCAAAGTGGAAACGGGAAATACTAGGAAATATAATGAAATATATGAAATATGATTAAATGTAAAAATGTGTGTCCATCTGTGTGTGTGTGTGTGTGTGTGTGTGTGTGTTTGGGCAGACTTACCTGCAGACCATCTGCCCGACTGAGATACAATCTCAGATTGAAGTAGTCTGGTCTGTTTTCCTGCCAAAGCTACAGGAGATACAACATGCAAAGTTCAGTGTGTCTGTGCTAAAACGATTGGGCTGATTCAGCAGAGAGATGTTGGGGATAAAAAAGACAAGATTTAAACGACACTTTGAAAGGCCAGAGGTAACAATACTTAGAGCCACAAGATGGCGTTAAGTAAAACAGAAGTAAAACTCCTGTAAATCCTGAACTTCTGATGGTTCTCATGAATCTAAAATGGTCACATTTTGGTTATTTATACATACCTCAGACTGAAGGAAAGCAGCGTTTCATAACATACTCTAACAACTGCTTTTATCTGATCAGTTCATTTCTGCATAAACTGTAATTAGACTTGAAAAGGACAGGTGCCACAGTAAATACTCAACCTATCATAAGCACTTTTTTCATGTTCATAACCTCTGACCCCCATTCCCACTTCAAATATGGAAAACTTTCTTTGACCTTTCTGAGAGCAGGAGCGCACAACACCAGAGATTTTCTGTCCTTCAGGG
Organism: Echeneis naucrates; assembly: GCF_900963305.1. Taxonomy (NCBI): domain Eukaryota; kingdom Metazoa; phylum Chordata; class Actinopteri; order Carangiformes; family Echeneidae; genus Echeneis; species Echeneis naucrates. Next base: position 16,860,568 of record NC_042523.1, on the reverse strand, counting down.
TGTGTGGCACAGAGTTGAATTCAAAATTACCAAATAAAAACTAAACACCAATTATAAGGTGACTTATAATCTGACTTTAAAGAACACTAAAATGCTATGTACTGGTGAAACCAATTCTAATTAGAAACCACAATGAACCTCCTGTTCTAATCAATATAGGGTGCATGTTACAGCACGCAGACTTTGTCCTTACTTTGTGATGAAGGGCACACAGCAGCTCAGCGAACCAGTAAAAGGACTGAAGCTCCCTGCAGACCCAAACAAAATACAACCTCTGCAGTCTGAAACCAGTCCAACCATCACTGGATGTACAGCAGGGAGCAGCAGAGGGAGAGAAGAAAAATCAAACACTTTCACAAAGGACTCTTCATTGTTGTCCACTGTATGACATCTTTGACAACTCACAGTAGAGCGTGCAGCACGCAGGCAAACGGAGTGACTCCTATTCCACCAGCAACACACAGACTGACGTCATAGTTAAAAACTTCCTCCGATGGACTTCCAAACGGACCATCCACGTAAAGCCTGAACACATCACATGGACAAAAAACACAGAACTAAATTAGTCATGGTCAAATATGCACTATGCAGTATATTTATACCAACCTCCATCAAGGTCCAAAAACAATAACAACAAAAAAAAAAAAAAAAAACGACAACAACATATAAGCAGGTAAACATCCTGCATTTGAGATCCCACAAGTCTTGGAGTGACAGACATGCCACAATCCCCCAAACTCACACAGACAACAGCTGCTCAAACACTTGTGTTAGGAAACACACAGGCAAAAATACACACACTTTCCTTATGTGCAATGTACAAATCGAGAACATTAAGACACAAATATTTCTCTGCATTAACAATGTATATCCAAATATGCTCAGAGAACATCATAAGCAGTGCGGTAATGGCCTTTACACACCTCAGCCACCACCACATGGCTCAGTTTTATTCTCAAATAATCACAAACCTGAGGTGTCTTATATAAAAAGAAATTCCAATGAATGACTATTAGTGAAGTTTCATCAGAACATAATATATAAAACATACACGTGGTGTAGTTTAAAGTTATGTGTAAATGGAAAAAGCTCGCCAGCCACAGAACAGAGGGAGGAGGGTTGGAGTCTTTGATTGTTTGTGTAGCTTTAGTTTACTGTCACAAAACAAACTCCCATTCACTGCAACCCCACATCGCCCTTCCTCCGTATCTCCCTCTCTCTTTCAGACACTGAGCAGGAAGCACATAGGGTCAGAGGTCGGGAGGTCATAACCTCTGACCCCTCTGTGATTCTAAGCTTCATGAGAAATCATGTCAGCCACATCACTCACACAGTCACAGACACAGTAAGAAAATGTACTTGGGGTATCTCCTCTGTTGCAGCATGGGAAGGACGTCCAAGCCAATCCTTGGCTGAGGAAGTAACATCTCCGTGAAGCGCCCTGAGGAGAGGAGAGGGTTATATCCATCAAGAGCGGCATACAGAAAGTATTATGTCTGCAAAAACACCAACACTATGCGTAGAGCGCATAGTGTCTTATCTATTTAAGTGAATGATTTTCTATGTTTTTTTTCTCCAATGTTTCATTATTACATGCGTCACTATAGATTGAGGGGCCAACACAAACAAATCAACTTCCCTTCCTGTGTTGTGAGAGCGTGGGTGTGCGCCAATAAGTACAGTAGCAAGTGGAATTCAGGGGCCCTGTTCTTGTCTTTGTCACAACATCCCAAGGGCCACGGCTTCCTCTGAAAGGTAGTCCCTTTAGAGTCAGCTGCACACCAACAGGATTCATGCAGTCAAAGCCAAAAGGGCAAAAGACAGAATATGCTTTTAAATTCCCAGAACAACACACCTGGCTTTTCCTTTCTCTGACATACTGTGTGTGCACGTGTGTGCTTGTATCTTTATTAGTGATCAACTGATTCCTGTTTTCCAGCTCTGTCATTTAACTGAAATCAGACAACTTGTGTAAATATTTTCAGGTGTCTTTCAACCAGACAATAAAACAGTTCTAACTCTACCAGCATCAAAGTAAAGAAGTGGTCACACACTGTAACACTCACCCTCGCTCACACACACACACATAGACACACAGACAGGGGCTTTAATGTGCAGAAACAGACAACAGAAAAGACAGAGAAGACACTCCCTTGCCGTTCCTTATCGGAGTGGACATGACTGAGGTCATTTTGCATTTTGTTTTGTCCTCCTCTTAGTTACCTCTCCTCTCTTGGGAGGACGAACTTTTGAAAAAGTACAGTTTATGTTCACATGCATGTGTGAACCCACCAGTCCAGTCTCCCACGACTCGGAGATGAATCCCAAAAGTTTCCTTGTTTTCGGTGGGACACTGTTGGGAGTTAGAGAGCAAACAACGAGTCATGGTAATGAAACACACAAGCACGCACGTACGCACCTAATACAAGAACACTGTCTACAGTTCTTTTCATTACGTTTATATTACACTCACTCGTGGACACACACTCATGGGCACACACATACACATTCATGGACACACAAAAACACAGCCTTCCTGTTGGCAGACAGTGTTACTAGCCTCAGGGGTCTGTCTGCTCTCTGTCAATGTGATTCTCTGCCCTTGTCCTCAAAGCTCCATAACACTCCAGGCACAGGCATGCACACAATATATGTGTGAGTCTCTTTGTGAGTGTGTGAGCGTGTGTCTCCAAGCCTTTATCTAAAGGAAAGTTGTTTCGTTGTCTTCTGACTTTGTCTAATAAAATCTGGATTAAATCTGACAACATCAATAAACAAAGTGAAACTGAATATCAAGGCACAACCCAAATGTCAATCAAGTGCCACCCCGTAGCAGAGGGGGCAGGATGTAGAAACAGACAAAGGACTGCATGTTCTTTGCCAGGGGGAAGAATGTTTAAGAAACTGTAAAAACGTGAGCGTGTGCTTGTGTTTGCATCGTGTCATGGGAAAGGAATGTGTTGCTGAGTGTTGGAGGGTTAGATAAAGTCTCACCGTCGTCAGTGTGAAGGGATGGTTCTCAAATGAAGAGACATTTGGACAGTTAAGAAGAATATACTGAGAAAAAGAAGAAAAGGACAAGAAAGGGATGATGTGGGGGGGTGGTTGGAAATGAGAGAGGGAAGCGAAGACAGAAATTCAAAATTCAAAAATTGAACACATAATAAAATACAACTGAGATATAACAGAAACAAAAATGTTTGGAGGTAAATCCATGTGTACTCCTCTCACTTGTCCAGGACGAGCTCTGAAGTTCTTTTTTAGCATTCGCAACTCAAAGACATCACAGGGATGCTTGATGACTGTTACTATGGTAACAGGGTCACTACTCCGGACGTAGCGGTAGAAGCGCTCAGCACAGTAGAGGCAGAGCGGACCGGACACCCAAAGCCACGTCTGCGCACACAATGGAGAAAGAACACAGCGCAAATCACACAAAAACGTCATTTATCACACTTCAGTCTTTCAACATCTTCAATACGTTTCAGAGATCTCCCCAATTTATTTTGGAACTTTAAAGTTCGAGAAAGATAAACATAAACAATAAAACAAAGAATCTTAGTTACAAAAAGAATCCCAAAAAGTCAAAGTCCAGCAAAACCTTTTTATTTACACTATGAAACATTGATATATTATTCTAAGCTTGTTGGCCTGGTAAATTGCATTAATGTCATAGTATATGCATTTAGTTGTAAGTATATTACTCCTGATACAGTGACATATATCAAAACATCTAAATTGACAGTGCATGGTTTTTTTAATAGGCTATAAAGCTTGACCTTGATATTTTGCGGCTGTCTTGAAAACTTTTTTATTGATGTTGTCTCCCTGTAATCAGGATCTATGCCATATGAGTAGTATCTGCGGTGCAGGAAGCTTTGGATTTTAGGCTTATCTTATTCCCACTACAATTACACAAGGCAGCCTTGAATCAAACCTGGGCAAAGAGAGACATTCCTGAAAATACATGCTAAATCTGTCTCCCTCTCCATCACAGTGGGTGGTGTTTCTGCTTCTCTCTGCTGGCAGTTACCTGTGGCAGACTAATTGCTCACAGCCCCAGTAAAGCACAATCGGGTGGAAAGGGGATTTTGTGCAACCAGCGCGCTGCTTAACGACCATGTGCAAACACATAATCTCACTCAGGAAGAGGTGCACACAAGCACATGCCTTAATGTAGAAAAAGGATGTCTGCTCCTCCCTAACAGCACTACACCTCTAATAAACTCCCACCAGAACCTCTCAAGTTCTACACACCTGCGCAAAGCTAACAGGCCGACCAAAACACTGACAGCATGTATTTTCGACCCAGCAGGCACACAAAATTAGATTCCCTCTCACAGACACACACACACACACCTGAGGGTAATGTGGCTGGAAGTGAGCCTCCTCTCGGCACCGCTGCTCTTCATCTTCACCCCTGTCCAATTCTTTGCCCTGTGACCCCGTGCTGCTCTGATTGGCTCTGAGGCAGCCAGGAGGGTGGGCATCTATGTTGGTCTGATACTTCAGAGCTCCACTAGTGGTGAAGACATGAATCAAGCGGATGTTAGCTTTTGTAGTCATATAATTCTTAATAATTCTGTACATATTTATGGTTATTCGAAAGGAATATTCCCATTAACATAATATTTGTCTGTGACTGAGTGAGTGAGCGATGAAATTGAATGATCAAGTTTAACAATTGGCCCAATGAATGCAAATTGAGGGAATCGTGAAGTTGAAGTTGGCGTTAGTATCATTCAGGTGGGAAGCATTCACTTTGTCAAAACAAGAATGACCTGGCTTTTTTTTTTTTTTTTTCGTTGAATAAGTCACATTATATTTCACTCTGAATAAGTCAAGAATACAATATTTTGAATAATTCAATTTAGGGAAAAAAAAACATTGTTATTATTATTATTATTATTATTTTTTTTTTGATGAAATGATGCATAAATAGACGTAGGTGTTACACTAAGAGAGGAGCAAGGAAAAATATAATTTGTGGGTGAGCACCAAGAGCCTGCAATTCAGATCAATGAAACAACTTCTTATCTCTGAAGGTGGAGGTTAAGATGGAGACAAACAGCGCCAACAGATCGGAAAAATCTGTGACTCCAGCAGAGGAAAACCCACACACATACCCACATATATAGATTTTGTCATGGGATCAGTGGAAAAAGCCCTGAGACCTACCCAACCATGTGCACCATAAGGATGATATAGAAGACAATGAAGAGGTTGTGTGTGTACCAGAAGATCTCATAGTTAGACACCCTGAAAGAACAAAACATACATGATTATTTTCAGACAAACTCCAAAGCTAGGTTGGAGTTTATTTAGGAGCAGATGACACTGAACAAGCAGGACACCATAGGTCACTGTTAAAGGGGTCATTAAACACAATGACTTCTGTATTCTTGCTCTCTGACTGTCTCTTCGTTCATGATTGTTTTTTTGAGTTTGTCCTGGTTCTGTACACTGAGCAATATCATACATATTAAATCTGGTGGCCTTAACCCAAAAATGGAAATGGATCTGTGACAGACGCTTAATAAAACTTGTACTCATTAATTTGAAAATGGATGGTTTTTGAAAAAATTTACTCATTTACTTTTTTAATGTATTACGCTCTTCTACGTATGTAGTAACTCCAGAAGTATTTAATTACTAAATTTAAAGGGTGAAAATGCTGATGCAAAGTATTTTAATTGATGGGTTATATATCGGTAATCTTTTGCACATTGTTGTGTTAATATCGCAGGATCATTGTGACTCATTTTGTAAGTATTCTTCTGGTGTGCTGCAGCTTTCATCTCACCTCTCCAGCCACTTACCCAAACTCTTATCTACAGCTTTAAGTGGTCTGGAAAAGCCTCTTATCCTATGCTCAATTACTGAGCAAAGCAAGAGAAGAGCGCGCACACACATACATACTTGCAAGAGCTAAAGGACCCATGCTGGGTGTGTGGCCTTTGTGACCCTACTAATGACAGAGCGGAGAGTGGATCATTTAGCTGGGATGTGCTTTGCAAGAGACTGCTGTTTGGATCATGTATCTGTATGGTTGTTTTTATCTTCCACGCTCCTCATCTCTTTCTCATCCACAGAAACCCGCACACAGACACAAAAAAAGGCAGTCATGAACTCAGACAGAAAAACTCCGTTAGGTGCACGTGTAGAGAGACATACACAAAAAAACAAAGACACAAAGACATACGTTTCTCCACAAAAGGCAGGGCTGTATTAAGAGAAGTGGATGCCTCGTCGTTTAATTAATGCAATCCAGGGCGTCACAGTTTTACAGACCCGTCTCTTTTCATGGTTATCTGCAGGTAAAACACTGCAGCATGGAGCAAACATCAAAGTACATCCACCTCTCTTAGCACATAAAACACCAGACACACACACTTACACACTGTAGGGATTACGACGGACGGTGGCGGTTTAGGCGACCTACCGTACACAGTATGAGGAGGACATGAACATCAGGAAGAGGATGAGAGTCAACAAGACGCCCGTGACTCCTGGGACTAAAGACAATCACGCAGTTAGAGAGCAGAGACAAAGTCCTCAAGTATATTAATATCTATCTCACAGGTTTCAAAAAAACATCATTTTATTTTTTAAAGCATGAATAAGTGAGCTACCTTCTTTTTTTAATCGAAGCCATGATAACAGTAAAGCTAGGAAGTATGGGAAAGAGAAGAGAAAGCATATAGGGAGTACTGGTACATTTGTAACACTGTCTCTCTTACTTGTGGTCAGAACGATCAGCTTCGGGTCCTGCCAAAGAAAAGCAACAAAAGAGAGGGTTGTTAGAGTAAGCTCACTTCTTTGTCTATTTTTGGGATGGCTAATTTGAGTTTTGAGAAGTTGCTGCTGTGGATGATAAAGAGCCAGGCTTCCATCAAGGTGACTTCACTGCTCCCTCCTATATGAAAGCATGCTAATCAGTTAGTAGAGTCTGTGATTGGAGTTTGGAGTGCCTCCGTGGCACAGGGTGGGTGACCTTTGCTTAAGACTGAGGACATTATATGGAAGTTGGATGTTTATTCATTCATTCATTCATCTTCTACCGCTTATTTGTTTCCTGGTCACGGAGGCTGCTGGAGCCAATCCCATCTCACTCTGGGTGAGGGCACCCTGGACAGGCCACCGATCTATCACAGGGCCAACGCACAGAGACAGACAGAGACCAACATCCACTCACAGTCACGCTCAGACTTAATTGTGTGTGTGTGTGTGTGTGTGTTTGGGTCTCACCTCTCCTCTGTAGCGAGCCAAATTGAGAGCAGGAAAGTCGTCTGAGTAGCTTACGCTGAAGTTTAGCACATTCACCAAGTGGGCAGATACATGCACAACTACAGGAAGAGAGAGGGGGTCACACAAAACTGAATACTAGCGCACAAAACTGTGTGCAAAACTGCTGTGCTCAATATCTTTGCCTCAGACCAACACGCAATTAATTATAAAGATCAAAACAAACTGAAAGCAAGCAGTTCTACAAAAATCTCTTTGTCTATTCAGCAGAAAAAGAGCAAAATAGCCTCCTGACTCACTGACATTCACAGACACACACATGCTTTCCTGACATCATAGGGTAACCACGCAGCAGTCCAACAGCTGATGGCATTAGAGGGTGTAATCATGAGACACAAGGGTCCTTTTTTCTCACTCACATCCTTTCTCACTCCCACTGTTTCCCCCACCCCCTCCCCCCATCTATGTCTCCCTCCCTTCCCAGTTGCCTCTCTGCCTTCATTGTCTTCTCTTGCCTCAGAACTTCGGCACTCCGCTATCTGAACGTAGCCGAAAGGGACAAGATGGGGGGGTGGGGGGGGTGTGTGTGGATGCGTGCGTGGTAATTGTGAAAAAAGGAGCTTAGATGATGTAATAGAAAAAAACAGATGCTTGCTATCGCAGTTCTTAATCTTAATCGTATTATTGGTTCTATAGAACAATACCAGACTGAGATGGTCGAGTCCCATGAATTATTTTCAGCAGATACTCATGATCCACAGACATGACAAACTGGGCAGATGGAGTGTAAAAGCATGTGGGAGCTCAGGATTTTCAGGCTTGGAATATATTTAAGCTTCAGCGTCAGGACATCCACATATTTGGAGCACCCAATCACAAGTCACTTTATTCTCTTCTGTATACTGTGCAGCAGCTTTAAGTTAACACACTTAGCCTGCTGAAATCAAAGACCTTTAAACAACATATCATTATTGGCAAAGCGTGAACTGTTTTACATCCTGAGTCCCATCAGCAGCCATCACACCGTTACGAGTCAACAGCACCTCTGTAGCTGCAGCTCGCAAACCGGAGACCCAACCAAACACACAGCTGTGAGGAGCTCCCAGGATGTTAGCAACAACAGTAACACATACACTCCACACACGCGCACACACACACACAGGAATGCTGAACCAGCCCGAGTCCATTTATCCACACTTCACAGACACACACAAATTTTACACACGGAGTGATACATGAAGCTGCGCTGAGAAGTGACAGTTTTTACCAGAGAAGATGCAGATGGTGACTCCACAGGCAACATGGAAGGTCTTGCTCTTGTCCAGAAGTCTGCGGGTCTTTCTGCTTGATACCTGCGTGAGTGTAAGTGTTGGGTAACAGAGGCAGAACCCGTGGATTCATGGGAATCAAAACACACACACACACACACACAAAAACAACAAATTCTGACTAATAATGGCCAAATGTTCTACTGCGTTCTTACATTTTTACACTAAAATCTCACTGATTGTGGTCATGGCATCGAATCATTTAGGTTTCCTCTAAAATACGAACATTAACACCATAACTGCTTCTTGGACAAACACCGTGATGAGATTCTTTTAAAGGATCCTTCCCGCCCCAACCCATCATTCTCATCATCGTTCAGGCACTGTTCTCGCTCACCGTGTCTGTTCCTCGCACAAAGGTGAGCAGGGAGCGGCACATGGGCAACAGCACCAAGCTGCAGTTCAGGTTCAGGACAGATGCAGATGCTCTGCTGATGCACAGACCAAGCTGGGAAAGACACACACACACACACACACACACACACACATCCATTGTTAGGCCAGTTGCTTTAATAAGATCTATTCAACAGATGTGTCGCGTTCACAAGGTCTAGTGGATTATGAAGACACACTTTTGAGCTGTTACTGTTCATTTTTGGATTACTCGTGGACTGTGGGCTTTAGACATGATTTCACTGCTAAAGGGTTTCTTTCTTTTTTACTTTATTTAAATGCATGAATTAATTAGTGTGACAAATGAATTAGTCAGAAGCCCTTCAATTTTGCACCTTGACCATGGATATACCGAAAGTCAGTAGAAAATTACTTTGATATAAAAGAAGATGTTGACTCTTCTGTGCTTGTTAATCAAAGTTAAAGTAAAATATGAGCCATAATGAATATATAAACAGTTATTATGATTATGATATCACCTCAGAGATCATCTCTGAATAAACTAATTGCCTTAAATTATTCTCCGATGGTGATGTGTACAGTCAAAGAAAACTTTGTCATCTGTCCAATAAAGGTTAGGTTTGATTCAGGCAGCGAAGTGGACTGATTCATTACCACCACATCTCAGAACGTGATGAAAAGTGTGCAGTGCACCTGAAGTTATATGAGAGGCAAGTCAGCCGTTTAATTTGCCTTTACAAATCTCGAGATACAGCTAAATGACTGTGTTCCCAAGCGGAAACACTGCATTAACCTCGGCATCTTCTAAAGGCAGCACATTTGAACAGCTTGGCAGCTTCTGTGTGCGCTGCTGGTGCTGTCTCTTGTGATTATCCTTAAGAAACTGAAACAACTGTGTGTGGAGATCAGAGGAAAATAAGAAGAGAGACAGTGCTCATGTAGGAGGCTACAAGGATACGCCACCCAAAATCTGTGGATTAAAATGGTTTCATGGTGACTAGAAGAGACACAACATGATCCGGGAGGTTTGCTGATCAAACATAAATAATCATACACACTTTTCCAAATGACAGCGCACTGAAAATAATGGAAGACATGCAGCAGGGTTCCTGAAATTTAAAAACACAGCATGCAAACAGAATGAAGTTGGAATCTACATTTACCAAATGAAGGTTAGCACCAGTGAAGTGAAAGGCCTGATAGCTTTGCCCTTTCAAAAAGTCCCACGCACATTCAGTCAATACAGCTTCCCAAAGAAAAGCAGCTGACAGCAAAACCACAAGCACGAGATCAGATATCCTGCTTTCTGTGCATCCCTGAACCCTCGGCAGCCAAAACACACACGCAGCGACAGACATGGTAATCAGGTGAATAAGAAGAAATGATGCTTTTTGAAGTTTAATCGAGATCCCCTTATGCAGCGTTAAAGCTCTTAAAATACACCTCTGTCTTGCGTGTTTGCGTGTGCATTTATGCATACTTAGCTACATGCACACAAAACTTCAGCCCTCTGGCAAGGCATTCAGCTAAAGCCAGAGGCGTGCCCACACTTGCCCCTCTCTCTCCCCTGTGCCTCCCACTGTACAGGCGGTACATGAATAGCTTACACATGCTGCTTGCTGCCACATCTCATTTTTCCACTTTTTTCAGGGTGCGCAAATTGTTTCCTCTGCTAAATTTTCATAGCATGTTCTTAATGTTTCATTGCTGTTATGTAAGTATTCTCAAACTCAAAACACAGCAAACAAACATACAAATACTGACTAGCTCATCCATATTTATTCTTCATTTGGAAAGGGATAGGTCATTTTCTAACACACCAAGGCTTTTTTGGAAGATACTCAGACGTTACTAAGAAGATCATTACATTCACAACAAAATGCTAAGCTGCAGGGAAAATACAAACATCAATAGGCCCAATCCAAGAGTAACACTGAAGCCTTCAGTGGGGTTAAGTGCTTTACTGCCCTGCTTCCATGGGAGCAAAGTGAACAAAGTCTGGTCTTCTACACCTAAAGAATAAAATCAAAGTGATCTCGGATTATTGGAAATTTACTTACTAACATATAATAGAAATAGAAGTGACGCTACCTGCCCTTGCTTTGCCTAAATAGGCAACTAATATTAGTTCTAACAAGCTGCAACTATTGACACGACATGAATAGACTCAGTTTGTTCAGCTGAAATTTCCTCAGCAAAAGAAGGTAAAGCTGTCTGAGCTCAGAGAGTCTAATGGGATCGAGCAGCAATGTCAGTAGTATTTTCTCAATTTTCTCCAAAAGCAAGGAATGTTTTCTGGAACAAACACACACACAAACACACACACATAGACAAACCAACATGAACTTGTTACAACAATTACACTAAAGCTGACGTGGGTTAGCATGCATCAAAATCCTGATTTTCCTTGCATGTGTGTGGATGTGTTTCCAGGTTAATGTCGCTGTTGTCCAGCCCTGGAGTCCACACACACACACAGCTAATTACAGTCACAGAGTTTATAGTCATAACTCAGACTCATTAAACCTGCATGTGACAGATGACCATCACCACTAAACCTGCTTCACAGATATTAATAGACATTTGTGAAGCCACTGAACAGAGCTGCAGGTTTTGTCAACATGGATGTGCTGATGTGAACTTCCAGCCTTGTTCATCTGGACAGCCTTTAAAAGCCATTTTGGAAACATGTCGTATTAAGATGTTAATGTAAATGTACAAAAAGTACAAACCTGGAAATGCAGACAATTCAGTGAGGATCATTCCCTTGTTGTCCATTATTTCGTTCAGTTTTCAATGTAGTTAAAGTTTCAGTGTGACGACAGTGACTGTTTATAGTAATATTTAACAGTCTAAAAAGTCCTAAATGTCAGATTTGCTCATACAGACCTCCGTTCCACGATCCATGCATTTGTCTTTAGTTTTATGTGGCATGCAATTTGATTAATTTACTAAATAAAACATAAACCTATGGCTCGATGCTCTGCACTTTCTCATGTCAAATATCCAGACACAGATATCCACCAACACACAGGCACTCATCACAGGTATAAAATCTATTTACAGTGAGGGAAACAGCTTTTAGATGTTGGCTGATGGTTGAGTTTGTGACAGTGACTCCAGCAGACACATGTTGTGCTTTAGAAATGAGTGTGTTTTGGACTGTAATGTTTCAGGTCTTACCCCGAGCATCTTGTAGAGGTAGTGATACTGTTGTCCGGAAGAATAGAGCAGGAAGGTCTTTAGAAAGAGCCAGATGTTAGTTCCTACCCACAGCATCTACACACACACAGACACAGAGATATATAACAACAAACAGCACAACCATCGCTGACAAACTGATCAGCTCATTCATTCATTCAGAGCCGCAGTCTGACTTGTCTCGACTAAACGTGGTGTAAAAGTTCATTCACAGTAAAGCGGAGGAATCAGACGGAGAACTGAAAGGAGAGGAGCTGAAGGACTAAAAGGTTTTCTCACCAGGACCAGATGCTTTCCTCCTTCGTTGGCGACCCAGCTCCGCAGCGACACAGCCATGATGCCCGGCCGGGGAGCCTGCAGCTGCCCGGACTGCGCTCCAGATCCTCGGCGTGGCTGAGAGGGACAGACCGGCAGACCCGGGATCTCCAGCAGAGTGTGTGTGTGTGTGTGTGTGTGTGTCCTGTCCACAGACCGGCCGGTGTCTGCCCCCTTACCTCCTGTCCGCATTCAGACACCCCATGTCCCCCAAAACAAACCGGTCTCAGCGGCGAAGAGCTCGAACCCAGCGCGCTTTCCACTCATCTCACCTGAGCGCAGAGCAGCGCCGCCCAGACAGCCGGATAACAACTCCAGAGATCACAACAGACAGAAAACAAAGCTCCTCCGGCCGGACTGAGCCGCCCCTCCCCGTCAGCAGAGGGAGCCACAGACCGGCAGAGAGCCGGGCCGGGACACAGTCTGTCCTCAGAGTCTGACCAAAAGCCCTCAGTCTGTCCAAAAACCCTCAGAGTCTGACCAAAAGCCCTCAGAGTCTGTCCAAAAGCCCTCAGTCTGTCCAAAAGCCCTTAGAGTCTGTCCAAAAGCCCACAGTCTGTCCAAAAGCCCTCAGTCTGTCCAAAAGCCCTCACAGTCTGTCCAAAAGCCCTCACAGTCTGTCCAAAAGCCCTGAGAGTCTGACCAAAAGCCCTCAGTCTGTCCAAAAGCCCTCAGTCTGTCCAAAAGCCCTCAGAGTCTGTCCAAAAGCCCTCAGTCTGTCCAAAAGCCCTCAGAGTCTGTCCAAAAGCCCTCACAGTCTGACCAAAAGCCCTTAGAGTCTGTCCAAAAGCCCTTAGAGTCTGTCCAAAAGCCCTCAGTCTGTCCAAAAGCCCTCAGTCTGTCCAAAAGCCCTCACAGTCTGTCCAAAAGCCCTCAGAGTCTGACCAAAAGCCCTCAGTCTGTCCATAAAAACCCTTAGAGTCTGACCAAAAGCCCTCAGTCTGTCCAAAAACCCTTAGAGTCTGACCAAAAGCCCTCAGAGTCTGTCCAAAAGCCCTCAGTCTGTCCAAAAACCCTCAGAGTCTGACCAAAAGCCCTCAGTCTGTCCAAAAGCCCTCAGAGTCTGTCCAAAAGCCCTCAGTGTCTGACCAAAAGCCCACAGTCTGTCCAAAAGCCCTCAGAGTCTGTCCAAAAGCCCTCAGTCTGTCCAAAAGCCCTCAGTCTGTCCTCAGAGTCTGACCAAAAGCCCTCAGAGTCTGACCAAAAGCCCTCAGTCTGTCCAAAAGCCCTCAGTCTGTCCAAAAGCCCTGAGAGTCTGACCAAAAGCCCTCAGTCTGTCCAAAAGCCCTGAGAGTCTGACCAAAAGCCCTTAGAGTCTGTCCAAAAGCCCTCAGTCTGTCCAAAAGCCCTCAGTCTGTCCAAAAGCCCTCACAGTCTGTCCAAAAGCCCTCACAGTCTGTCCAAAAGCCCTCAGTCTGTCCAAAAGCCCTGAGAGTCTGACCAAAAGCCCTTAGAGTCTGTCCAAAAGCCCTCAGTCTGTCCAAAAGCCCTCAGTCTGTCCAAAAGCCCTCACAGTCTGTCCAAAAGCCCTCAGTCTGACCAAAAGCCCTCAGTCTGTCCAAAAGCCCTCAGTCTGTCCAAAAGCCCTCAGTCTGTCCAAAAGCCCTCAGTCTGACCAAAAGCCCTCAGTCTGTCCAAAAGCCCTCACAGTCTGTCCAAAAGCCCACAGTCTGTCCAAAAGCCCTCAGAGTCTGACCAAAAGCCCTCAGTCTGACCAAAAGCCCTCAGTCTGTCCAAAAGCCCTCAGTCTGTCCAAAAGCCCTCAGTCTGACCAAAAGCCCTCAGTCTGTCCAAAAGCCCTCACAGTCTGTCCAAAAGCCCACAGTCTGTCCAAAAGCCCTCAGAGTCTGACCAAAAGCCCTCAGTCTGACCAAAAGCCCTCAGTCTGTCCAAAAGCCCTCAGTCTGTCCAAAAGCCCTCAGTCTGTCCAAAAGCCCACAGTCTGACCAAAAGCCTTTAGAGTCTGTCCAAAAGCCCTTAGAGTCTGTCCAAAAGCCCTCAGTCTGTCCAAAAGCCCTTAGAGTCTGTCCAAAAGCCCTCAGTCTGACCAAAAGCCCTGAGAGTCTGTCCAAAAGCCCTTAGAGTCTGTCCAAAAGCCTTTAGAGTCTGTCCAAAAGCCCTTAGAGTCTGTCCAAAAGCCCACAGTCTGACCAAAAGCCCTCAGAGTCTGTCCAAAAGCCCTCAGTCTGTCCAAAAGCCCTTAGAGTCTGTCCAAAAGCCCTCAGTCTGTCCAAAAGACCTCAGTCTGACCAAAAGCCCTCAGTCTGTCCAAAAGCCTTTAGAGTCTGTCCAAAAGCCCTTAGAGTCTGTCCAAAAGCCCTCAGTCTGTCCAAAAGCCCTTAGAGTCTGTCCAAAAGCCCTCAGTCTGTCCAAAAGCCCTTAGAGTCTGTCCAAAAGCCCTTAGAGTCTGTCCAAAAGCCCTCAGTCTGACCAAAAGCCCTGAGAGTCTGTCCAAAAGCCTTCAGTCTGTCCAAAAGCCCTGAGAGTCTGTCCAAAAACCCTAGAGTCTGTCCAAAAGCCCTGAGAGTCTGTCCAAAAGCCTTCAGTCTGTCCAAAAGCCCTAGAGTCTGTCCAAAAGCCCTCAGTCTGTCCAAAAGCCCTCAGAGTCTGACCAAATGCCCTCAGAGTCTGTCCAAAAGCCCTCAGTCTGTCCAAAACCCCTCAGAGTCTGTCCAAAAGCCCTCAGTCTGACTGAATGTACTCTGAATGTAGATCAAGAAAAGGGAGCGTATTAAAACAGAATCCTTGACGAAGGATTTGGTGGCTATTCATCATTTCAATGCAGCAATTTAAAGCTGTTTTTTAAACTACAGATTGTATCATTAAAAGTAATATTTCACATTGAAAGGGTTAGGGTTAGGGAAACTCAGTGACGTCTCATGTGCAGGATAGAGTGATGGAGACTAGACTGAGGACGACGATGATGAAAAAAAAAAGGTCTTCAGTTTGGTTTTTCTGTGTAACCTCTTGGCCAACCACATTTGGTGTAATTGATGATTTAGAGCAGTATTTTATTGCTTTTATTCACATTAAAATCAAAGATGAAACTTGTATATTTATGAATCATGAACAAAAATATTTAGTATTAATACTGACATAAGTTATAAATTATTGGTTTATAATGTGCTGCTTGTATAGAATGAATAGAATGAATTAAATGCTGATATGTGTGTTGATCTTGTTATTTTTACTGGCTCTAGCTGACCTGGTAAATTTTTAGGTTAACGAGCTGATGTTTTGTGAAAGAAGTCCAAGTTGATGAACTTTCTGTCTGGATGTACAAAGTACACCATGTTCTCCACCAGCCACCATCCTCTGGGCCGTCTGCGCCATCTTGTGTCTTTTATACAAATCGCAGCTCACACGAGTTGACGGGAAACTTCTCCCTGATCAACACTTTCTCTTGAAATGAAGGATAAAAAAAGCAACAACAGCATCCAACTCAAAATAAGACACCAATAATATGAGATTATAATAAAATGCAATACACTCTTAGCTGGTTGGGAAATTTCAATGATGTAACACTGTGATTGTGAATTTCTAGTAATAATAAATGTCTTCATAAAGTACAGCTGACAAAAAGCAGTCTCACTTTAAGCTCCATTTAGCAGCTATTTTCTCATCTTCCAGGTACTTCATGTTATCTTCATAAAAAATGAATGAATCAAGATTTGGAGCAGCTTCTGAACAGATTTTTCATTGTTTCCATCAGTGTGTGCTTCTGGCGCTGAAGCTAAGGAGGACATGTCCATCAGGTGGAAATACATTACAGTCACCAACTCAGCTGACGTGATTTCAAACACAAATCCAAACATGTTTTTATTCCTTCAACAAAAATCTACCTTCCATAGCAGCAAACTGCTCGAGTTAAAGTTTTTTTTTTTTTTTTCTTTTGCGGTGTGTTGAGGATGAGACAGAGACGTTGTCTGTGTGCTCCCCACATTCCTGAGAGCAGTCCCCTCCCCGCTTCACGCTTCAGCCCACTGCATGAAAGAGCCACCCTCCTCCCCACACAGCTGTCCACAAAGCACAGGAGGTCAAGCCCGACTGAGGCTGTGACTTTTAGTGTGGGAAAATATGTCCATCTATCTACACAACCCAAGTCAATAAGCACTGACGAACGTATGGAGGCCCAGTTCTGCTGGAAGAGGAAGGAGCTAGAATAACCGCCTTGTGTTTGGTATTACTGCAGTTTGTATCAGTGCCTGTCCGCAGTCATATAACATATATAACACCATGCATATCATATTTGATTCAAACATTTGAGAAGATCCGAGACGAAAAAATTAAGATACAGATGTTGCAGATGATCAAGGAGAAAAGTTTTTGTTATTGCCTGAATTGGGTGTAATGCCAGATGTAACATATATGATATAAACAAAAAGGCATTTTTTTTTATTTTAATTTTGTCAAAGGGCCAAATAAAGACCAGATAAAAAAAAATATATATATATTCTATTTATTCCATTATTTCTCTGGTCAGGCATTATAGGGTTAAATCTGACACTGTATTCAATGTCCACAGTTTAAATATGAACACCAAATCAGTATTTTACTAAAATATAAAACAATTTCTGTTAATAAAAGGTGCTTTTACAGAATATTTCATCACGTTGAAGTTGACTTTTGAGCTTTTAGATTTTAAATCAAGCCATCACTTCATTATTTTATCCTGTTAGACATTTTGTATGAAACGTTGTCATAATTAGATGCTGAATTCTTGAGTGATGGCCAAAAATGTCAGCCTTTGACCATTACCTACCCAATCATGAGAGTTTTAGCTTCAAGTCTGAGTGAGTGAGTTTGTACCAGACTTGAATGAATTCCCTCAAGGTGTTTCTGAGAGAAATTATTCTGAATGTGCAGTATATTCGAAAGCTCCTTTCGAACGATTTTCACTGTTATCAAAAAGGGGCAGCACGGCGGCGTTGTAAGAAGGTCGTAGGTTCGGTTCCTGGCCTGGGGCCTTTCTGTGTGGAGTTTGCATGTTCTCCCCGTGTCCACGTGGGTTTCCTCCCACCGTCCAAAGACATCCTGTTTTGGCTAACTGGTGACTCTAAATTGACTGTAGGTGTGAATGTGAGTGTGTGTGTGAGATGTTGTTGGTCTCGGTGTGTTGGCCCTGTGATGGACTGGTGACCTGTCCAGGGTGACCCCACCCCTCGTCCGGAGCGTTGGCTGGAATTGGCTCTAGCAGTTCTGCGACCCGGAAACGGAAAAGCGGTGAAAGATGGACAGATGAGCCTGGATGCCGTTTGATTTTCAACCTACTCAAAGGGCTTTGTCTATTTGTGTCTATGAACAGAATTGATCACCATCATACATATTTTGGTGACTTTAGTATTTTATCATTGAATCCAACTTCCTGAACTGAAAACTGTGTTGTTGTTGTTTTTGCTGTTTGTTTGTTTGTTTCTTTAAATTCCAGCAAAAGCTCTTCATGTACCTGAACTAAAGAGACGTGAAGTGTGTCACTGTGAACACTGCAGTCTCAGATGAAGCTGTAGTGAGTCAGCACCAGGACAGCCAAGGTACACAACATAGTCATTAGTCTACTGGCCATTCAGAGCAGTAATGACTAGCTCCCTCTTTCTATTGTTCTGCAGCTTCTCACTCACTGGCTCTTCTTTGCCAATAACTGACTGTCACCCCCCCCCCCCCCCCCCCTGTGTGAATGGCACTATCTCACTCTACCCCCACTGTGCACTAGTTAAACAAATTCTTCTCTATCCCTGTCTCTGTAAGCATGTTCTGCACAGTCAGACGTGTCGCCGTGTGGAAGTGACTGGGACGTGCCGCTTTACAATGAGAAATGAGAACAGGTTACGTTGGTGGATCTGGTTTATTGTGCTCCTGGCAACTTTGTTCTTCCTGGGCTTCATCATAGGTAAGCCACGAGAACACAAGAGCGATTTAAGCTGGATAGAAATCAGCAGCATGCCAACAGTGCACAGTCAACCTGCATATCCACCGCTTTGAATTGATAAAATTCATTGTTACATTATTGTTTTATGATTTACTTCAGAGGAATCTTCAGATGTGTTTTTGTTTTGTGTGCCAGCTTTACTTTGTCACTACTCTGTCACATTTCACATCTTTGTGCAGGTTAATACTTCCTATCCACAACCCAGATGTCAAAAAATGTCTTTTTCTTATCTAACATAACTAGAAGCTTCTATTAAGATCTAAGAGAAATTGGAAGTTTGTATTCAAAGTGTTCTCCTTTTTAATACCTTAAACTGATTCTTAGACAGAGTAATTTTTATCACATCATGATTACTCCTTTTGTGAACCAACACTGTTGTTGAACTGTGTGCTCTAGGCTGGTTTGCAAAGCAAACACATGAAAACACCGCGAGCAACGGTGTTTCCAGCAAGTATCTGAGGGAGTTTCTGGATGAAATGCAGCCCAACCAGATCAGAGAATATCTCAGGTAAATATAACCAGGACTCTAAATTATCTTCAGAGAGTCAGCCACATTGGCTAGTGACTCTGCGAGCAATGAGTACGTCTGGCGTCGAGTGTTTCTGACCGACACGATTGCCTCATGCACCACCGGCCAAACTGGATAGCAAGTTTTTATCAACACCCGCCAAAATTGTCTCTATCACAGAGATTTTTATAAGGAAAGAAAAACTCCTTTAAGACTAATATCTAGATAACCATTACTGACAACAATAAATCTGTGTACATTTTTGATATTACAACACAACTCTTTGCGCCTGGCATGGTGTTCTTGAAATATTGACACAGAACCTCTTGAGCCCCCCTGAATTTCAGAGCTATGCTGTGAAGCTAAATATTGTTGAAACAGAGAGCACAGAGGACCTTTTTAGGTATGGATCATGGATCAAACATCATGAGGGGTGGGCTCAAGAAAAACAGTTGTAATGGATCTTAATATGTAATATAGGCTGACAAGTTCTGTATCTACTGCGGTACATGAGCCCTAAAAGTGCCTCTAGGACTTCATATCACAAGCAATGAATCTGATGGCAGACCCCGAACAGTTCCTCTGGTAATCTATGTCAGCAAAGATATGAGCAGAAAATAATTTCTCAGTATTTAGTCGTTGATTTTAGGCCTGCCACTGCATTTTCGTTTGGAGCTGATACTTACCTCTGTCACCGTGCGATGGTGCTCTCTTCACAGGAAATTTACAAGACTCCCTCACCTGGCCGGTACAGAGCAGAACCTGAAATATGCAGAAGAGATCAAAAAGGACTGGCAAGACTTTGGGCTGGACTCAGTGGAGATGGCGCCCTATGACGTCTTGTTGTCCTATCCCAATACATCACAGCCAAATTACATCTCCATAGTGGATCAATTTGGCAATGAGGTACCGTACTTGGACACAAACAAGACAAAAGGTGTCCATGTTTGTGTAAAAGGAACATAAAATTAATATATATAGGAGACTATGTTCATGACTGTGTCAGCCCCTTCCAAATGTGTGCGCTGACGAGTAGCATAAATTCACGAACTGCTCTGATATGTTTGCTTTTATGGTTTCAGTGTGAAACCCACTCCTCTGAATCTGGCTCCGACTGAGGCTAAAACCTCTAGCTGAGTCTCTCTGATGGCTCCTCAAACATTAACCTCCTACTCCGTCACAGTCCACCAAACCTGGACAGTACAAAGTTAACACTGACTCCTTATAAGCCACAAAAACAAATTTACCTTATAAACTTTCTCCTAGTCACTGACCTTATTTACAATTTGTATATTTATTAAAAAAAAATTCTTGACTAATGCAAGCATTCTGCTCGACACTTAAACACTGTTTAAAAGGGATTTCAAAGACCTCACAAATTACTCAGGCACATGAACATTAACACAGTCCAAACCTCTGTGTCCTTCTCAGCCTGTCTGGAAAGATAACACAAAGACGCCCCAACTGATCTGGGGTTACTACATGGTCATATTACAATCTGCTTTGAAGATTAGGTTACGTACTTTAACACAATCATGGTTTTAGCTGACACCATTCAGTGATCAGCTGACTGATCTATGTACAATCCTCAGGTCATAACACACCCGCACACACACACTTAAAATCCTCATTTTTGCAACTGCCAGCAGAACAGGATCAACTGGTATCTCGAAATAATCCAAAGACCTCATTTTGGTATATAGTAGTGACAAAGAAGTTTTATATGAAATAATCTTGTATACTGGTGGATAGTTTCATCTTCAATAAAGAAACATACTTCATATAGCCCTTCCTGTGTTTTCAACTTAGTGAGAAGAAACAATATCCAAGAAACAATTCTAGAGAAAAAACACATTATTAAAGTACACATTTCAAGGAATTTAAAATAGACAATTTAAAAGTATCAGCAAATTTAATTTTGGTTTTATTTTTTCTTTCAGGTGTTTAACACGTCCTTGGCAGAGCCGGTCCCACAGGGCTATGAAGACGTTTCCAACATTGTGCCTCCATACAGTGCCTTCTCTGCCAAGGGACAACCTGAGGTACGCACGCACGCACACGTTTGACTATTTCATTTAGTTGACATGGACTTTAAACATTGCCCATCATCCTCACCATTTAATAAAACAAGCACCATGATGTCTCTTCTTTGTGTGTCTGTCTCCAGGGGGATTTGGTTTATGTGAACTACGGTCGTACAGAAGACTTCTTCCAGTTGGAGCGGGAAATGAACATCAGTGCAACTGGAAAGATTGTCATTGTCAGATATGGGAAAATTTTTAGAGGCAATAAGGTTTGAAAAGTCTTTGTCAGAACTCCTCATGAAATCCCAGTGAAATCATTTACTCAGTGTCATGAATCAGAGAGGTGCACGACCCAACATGAAGATGAGTTAAAAAAAAAAAAAAAAAAAAACATGTTTATCAAAAATGTGTAAGTCATGGTCTGGGCGGTCAGGGTCAAAGATGAGGAGGCAACAGGCAGAGATATAAAAGGGGCTTGATAGAGGGGTGGTCCAAAAAAAAGGGCAAGAACAAAATCCTGACCAGGGATATACGAGAGGAAGAGAGGAAGGCCAACTGGCCAACACACGTAAAGCAGATGGCAGTATACGCCAGGGAAAGGACAGCAACAAGACCAATGTGCAGACAGTCAGGGCCAGGCTGCTGTAATCAGCACAGAGGAAAACACCAGGGCAGGACCGGGGCAAGGCACCTGAGACATCAGGAGAGGGTAAATACAAAAAAATCAGGAATACCAAAGGTTTATGAGCAAGAACAAAAACATGACTCAGAGGAGTCATGGCACTCAGTCAGCATCTCAGATAATGACCGCCTTCTTTCCTGGGAACTGATTTCAGCTCTCAGAGATACATCATGAGGAAATTTGGCTGGCACTAAGTGTTTGTGTGCTGTTTGGTCTTCAACAACAGTTTACGTCAAATGTAGTTCACTACATATCAACGTTAAGTTTTATGATAAATGCAAATGTGCACCTCTATGCTATGCTGTTGACCCTCCTCTCCACTTCTGATTACAGCACTGTTGGACGGGTCTTTTATTGGCATTTCAAAGCATTTTCACATTTAATGAATTTGTCCCAACACAGCCTGTGTCTGTCTGCCTTTGTCTCTCCACCAGGTGAAGAACGCCGTGTTAGCTGGAGCCAAAGGGATCATTATGTTCTCAGACCCGGCTGATTACTGGGCCTCAGGAGTCCAGGTAGACAAGTCTGCATCATTTCAACCACAATAATTTATGATTATAACTGTGCCTTAGAACAGGTAAGAAAATATTTTGGATGATATGATACCACGGCTTGCATTGAAACAAACTGTGTGTCTACAGTGGAGCCTGCATTTAACTTAACTATGAATCATGAATGAAAAAACACTGATTGGAAATTGCAGCAATAAAGTCTTTTTGCATTTTGTTTGTATGCGTGCAGCTGTACCCTGATGGCTGGAATCTGCCTGGAGGTGGAGTTCAGAGAGGAAATGTTCTCAACCTGAACGGAGCCGGAGACCCGCTCACGCCAGGATACCCTGCTAAAGGTGCACACACCTGTATACAAGAGGCCATACGTGTTTCCGTGCAACTCACGCAGTCCCGTCTCTCTCCTCACAGAATACACCCACAGATTCAGTGTTGAGGATGGAGTGGGACTTCCCAAGATTCCTGTCCATCCAATTGGCTTCGATGATGCAATTCACCTGTTGAAGTACTAACTTTAGTTTGGAAATCAGGAAATTTTATCGGGTTCCTTGAAAGAAATAAGCAGCTGATTTGTATTATTCACAAACTGAGTGAATTATTTACCAATGGACAGGAACATGGGAGGACAGATTCCACCTAACAGCTGGAAAGGAAGTCTGAATGTCTCCTACAGGATCGGTCCAGGTTTTACTCATGAATTCAAGAGTCAGTAAGTGCTCTTCTAAAGCTTTCTTTTTGTGCCATGTCAATGTGAGGCTCCATGTTTTTTTCAAAAATAAACCACCTCCCTCAAAATGCTGCAGAATATTGGATCTCTATCACTCACAGCCCTTCACTCGCTTGCCTTTTGTTTTTGTTTATTCATTTATATTTTTCATTACATGAGATAAGATGTTTTGAGCCGACTGCAGATTCAGAACTAATCATTCCTCTTTAGTAAATGTTAATACATTGTCCCAATCTCTGTGCCTCAGTGCTCACATCAGTCATTTCCCTTATCCAGCTGTTCATATGTCTTCAGTGCCACTCATTTCTTTATACTGTTCCAGGAAGGTGCGTATGAACATCCACACTAACAACAAGGTAACCAGGATCTACAATGTCATTGGCAGAATTAGAGGAGCTCTAGAGCCAGGTACAATAACCCAGATCTGCCCTGTGCGTTTGTTTGGAGACAATTTAATCGATTGTATGAAATTGGAAAAGAAATCCAAATATTTCTTTTTGTCTAACTTCTCTTTCATTGTGTATTGTTGACTCTGGTTGGTCTCTGTGGTGTGTGTGTATATGTGTGTATAGACAGGTATGTGATTCTGGGGGGGCACCGAGATGCCTGGGTGTTTGGAGGAATCGATCCCATGTCTGGAGCTGCAGTGGTTCATGAAATTGTCAGGAGTGCTGGCAGGCTGCTCAGTGAAGGTACGTCTGTGCAGTTGAGTCAATAAATGAGCCATGTTGTCACTAAACTGTGATCTGTGTGTGTGTGTGTGTGTGCAGGCTGGAGGCCAAGGAGGACTATAATATTTGCCAGTTGGGATGCAGAGGAGTTTGGACTGCTGGGATCTACAGAGTGGGCAGAGGTACTAAATACGCAAACACACACACACTTGATCACACTGATGATCACAATTCATCCTACCATCCTACTCAGGACAATGCCAAGCTGCTGCAAGAGAGAGCTGTGGCCTATATCAATGCAGACTCTGCCATAGAGGGTGAGTGTGTTTGTGTCCACCTCAATATTCTCAATTATTGTAGATGCCGAGGAGTCTGAATGACTTTTACATGATTTGCGTCACAGGAACGTACACACTGAGGGTTGACTGTACTCCATCTTTACACACTTTGGTGTATGAGGTCACCAAGAAGGTGAGCAAATTTATAGGAAACAATAAACTATCTGAAATTGATATGCAGACAAACTGTTGTCTCTTATGTATACTCATTCTGTAACCCCATCTGTCTCTTTCTTTCTGTCTTTTCATGTAGATAGACAGTCCGGAAGAAGGCGAGGAGGGACTTTCTCTGTACGAGAGTTGGCACAAGAGAGACAACTGGACGCAAGATCGTGATGCACCCAGGTACAAAGCATCGGCACAATTTGTACATAAACTCAACAAAACTAAAACTGATTTCAGCAGCCACAAGAGCACAGACTGGCAAAATTACAACCAAGGTGGTGAAATGATGGACTAAGACAACCAGGTCACAACTGAGAATTGTGTTGGGTTTGAGCTAATCAATCATATTTGAAGACATTAATCAAATGCATTTATTATTCAGTCTGACGTCGACTCTGTTGTACTGTAGGATCAGCAAACTGAGCTCAGGCAGTGATTTTGAAGCCTATTTCATCCGTCTGGGAATTGCAGCGGGCAGAGCCAGATACACCAAAAACAAGGTGTGTGTGATAATGATTATTCTGCATTAATCTCATATGCTGCTGTTCGTTTTACTTGTACAGGTAGTTGATTGCATGTATGTACGACACTCATTTTGAATGTACCTGGATACAAAGCTGAAGCTCCCTGTGATTCATAAAATACTAAAATACTAATAATACCAACCCTAACCCTATTTATATAGAGTAGTGAGCTTGACAGTTTGTTTGCAGCTTTTGTTAGCGATGTTACTACACACGTCTCTTGGACTTCATTCATCTCCTACAGCTGTTACTCATTGTGTTTGAGCTCAGGTTTGAATTAAGGTGTGGTGAAATCTAGGTTGTCTCCATGAAGTCTATATAATGTCTTCTGCGTGTGCGTCTAGAAAACGGAGCTATACAGCAGTTACCCACTCTACCACAGTGTGTACGAAACCTTTGAGATCGTGGAGAAGTTTTATGACCCCTCCTTCAGAAGACTGAAGGCAGTGTCCCAGGTGAGGGGGGGGCTCATCTTCCTGTTGGCGGATTCCCAGCTGCTTCCCCTCGATGCCAACCAGTACGCAGACTCACTGAGGAAGTACACACAGAGCATCGCACAGCTGGCACAGAGGCACCCAGCGCAGATGGAGATGTATGAGGTGTCATTTGGTGAGTTCACTACAGCCACTTTGCCCTTGAGCTGTGGAAGGTGTAAGGCCTGTTCAAATATTTCAATCTGTGATCTTATTTGTTTACCTGTGATTTTTTTTTTTTTTCTTTTCTCTGTCTCCAGATTTTTTGTTCTCTGCAGCGGAGAACTTCACTGTTGCCGCCAGGGAATTCCACGAGCGCCTGCAGACTCTCAACAGAGCGGAGTAAGAGTGTGTTAAAACACTTCATACAATCATCGAAAGAAAAAAAAAAAAGCTTAAATGTGTTGTAGAGAGTACATGCTCTGAATAGTGAAGAGTGCATAATGCGTTGCGTGCGTCAGTCCTTTGCAGGTGCGCATCATGAACGATCAGCTCATGTATCTGGAGAGAACTTTTATCGACCCCCTGGGCTTACCTGGGAGGCCCTTCTACAGGTTAGTCTCACTGACACGTTATGACGACTGCACCTACTTATAATAACTAAGCGGTGGCACTTGCAGTAGTCAGTAAGCCTAAACACTGCAGTTCTAGTCATGCATGTTTCTCTGTGGTCCACAGGCTGTTAGCACGTTGTCCTCAGTGTTTTTACAGCCTCTAGACGTTGGGCTGTGGAGAGGAGGTCACGATGAAAGCGCTGCTTTCAGGGGATAGAGTTGTCTTTCAAGTGTGCGTGCTTCTGTTGTAGTGGAGTATGTGAACTGTACTACAGCGCCTTAACTCTCCCACATTTAAAGACTTTCCTCAACACAATCTTCCTCTGATAAAACTCAAACAGCATTTCTAAACCCTGGATATTTTGGTTTCCCTGTTTTTCAAAGGAATTTTGTCTTCCAGTTTCATCTCACCCTGTCAGCAATAGCTCCATTACACTCCCTAAAGCGACTGTCTCTCTGTTGCAGACACGTCATTTTCGCTCCCAGCAGCCATAATAAATATGCAGGGGAGTCTTTCCCTGGGATCTATGATGCACTGTTTGACATTGAGAACTCAGCCGACCCGGAGAAGGCCTGGGAGGAAGTCAAGCGTCAAATCAGCATTGCAGCCTTCACTGTGCACGCTGCTGCTATGACCTTAACACCGCCTGCATGACGCACACACAGCCAGTCTGAAGTCATGTGACTAAAAGATCAATCGATCATTATTTTACAAACTGCACACGTGAAAAACAGGAATACATGACCTGCAACACACAGACTTTTGAACAAACCCTGTCACGATCCGAGACCGTCCAGAGCGAGCAACACAGTGAATCTCTGAGCACCGTTTTGGTTTCTGCTTTGTTATGTGTCCACAGTAGAGTGATAATTTATTGTTTTGTTGTTTTTTTTGTTGTTGTATTGTAAAAGTCATCTGTGACTATAGGAGAGCCAAATAAATCAACTAATCTGTCACATGTAGGCAGAGAACAAAATATTTCTTGTCCTTGAATTAGTCTGACAAAAAAGTGATGTGCGACAGAAATGGTGTTTTATTTGTATCCAGCTTGATATTTTTGATAAATTACTTCATATTTTGGACACTGGAAAGACATTTAAGGACAAATCTGCATGAAATTAGATTTCTGTTGATGGACATATCTTTTACTGAATGTATCATTACATTATGAATATTAGAAGAAAGAAAAAAATAAATTTTTGAGAAAATAGAATCAGAGAAAGCACATGGGGGAAAAATAGGTACGGTTTGAATTTAAGGGTTGTTTAGTAAATTCAGTGAAAAAACGTAATCAGATGTTAAGCCGCTCACAGAATGGAAAAGTTACAATGTAAAGAAAATGTTTCGCAAGATAAAATGTGTATAACAACTAACAATGTGACGAGTGCACCAGTGTACATGGTGAGCAAGGTTTTATTTTTTTTCCCCATTGTATCCCTGTGCACTCTATAAATCAATATTATTTTGTTCTTGTATCGTTGTTGTATGTGTTGTTTTAACACACACTGTAATTTGTTGATATTTTTGCATTGCTTTTACTATTGTTAAACTAATTCAATCATACAGCCATGACAAATGCACCTCAGCGGGTTTTACAGTCTGTAAAGAGTGAAGCACATACAGACAGCTGAGAAGCCTCAGGATGTACTGTAAAGTGGAACATGTTGACTTACCCCCATAAACACCACACGCATGTTCACCTGGAACATCAGACATTCAGCAGCTTTTTACGGACGTATCATGAGTATATGTGAGAGTGAGAGGCTGTATGAGTGACACAGTGAGGTGAGTGTGTGTGTGATAAGAAGTGTGATGTTAGGTTTGCATGCTTTTGTGTGTTTTCACCGTGGTGCTGTTGGCCTCCACGAAGCTGAACTCAAGTGTAGACGAGAGATGATGACCTGTCTGCCTGTTTGGTGCATTCGTCACCTGGAGACAAAGAAAGGAATATAGTCATTACTAATGTTTGCACTGTTTAGTGTATATATGAAAGGTGACCAAAGGTGACTTCCTGTAGTGCAGCCCAGCTGGGACAAAAAAAAAAAAAAGAGTTGGAGTCGGATGTTTTCTTCCTACAGCAGCTCTCTTTTCAGAAAACATTGGCGTGCATATTACACACTTGACTTGTTAGTGTAGTCGTGCACTTGTTCTTTCTCACCCCGTGTGGAAAAAAGGAGTCCAGGGTGCTGTTAGCAAACTTCCTACTCTGGTAAAAGCTGGTACAGTAAAACTATTGAAGGACAAAGAATCAAAGACACACGGAACTTTACCTCTAGTTGCTATATTTCCACCGAGCTTCATTTTTCACATTTTAACTTGAGAGAAATTTCTTTTCAAAGCTGGTGAAGGACAGGAGACACATCCTGTCTCGTCATTTAGCATTAAAGGGAAAAAACAGAGAAAATAAAGACCACTAATTTGAGGAGAGTGACAAAAAAAAATGTGAACCTGGGTACAGTGGTTTGGGAGCTTGAATGATGATCTCCTTCACTTCTGGTCGCACAGCCTCTGCTGGCTCAGATTGGTGACATATTTAAAGGTCAAAAATAAGTGATTTGTTGTTTGCTTTAACCAAATCTTTGGAAATACTTTTTTTCCACAGTAATCCAGGTAAACTGAAATTTAAAGAAAGCACCATCAACTGGTCAAAAAATTTACAAAAACAGTTAAATATATAGAAAATAGCTAAGAAGCTACAGATGTTTTTACTAACTAATGGTGCATCTGTAATTATATAAACAAACCTTTGACTTTAGCGGACACTGAGTGGTCATTAAACACCTCATTCAGAAAAAATTTGCATTACCATAAAGACTGTAACAGCCTGAATGATAATAATCTACAGGCAGAAATGGTGATTAATAATCAGAGCCGACTGACTGTAACATCCACTTTCATGGTCATGGTTGTGTTGGCTGTTGCTGTCCGCAGCTCCTGGTCCACCCTCCAAAGTCAGCTTCAGGAGGAGTTGATCACAAATAGCACTGATGTTTTCCACTTACTCTGGAGATGATTTTAATGAAAATGTGGAAATCTGACTGTAAAGTGGGAAAAACACTGTAATACTACGGTTTATGTTAAACACAGTAGCAGTTCTAGGTGCTTGACTAAAAGAATCACGCCAACACATTCATATGCTTCAATGGGACAAACCTAAAATAATAAAAAAAAAAAAACCACACTAAACTAAAAACAATAAATGTAAACATTTCTGTATTTAGATTTTTCAGAAAACTCAAGATTCCAACTCATGTTCATGTTTTAAAATACAATGATCACACAGCAAAACTGACAAAATGTAGACATTCGTCATCATTTTCCACCTCATCCATGGCCAGCGTTTACCTGAAAATGTTCTGGCATATATTTTGAAAAGAAAACAGACACAGGAAACAAGACTGTTCTTTGCAAATACAGAAAACACATTCATTACATAAAACCTCAAATACACAATCCTATCTCTTTCATTCTGATGACAGTGGCAAACTTAATTGCATACATAAGAACACATCTGCCTATTAACACCATTCACGGAATAATTGTTATAAAAGCACCTCTCCAATCTGACAAGGAAGGTAGTAAAGCTTAGTGTTGGAACCAACAACGCCTTATATCATATCAGAGCATTCATCTGTTTTGTACTGCAATATATTTTCCAAGCTGTAGTCAAAGCCATCCTTTTTCAGATCTTGTAACTCTCTATTGAGCTCACATATCACAAATTTTTGGCCCGATGACAGCAACGGGTGTAAAACTTAAACCATCACTGGCGCAGACTCTTTGAGCTCATAATCTAAATAATCATGATCAAATATAGTAAACACAACATTTTTAGAGCCAAAAAGAAACACACTTTTCATAGGTTTGAGCTTTTTCTCCAGTTTCAGCATCTTGAGTGTCATATCCTAAAGATTTCTGAAACAATAGAAGACAGAAATAGTGCATGTGGTGCTTCTCTTTTGTCCGTCGAATCCCCGCGAAATGACACAGATTTCCGGATCTTACCATAAGTCATTCATCTTTCTGGGTCATCTCTCTAAGGCACTCCTTTAAGTTTTCCACCCTGTCTCCTGGAGCAGTATGTATATTCTCTTCCAGCAGCTGCTGCACCTCATCCAGTCCGCTCACCTCCGGAGTGTTGCGAGGGTACAAAACCCCACTCAGGTGAGTGGTATGGCACGTCGGGGAGAGCAGGCCACACAGAAAGCGCAGGAACATGTCATATTCACCCAGCGGGGAGCTGAGGGTCTTTTCCAAAGCACACTGGATCAAGCCTGCTGCTGGTTTGCTATTGTACTTAGACATGAAGACCTTGGAAAGCGTCCCTGAATCCAGAATGTTCCTTGACTCTGTGCGGAACATCATGAACACGTATAAAGCAGCGATGAACTCCTGGAAAAAAGAATATAGGTGAAATATGTTCTTTCAGAGGGATATTCGGGTAGGCGGTTTCTCACCTGCATGCATGAAATACGGAATTCAACATATAACTACAGTAAACATCTGTGAATAAACATCTAATGGAATATTAACTGTGAAACACAACAAAATGGGAGGAGCTTTACCTGAAAGGTGATGTGCATAAAGCAGAATGTCCTCCTTCCATTTGACGCTGCAGCTGGGAGCTCAGTGCACAGGCCCGAAAACACCGTCACCTCTGTCAAATTCAGATCACACTCCATCACGTCCTCTTCAAAAAACACACTTGTTTTCTTCTCCAGCATCTTGAAGGCCATCTTCCCTATCTTTGCCAGCATCTGCTTGTCGTCATTGGACCATTTCTGAGTGGACACATGACATCAAAATGACAAATTCTGACATTAAATGGTAGCAACTCATTTGTTTGTCTTGACGACGGCTTTTTTTCAGGTATTACTATGATCTTAAAGTTCCATATTTATAAAACACAAAAGAGCCAACTAGTGAATATTACCAGGTTGTTGTCGGCTATTCCACAGTAGAACTGCAGTCTGCGATTGGTCTGGAAAATTAAAATGTTGATGTAGAATGGCGTCAGTCGAGGGGGTTTTGTCCCGTAGCCGTGATAACAGAAGAAGCGCTCGAACACTGTGGCCACCATCCAGCAGACTGAGGGGTTGCGAGCAAGCATGTTGAGAGTTGGCAAGCGCTTATGATGTGCCACAATTCTTTCTGCTAGCCTTGCATCTGTAAATCGCTTGGTCAGATAATCATCTTTCATTTCATCACTGGAAAAGAGACAAAAATACAAGAAACTTGGTTAAAATGGATTTAAGCAAAAACATTCTGCCGCCAAGTGGTTGCTATTAAATGGATATGTTGGGTCTCTTCACAACTCTATAAAGAGTTTGGTCTAGACCTGCTCTTTGTGTAAAGTGCCTTGATGTAACTTTGTCATGATTTGGCTCTATATAAATAAATTAGATTTCATTTCATTTGAAAAAAATAGGAATAAGACATAAACGGTGCATTATATTATGCGCCTAAAAACACACCTAAATCCCTGTATTTCAGTGACGACGTCGATGAATTGAGATGGGATCTTTGAGACAGCAGCCCGCCTCCCCAAGATCCAGATCTTGGCCCCCCGGAGCACAGTGCCTCGGATGATGTTTACAATCAGGACATCAGGATGTGCTTGGGTGTAGTTGTCATTAATTACTGGAGCAGTCTGGAGAAAGAAACAGAAAGAAAAACAGACAGATCTGTGATTCAAGCGTTCAATTCTAAAGCAGTGCGCATCTTAAAAAACATGCTTGGATAATGGTAAAAAGTTAAGCAATCATTGATAAAATTGTATTAAAAAGCAAATATGCACCCAATCCTCTAAAAAAAAAAAAAAAGAAAGAAAAAACTTCCTGAACAATAATTCCCCATTACGCTCTCCCTTCAAACTTAATTTATTTATTATTTATAAACTTTGCATGTGCAACACAAGTTTTGTTTTCAGTTGTATTATGACATACTCTAGTTGGAGCAGTCTGAGTATTAACATTCAGAGATACGTGACAATGTACAGTAAAGTCTAAATTATATTTCACATTTTCATTTTATGTCATATATTCCTTAAGTCTTAAGTGTGTTTGTGCACTGAGATGTACCTCCCACTCCAGAGAAGCTTGGTAACGATCAAAGGAGTCCATTATGATAAGGAATTTACAATCCTCTTCATCTAGGTATTTCATATCTTTGCACTCGGGATAATAATGCTGTATCACTTCCATAATGGACATCTTTGGAGAATCGGGAAGATTTCTTTGTCGCAGAATCCAGAAACTACGGAAGGAAAGTTTGATGACAAACTGCAGATCCTGAAAAATGCACAGAAAATTGAATAAAACAGAAAATTTTATGAGAAACAAACAAAAAAACAACAAACTATTTGGAGCATAACTTGTGTTAGAGGAACATTCTCACATTACTTATAGGGACATTGAGTTGGTTGTTACAAATTGGTAACCTCATCTGGGATAAGGTGGTATGGCAAGATGAGAGTTGAGACTTTGTGGGGATTTTCTTTCCCTGATGTGTCAATATCTGATGCATTTGACATGGAGGCACTAAATTGTGTTCCCAACAGTTGTCGATTTTAAGGCTTCTAGCAGACACAGAAAAAAGTTAACACTGATTTGGAGTGCTGTTCTGATGACTGACAAAAACAGTCTCTGGCTTTAGACTGGCTGACTTGTGTTAACTGGATGTTAACTGCGTCTGTCTGGTGTACACTAGTGCAAGTGTTATCTCCTCAAATCTCACCTTATTGGCACGCAGTTCTGCCCAATCCAGGGAGAATTTCCCCACAGAGACAGACATGCCAATTCCAGGAATCCCAGTGGTCAGCACTGTCCTCACTGGCTTGCCATCATCCTTCTGTAGCCGGAATAAATCGTTCACACCAACAAAGGTGTCAGCGCTGGTGACCTGGAGAGTTGACTGCTGCTGTGATCTGAACTCATGGAAGGGGTCAACTCCTCCATTGCCACAGGTGGAAATCTGGGGCTCAACATATATAGTGTTGAGAAGATTGTGCTTCCCAGCTCTAACAACGCCCTCACGGATGACTCTGTGTTTTCTGATCAAATGCTGCGTCAGATGAATACGGATCAATGCTGGTGGTGAAGAAAGATAAAAAGGAAACCTGCGTGTGTAATTTTGAACATCTTGTTCAAATAAGACACTTATCCCAAAGTCCAAAACTATTTTTCTACTACTAATACTACCAGCATACAGGAGTGTTATGTTGATTAACGTTCTCACTACGAAATGTCAAAATCAATCATGCTTCTAATGCGTACAAGAATATCATCCCTGTTGAAATGAGAATATCACCGATCAAGTAACACCCATCAGTGGTGTTACAGCCATCAATCGTATCTTTCCCATGGCATAAGGTGAACCTGGATCTGCTAAAAGGTTAAAGAAATTCGAGTCCCTTCTTTAAGTAAGGCCTTAAATCTGGTAAAACTGGTCTTTGCACACAAAAACAACACCGGTGGATAATATGCGTTATGTTTTGAAGATCATAGTGGAGGAACTGCTGTACGATGACCTTTCTTAAATTACGAGTTATAGGCTGTGAACCAGGAGATGTCTTTAGCTTTCAGATTTCATTAAAAGGAATTCTCTCACAATAAACAGGTTTGAACAGGCTGCCCCTGTGCTACGTACCTCTCTTGCACTGACTCTGAAGTTCATTTGCCTCTGCTTTCTTGCCAATACTTTCTAGAGTGCTTATTGTGTGATTCAGGGAACGATCCTGGCCTGCAAAACAGTTTTTAATCATAAATAATTTTTTTTATTTAAACAGATTGCAAACAACTATTTCACACTTAAATTATAGTATAGTTTTTACCAGTTAAGTTAAAAAATGACTACCGCAATTATGAGAAAAAATTTATATTCATAGTGTGTGTATTCCAGTGTGCACTCTTACCAAGGATCTCCAGGATCTTGTCCACAAAATCAAGAATGTCTCCTTCCATTGCTTGTTGCTTGGGTATGCTTTTTTCCCATTGTAGAAAGTACATCTTAAATTTAAACAGCTCTTCCACAGTGAAGCTTGAGAGACTATTCTGGATACTCTGCAGACAGAATAAATTAAGAACACAGAATTGATACAAATTGACAAATGTTACCTTACGCATTCTAGACAAGATATTAACACTAATTAAGTTATACATTCAGTATTGTGGAGATTGATCTGTTGATTGATTTATTGATTGATTAATTACAAATTAACCAGACATCAATTACTGAGGGATGTATGATAACAAAAAGAAATGCATTATTAGCACATGACAGGTCCAAGTCTTGATACCAGAGTAACAGCTGTAAAGAAAAAAGAGAAGCTGGCCATCCAAGCTGTGGCACAATTACCTTAAATATATGGGGCAAGTCTTGCTCTGGGTGTAGTCTGCCTGGCTGGCTGTTGTCATCAGCCTGCACCCAGTCATCTGGTTCAACTGGTTCAGGGGGCTCTGGAGAGTTAGTTATCAACGGTTCATCCAAATCCTCCTCAGGATCTTCTTCAAAATCCTCCATATCATAAGACCTGAGAGAACATGGGACATAGATATTCTAGTGTGCAAGAAAACATGCCCATTGCTTACATTATACAAATCTATGACAGAGTGCGAGTGTGTTTCCTTCACCTGGTGTCGATGACATGAGCTCCTGGTGGTGGTTGCTGTGTTGCCATTGTGTAGATGGTCTCTGGAGACTCAGAGCGAATCAGCTGCATCCTGGACAAAGTTAACATGAGTAGTCAACTTCATATTAGCAATTTCTCAACATAAGCCCGGTGCAGGATTAAACTATCAGGGAACAGATCACAGAAGACTTTCTGTTGCTAAAATTCTTAAAAAAAAAAAATAATAATAATAATAATAATAATAACGACAACAACAACCAATGCATCACAACAATGCTCAAATAGCCAAGAAAGTACCCCGTTGCCTCATGACCAGATAGTTCATCAGGTAATGGAGATGACATTTCTCGATGTTCCTCCTCTTCATTCTCTGCCCACTCTTCATCTTCCATCTTTTCACTGTCGCTTTTCATGGAACCATAGCTGGATGGTGGCCTCTTCCACTTTTTATTCTCCCCATCATTGCCATGTCTCAAGATGCGAAAAAAAAAGGGAATTATTTTACAAGCAGGTATTCTGTTATTTCTCAGTTTAATGATAGTTTGTAAAGGTTCTGGTAGCATCAATATTTGGACTTCCCCTGTGCTTTTTGACCACGGTTGGAGAGCGAGATTGGAAAGTTCAATAAATTAATGAAATAAAAAACGAACTAATGAAGAAGCTTACTGTTCATTCTCAAACAGATATGGTGAAGTAAAATCCGAGAGTGGAAGGTTACAAGTAAACGAAACTGAGTTGAGAACAAGTACTTCAAATGTGTCATCGGGCAGATGACACTCACCTTTCTTCACTGTCAAAGTCCATGTCTGCAGCAGGAGAAAACCTTTTAGTGGACTAACAGCTGTGAGATGTTTCCATCTGAAACCGGACACCGTGCTGCCGCTTCTTCAGCACCACAATTAATAAATACACAGACCTGTAGAAAAATAAAAGCTACTGCTGTGCCAAAATAACATGTAAACATAAAAGAAACGCCAAAGTTCACACTGAAGCGACCACTGTGCTTCCCTTCTCGTTTCTCTGACTTCCGCTTTCGTTTTGCAAATTTTCTGCCAGACGTGTTTTCTAGGACTTTCGGGTTTCCTTCAGAATAAAAGCGTTTCTCCACGTGTGCCAATGTTAACGCGTTATTAGCCAGCACAATTTGGGAATTAAAATACCGACTCACCAATCAGTTGTGCTTTCCTGTGGTGCACATTGGACTGCACTGGTTACTGAGAGATACACCTTTTGAATTGTACTAAAACAAAAAATTACCCTTTTATTCTGAAGACCTACAGTAGCAGGAAGTTGTGGCGAACACCAGAGGCCACGCCTCTGAGGGTGGGTTACGTCATCGCTTCAGTTGTTTTTTGGCTGAGGATTTAAAAACTTCAAACTCGACTTCCTCTCCTGGTTTTTACTCATCCTGCCACAAAGTCAAATTAGCAGCTGTCCTTCCTGAAAATAAAATTATTTTAACACACGGTCAGCGTTTACCATTTCATGTTTTGCAACATCCAACTAAGTGCAGTTAAAACATATTTTTAATACCAGCCACTGCAATTACAAAGTGAATGACTGAAGTTGGACCAGCATGCTTCTGGAAAAACGCTCGACCGCAGCCACCTTACCCCACATTACTAAGGTTTTAATTTCACACATTGTTTGGGATATCTGATTTTATGCTTCTTACATGCTTTTATACTCTTTCATGATTATACTGTTTGAACTGAATAACCTCCGTATGATGAAGTAAAGAGTGACATTTACATAAATAAAGGAAGTAACAGCTGCACAATGTAATGAGGACAGAATGTACAGACATGAATGAAAAACATCTTTTATAAAATATCCATATACGGTATATGATGCAAACGTGATCTGTTAATTGCTGACTGAATGCGGAAGATACACTGGGGTTGTGGTTTGTGTGTTCTTCTCACACAAAAACAGGGACTACAAACGGCTGATCACAAGATGACTACAGCCACATACTTATAACCCATTTCCTTTGTGTAACAGTAACACAAGCTGGACCAGGGACAGATAGAGCATCAGACTTAACGAACTGATGCTGGATTTGTATGCTGGTCAGAGAAACAGTGTGGTCCAGAGCTTTGTTAGGCAGCAAGAAATGTCACAAAATGTAGACATAACATGACATGAGGTACCCTTGTTCCTGGTATAATGGAATCAAGTGTTTGAACTCAGATATCCATCATGCAAGAAATTAATTAAAATAATGTTTCAAAATGAACTTAAAAATGTGATATATGCTTAAATAAAAGTGGCAGCAAATCGTAACAAATCTGCACAAAGATCCAAAAACAAATTCATGAGCTGACAGGCTAAGTTTCCTAACTGGGGATGCCAAATGAATCAAATGACTGAAAAAACGTTCTCTGTATGTTGTTGGAATACAAAGATATGACATGACATTTAAAAATGTTCAACATTTATTTGTTTATTTTAGAGCTGTATTAACAATGCAGTTCTCGCCAATGAATCCTGATTGTGAGTCAAAGAAAATGACTGAAGTTGCCTTCACCTTTACCTGAACCGTCCCTGAGCATTATTCCATTTCAGTCTCACTCAGACTTGGAAAGGATTCGACAACAGTGTTTCCCCCAATGAGCCTTCTAAATGTTTTTATTGAAAACATGTAAATATGGTACAGAGTAAAAGAAAACATTTTTTTTTTTTTAAGTCCTGAAGGACAACCAAAAAAAAAAAAAAAGAAAAGAAATAAGGTAATAAAAAAAATAAAAAATAAAATAAGGGGTCTCACACCTTCATCTTCCTCATCACCTGTTGGATTGAAAGAAACAAAAAGTGTTAAAGTGCTTATCCTGTTCTGTGTCACAGTTGAAAATGAGACAAGGAAAACCAAAGCTCAGAGAAAACACATTTCATACAAAAGTTTTTGGTGTAAAAGTAAAAGCTGAATATACAGGTGATGTGGAGGTAGTGTTTAACTTTGAAGAAAATGTGACAAACCCCCACCTGAAGTTGAAAAGAACACCATAATGTTATAAACCCTCAACCAGCTTTTGATAAGTGATATCAGAAAATCGTAATCCCATAGCCTAAATTAAAAATGACCGAACCTTTCATGACCTCCAGGAAAGTTTTCCTTCTTTTATGGTGACAAATGTCTGGAAGCATGTTTACACTTCAGTTATTAACCAGACACATATTGCTGGGAAATTACTAACAACTAATAGCAGCATAAATTAAGTATCCAATTAATTAGATACAACTTGTACTGTCCAACGCAACAGGTGTGGAAGAAACCACCCATTACATTTAGTTTAGTCGATTGTGTTACAATTGGAGGTGTGATTATATTTATTTTCCAAATGAGTAAAATTAATTTGAAAACTAAAATGCCACAAAAGTAAAACAGAAATATGAATTTGACAAAAAATTATTCAATATCTAACAAAAATATGTGCACAATTCATTTTGTTTGGTCATCGAAGGAAAGGCACACAAGTATAAACACTGTTAAAGTCACAATCTCAGTGGTTCAGTACATTTAAATGTAGCTATTTAACATGTTTGAGCAAGTAAAAATATCTATTGTATTGAAATCCTAGTTATAAATGAATTACAGTATGTTTGCCTTCACTGTACAAGTACAAAATTGTGAAGCACTATATCAGTGTCCCAACACTTGCAAAGAGCCAACAGAAAAGTCCTCAGGATATGTTAAATTATTATTTAAATAAGCATTATGTAAAAATCCTGAATGGATTTGTGTGGTTACCTTGCGAGCACTTGCTGTTAATCCAGGAGACTTTCCAGTCCTGCTGGTTTGTGGAGACCTCTGTCCTTTAGTTGCCACCTGGGATGACTTAAAGCTGCCGACTCTGCTTCCTCGAGCCACTCGAGTCTGAGAATTTCCTGAAGGCTTGTTTTCTTGGTACTTGGTGGTTGCAGGAGACTTCTTTGCACTTTTTCCTGGGGATTTTCTTGTAGAGCTGCGTAATTTGTTCAGCCCTTTCTTTAGGTAGTTGTTGGATTTAGGGGTGTTCTCAATACAAAACATCATTGACTGCCTTCGCTCAGCCTGAGAAAGAGAAACACACAAGTGAGACTATTACATGCAAATACATTGTTTGCCAATTGTGTTCCATGGCAACATGAATCTTTGTAACCTCTGTTTTTCACACCGGTAGTGAATTCAAAGTGTTATTGTTGCATATATTAGACTCACTGGACTGAGGGCAGGATGAAGCTGAGGTCCATTGGTCACATTCCTGTTTTTGGGCGTGAGGGGCCGCGGGAAACAGCTGGCTTTCACCTTTTTCTGTAAAATTTTGACAAAGTTAATGTGGAAAAAAATGACTTCAAAATATATTTACTGGTGTTTAATTTGTGAGTGTTCAATGACAGACTGAGGTGTAAGCTTTCAGCCTGCCACTGAAATTAACTACCAACATAAATCCTAAAAAGTTTGAGAGTAGTGACTATGACAAATATTTCAAGTTAAGTGGGAAGGGGGAAAAAAAAAAAAAAAAAAAAAAAGTCATAATATTAATAAAGACAACCTCGGGTGATGTTTGATGTACAGACAATGTAGATGAAGACCGCTTTGTGCCTGTCGGGCTTTTCAGCTGAGAGCAGCCAACTGCTTTTGTCTGCTGCTGGCCTGGAATTAAGGACAGACGATGAGACCGAGTATTGACTCCACACTGTCCCATCATGACAGAGTGCCGGTGGGAGGCAAGGGACTCTTGCAGCTGGCTAGGCATTGTGGACGCTCGACGGATCGTGTCAGATGGGTCACCAGTACGGAGTTCTTCGTCTGTGAAAAAGAAGGCACTGCCACGGCCAGTCTAGAGGGACACAGGGAAGGATTTCAACAAACTACTGCAAAAAGAACGAACAGAACATAATGCAATGAAACACAAATATTTAAAACTATCATCATAATTGAACTTGTTGAAACTAGAGGTTTCACTGACCGGTATAACTAGTTTTCAAGTCAGGTACTACAAACACTGATCAGCACTAGAGTAGTTGGATGGGTAATTTAGTTTGTTGTATATACTTTCATAGATCCAAGGAACAGCTTAAATTTTTATGAGTAAACATATGCCTGGTGTGTCCAAGTGTCTCTCTCTAGTCACCTCAGACTCTACAGGGTAACTGCTCTTCAGATGAGGTAGACAGGCCTTATTCCTGCTCTGGAGCTCAGCGATCCTCATCCAATCATCAGGTGCACCCTCTGGCTCATTCTCCGCCCCCACACAGAATGTACTGGTGGCTAAAAACATAACACATGGGGGGGGGGAAAGTTACACAACACTTTATCGATTAATAGCAACTATAGCAGGCAGAGATTCAACTAATTTGCGCTGCTTAACATCATTAACTTGAATCATCAGTTGGGAATCCCCAGATGATTAATATGTGATGTTACTTTATTATACAATTAAATAATTATCATTATATAATAAAGGGAAATTCCATATAATCAGATAGAACCTGTCTGATATTCAATGGCTGCAGCCCAGACTCTTAAGTTTTGCACCTTTCCACCTAACATCCTGTGAGTCAGCTTTGTATCTACTTACCCTGTGAATGGATTGTGCTTCGTCTGTACCCTGGAAGACCAGATAGTTGATCGCTAGCAGCGCCAGTCATTCTGGCAGCTGTGTCAAAAAGCTCCACAGACACAGGTCGTGCAGAGTTAGCACTGGAGAGGTTTGGGTGGGAGCGAGCTGAAGCCAGACTGTAGAAAGTCTCATCGCCTTCACTGCATCCTGGTGTTTTCTACAGATGAGAGTTTAAAAAAAAAAAAAAATCCATTACAACGGCTGTGAAGTGAGTGTTGGGATGAATCAAAGCAACCCACAACATTCAGACTTTTTTACAGTTCTGGTTTGCACGGACATCAGCTCACAGCTAGCTAAGGCAACACAGTCTACAACAATTAGTAAAATGTACGGTACAGTCTTCAACAGTGGATGTGTGAAAGTGGGAGCATCCCAAACATGCAGTGTGCAGGTGAGTTTCCGCAACCTTGGTCATGGTGATGTTTATAACCTGTGTGGTCCTGCGCCGTTTCACAGAAGAACTTGGATTTTTCTGGGCTGAATCCAGTTCCATTTTATTTTCCATGCCCATCCTAGGTGATTAAAAAAATAAAACATTAATTCAATCCAGAGTATGAGGGAAAAAATGTGAATGTGGTTATACTAAATTCATAATATTTTTGTGTTCAGAAGGGACAGTTCTGGAGCAATTCAGTATTGGCTGCAGCAAGGTTCAACATTCAACACCTAAAGCTACATTATAGTGCTATTATAGTAGTACTAGGTTTAACAATTCAAAAACATAATGGATGTAACAATTACATGACTTACCTGTTAACCTGTCTGGCATTTATAGGGGTGAAGTATAGTGTTTCCAATGACTCTGCATGTAGACCCCTTCGTTTGGCCGCCAAGCGCTCTGAACTACGAATAAGCGGTGTGCTTGACTCATCAGGAGCGGAAAGTTTCCTGCAAAGATCAGAAAGAGGTTTCCACAAGGTAAGAATCCCAACAGAGTCAACCATTGCTTTCATGTAAAATTGGAACAGTACATCTTCAGTTCCTTGTTGTTATATCCAACATATAAAAGAACGACAAAAAAAAAAAAAAAAAAAAAAGAAAAAAAAAAGAGATAGAACACTACAGTCAACTTGTTGGATAGAAGCAGCACTAAAAGATTTCATGTTAATTATATGGGAGGAACATTACCTTGTGTTGTTCAGAGAGTCCTCCAAAGAGCTTTGGTCCAGACTATCAGAGCTGGTGGTCCTCGTCACCCTCATCTGAATACTTGAGCGTCTCTTGGGAACATCCAAATAACAGAAATCTGTATCCTTTCCTTCATTTGTATGAATCTCTAGCTACAAGGTAGATCAATATAGTGAGAGATCAGGGTTACAAGCTCGTGCTTGTGTATTGTATATTCATTTATCCTGATGCTGTGAAATAATACCAACCTGTGCCTTCAAAGAGGAAACTGTTTTCAAAAGTTTCCTCTCATTGGTTTGGGCCTTCTCAAGATCTCGTTGAAGTACCTTATTTTCTATGGCAATGGCCTTTAGTGTGCTTTCTTTAACATCCAAAGAATGCTTGAGTTCAGCAATCTCCAGTTGGCTTTCTTGAAGAAGCTGTTTCTTGCCATTGTAGTGTTTCACTGCTTTATCCATCTGTGGCATTGTAATAGTGCAAAAATAATTTAATATCAGTTTTAGTCAATTAATTTAACACTGTGATGCAGTAACAAAACTAAATAATGTTACTGATCTAGAAGAATCAGGAAGGAAAATAAATAATTTTTGACTGAAAGTAAAAACATACTCTGAAATGTACACAGGGGTACACATACATGCATTGTTTTCTTTTTATGGCTACAAACCTCTGCCTTGTAGTGTTCAGCAACCTCTGATTTAGCTGATAGCTGCTCCTGCATGTCTCTTTTTAGCCTCTTCATTTCTTCAACCTTTTCAGTCTCTCTCAGTAGTTTCTCATTGTCCTCTCTCAAGAGTACAAGCTCCTGCTGAAGCACAGATTCCAGTTTACGGGAGGCCATGTTTTCTTGCTCCATAGCCTGCTTTACTTGAGCAAGTCTCTCCTTCTCCAATATCGTGCTTTCAAGCTGTTTCTCCAGAGATTTTTGATCCTTTTCTGCCTGATGTATCCTCATCAGGAGGACTTCTTTTTCCTCAACAAGGGCCTCATTCTCTCTGAGGGTGGCAGCCTGCAGTTCCTTGACATCCTGTTTCAGTTTGAGATCTACAGCATGCATCTGTCTGTGTTGGTTCAGCTCTGCATTCACTGAGGTGAGCTGTTGCTGGAGGAGGTCAGTCTGCTGAGCAGACTCCTGTTGTGCCTTAAGTAACATCTGCTCCTTTGCTAGAAGTTTTAAAGAAATGTTATTCACTTCCTCCTTCAGATCTTGGATTTCCTGTTGAAAGACAGTAGTTTGTCTGGAGCTCTCCTCCTTTACGTCAGCCACAGTTTTCTCATTGGATGCAGCTTCCTCCTTTGCCTTTTGTACCAAGTCAGCTTGGATAGCACATTCTTCTCTGAGAGTGTTGAGATTTCGGTCTTTATCAGCCATGAGAGTTTTGACAACAGACAACTCAGTCTGGATGCTCTGAAGCGTCTCTTCAGCCTTGAGGAGCAGATTTTCTTTGTCACGCTGAGTCTCTTTAAGCTTTTTTAACTCTTCTTCACATTTAGCTAATTCCTGCTGCTTGGACTCTACATCTTCCTCAGCCGTCTGCAGCGAAGAACCAAGAATCTTTATGTGTTCCTTCAAAATTTGGAGCTCTTTATTTAACAAGTCAGACTGCTCTGAGCTGTTGGTCCTAAGCAATATCATCTGTTCCTCTTTAGCTTGGATTTCTTCTCTCATGCTCGTTATTCTGTCTTCAGATGCAGATAGTTGTTGCTGCAGAAGCTTTTTCTGATGGGCACTCTCCTCTTCCTGCTTGTTCAGCAGAACCTGCTGGGTCTGAACCTTCTCCTCAGCCTTTGTGAGAGAGTCCACCATATTATCCAGCTGGTTTTTCAGACATGTGATCTCTTGCTGTAGCCCCTCAGTCTGTATGGAGCTCTCTTTCCTTAATGTGACTAGCTGTTCCTCTTTCTCCTGGATTAGGTCCTTGAGACCCCTCATCTCCTCTTCAGATTTTGTTAGCTTGTTTTGAAATGTATCCTTTTCCTGAGAAATCTCCAATTCCTTTTGAATTAAGAGATCTTCTTTAGCCTGAACCTGCTCTGTTGAAGTTTTCAGGGATTCACTCAAACTTGCCACTTGAGCCTTCAAAGTGTCAATCTGATTTTGTAGCACTTCAGACTCCTTGCAGTTTTCAACGTGTAACATGGCTACTTCAGCTTCTTTAGTTTGGATCTCTCCCCTGAGACGATTTGCCTCTCCCTCAAGAACAGCACTATGCTTTCTAAGTGCCTCGATCTCCAAAGCACTTTCCTGCTCCTGCTTGGACATTAAGTCTTCTTTGGCATGAACCTGGTTTTTGGCAGATTCAAGAGACTTGCTAATTTTTTGTATTTGCTCATTCAGACCATCAACTTCCTGCCTTAAGATTTCAGAGTCTGCATAAGTCTCAGTCTTCAGCTGAACCAACTGTTCCTCCTTGGCATGAATCTCTACATTTAGCCTCTTAACCTCATCTTCAGACACAGCTAGCTGAGCAAGTAGTGCCTCCATTTGGTCACGGTTCTGCAATTGCTCCTTAGCAAAGAGGCTTTCTTTTGATAGCAAATTCTCTTCAGAAGACCTCAAGGAGGAACTAAGACACTCCACTTGTTTCTTTAAGTCACAGATTTCTTGCTGTAGTTGTTCTGACTGGTCTGAACTTTGTTTTTTCAACACAATCATCTGTTCCTCTTTAGCTTGGATTTCTTCTCTCATGCTCGTTATTCTGTCTTCAGACGCAGACAGTTGTTGCTGCAGAAGCTTTTTCTGATGGGCACTCTCCTCTTCCTGCTTGTTCAGCAGAACCTGCTGGGTCTGAACCTTCTCCTCAGCCTTTGTGAGAGAGTCCACCATATTATCCTGCTGGTTTTTCAGACATGTGATCTCTTGCTGTAGCCCCTCAGTCTGTATGGAGCTCTCTTTCCTTAATGTGACTAGCTGTTCCTCTTTCTCCTGGATTAGGTCCTTGAGACCCCTCATCTCCTCTTCAGATTTTGTTAGCTTGTTTTGAAATATATCCTTTTCCTGAGAAATCTCCAATTCCTTTTGAATTAAGAGATCTTCTTTAGCCTGAACCTGCTCTGTTGAAGTTTTCAGGGATTCACTCAAACTTGCCACTTGAGCCTTCAAAGTGTCAATCTGATTTTGTAGCACTTCAGACTCCTTGCAGTTTTCAACGTGTAACATGGCTACTTCAGCTTCTTTAGTTTGGATCTCTCCCCTGAGACGATTTGCCTCTCCCTCAAGAACAGCACTATGCTTTCTAAGTGCCTCGATCTCCAAAGCACTTTCCTGCTCCTGCTTGGACATTAAGTCTTCTTTGGCATGAACCTGGTTTTTGGCAGAGTCAAGAGACTTGCTAATTTTTTGTATTTGCTCATTCAGACCATCAATTTCCTGCCTTAAGATTTCAGAGTCTGCAGAAGTCTCAGTCTTCAGCTGAACCAACTGTTCCTCCTTGGCATGAATCTCTACATTTAGCCTCTTAACCTCATCTTCAGACACAGCTAGCTGAGCAAGTAGTGCCTCCATTTGGTCACGGTTCTGCAATTGCTCCTTAGCAAAGAGGCTTTCTTTTGATAGCAAATTCTCTTCAGAAGACCTCAAGGAGGAACTAAGACACTCCACTTGTTTCTTTAAATCACAGATTTCTTGCTGTAGTTGTTCTGACTGGTCTGAACTTTGTTTTTTCAACACAATCATCTGTTCCTCT
The DNA here is from genome assembly GCF_900963305.1 of Echeneis naucrates. Classification (NCBI taxonomy): domain Eukaryota; kingdom Metazoa; phylum Chordata; class Actinopteri; order Carangiformes; family Echeneidae; genus Echeneis; species Echeneis naucrates. The sequence goes on along the minus strand of NC_042523.1, from coordinate 16,815,974 downwards.
TTAGCTTGGATTTCTTCTCTCGTGCTTGTTATTCTGTCTTCAGACGCAGATAGTTGTTGCTGCAGAAGCTTTTTCTGATGGGCACTCTCCTCTTCCTGCTTGTTCAGCAGAACAAGCTGAGTCTGAACTTGTTCCTCAGCCTTTCCGAGAGAGTCTTCCAGACTTTCCACTTGGCCTTTCATAAATTTGATCTCTTGTTTCAGCATTTCAGCCTGTTGACAGCTGTCGTTCTTCAGCAAAACAAGTTGCTCATTTTTTAACTGTATATCTGCTTTTAGATGCTGAACTTTCTCTTCATGGGCTACAACCTGCTGTTGGAGCATCTCCCTTTGCTGCATAGTTTCTTCTTGAGCTTTCGCCAATAAGTCTTGTTTAAGGTGAATTTCCTGCTCAGCCTGTTTGAGAGTCAAGTTAAGGTCTTCAACTTGGGCTGTTAAGATCTGGATTTCATTCTGAAGCTTTTCTTGATCATTTGACTTCTCCATAAGTAAGTTAGAAATAATTTCCTTTTTTTCCTGAATTTCATCTTGGACTTTTTTGGCTTCATTTATAAGAAAATCAGCTTTCTCTTTGAGACTGTTAATCTGTTGGTCTTTATCTGCCAAGAGAGAACTGGCAGCAGCCAACTTTCTCTCAAGATCCTTAACCTTTTCTTCAGCCTTTTGGAGAAGGTCTTCCTTCTCTTTCTTAATTAGTTTCAGTTTTTCAATTTCTTGTTCATAAGCAGCAATATACTGTTGTAGTCTGGTCATCTGCTCTGTTTTCTGTTGCTCAACCTGCTGAAGTTGAAGCTTGAGATCCTGGATCTCCTGTTGAAGTACAGCTCTCTGCTCAGTGATGTCCCTCTGCAGCTTCTCCAAAGTTTCATCCTTTGCTTGAATAATTTCTTCAGCTTGGGATTTCTGTTGCATCAGGAGCTCTTTCTGTTGTGTAATCTCTTGATGGTACTCTGCAAGCTGATGTGTTTTGGCTTCAATATCCACTTCTGCTTTTTTAAGACGGCAAACTGTGCTCTCCAGGTCATTCTTCAAACTGCTGATCTCAGTCTCCAACAGTTGCTGATAATTAAACCAAAGTTAGAATTAGAAAGCCACTATGTACGGGTTTATCTACTCCAAAATATATCAAAATTTCAGAAAAATTCTAATGGCATATTTCCACTAACACTTTTAAAGCTGTTTGATAGTGCAATTATGAAAATGTTAGCTTTGTATGTACTTTACCTCCATTACAGGCCCCATATTCTCTCCTACTTCTTCTTTTGTGACCCTACTTATTTCATCCTCCAAAAAGGAAATTTTTCCTTGGAGAATCTGAATTTGTTCAGTCAAGAGCTCCTGAGGAACAAGGATTATCAAAAAATATATTATAGTTGTGTCACTATAACCGAGTTTCTGCCCATACAATCAAACTGATGTCAACTTAAACCAAAATACCCAGGGTGCTGTGATGATGCTGCAATAATTAATCGCACTACAGGTTGTTCGAACGCAACAAGAAACAGAATTTGTGGCGTTTTTGTATAAAAGTGGATCAGGACTTAGATTAGAATTCTGCTACAACAAAACGTTATTTTAATAATTTCCACACAACTTTTGTCTGTGTTACCTTTTGAGCAGTAGCTTCATTGAGCTCAGACTGCAGGTGGCTCGTTTTGTTTGTCCACTCCTCCTCAGCTGATGCTTGGGATTCTGTCAGCCTACCAACTTCAGCCTCAAAGGTGGTCAGCTGTGAGCATACTGCTCTCATCTGGGAAAGCGTCACAGAGACTTAAAATGCGTAGCATGTGATCTATGTAATATGATGGCATTGGTTCTCATGCCCAGGCCACAAGCTCTGAAGCTGAAAAACGAAGCCCAACAGTAGTGCCAGAAACTTCAGTTCTATTTATTTAAAAAAAAAAAAAAAAAAAAAAAACAACCAACATCTGGGTCACTTAAATATTCTCCTTCGTGAAGCTTACAGGTTTTTACATAACCACTGGCACACATTTAAACTTTAAGATTTAAAGTTCTGCATAATGTGGGCATGCCTCTGAGTAACAGGTGAATGAGCACATTAGTCCCACGTTTGTTCATGTTGCTATTTTCAGGGATGCAAGACCTGCATGAAAAGGGCAAACAATTTTCAATAAGAAACAATGCAGGTATTATTACCTGGGAGGAAATGTCACCATTTTCTTCCACAAGCTCATCCACTTTTCTCTCCAGAACTGATGAGGTACTCTTGAGATCTTTATTTTGCTTTATCATCTCATCAAGACATGTTTGTAGCCTGAGAGAGAGAGACAAAATTTTTGTTAGTCTAAAAAGAAATATACATTTAGAAGGTTTGCTTAGTTCCGTCCTTGTACTTACATGTTGTTCTTGGTTTCAAGCTCAGTGATTTGCTTACTGGCAACCTGCTCTTGATCCCCTTGATCTTCTTTCATCTTATCCAGGCGATACTGCAACTGGTTAATATGTAACTCTGATGAAAAATGAGTGAAAAGGCATTATGCTGACAACATCTAGTTAATTTCAGTAGTAATCTGACAAAGTAACATTTAACATTACATATAACACCTAAATGTTACCATTTTGTGCAATGAGTGCAATCTTGCTGGCCAGCTCCCTCTCCAACCCATCTCTGTAGTCTCTCTCCTTGATCATCTGTCGTTGAATCTTCCTCAGTTGAAATTTTGGGGTGCTCATAATATCCTGTAGAGGAGACTTGCTGTTGGAATAAAAGGATATCAGTCAATGTAGATTTTTAACAAAAATCCAACATTCCATGGACACTGGGTAAGGCATGACTTATGACATATTTTACATAGTTTAATATTTGGGTGATATAGAATTTTGTTAATGTGTTAAAACAATGATCTTAATTGCTGTAAATTTAGCAGGACATAGTGGATTAAACACTCCTAGATAGACCACAAAGCTGTGTTCTGTTTTTATTCTGCAGCTAAAATGAAGGACTTTTATGTAAGACATGCAGCTCAAATAGTCTTAGAATGGTCCCAGTCACATTTGATGAATATGATAAAGAATCACATCAAATCAATTCAAATTTCAGATACCTGACTGAGGAAGAAGCAACAGTGTGCATGTCCAGAAATGCAATTTTCTGTGTGCGATGGAAGACGGGGGAGTCCTCATCTGAGAGTGAGGAGACTGTCGACACATTGGAGGTTGAGGTGGTTGCTGAGCTCTCAAATATTTCACGGGCGACAGGTAAATCTTTAATTCATGGAGAGATAGGTATTAACGCGTTTTATAGCTGCTGTGTTAAATTTAAATCAGAAATCCTGTGCATATGTCACCAATACGGCGTGACATGACATCGCCAAATGGGAGACTCAAATTTGTGACTTACGCCTTCTTGCCAAATAGGCTTCTAGCCCACAGCTCAGATAAACACAGCCCTCACTCTCCATCACAAAAGAACCAGTTAGGTTTGCTATCTCGCGCTGACACAAAAAAAAAAAAGAAAAAAGAAAAGAAAGGGCATAGAATGAAATGGTATCACAATAGAATACACAATGAATAAAAGGTGATGTGGATGACTTAAGACAGCTGTATGCTCACCTCAACGTCACTTTCCAATGTGTTCAGAGTGCATCTGTCATTCATCATGTCATGGTATACGAGCAGCAAAAGTACCTGGTGATATCACAAACAATAACTCAGCATGGGCCTTGTTTTAATGGTAATCATGTTTTAATATTTATTTGTTCTTTGTCACTGTACCTTTGCAATTTCTACCGTTAGGTTTAAACCGTCTCTTATGTTGTCCCAAGATAATGAAGTGCCATTGGAGGCACTAAACCTGCACTCACCTAATGAACAAAATGAATGAAAGATAAGGATTGGTTTATTCTGAAACAGCAGCAATTATCAGCATAGGCCTCTCTGCAAGTGTTTGGGCTATCCTTAACCCTGTCTGCATGAACAGTGACTCAAGCAAAACAGGGTGTGGCTTTTACACAATGTTGTCTGACACAAGTGCAACAAGGCACAACCAAGACCCGACCCAATGGGTGTGGTAAAAGATTTAAAATGTTCATGACATTAATCTGGGAGTTAAATTACTGTGACATTTTCAGAAAACACAGTATATTAGCTAGCTCTAATAAGCACATTCAGATGACATGATGATAGGTTTATGAGATTCCTTCTTAGTATATGGACTGAAAGTGGGAAGGACAGTTTCAGACGAACTTTTTATGGTTGACATACAGTTTGGAATAAAATCTGATTAACTTTCAAAAGCGAGGAAACTCACTTTCCACAAAGTCTGCAATGACCTTAAATCGGTCCTCAGTGGAATGACTGGAACTGGGGTTGGGTTCCTTTTTTCTGAGATGACACAAAAGCAAAAGGGAGGTTTACTCAAACTTAAGCATCAGGATGTGTCACGTTTAAAAAAAAAAGGAAACAAGGCTGGCAAACATCCAATGAACCTTCCTTTGTTTACATATGACAATCATTCCAACTCACTGCTCCCACTTACAGCTTATAAACAACTTTCAATAAAATGCTCCCATCTTGTAAGTCGGGGACGGTGATTTCTCGGTCGGACAGTTTTATGCTGTTGACCTGTAAATGGGGTTTGAAAAGTCAGTTCAATACACATGATACACATGATAAGGGTTAATTTGCTTCGCTAGAATTAACATAGATATACCATAAACTAACATTTGCATCAACTCACCCAACCGAGAAGCGCTTTAACACCCAAGTTAACCGCCATCTTGGCTGACCCCTTTACCTCAAAGGGGCTTTAACCTGAAGGGAAATAAAAATATGTCTAAACAAGCTAGCATCGTTAGCCATTAGCCGCCAATGTTAGAAAGGCGTACAGGTTAGTTTAGCTCGGGGCTCGCTGTCGGTGAAGTTTGTCTATTTGTAAAACACCTTACCTAAAAAAAAGACAAGGACTTGATCCACTTCGCTGCGTGTTTGTTGCGTTTTCTCAGAAGAAGTTCTGTCACTGTCTTCCTTCATGAAGCTACAGCTGGGACACCAACAGTCAGCGAGCCGCCGTACAAACATTCAAACCAGCCGTTTGTAGATTGAATTGGCCAATCAGAGCTCACGCATCGACGCGTCAGAAAGTAGCCGGCGTTGATTGGCTTAGAGATCAGTGCGTAACCTGAGCGGTGTGCTTGTTACAGCCGCCGGAGCGATCTGCCAGCAGGTGGGCGGGGAGAGGCCGCTCGGAGAACTTCACCAGTGCTCGCGGACTGCGGAACATTGAAACACTGAAACAGTTCACTTGTTGTTGTTTTTGTATTTATTTCTGAATCCATGCTGATAACGGCTGTCTAGTCTCACCGGACCGACTCCGCTCACACTCAAACATTTCGTTGTACGCCTTTCGCGGTGTGGGAAAAAATAGATCAAACAGACTAATAAATCAATCACAAACTGCTTTCTGGTGTTTGTCATGCTGACTAATATTAATCACCACGTGCTGATATTGCATCGGAATAAAAAAAAAAGTGTTATCATACTGAAATATAACTACAAATCCCATAACGAACCTGTTTGTTTCCTTGGCAACATGTAGTGTTGTCTCGGTCAGGTAACTGTCGACACTGAGCTCTCCAAATAACCAAAGATCAGTAACGCCGTGATATTTGTTGTTTAACATCGCGGGTAAGTGTGTGACAATTGTAATGATTCGGATTGAGTAATCTAAAAATAGTCCATGTATTTTTAAATTGGCGTCATTTAATGATTAACGTGTCGGCGCTCACTCACCTGTAGTTTATTGTAGACCTCTGTCCTCCCACAGGTGTGACTATGTACGGAGCTCCTGTGGATTTATCTTTCAAACAGATAAGCAGTTTGGCAGGTAAATCTGTGATTATCTCACTTATCTTTAAGGGTTTTTTTTTTCCTCTCACACTATTGTTAATTTCCTGCATCATCGGTATTTTTACTCATTTGCATAAGCACATTTCAGTGTCAGTGTAGCCACAGAAATAATTATCAGTGTACTGTACTTAATATTCCCTGTGTTCTATTTTACTTGTGGTTTCAGATGCATGGACAGAAGAACCCCGGAGTGGCCTGCGACCTTTAAAAAAAAATGCTGAGATGAAGTACAAAAGTCGCTCACTACGTCTCAATAACAATTACATCACTGGCCTTCATGACCTCCAGAAAACAGTGTGCAACTTCCTGGCTGAGCCATCACAACTTGCCTGGCTGGATTTATCATTTAACAGAATCACACATATAGACCATGTGAGTTTTCTTTGTATGCTTTTCTTGTTTTTGCAGTCTTTCTGCCTTTAATGTGGCAGCAGCTATGGAGATGGTGTATGGTCTGAAGAAAGTCTTGCTATGTACTCATTCCTTTGCTTTTATTAACGCAGGTGTGACTCTTGCCAGATTAACCTTCTTCACTATGGGTGACTATTTATGTTCCAGGTTTTGTGTGAGTTGCATGAGCTGCGTGTATTGTATCTTCACGGAAACAGCATTTTTATTCTGTCAGAGGTGGACAGACTGGGACTGCTGCCACATCTACATACAATCACTCTGCATGGAAATGTCATAGAAGCCAGCAAAACATACAGGTGGTGACTTTCTTTGAACTGTAAGAAATTTACCCCACAACACACACAAGTTGTGTGTGTTGTGGGGTAGACAACTTGCTTCCTCAACGAGATTTTCTAACCCTAACCCTTTGTCATAATATAACTTTACTGAGCATTGCAACCTGTAGTAACCCACAGCTACGTATACAACAGAGCTAAAAACAGATCAAGTCAGCATCTCATAGTTATACACTCAAGCTAAGATGAAGAAATGTTATTACATTGCATTTCTGTCTGTGTGAGACAGAAATGCAAGGCAGCTTGGAGGTGCTTAACACTGTAACAGGTGCTTGAGTGAGTCAAGCTCGTATTACCAATCCAAGTCTGCATAGCAACACTGCTTTACAAGACACACGCTGCAAGTAATGCTTCTGGTTAAGTTTGGTTTCACTGAACTGATGAATTGACATAATAATTTCATTAAATGGTATGTCCCTTTCTAAGAACTGCTGAGCTAGTGATAAGACCAACTTTACAAAGAAAAGAGTCAGGTTGAATTTTCCTGTTAAGTTGCAGAAGATGTACATAAAATATGTAGTGAGCATGTATAAACGTGTGTCTCTCTGTGTTAAGGAATCGTGTAATTTCTGCTTTGCCGCGGTTAAAGACAATGGACTTCAGTGCGGTGACACGACAGGAGCAAGTCATGGCAAAGATCTGGTATCACAGCAACAAGCACAGCAGAGGCAACAAGGAAACTCTCAAGTGATCCTTGATGTGGTGTGTTCAAGTCATGGTTTCATCTAAATCACATCTTTGTTTGCCTGTGTATACCACATCATGTAACTAGTGTTATCAGCTTCCATTAAATAGTCTGAGACATCAGCAGTTGAGTTGTCCAAAGCCATAAGTGACAGGTAGGAGTGAGTGATCGATCTTGTGATATGGCATACAGTATTAGAATATTGGGACATTAGTTATGCAATATTTTACATTTACTCATTGGCATTTGATGTTTTTAGTCAATTTAATAATATAATATTGTTATGAAATAGCTTGTAATATAGAGAGCAGGTTCTATTTGTCAGTAAATGCTTCCCAGATGCAAGTATGTGGATGTTAATATTTATTTCATACAACACAGATGCGTCTGTTGAAAGTTTTTAATGAATTAATTAAACCCCCCAAAACAAACAAACCAAATTCTTAAAACTTTTTGCTACTAGCCTAAAATATTACAAACATATTTCAGGTAGTATTACACAGTTCAGAAACAAACAAAACTGGAAAAAAAAAAAAAAAATGCCAATAACCCCTTGCAAAAAGCTCAAATCAATCGCGTGGTTGAATTAATCACAGTCCTGCAGATCATCCCTTTAGAGACTCAAGAGCAAATCGCCATGCTCACTGTCCACGCATAGTTGTTTGCTCTCCACTGAAGAGCAAATATACATTAAAACACAAATAAATAACCACAAAAAGGTTTCGAATCATTTTATCTGCTGTGGTACATACATTGTTAACGCCCCCCCCCACGCCCTCACTGCTACAATGGTTAGTTACTGATTAATATGAACAACTCAATCATATTACAATCTGCAGCAAAAAGCTTTGCAGGCCTTAAAAGTGTTCATGTTTCATAAAAACATTGGTAATCGCCACAAGATTTTAGCCAATCCTGACCAATGATCTCTCTACAAAAACAATGTCACACAATCCATCATCTGTTCTTATGTTCAATCAGAAAATTCTGTACAAAGAAGGCAAGAGTCGACAATATCTGTCCCTGCACGCTCCACACACCCACCTGTTTCATCTCTGCATGCCACCACTTATTTTAAATATGTGCGCATCTGGAATTTGATTTAAAGAGTCTGCCAGCTCATTATTTTAGTGCTAGAAAACGGCACGGGACATATTACTGTCTGTAAACTTAATAATTTGCCCCAAAAAGCTCCGGCTGCTACCGGTCACCTGTGACATGAGTCCGCATCCCCCCGCCCCCGTAACACAGAACACTAACCACTGACTGGTCGCGAAACTGGAGTGGATTAAATCCTGGACAACAAATTACCAATTCATTCAGTTTCACCGGCAATTTAAACACTGTTACAGCAAAATGTCAATAAGACGTGCAGCCTGACGTACTGGTTCATATTGATGTAGAGCGACACTAGATTATTGTGGGGTACTTTATATCTTGATCTTGCCACCATATATCATGACTGTAAGATTACAACCTGTTAAATTACGGTCTCTTCATCTTAACCGAAAAAATATTCTTAATTTTTGGTGTTTTGATCTTTACGTTTGCCTTTCTTTAGAAAAGAAAAAAGAAACACTGGGCAATGGGCAGTGTCTGACAGACGTGAAGTACAAACTTTGAGGTACAAGTTTGTTTGTTTGTTTGTTTGTTTTTTTATCATCCTGGTAAATGGTTAGATTACTCAACCACGGAACTTGCACTTAGGGTACAGTGATCATTTTCACTACAACTTGCCACAGAGATGAATCCTCTCTTGTTCCAATAGAGATTGTATACAAGTAAATGCAGCAATACTTATAACCATGTACCAAAAGATCTACAACTTTATCCAAGGTGAATATACTGCGCATTCGCTCATGCCTCTGCATAACAGTCTGCGGTGTAGAGCTGGCCTTGTTTGTTTAGGTCCTGACATGGGAAACTAACAAAATGAAGACACTGAGACAACCTTTAAAAAGATCAGAGATCAACAAGAACAATGATTTTTCCACAACTGGTTCTAACAAAGACTCTAATCCACACATAGCATAAAGAGGCTTGGTTGTTATAAATATGAGCTCACAGACTGGCCCCAACAGGAAACCATCTTCCATTCCCCATGATGAACTCTGACCCATTGACCCATTACTCATTACACTAGTGGACAGCCATAGGGTGCAAGCCTACGTTGTCTCTGTCTTTGTAGCTGTTAGAGGCATAGCTAAGAAGCACAAGGACCGAGATGTTTTAATAAATGGTGAACTGGAGGGTGAGGACGCAGCAGTGACACAGAGAGCAAGATGGGAAAAAAACAATATGCAGGCCAGAGTCACAGAATCAAGGAATGGCAAACTGGACCACCAATTCTTCTTTAGCATCCACTTTGATTTGAGAGATTGCACTGTAAGCATAGGCTGCTATCTTGGACACCTGCAAAGAAAGAAGACGACAGTTAGAGGTTGCGTGAAGTGCACGATCTAATTTAAATCCCCAAATTCTCAGAAAAAAACAAGACCTGATCAACAACAGACCAACAAAGCATTAAGCAGTCAAGTAGTAACAACATAGAAGCATTAGATGTCTCTAAGATCTATTTAAAGACACCCACACACACTGAAACACCAAACTGTTTCAAGTCCAGTATACTGTTTCCAGTGAATGTAGATTAATGTAGCCAACACAGAATTACCACAAAACAAGAAGCAAATATACCAGCGTATAGTCCACATGGGCTACATATGGCAAGATTACCTGCTGAACATCTGAGTATGGCACCAGGTCACTTGCAAGCACTTGGTGGGGCTGGCTGGTGAGGGAAGGAAGAGCAAGGGCTTTCTTCTGGGGCAGACTGTTACTCAACACAGCCAGCTTTGTACTGAGGAAATCATTAGAAACGTTTACAGGAACTGTTACTCCGTCATTGCCGTGCAGTTTAGAGTTTGTGTGTACAAAACAGTTTGTCCAGAATATATAGCCTTCATTATTATGAGAAGCTACAGTTTAATCTGAGCCTATATTACTGGACATGAGGTTTCAGGTAACACTTACACACAAACTTTCATAACAATTATGACCCAACTGCCTACCCACATACCTGTATTGTCTAGCTTTGTCCATGTATTCATGCTGTTCCATCATGTGAGAGTCAGCTGCTGAGACATCAATGATGTTCCTGACAGAAAAGAAATTATTTTAGGTTTTTTAAAACACTAAATTATTTACTAGTTTATCATCAGGAGGCACACACTTAATCTGATTTGTTTTCAGTTTGAAGATAGAGTGTCTTACTGTGCCGTCTTGTGGAGGATGGATGTAAGTAAAGCTTGTTCATCTGTCCGTGCTGAAGGGACACTGGTAGTGATCCAGTCTGCCCCATTCGGGGGTTTGCTGACAGGGTTCGGGTGGGGGATCAGCGGTTTACGTTCATCAGGGTCCTAGAATGGGTAAATGAATGTTGAGGACATTTTCTGCTCATGGCATTAGTGTGAAAGAATGCCATGTGTCAAAGAATCTCAGCATCACATTAAATGTGATCAAGATCAATTCTAGGGCAACATAATGAGCAAAAACAACAAACTGTTTGCAGCTTTGTTGGCAGATATTGTAATATGTGACTGTAATTTCAGTTGCAATGGTCGTGTCACAGGAATTTTATTTTATTTTTTATTTTTTATTTATTTTATGCTGAGAACCTTGTTGGGTCTTGTACCAAACAATTATATTAATTTACATCCTGACAATATAATTTGAAGGCAGCTCCTGTATTTGGATGCTGCATATTGCCCATATTATTGTGCAACCCATTAACAGTTGCTTCTCCATTATGTGCAAAAATAAAGGTGCTCTGCAACAACATTTCAGTTGGGCATCATGAGAAAAGCTTGGGATAACACTGTAAGTAATTAAATAATTACTTTTCAACAACACAGAAGGTAACATACAAATACAAGGCCGGTATTGCATATATTAATATCAGTTTTTCCATTATCTCACTAAAAGGAACATTAAGGGACTCATAGTTATTCAGCTTGGGTTATTCAAAATTAACATTTTAGCCACTGACAGCCATTAAAAATGGCAGTTTAATATTCTGTACAACTATCATTTGGCCATTTTAAGGACTTACAGACACTCTTCAATTATAGATCTGACTTTATCATCTTTTCAGGCAAAAAGGATCGGCCCAAATTTTACAATAAATTAATTATGACTAGTGAGCTTTCCACACTCTCGAAAAGAAATGATACCTTTAACATAGCAAAAGAGCAATCGGTACCACAGAAGTTCAGTTGATGCCAGAAAAGCCTGAATTATAAAATGACCTAATAGACACTGATTTTCACAAAGAGCTCAGTTCTGTTATTTTGTTCAGTGAGAGACCAAAAGCTACTTTTTCAGGCTAATGTGCATGAACCTGTCGTGCAACACTGAGAGGTTACATCTTCTTTTAGCTGCATTTATTTTGATCCTGTTCAGATGGAACAAAGGAAAATATTCCGCATGAGTTTCCGCAAACTAAAAACAGTAAAAAGGTCTTGAGTCACATGACACAGGACACTGTAAAACATGGCACTTCATTATCTGCTACTTTCAATGTTTGAGGAAACTAACTAAATAATACAGCATACGTGTAGATGTTCTGCTGATCCCAAACTAACTGGAAATAACCTGCCGCATGTATACCTTTCTTTAAAGCGTATAGATTTATCTGACTGACTGATCTCTTCTTAGCTAAAATAATTTTTCATCTGTGTGCCAACTTCACAGGCTGCTGTGGACCAGGCCTTACCCGACGGCTTCGGCTAAGTCGGTGAGCTAAAGCTACTTTGTAGGTGTCATCCAACTTTACCCAACAAAAGAACAGACACTCGGCAGCGCCAGCATGCTTCCGAAAATGCATTTTAAGTATAAAACGTCCTCTATGAATACGACGATATCACATATGCTTTCCTATAATAGCCCATCCAGTATTTATCGGGACAGTTTTAGCCACCTAGCGGCTAACAGCTACCTGCTCTGCGGTCTCGTTCTCGCTGCTGTAACAGCAACCCATGGCAGCGTCCGAGGGCCGAAGCTACACAACCCCGGCTTCCCTGCTCTTCGTCAGAAACGGAGCCGTGTGGTGTCCTCTCCAACAACCAGAAAAAACATTCACTTATTTTCCTGCGTGGATTTTGTTAGGGCTTCATCCAAACGTAGGAAGCCACTGTCAACAGCACCTCCTCGGTCAAGCTATCACATGACAGCAGCCGTGGTGCAACAACACAGCGACCACTTCCGGTACTTGAGGCGCAGCCGCGGCCTTCGTCACGTGATTGGGTAGGGCCCAGTGAGCTGTGTTTAAAATACAGTATTAATGTATGTCAATTAAAATAAATAAACTAGTAGTGGAGTTAGATAACGTCAATGGGCTTAATGCTGCAGCACCAACTTGCTCAGGAGCAGGAGGTAACCCACAGTCCTCTCCCTGAAAACTTCAATTTAAATCCACTTCCTTACTCCTGCTATTTGGATCAGGCCATCCTGTGTTGCCATCTGTAACCCTGTCATCTGATTAGCAAAGAGTGTAGGCCTTGACTATAAAAGTGTGTTTGGTTAAACAAAAATCTGAAAAAAACGATAAAATAAAGATTTTCTTTTTAGGTTTGGGCAATTTTTTTAATATTTCAAAATCCATCCCCTCACTATTTATGATTGATTGGTGGACATTCATACCCAAATTTCCATTTTTATCTTGTGCACATTTTTGCCTTCTACCATTTACTTGTTCTAAAAAGTTAATGAATATGAACGGTGGCGGGCTGCCATGAGCAGGGCAGTTGCTGTCTGGTTTATGCACCAAAAAAACAGGGAAGACACTAAATTTGCCTCATTGTATTTTTCTACATTCCTCATTGCCAGTAAAAGGAGCAAATGTTACAACACAGTGGTTAATGGGGATCTAAAGTAAACAACAGACCACTTTACTTAGCCTCAAAATATGTTGATTCAGACCTGGAGACTCCACAAAAACACATGGTCCATTAAACGAAACACAAACACAAACACAATACACAACAACACTTCTTCTTCTTCGTTTTCTAGGTTGGCACTTCATTAATTTCTTTTTTGTTGTAGACCTCTTCCAAAACTGTATACTGTTAGTAGTTGTAGTTTTTCCTTCCACGGGTTTTGTTTTGGAATATTTGCCCAAAGCCAAGCTGAGTGAGACACAGCATGACTGACAGACAGCATCGGGAGACACAAACAGGATGAGACTTGTTAGTGCAAATGTGGCAGGCACCCTGGAGAAAAATGAAAGAGACTCTGACACCCTCTGATCTATTATTATGTCAGACTACCACACAATACTTTTCTGACACAGTCACAAGTTCTTTCTAATAACTAATTTCACAGCATAGTGCGGTAAACACTACACACCAAAACAGAAACCTATTCTGAGTCCTTTTCCAGGAAGTCCTCAAAGCGTCAGTTTCAGTATTAATTTCATTCAAACACAAAACAATCTTTAGAGAGAGCTGTATTGTCACTTTTACTAATGTTGAGGATAATCACGATTAAAGTTATTTTGCATTGTTATCATTACTTTTAGGTTTGTGGACTGGCAGCTATAACGTTAAGCAAATGAAGTAAAAGCTGACTAGAAAACCCAACATATATTGCCAGGACAGTAAAGTTAATTGGAGGTAGTAAAATATGGCTTTTGGTTACACTTGTTTTATTCAGAACAAACACATGTAGTGTCTGCCACAGGTTCATAGGAAGCAAAATGACCCATCATGCCACAAAGTTTCCAGGGTAAAACTGGACTTGCCCTCGCTGTGGGGCAAGAGGATGACTGGGAGGCGCCTGGCCTCTCATTAACCCCCCTGTTTCCTCCACACCTCTTTGTTTACACAGACAGGCCGGTCAAGTCCAGGCAGCTGGAGCCGCTCTTTGTAGATTCAAGTCTGCTCTCGCAGGAACAACAACGATGTCTGTTTTTCTGCTGACTTGTGCCGTGCTGTTTGGAGCTTCCTGCGGCTCTGACAGCGCGGCTCCCGCCCGGCTCGGGTTCAGCTCGTCGCTCCGGTCGGTGTGTAAGCCGGTCCCCAGCACCCTGACTCTGTGTCACGGGATCGGCTACAGGCACATGCGGATCCCCAACCTGCTGGGCCACGACTCTCTGCGGGAGGCCCAGCAGCAGTCGGCGGCCTGGCTGCCCCTCGTCTCCAAGCTCTGCCACCGGGACACCAAGAAGTTCCTGTGCTCGCTGTTCGCCCCAGTGTGCCTGCCGGAGCTCAGCGGGCCGGTCAGCCCCTGCAGGAGCCTGTGTGAGGCCGTGCGGGACGGCTGCGTGCCCGTCATGAGCGCCTTCGGCTTCCCCTGGCCCGACATGTTCAACTGCTCCCGGTTCCCGCGCGGAACCGAGCTCTGTATCCCGGCAACCGGAGAGCAGAGCGCGAGGACGGCGGAGGAGGTGAAGCACGAGGAGGCGCTGAAAGGTCAGCTGATGGAGCCGAGGGTGTCCGTCAGGTTTACTTCTGATCCACAACTGTTTGTTTTCATCGTCCGTCAGCGTGTTCATTATTTTCTATCTGAATTATGTGAAACAACTGGAAGAGGAAAATGGAAACTACTCACTTAGAGTTAAAAGTTTGCAAATGAGACATTGGAACTGGTAAATGTGTGAAATGATCGTGAACAAAGGAAATATTTAAATGGTTAATCGATTAGCCAAATACAATCTGAGTAGAAAAATATTCTGTCAGTCAGCTCAGTTAAATAGCGCACTAATTGTTTCAATTGAAATAAAAACAAAACGTTTTTCTCATCACACTATCTGAGGAAAGTAGAGCTCCAGGTAAACTGTCCCATTCCATCTTTAGTCGACTTTTTAATAGTGCAGCTAGCTAAAAACTCAGGTCTTGTAGTTTTAAGATACTTGTGATTTATTTGAGTAATAGATATCGAAGAGAAAGTTCATTTTTATGTGATCTTAAAAAACATAGATAGTAAAAGATTAAATGAGCTTTTTTAGCTTGTAATCTTCTACAAACTGGTTTAAAATTATTCAATGTTTGGCACAAAAAGGAAAAAAAAAACCACAAAGTTACTACTCCCATTATTTATATTTTTGCACACTGATCACCTTGCCGTCACATTAGCCATTTTTATCTTTTGACTAACATGTCAGGCTCAGTACTTATTTCTGCTGATAAGTAGCATGGAATGACAGCTTGCGAGATCTGTTTTGTCTTTTGTAATTTGTAATGTGTCTCCATCATATTAGTTTTTCGAGGTTTAGAGGATCAGAAGTACTAGAAATATGCATTATTAAAACACACATCAGCTCTGTAATATCCTGATCTGCCTCATCAGTTTACAATCAGCCAGGCCTCAGTACCAGTTCTTCTACATGACCAAAGGTTTTGAGACATGTTTTGAAAGCCACTTTATGGCTTCTGTATTTTTGGGCTGTTTTCTTGTGTTGCTCTGATAACTAGATTTCTATTACAGAGATGTGTGGGGGGTTTTTTTTATGCTATCTTCTTTTATCTTAAATCTGTTTTTGTGCTTTGATCTTGCAGTTTCTGCTCAGGAGCAGATATCCTAAACTACCTTTGAGATTTTTGTTTAGTGAGCACATAGTTATCTAATCAGCACTTTACCATCCCCCAGGGAGTGTAATCTGTGATGCCTGTAGTCTGGCTGCTGAAGGAGAGACTGATATCCAGGAAAACTTTTGCCATAGTCCATATGGTAAGCATAAAATCACATGGCTTATGAAGGCTACAAAATATTGTGTTTTCCTGAAATGACGACTGTTCAATCATGTTCTTTACACATTGCAGCATTTAAGATGCGTCTGGACAGTATATCAACAGTAGGAGGGGACCGTCAGCTGGTGCCCATGGCCCGCAGCCGCATCCTGAGGTGGGCAGGGGGTGATGCTGGCAGGGCAGAAGGGGTCGGCGGTGCCATGGCCCATAATGCTTTGTGGCTGCAAGAGGGAGGTACCTGCACTTGTCCTGGATTAGACTCTGCACATGCAAACGAAGACAGGGAGTTGGAGGAGGGAAAGATAGGTAAGGGGGGCAAGGAGGGCAACAGGGTTCCGAGTGGATGGTTCTTGGGCCTGGCTCAGGCTGAAGAGGGAAGGCTGGTGCTGACTCGGCTGGTGAGTTGGACCAGAGGAGACAAAGAGTTGAAAAAGTTTATCAGAGCTCTCCTTAAACAGACATGTCCAGAAGCGTAGAATACGACATTGTTTTGCGGTCATGTGCCATTACAGCAACATACACAACATGCTGAGAATTTACCACATCAGGAAGCAAAAAGCTCCCAAATAATACTGAATAGATAAATTGGTATGGGTTTTATGATACGGCATTTACCATTGCACCATATTTACCGTGTTTAAGTTACCTCGAGTGAGTTTGATTTTCGTTTTTCAAGTTTTACAAATTTGAGACTGATTGTTGTTGGTTTTTTGTTCTGAAAATGTTTTTACTTTTATTAACTGCCATAAAACAGAGAGAGTAGCAGCGCAGAGGCAGAGATGATTAGGCATTTAGGCACAAAAGTTTCCAGCTATGGCAATATTTGTGTAATCTTTTATATTTTGTGTACATTTGTGTATATAGAAGAACCACATTGTTTTGGTTTTCAAATTTTTTGCTGATACATGTTACATACATACATACATGAAGCAGGATAATTGTTGTAATTCCTGTATCATGAAATATTTTCTTATTCTGTACTATACTTTCATCACAGTACTTTTATACACATTAAACATTTACATTTTTCTTTGATTCCTATTTTATAATTGTGTTTCACAGCAGCTGGTCTCAGTAGTTAGATGAGTGACTGCAATCATGGAAAGACAAGGACATGATCCATCACAGGAAGCACGATTGCATGTCACGTTAGAAAAGAAGCACTGAAAAAAAGGAGGACAAGAAATGGGATATGATCCAAACAATAAATTATTTACATTTGGTCTCTATTTTTGAATTTTTAAACATTTATTTGGATCTGTCCTTGATTATTATTATTATTTTTTTAGGAGCGGAATATTTTGTTGATTTTCTTTTATTTAAATAAACTTTGATCATACAATACTCAAATTGTGTAAGGTTTACAAGATAATATTTGATAAACTGGCTTTCCATCATGACTCAGTAAAAGAAACAGGACTCCATGCATACACACACCTGTTGATGTTAAGTTGACATATCAAATGTCTTTCGCAGAGCCTCCCTGTGTCTCTGTTCCTCTTTATTGTTTTTCCTCTACATTTAAATAAAGATCCTTGACTTTTCAAAAAAAAGACAAAACTGTGCTTTAAACATTTGGCAGATAACAATGACACCAGCCTCAACAGCCATTAACTGGAAATAATTAAAGGACATATACTGTCTTTCACGTGATGCATGAATTATTTATACCTCTGGGTCTCTTACCCTCCCTTACACACACGCCTGTCTTTCTGCACTTGTTCTTCGCCTCAACAAAACCTCTCTGGAAACAGGTGAGTTTGTAAGTTTATCACAGGGCATTAAGACAGACTTTGTGTTGATGCAAATGCCTATAGCCTCTTCTATTTGTAGATCTCTTTTTGTTTCTTATGTGTTAAACATACAATTTCAGGAAAATATAAATTTTGTTGTTTGCCGCTAAGCAGTGATGCATATTACTTTTTCTTCTTTTCTTTTTTCAGTGGGGAGTATTTGCAGTTTTATTCTAATTATTGGTACCTCTGATTGTTTAATAATTTAAGAAGCTTTATGTCAGGTGACGAATTTGTGAGTTAGTAGGAATTACTGAAGTAAGAGGTAGATGAACATATACAATAGGTATACAGTTATTAACCATTACTAACTAATGAGTCTGCGTCTGTATGGCCCAGGATGGTGTCTCCAGCTATCGCTCTGGCTTTTCTTCCCCTCCTCCTCACACTGATCATCAGGTACCGTTACTACTTCGTACTGTTCTACCGGGCGGTTCTGGTCAGGATTTGGAGAGACTGTGTTACTGGTCTGAGTCGCGAGGAGCGTGCCTACCAGTATGTTCTCGTTCATGCCACCCCTGGGGACCCTGACAGCATCCTGGAGGCCTTTGATGTTTGGTGCAGCAAGGTGGAGTACATCAGTAACATTGGGCCTAAGAAGGGTGAGGAGATAATTTCAGTAACATCCAATACTATGTCTATGTCTATTTGAAGCACAATTTAAAAGTCTAAATTATCCCCCCCAAAAAAAATAAATAAAAAATAAAAAAAAAGATATACATTTTCATATTGCTATTTTATTGTAGGGAAGATCCTGGACCGGCTGCTGATGGAGCAAAGCCCTTTGACAGTGCTGGAGCTGGGGGCCCACTGTGGATATAGCACAGTGCGAATCGCCCGGGCTTTACCCTTGGGTGCCAGGCTCTATAGTGTCGAGATGGACCAGAGAAATGCTGCAATTGCTGAGAAAATCATCCGTCTGGCAGGGTTCGATGATGACACGGTGAGACAGCAGAAGCATATGATCTAAATGCAACATTTCAATGTATATCAATAAATAAGCCCAAATACAATATTCATTTCAAATATGGAATATGAAGAGTACTATACCTTTGTTCACAAGGTGGAGCTCATTGTGAATCCATCTGATGAGGTAATTCCTCGACTGCGGGCTGACTATGGCCTGGAAAGGCTGGATTTTGTTTTCATGGATCACTGGAAGAAATCTTACTGCCCTGACCTTCAGGTAACTAGAATAAGAATGAAAATTCAGTCTGATAGCTGACTGCCCAGCCAGTAATATGAATAGATAAGATAAACAAGTTGAGCTGTGCCAGTGTGTAATTCATACAAGAATTTTTAAGATCTTTCTGCATTATCTGGTGTTGTAACATGACAACACGTTCGGTCCCTTTGCACATGACCCTCCTTGGCTCTATATATTACATGAAAGGGTCTTTATACTTATTCTTTTCCAACTTTTTAAAGTGATAAAACTGCCTTAAAGAACTAATTGTAGATGTACACAATGAATATTTACAGCAGACATGAAGATGGATTTTGAATTTGAAGGAGTCTGTTTCTTATGCAATACTAAGATATTTACT
Organism: Echeneis naucrates; assembly: GCF_900963305.1. Lineage (NCBI taxonomy): Eukaryota > Metazoa > Chordata > Actinopteri > Carangiformes > Echeneidae > Echeneis > Echeneis naucrates. Next base: position 16,796,592 of record NC_042523.1, on the reverse strand, counting down.
TTAGTTGGAGTTGATCCTGCTCTGGTTACGTGCTACTGTGTGTTTGTGTGTTACAGCTGCTGGAGGGCTCTGGTCTGCTGGGGAAAGGCTCTATGATTGTGGCAGACAATGTGCTGTTTCCTGGGGCTCCAAAGTTCCTCAGACACATTCGCAAGAGCGGCCTGTATGAATGGAAAGTTCACCGGGCCACACTCGAGTACAGCAAGGGCATCAGGGATGGGATGGCTGAGCTGGTTTACCAGGGAATCAAATAGATCGTGTGGAGCAGGATATCACACTATTCACATGCACATTTTAAAACCTCCCTAAAAAGTTACTTTTGTCTAAAAACAGAAGCATATCAGCAGCTCGTGTTTTAAACCAATGTACACCATGAAATAAGGAAAATCTCACACCACCATCTAATGGGGGAAAACTAAACTATCGGGTGTAAATCCTCATACAACTGTTCTAGTAAATGCCAGAAATAATAGCTTAAGTTAAAAAAAAAAAAAAAAAACAAGTAATCACATGAAGTATGTAATAAATAATTTTGAGTTACTAATAAACTGCCTTTATGTACAAGGTTACTGCTAAAAACTGGTGCCACCAAGTGGGAAATGTGACCATTACTTGAGAATACATTTTGAATCACTTAACTTGAATTGTGGACTTAATCGTCAAATTCAGATTATCAGTCCTAAATCAAACACTAACCCTGTATTCTATTACCATTTTTAATTCTTTATTAATAACAGACCTATAATGTAGAAAATGTAAACAAAAAACAAAGGACCTCGTCACAATAATTCAATAAAAATTTGCTTCAGTATAAATAAGCTCTTATGAGCTCTCTTATGAGATAAACACAAGATAGCTTTGATGGCCACTGCAGGTTTTTTTTTTTTTTGTTTGTTTAAAGAAACTGAATTTCTTCACTGACAAAGGATTCTTTACCTTTAAGTTTAACATAAAAAATTAAACATTAACATAATACCGTTTCACAAGCTTTTCCGGAGCTTCTCCTGAATGTATGGTATAAATAATGAAAGGTCAGCATCATAAACAACACTGTCATGGAAAAAAAAAATCGTTCATGCACTAAAGTCTCCTTCAGAGCTGACAAATTATTTAGCTGACTGGGCTGTCACATGTGCTGAGTCAGCTGTTTGTAGACTTTAGAGAGATGGCACATGACTAATGATATGCAGAAGACAGGTGTTGATAAATACTAGTGCCACTGTGTGTTGCTGTCTGCAACATAGTGGAACATTTTGTATTTTACAGCAACAGACGTGGAATTGCTGTGGCTGAGTTGAACTGAAACATTTAAGAAAACCATGACATGCACAAGTGACTAAGCACACATTAATGCACCCCCCCCCCCCCCCAGTTTTCATCATCATCCACTCAGCTTTCAAAATTGGTGATAGCTTGATATGTGACGCTTATCTGACAGATATCGTCTTACAGGCTCTCAGCTATGTTCTTTTCCTCTTTCAGCAAATAGAAAAATATATCTGTTTCCCAAAATGAGCGGGCAGTTGTCAGGTTTTTGGTGGGGAGCAGACACTCAGTGGCCAACAACTTGATAAAAAGTAAATTAGTCTTTTATCTCATATCATCCATTGGTCTTGATCTTGGTCTGCTCCCTCCATGTCCACCTGACAGACAGAAAAAGAGTCAGATTAAGGAGCGTCATTCCTCTGAGGAGATAAAAGGAAGGTAAAAAGAAAATAACAGTACATTTAGGAGTCATTTAAATGCTATTTGTGCCTTCAATTAGAAAACATACAAATCATATATTAATGCACCTCATTGATCTCGCCATCATCAGGTGACTCATTGTAATCATTCATCTCATCCATGTCCTGCATGTCTTCTTCATCTTCAGAGTCCTCCTCGCTGTCTTCCTCATCCTCATCATCCTCCTCATCCTCTTCTTCATATCCTGCCTGTGCCCAGTACATGTAGATGAGATAATTCAAAGAGAAAACAAACAAAAAAGAAAACACATTTCTTAGTTAGAAAGTAATAATACAAGACACATTTTCAAGGAGAAAGAATTTGCACCAAAGTGTTACCAACAAGCTCCAACTTTTTGTCTGTTTGGGCCACATGTGGAAGGACACTTCTACTTAAATCTGTATCTGTTAAGATCTGATAGCATCTGGTTACAGGATTAAAAAAAAAAAAAAAAAAAAGGTAATACCTCAAAAATGGGTTTTCCGATGGGCATCAAGTTGTTGTCTTTCTCTGCTATGCTCTGCAACTGAAGCCAGAAAAAAAAAAAAAATAAAATAATAATAATAATAATAATACACAACCTTACAACATCCCTGGCTGGTTAACTGCAATATAAACAACCAAATCATATTTGGACCGTAAATGATGATGCACAATTGGACAGACTGACTGGGAAATGAGAGACCAAGAGTTAGTCATACACTGTCAAATGTCCAGCTTTGTATCACAATAATACAGTTTTAAAAACGCTTCTTGAATGTGCTGTGGGTTTTGTTTTTTGATGTGTAAAAACGATGACATATTGTGACCGTGTTGTGATTGTCAGTGCGGGCTTACCCAGGTCTGGTGCTGCTGCTCCTGCTGGTGCAGCTCGGTCTCGTCCACGCAGGGTCGGTCCAGGTTGAACCACAGAGACTCGGTGATCCGGGGGAAGAGCGACGGGAACAGCGTGGACATGTCTGTCACAAAGACACAACAATAACACAAACACCCGCAGTGTACCGGCAGTTGCATGGAAGAGGTGTAGAGAGTCCTCCATAACACAACACGGGGCGGCCAAAGTTGACACAAACACAACGTTAAAGCAGCACAAACGAACTGAAATATGTTACCTGCGGCGATGAGCTTGGTTAAAAAGCAACGCAGGACGACTTCCCGTTTTATCTTACAAACAGCGTGAGTGTCCGGTAGCAGCCTGCTCAAGTTTTACACAAATTCAAAACATTTTTTAAACCGGAAATCGGTGTTCACATAAAAACAGTCCTCCCCTCCAGCGTCACTTCACTTCTGTTCCGCATCCGGCTGCCGGTGTCACAGCTGGGGAAGAAAAAGTAAGTGTGAGAGCATTATAATGTGTTTTTTATTATTATCATCGTTTATCAACTTTACTGAAAAATACAAAACACAGACTGTTATAAATGTAAATGTAAACATTAATTTCGCACATGGTAGCTTCTTGTATTACAGTCCATCTGCTGAAGGGCTGTTGGTGTAGTTGTTCCATTTCCAAAGTTGAGTCCATTGAGATGGGCAGATCCAATGGAGTAAACACAAGAAACTTGTGCGCCAAAAAATGACTCAGTATCTAACCCCCTAACAACAAACTCTCACCCTGCCCTGAAGACAATATCGAACTAGGCCAGTGAGCAGCTAACATGTGTTTGGGGTCATCAGGTTGGAACACCCCTTTCACCGGTGTTTTGTCTAGTTAGGCCCATGACACCTCCAGGATGCTAGACAGTGAACACTGGCGTCCCAGAGTCACCCCCTAATGCCAGCCATCACCACTCCAATCAAAAGAACTATCGTCAACTACTCTGACCTCTCACCAACTGCACCAGTGAAAGCAGGGTGAGGATACAGACCCTGGTTCAGGTAGGGGGCATGAAAGTGTAGAGGGCGCAGGAGAGGACAAGCTACACTAGCAGATTCAGCCAACTGACCTGGACTCAAACAGGCCACACCCTCCACTTAAATACACTTCCTCTTCCTGGATTTCTTCCTCTGCTTCTCCCAAGAGTCTGTCTGTCTTAAGAGCTCCCCCTGCTGGGCCCCCAGGTACTATCACTTCTTCTAACACAGATCCACTGACTGGATCTTTCTGCCTCATCCGACATTTCCTTCACTATTTTCCTCACGCTCTGTCCCCTTCCTCCTAACTCCCTCAACAAAGCAACACAAGATCTGGCTACAAACCCTCTACACCCTACTTCCACTGGACAAATCCTAACCTTCCATCCGCACTGCTCAGCATCCTTACCTAGATCTGCATACCTGAGCTTTTTCCTTTTGCATGCTTCTTCAACTGAATCCTCCCACGGCACAGTCAGCTCTATGAAATATACTCTCTTTCTACTCCTAGACCACAAAATTATATCGGGCCTTAGGTTTTTACAGGCTATTTCCTGGGGAACAACAAGCTTTCCTCCTAAATCCATCTGCATCTCCCAGTCACTGGCATCCTCTAAGCTGCCTTGCCTCCTTGTTATCTTCTCAACTTTCCCTCCTTCTTGAACAAACTGAATTGCAACTCCTGTCTTAGACCCTCCTAAATTTGCCTGCCTCCGCATATCTTCAATGCTTGCAGCTAAGCTTTTTAAAACCTGGTTATGACGCCACGTATACCGTCCTTGTGACAGACTAACCTTACAACATGCAAAATATGCTTTAGATTTGCAGTACCTGAACACAACAAAAGTAGATACTGGGAGCTGAAGTATGCCTTTCCCACACAGTGCCACGGTGCGTAAACATATCAGAACACCTAGCCACTTCCTAATGTAAAAGCTTACTAGTCTTTCCATTTTCTCTGCAGCAGATATTGGAATCTCATATACTGACAGTGGCCACATCAACCTGGGACAGAATCCAAACTGCGAACAGCACAGCTTCAACTTTCCTGGAAGTCCTGATTTGTCTATTCTATCCAGTCCCTCAACAACATCCTTCCAAAACTGCACAACCTGTTCTCCATCATGCAAATGTGCCTTGCACCACCTACCTGGACTCTTTACTGGTTTTTCCCTAATTATTGGAATTTCCTCTTCATCTATTACAAACTTTCAATCACTTAATATCCTTCTACATATTGAGATACTTCTAGACTTACTAGGCTTGATTTTCTTACTAGCCCACTTTAGGTTTTTATTAAGTCTCTCAAGTACTCTTTTCATACATGGCACCGTTGTAGTTATCAACGTCATATCACCCATGTATGCCCTTATTGGTGTAAGGCGCATCCCATCCTGCCGCCTCTCTCCACCTGCAACCCACCTAGAAGCTCTAATAATTACCTCCATTGCTATTGTGAATCCTAATGGAGAAATCGTACACCCTGACATAATACCTATTTCTAGCCTCTGCCAAGCTGTTGTAAAGCCTGCTGTATTTAAGCATAGTCTGATATCCTGGAAACATGCTCTTACTCAATTAATAACTACTCCAGGCACTCTAAGATAATCAAACGCCTCCCAAATAAGGCTATGTGGCACTGATCCAAATGTATTTGCTAAGTCCAAGAATATCACATGCAAGTCTCTTTTCTCACTCTTGGCTGCCTGAATCTGATGCCAAATCATGCTAGTGTGCTCTAAACACCCTGCGAAACCTGGTATTCCTGCCTTCTGTACTGAAGTATCTATTAAGCTATTCCTTTCTAATTAACTTGCTGGTTTCCGTGCAACTACACTAAAGAAAATCTTACCCCCTACATTCAAGAGAGCGATCACACGGAACTGACTCAGGTCTGAAGACTCCTTCTCCTTTGGAATAAGAACACCTCCTGTCCTACGTCTTGCTCTGGGAATAGACTGTTTCTTCTAACTATTCTTAATTGCCTCCACAAAAATTATACAACACCATACTGATTTTATTTACTCATTAATGACATGAAATAAGCTGAAAATATGTATATTCATGTATATTCACCTAAAACAACCCAAATACAATTTAAATATCTATCTAACAAGCTCCTAAGGTTCATTGTGTAGTTAAGAGAACACCAACACATATGCGACAGAAATTTATCTTAACAGCCTTCTCACTATTGTTTTTACCCTCCCAGGTCACACTGCCATTAAATGTCAAGTGTTTGTGTCTTTGTCTGTGTGTGTGTGTGTGTGTGTGTGTGTGTGTGTGTGTGTGTGTGTGAGTGTGTGTGCGCACACGTGCACACGTGTGCGTTGTGTGCAGAAGGAGCTGAAGAGACCTTGAGATAAGACAAACCTTCACTTGAAATAATCCCGCTTCTTTCTCAACCTTTCTTTGAGTCCCAGAAGGACAGACTTTGGACTTTGGAAGCATATTGCATGATAGTTTGGACATTTCACTTTTCAGCCTTTTTTTCAGTCCCACTCCACTCACACACAGATACCCACACACACAAACCACATATTTTTAGTGCTTGGTCTCAAGAAGCGTATAAAAAAGTAATTTGTTCGATAAGCCATTCAGGAAGGAGTCATTACAAAATCTAACAAGGTAAAGTAAATCTCTTATCATTATAACCAAATCTTTTTATTGGTCTTTTGATGTACCTACACTGGAAATGTTGATATTTTTTTCTTGATTTTGACCATGTGTTTGGTCTGCGATGCAAATTTTGATTTCTTTTAAAAGATATAAACCACTGTATATTGTCCAATTAAAGGTACTGCTTAGTGATTGTTTTCTCTTGCTAATAAGATGATTGGCCATCTGATCTTCGACTGATTATGATATATTTGCAATAGTTTGTGAAGTGGACACATGGGATTGTAGAAGTCTTTTTTTTTTCAGTCACTTCTGTTATATTCACTGTGTTGTTCTACTTTGTAAGCTGCAGAGCAAAGATGTACATGGAATTTATGGATGCCAGATGGAGGAAAGAAAGAAAGAAATGTCTTTTAAGATAACTCGGATTCTAATTTAAAATATTTTTACACGTATTTTACACAGAGATTAGAATCTGTGTTTATTATACACTTCAAAAGCTAGATGAAAAATGTCCTGGGCGTTCAGTGGGTCAAACCCATCTCAGTGTTTCCCCGATTGAAGCCTTGGGGGTGGGGTGGGGTCGTCGATATGTTATTTAATAATTAATTAATTTATCTATCTTATCTAGCTTTTTACTTAATAATTAATTTACCTACATATCTATCTATCTATCTATCTATCTATCTATCTTTTACTTTTTGTAATGCATGTATTTAATAACTTCTTTCAGTGCTTACCAGTATCAGTGTTGTACAGCCAGGGGGAACATTTCCCCTCTGACAGCCAAGCCGGGTCAAAGCCCGACATGCGGTGGTGAAGGTCGCTGCTTGGACCCGGAGCAGGAAAGGAGCGACTGGTGTTGCCATCATCGCCCTGTGAGCGTTTAACAAACGCTGATATTTTGCTTTGCTTTTCTTGAGACATTTTGCGGGAGTCTGCTCACCCGTGTGCGCGCATCGCGGCGGAACTCCGCCGTGTGTGATACGGAGCGCAGAGGAGAGCTGAGCCAAAATGGAGAGACAGAAATGACATTCTGTCGTGTAAATAAAATGAATAACATATTACCATGTTGTTTAATAAAAGCAAAAGGTAGCTATAGACATGTTCTGCAGGAAAATTAACCTCAAACAACGTCTGCTGTGATCTGGCGTTTTATAGAAAATGAAATGATATTAAATTAACTTGGCCTTCTGGGAGGGCGAGGCGCCCCCCTAATGTAATGACAGGGGAAGCACTGCATCAGACATCATGTTTTGAGCACACTTTATTGTCTACACTAACAATTAAGGGTTGAAAGGATTAGGTTTTCTTTGTGCTCACAAATGTTGTATATTGCTCTGTAATTGCTTGACAACATTGATGACGTAAATGTTGAATTGGCGCAATTTCCATTCCATACATTCCAAATTGGTAGGAAAATGCAGGACAATTGTCTATAAATGTTCCCTGCAATTTTCCACTTAAGGTTTCAGCTAAATAAATAAATAAAAATCTTTAAGGTTTGTGTTGTTCTGGTTTGTTTTTTAACTGTACATTTGACTGAGTAGTAGATTGACTGAGATTGATCCATGTTGATGCCTCCTTTCTGCAGAGCCATGCAGGTTGTCCTCTCCTTGCTTTTAGCACTCACCAGTGGCACTCTTTCACTGGACACACTCAACATGTGTATGGATGCCAAACACCACAAAACAGAGCCCGGCCCTGAGGGAGAACTTTACCTTCAGGTGACGGATATAATACATGAACAGGGAGAGATCAATAAATGTGGATGGAACAAATTAATCAGATTTTTTGTTTTTTTTTTTGTTTTTTTTTACCCAATCTTCTTGAAACTCAGTTGATGCTCAACAGTATAAAGTGTCCTCTTTCTGTTTCCAGTGCTCTCCCTGGCGTGACAATGCATGTTGCACTGCCAACACCTCCGTGGAGGCCCATGAAGATAACTCCTACCTGTACAACTTCAACTGGAATCACTGTGGTATCATGAGCCCCAAGTGCAAGAAACATTTCACCCAGGACGCCTGTTTCTATGAGTGTTCACCAAATTTGGGACCCTGGATACAACAAGTACGTGCTGTACAATGTTCCTCAGTCTCGATTGTATGTCTGTCCTCATAACACTAGATGGCAGCATAAGAAAGCTCTGAAAGGACTCGTCAGGCGAGTCGAAGCCAAATATCCAGAATGTTGCCATAACTCTATGTATTTATAGTAATTCAAGTGTTTTTCTGAGACAGACTGTGCAACGTGCGCCTTTCTAAATCTTTTTAGAGACCTTTGACCCTCAACCTGTATGTCATAGCAACTCTTTGATGAAATTATGAGTCATACAAATGGGTGACTTGTGTGTGCAGGTAGATCAGAGCTGGCGAAAGGAGCGTATCATAGATGTGCCTCTGTGTATGGAGGACTGCCACGACTGGTGGGAAGATTGCAAGAATGATTACACTTGCAAGTCTAATTGGCACAAAGGATGGGACTGGAGCTCCGGTGAGTGTAAAGCACATACATGCACAAGTAGACCAGTCGGTAAACACACACTTTCATTTCACACCTTTGTAAGCACATTTACATTTGGTAAAAAAAAAAAAAATAATACCATTAATAACTATCTACACAAAATGCCACGTATACATACATGAACTCCTGCGGAGATCTTACATCACAGTTTATAACTACACCTAAATGAAATTCCTCCATTTACATTTGATAAATATTTGGGGCTGTAATTATTTTGACATTATTTTCTAAAATTGTCTGTCTCTCACTTTGTGACAGGTGTTAACAAATGTCCCGAAGGCAGCAGGTGCAGAATTTGGACTGAAGTTTATCCCACACCAAAGTCAATGTGTGAACAAATTTGGTCCAGTTCCTACCTTTATACCACCCTCCCCAAAAGCTCAGGCCGCTGTATGCAGCTCTGGTTCACTGGGCCAAACCCCAACAGGAAGGTAGCTGAGTACTACCTAAACAACGCACAGCAACGCCAAAGCTTTGCATCAACAAAGCTACTTCTTCTCGCTATTGCATTTCTCTCTTTAAGGATGTACTAACACACTGTCTTTATGCTGATCTGTATCATTGTACAGGTACCAATAAAATTGATTTCAAATGCTCTCCTATCTCTGTTGTCTCAGTTCCTTGCCCTATTCTGAGTCACAGATATTCAAACGCTCCAATTTGCATCCTTGAAAAACTACATTTCAATCTGCCTCCATTTGTTAGCTCATACACACACACACACACACACACAAACCAAACTAACTAATTCAACACTAAAATTCTAAAATGTAAAGAAAGAGTAACCAAAATGAAGACAGCACATCTGTTTTGTGTCTGGGGAAATCTATGTAGTCAATTGAAAGTCAATGGATAAAGAAAATAAAGCAAAAATACACGTCCATCTGGACAAATCATGAAGGCACAGATCACATACTGTATTACTGCACAGCTCTGGGATGGTACATCTCCTAAATGCAGACTATAGATCAGCTTAATAACCCCTTTATAACCTCAGCCACTGACAAGGAAGCTGTAAAAGGGACCCAGGATCTGCTTTGAGGGAAAAGGTTTCTTTACATTGGGCCTGAACAGTGGGCTCTACTGCTCGGTAATTATGGGGTTCTGGTCCCCTGAATGTGTGTGTGTATGTGTGTGCGTATGTACGTGAAATCTGAACAGTATTCTGCTGTGTTAATGTCATAAAGTGTCACACTGTAAACTGCAATGCAAAGTGTGAGAAAAAAAGTGATTACAGCCCTTAATGATAAAGCCATTATTTACAGGGATTTACTGTAAACCTTGCTGTAAGCAGCTGAGCATCTTGGGAAAGTGACAGAAAAGTGTATGCAACATTTTAAAATTAACCAACGATTTGCTAGCCAGTCTCTCCCAATCACCACAAAGGCACAAGCACATCACAACTACTGCTCCGTCTTTCGTCACAGATATCCAAAGCTGCACTGATGAGGCATCCTCCATTGTGTAACGTTTGACAACATTTTTATTGAGCTGCAAAGCACCAAAATATCACTATATTATAAAGTATAATGATTATTTATAAAATATGATAAATACCATTATCTTTGTCAAGATGGAAAAAAACAATAATAATAATAATAGCGCTCACGCAACCAACTGGACCAAAGTTGTTCTGTTTCAAGCAGTCCCATGTCCTCTCCTCCAGCATCATCCTTGCCTGCAAGGGTAAACTGGCCTGACACTTTAAAAGTAAATTGGGACAAAATGTCTATGCACAGCCATCCAGAATGGAAAAAAGCCCTCACCAGCTGATAAGTGACAGATGGTTTGTGTACTTGTTGATGAAATGCGAAAAACGTAAGTGAATCCAAGCAGAGCCTGGTGTCTTGTCATTGCAGGGATATAGTGCGACAGCATCCCCAGTCTTATGTGGACAGAATGGATGATGGAACAACAACTGTAGGGGCGGGTTACGAGTCTCTTCTGTGTCAAATAAAGACTAGCATAGAACATTTGAACAGAAACAGCACCCTCGCTCGTCGCAGAACATCATAGGGTGCAAATGGGGCTAAACCACAAAGAGGCACTTGGCTGTGTACTGTGGCAGCCTGAGCTTCTGGTTGAGGAGACAAAAGAATCTCTCAAAAATAAGAGACAAAAGCTGATGGTGATCTTTTTGCATGAACGTCCTCAGGAATGGAATCGGCAGAAGTGTTAAAGCTTATGGAAGCAACGTATTACTTGCAACATCCAATGATAAATGCCAATCCAGTGCCAGCGTTGGAGGACGTGAAGCAGAAATGGCCACGTTTGTTTTTCCCAAGCAGAATGTGCGCTTGTCTTGAACCGCTGACTGATGTTCCAGTTGTGCAAAAGATTGAGGCTTTTCTTAAAGCGCATGGCAGAAATATTATGGAGTTTTTCAAATATACCCAACTAATGATGACGTAAAAGGCTGTTTTCTACAGGACTGATTGCAGTGTGACTGCTTCAAACATCCTGCAGGTTCTGATGGCCCACTTCAAGGAGCCATTGGATGCCCTAAATATAAACACAGATGTAAGATTATCTTTGTTTAGCAATTTTATAGGTTGGACATTTTATTCTTTACATTATGCCTTTTCAATTTCTCCAAAATTCTGGTTGTCAGTCAGCATGCATCTACGAGGTCTAATAACTCATTTTGTTCCTGTTTTCTTAAGATGTCAGCCACACCAGACATGGTACAGTTGATAGTCCCCCTGGCTGGCACCCCACGCTTGATTGTTGTTGGTAAGCATGTGATTTTCAATGTGAATAGAATATTGACAGCTGCGCCCTTTGTTTACAAAGTGGCTATCTAAGACTACATATTAGACAAATGGACATTCTTTAGGTTTTACAGGATTCCCTCTAACTTGTCTCTCACTTCTAAATAAATCAAACAAACTCATTCTACGAAAATTCAAACATAATCAATCAGAAGAGTTTGATTCCATTATTTCTGCCATCTCTATGAACTGTTGTTTCCGAACTGTAACCTTTTTTTCAGGTCCAATGACACAGACAAACCAGCGATGGACGATGAGCATAGAAAGAGAGTTGCTGTGTGAAGGAACGTCCTTTGTGCTTGGGCTTGCTATAGTCTTCTCCTACTACAATTTCAACTGTCAGTATCAACATGATGCAACATGCACACTGAAATTCATTCAAAGGTATGAGCTTTCTCCACTCATTCAGTGGTTAAAAACACAGTGTCTTTTTTCATTCAAACTGCTGGTTTCACATTGTTTAGTGATTTTTTTGTGTTCACTTTACTGGAACGCACTCTGCTAGACTGCTGCCAGTTTGATGTTCCTTTCTCACAAAAACAATGTTGTCAAAGGGATTACCAAATATTGTATGCATTCTTATTTAATTTAAAATCTTTTGAAAGACTGAAACAAAGAAAAGAAAACACTCAGGGCGTTAAGGTTTATTCAGGTCCAGTATTGCTCATGTTGCAATGGTGACATGTTTGTATTTGAATAAGTATTTGAAAGCGGAACTGCCTAATGCCTGCGACCTGATCCCGCATATGCGAGTGAAGATAGATGGAACTGCATAATGAATATTGTCAATTTTTCCATTAAAAAAAATGATGATGATGATGATTATTATCATTATTACTATTATATTTCTATATTTGGAGTGGAGTTATCATTAACTACAGGATACATTCTGTAGATTCAAATACATTTCATGTACTGTAAATATACAGAAAGTTATTGCTAAAATTGCAATCAGTATTGTGTTGTAAATTTACTAGAATACAGTAAAGAACTGCACATGTATTTCTCTTATTTCTAGACTGTAATTCTATGATACAATAAAAAACTGTGAAAAATAAAGTACTTTGCCAATGAAGCTGTTGCCAGTTAATTGCTATAAATTTACAGTGTGGAGTTAATTGGTTCACTTTTTTCTGAAGTGCACATAAAGCTATAAAATCGCTCTTGAACCCATGTCATGCTCCTCCAGGATACCAAATTTCAAAAAGAATTTAGTGGATAATACTGCAACAAAGTGAAAAGCTGTATTATGGTAACTAGCAATTCCACTGAGTTACCAACCAAGGTTCAACACTTAAAACTTGATGTAAGAAAAGCACAGGGGTACAATGGGAATCAAAAGCAAAAGTAGTTTTCATAATGGTACAGTACAAAAATAATACAATTGTATGTCATAATACTGGATCATTCTGATGGAATTGTGAAAGTGAAAAACAAGCCACTGGTTTGCAGGAGGTGGCTGGAGGGTGGTAATCTTAATTGAGGGTTTCTTGCCTTGGTTACATTGGAATTTAAAAAACATTGCATAACGTGCCACTCAACATCACATGTCCTCTGCATCTGGTTTTGTTCTTCAGTAGACAGTTTTTTGTGCTTACTAGCCATTTTTCACTTCCTCATAAAATTGATGGTGACTTTTGTTGTAATTCTACCAGTGTTGTTTTTTTTTTTTTTACAATGTGAATGCTCAGCATAATGTTCGCACTTTAAACCGTTATACATGAACTTTTGATCAGACCACAAAGTTCAACAGGCCATCTGACTAGAAGTCTTTTTCAACGCGTGTAAAAAGTAATTGGAGACTATTTTTTTTTTTTTCAATAAGCCATTCAGGAAGGAGTCATTACAAAATCTAACAAGGTAAAGTAAATCTCTTATCATTATAACCAAATCTTTTTATTGGTCTTTTGATGTACCTACACTGGAAATGTTAATATTTTTTTCTTGATTTTGACCATGCGTTTGGTCTGCGATGCAAATTTTGATTTCTTTTAAAAGATATAAGCCACTGTATATTGTCCAATTAAAGGTACTGCTTAGTGATTGTTTTATCTTGCTAATAAGATGATCGGCCATCTGATCTTCGACTGATTATGATATATTTGCAATAGTTTGTGAAGTGGACACATGGGATTGTAGAAGTCTTTTTTTTCTCAGTCACTTCTGTTATATTCATTGTCTTGTTCTACTTTGTAAGCTGCAGAGCAAAGATATACATGGAATTTATGGATGCCAGATGGAGGAAAGAAAGAAAGAAATGTCTTAACTCGGATTCTAATTAAAAATATTTTTATACGTTGTTGCAGAGATTAGAATCTGTGTTTATTATACACTTCAAAAGCTAGATGAAAAATGTCCTGGCTGTTCAGTGGGTCAAAGCCATCTGATATCATGTTTTGAGTAAACTTTATTATCTACACTAACAATTAAGGGTTGAAAACATTCATATTTTAGTTAGGTTTTTTTTTTTTTTGTGCTCACCAATGTCGCATATTGCTTGAAAACTTTGATGATGTAATTGGCAAATTGGCTAAATAAATTCTACTTGGTAGAAATCTGTAGGAAAATGTAGAACCATTGTTTATAAGCGGCCCATTCATTTAAGAGTACCATAGATTGTAATTTATATATGAATCTGAGGACTTGGTAAAAAGATCAATACCAACCAAAACAATCTATTCCCAACTTAACATCCCTAAGCATTCCATATAGTTAAAATAACATTTACAATTTTACACATTATTCTAAAATGGCACTTTCCACTTTAAGAATTTGTTCCCTGCAGTTTTCTACTTAAAGTTTCAGCAAGAAAAAAAAAATAGTTAACTTGAAGGTTTGCGTTTTTGTGTTGTTGTTTTTTTTTTAACTGTACATTTGACTGAGTAGTAGATTGACTGAGATTGATCCATGTTGATGCCTCCTTTCTGCAGAGCCATGCAGGTTGTCCTCTCCTTGCTTTTAGCACTCACCAGTGGCACTCTTTCACTGGACAAACTCAACATGTGTATGGATTCCAAAAACCACAAAACAGAGCCCGGCCCTGAGGGAGAACTTTACCTTCAGGTGACGGATATAATACATGAACAGGGAAAGATCAATAAATGTGGATGGAACAAGTTAATCAGATTTTTTGTTTAGTTTTTTTTTTTACCCAATCTTCTTGAATCTCAGTTGATGCTCAACAGTATAAAGTGTCCTCTTTCTGTTTCCAGTGCTCTCCCTGGCGTGACAATGCATGTTGCACTGCCAACACCTCCGTGGGGGCCCACAAAGATAACTCCTACCTGTACAACTTCAACTGGAATCACTGTGGTGTCATGAGCCCCAAGTGCAAGAAACATTTCATCCAGGACGTCTGTTTCTACGAGTGTTCCCCAAATTTGGGACCCTGGATACATCAAGTATGTGTTGTACAATGTTCCTCAGTCTCGATTGTATGTCTGTCCTCATAACACTAGATGGCAGCATAAGAAAGCGCTGAAAGGACTCGTCAGGCGAGTCGAAGCCAAATATCCAGAATGTTGCCATAACTCTATGTATTTATAGCAATTCAAGTGTTTTCTGAGACAGACTGTGCAATGTGCGCCTTTCTAAATCTTTTTAGAGACCTTTGACCCTCAACCTATATGTCATCAAATCAAATCAGATTTATTTATATAGCACCAAATCATAGCAAAGTTACATCAAGGCACTTTACATATAGAGCAGGTCGAGACCAAACTCTTGATAAAATTATTTAAAGACACCCAACAGATCCCCCTGATGAGCAAGCACTGGGCGACAGTAGCAAGGAAAAACTTCCTTGAAAATGCAGAGACCTCGGGCAGAACCAGGTTCGGGAGGCTGCCAGCTCCCTTGACTGGTTGGATAGAGAGAGAGCCCTAACCCTAACCCTATAAAAATGGGTGACTTGTGTGTGCAGGTAGATCAGAGCTGGCGAAAGGAGCGTATCATAGATGTGCCTCTGTGTATGGAGGACTGCCACGACTGGTGGGAAGATTGCAAGAATGATTACACTTGCAAGTCTAATTGGCACAAAGGATGGGACTGGAGCTCCGGTGAGTGTAAAGCACATACATGCACAAGTAGACCAGTCGGTAAACACACAGTTTCATTTCACACCTTTGTAAGCACATTTACATTTGGTAAAAAAAAAAAAATAATACCATTAATAACTATCTACACAAAATGCCACGTATACATACATGAACTCCTGCGGAGATCTTACATCACAGTTTATAACTACACCTAAATGAAATTCCTCCATTTATATTTGATTAATATTTGGGGCTGTAATTATTTTGACATTATTTTCTAAAATTGTCTGTCTCTCTCTTTGTGACAGGTGTTAACAAATGTCCCGAAGGCAGCACGTGCAGAATTTGGACTGAAGTTTATCCCACACCAAAGTCAATGTGTGAAGAACTTTGGTTCCATTCCTACCTTTATACCACCCTCCCCAAAAGCTCAGGCCGCTGTATGCAGCTCTGGTTCACTGGGCCAAACCCCAACAGGAAGGTAGCTGAGTACTACCTAAACAACGCACAGCAACGCCAAAGCTTTGCATCAACAAAGCTACTTCTTCTCGCTATTGCATTTCTCTCTTTAAGGATGTACTAACACACTGTCTTTATGCTGATCTGTATCATTGTACAGGTACCAATAAAATTGATTTCAAATGCTCTCCTATCTCTGTTGTCTCAGTTCCTTGCCCTATTCTGAGTCACAGATAGTCAAACGCTCCAATTTGCATCCTTGAAAAACTACATTTCAATCTGCCTCCATTTGTTGAGTCATACACACACACACACACACACACACACACACACAAACCAAACTAACTAATTCAACACTAAAATTCTAAAATGTAAAGAAAGAGTAACCAAAATGAAGACAGCACATCTGTTTTGTGTCTGGGGAAATCTATGTAGTCAATTGAAAGTCAATGGATAAAGAAAATAAAGCAAAAATACACGTCCATCTGGACAAATCATGAAGGCACAGATCACATACTGTATTACTGCACAGCTCTGGGATGGTACGTCTCCTAAATGCAGACTATAGATCAGCTTAATAACCCCTTTATAACCTCAGCCACTGACGAGGAAGCTGTAAAAGGGACCCAGGATCTGCTTTGAGGGAAAAGGTTTCTTTATATTGGGCCTGAACAGTGGGCTCTACTGCTCGGTAATTATGGGGTTCTGGTCCCCTGAATGTGTGTGTGTGTATGTGTACGTGCGTGCGTCAATGCCACATGTGAAGAAGTCCTCTCAGAGCTTTGTGTTATGTCTTCTGATTGGTCAGCTGATGTGTGAAAGATGTCCTTGGCAGCTAAAGGATAAATTAAGATACACATTTAGCGCATTTGGTGCACTCTGTACTTTCAGAATCAAAGAGTTAGATAATCAATCTAGAAATTTAAAATGAACACTATTTCTGAAATGAGTCTACATTTAAGTTTAAGGCTACAGCTTTCCCCAGTGACAGAGATCAGACATGACAACATGCTGCACCACTTCTGAGGCTGACAATTTCTTCCTTCCTTGGCTAACCAAGGCTAAATGTAGGAGCTAAAGCTTACCAAGGCTAAATGTAGGAGCTAAAGCTTACCAAGGCTAAATGTAGGAGCTAAAGCTTACCAAGGCTAACTGTAGGAGCTAAAGCTTACCAAGGCTAAATGTAGGAGCTAAAGCTTACCAAGGCTAACTGTAGGAGCTAAAGCTTACCAAGGCTAAATGTAGGAGCTAAAGCTTACCAAGGCTAACTGTAGGAGCTAAAGCTTACCAAGGCTAACTGTAGGAGCTGGAGCTAACCAAGGCTAACGTTAGCTAACGTACATCCACCCAACTACGTTTTAACCCCATAAAGTGGGGCAGATTTGAAATGTTTGGGTTATAAAAAGCTATTTTAAAATGATGGCGTATTAGTGTGGATGTATCTAACTTATCGCTACTAGATTAAATGATGATCTTACCGGGGGACTCCATCAGCTAGTTGTAAATATCGATGCATGTCACCTCCGGCCGTTGTGTCAACCGATTTGGTTCCCCCCAAATTCCTGTTCCCCTTTACGCCGATTTACTGCTGAGTCGTCCGTAGTTGCTAAGCTACCGTGCGTACTTAAGGAAGAAACACAAATAGAAACACAGCTGGGTGTACGGAAAGCGAAATGGAAAAGTCAATGTGTAGGTTACTGGTATGGTATTTATGTAACAAAATAAATTGAGAATGCATTTGTTCGGCCATTCTTTGTCAATCTTTGTGTAAACGGATACCAGCTAGCATATCTGTGCGAGAGTAGCCTACGTTAAGTAAACCTCACTGCCGGATCACTAGTTAGTCGCTTCGAAATGGACTGCTAGCTAACTGGTTAGCATGCTCGATTGACGAACTGATGATAGTGTCCGTATGTTTCATAATTCACGAACTCGTTGAACACAAGTTTACCATTTTAAGAACCTACACTCACATGACAAACGCTCATCCTGGCCGCCCTTTGGGAAACTGTGTTGGGAACTAGTTTATGCCCTGGGTTGGTTCCAAGTAAGGGCATGATTTATACTAAAGTCAATGATCCATTCACTGAACACTTCAAATATTTTTACACATTATCTGTTATCTCTTGCACGACATGCCCATAAAATAGGCTATAGGTCTACATAATTATCATTGATCGATCAACCAGTTAAACTGTAGCATATACACAAGAAAAATTCAGCAACAAAGCATGGTATTTATTTACTCATAAAAATTATCAACAAGTCAACAGGCGTGGACTCGGAGCTAAGAAGAAGAGGTCACGTGGGGTGCTGGAGCCAATCGCAGCCCACTCTGGGTGACAGTTAGGTCAGGTGACGTAAATGTCAAATGATGAAGTAGCGCAAATTTTTGCTGCAACTCGAACAGCGCTGTGGCGCAGCGGTAATGCTGCCGCCCCGCACCTAGGTGGGAGGGGTTCGATTCCCGGCTAGGGTATCGAGGGTAATGTAATACTGTAATGATGATGTAGTGATGATAATGTTAATGGTGTAAATGTATGACTTACTGTAAATGTAACGGTGATTGTATGACTTACTGTAATGTAATGTAATGTTGAATGTGTATGTATGTAAAGGTCCATTCCCGGTGTGGGCACCTCAACGTATCTACGGAGTTAGTTGGTTGCGAGTAATGGACTGGGCTAATGCAGATACGGCGCCCCCCCCAGGACCTAGGCCGAACCAGACCAGATGGGTGACGGCACCCCTCCAGGAACGGACCAGACCGGAGACAGGACGCGTCCACAGACTAGACCAGTAAAGCGAACTATTTTAGTGAAAAGATTATGTAACATTTCAATATATTAACTTGTTTTCTTCCTAATTGTAACCATCCTTCGCTAAGCCCCGCCCCCATTGGTTACTGTTGCTATGCTAGCCTGTTGTCCAGTCAGCATCAGTCCAGTGATCAGAAAGGAAAATAAAGGGTTGAGAAATTTTCTATACAAATGTTTTTTTAAAAAGGTTGTGACGGTGAATTTGGGACGAGAAACGTAGAGCAAGGTAAGAAACAGGGTCGTTAGCTTGTAACGTAAGCTAACTGGACAGCTCTAATGCTAACGTCCATTAGCCTAGCTTGTATTAAAGCCGACACAAAACTTATCTTTGACAGAAACAGCTGAGTTTGGTAGCTCCATCAGAAAGGAAGAGACAGAGAGGAGAGGGCTGCAGCTGCAGTCAGGTAACAGAGAAAGTGACATGGGGGGGCAGAGGAATTTATTTAACATGTTGGCTTTATTTCTGCACAAAGATATTGACCGCAAATATAGAAGAAATACTCCACTCAGACACAACAACACACAAGGACCGGGACATTACTCGTTGTTAATGTTTTGTGTGTGTGTGTGTGTGTGTGTGCAGGCAGACAGACCTGTATTCTGTGATGAGGAGTTGTGTGACTGTGTTGTGTATGTGTATGTCGTATGAGTGTATGTTCTTAAAATGGTAAACTTGTGTTCAACGAGTTCGTGAATTATGAAAAATACAGACACTATCCGGTGGGTGTTTCCGAGGAGCAGAAATATGTCATTCGCAGGCGCTCCGCCCGTTTCCAAATGAACGGTAAGCAATAGTTACGTTATACGTCAAAAATAATGTCATCAGTTCGTCAGTCGAGCATGCTAACCAGTTAGCTAGCAGTCCAATTCGAAGCGATTAACTAGTGTAAGTGATCCGGCAGTGAGGTTTACTTAACGAAGGCTACTCTCGCACAGATATGCTAGCTGGTATCCATTTACACAAAGATTGACAAAGAATGGCCGAACAAATGCATTCTCAATTTATTTTGTTATATAATAAATAACATACCAGTAACCTACACATTAGCGTTTCCATTTCGCTTTCCGTACACCCAGCTGTGTTTCTATTTGTGTTTCTTCCTTAAGTACGCACGGTAACTTAGCAACTACGCACGACTCAGCAGTAAATCGGCGTAAAGGAGAACAGGAATTGGGGGAACCAAATCGGTTGACACAACGGCCGTTCAGTGGGATCATTTCTCCATGAAAATGAAGGCAAACAGAAGGGACAGTGAGAAAGAGTTTTTCGTTGTTCCGTTTTTTTTTCTCTGGTACAGCTAATGTGCTAAAATTATAATTTACATTTTGAAATAACGTTTTAACAACTGGACAGTGTTTTTAAAAATTGTGCCGCCGATTGATTACTTTTCCGGTGGGCGTGGCTTTCGGAGTGACGCGTTGCGCTCTGTCTGTAAATTTCGCGGTTGGCCCCGCCCCCAGAACTCAACAATATCATTGGCCTAGATCATCTACCCACAGCGTGATTCATGCAATCATTGTACAACACTCATCCGTCTGAATCTGCGCACTCTTTATTATTCCGTCTTTACATTTAAGTATATTTTTCAACTATTTTGCATGAAGGCTTCCATAACTGTACGGTTGTCTCGGCTTGTCCAGCCTGAACTCTAGATCCCCTGTTATTTCAGGTCCTGACACATCCATCTTCTTTTCAATCACCTTAGTTCCACTCACTGGAGTCTACCTGTCCAGCTCCTCACCTGGATCCCATCATGCTCCTCAGTCTCTCCCTACAGTATGTATACTGGCCCAGAGTCTCATGCCCTTTGCCAGATTGTCTAGTATTGTTGCCTAGCTTTCCAGCATTTCCTACTGTCTGTCAGCTCGTCTGTTGCCTGAGCCCTTCCTTGTTTAACTGCTCTGAAAATTCTGCCTACCCCCTTGGATCTGTCTGCCTGCCCGGTTTCTGACCCTTGCTTGTTTTCCCAGACTGATTAACATTTATTGGACTTGGCTCCTGTCTCTGAGTTTGTGTTTTTGGGTTCCTCAGATCTGAGTCCTTACAACAGTACTGTGTAAAATGTAAAGTGTACACATTATACTAAAAATATCCCTCTGAAAAAAGAGTCTATATACAGGAAATCTTATACATTAATGGGAAAGGACTGTAGATACATTGCTATTGAACAATTTTTCAATAATATTTTTTGTAAGGTATTGTCGCACAATCTTATTTTTGGTACAGAATTAAAAAAAAAAAAAACAATATTTACCAGGAATTGTAAATAGACTGGATAGTTTCATAAAATAAAATCCCAAAGCTCTCTAAATACATCAACTAGTGTTAAAGGAGGGTAATTTGAATGTAATGTTACATCATTTTTAATATTTTACATCCAGAAATCTGTACCTTGTTGGGGTGTTCCAATGAATAAATGGATAATCCTATGAATTTACAAAATAATACTGAATGAAAACAAATCTTTATTTAAATTAGGCTATTGTAATGCATTTTCACTGTATTTTTTCATTTTTAATGCAAGTTTATACATTTGTTTAACATTCTAGAGATGTTTTATAATGACAGTTTTTGTTTATTCTACTAAAGTTGATCTTTAAAACTACAGACAATGTCTACAGTAAATATCTGTATTTAAAAAACAATTCTTTGTTGAATAACTGAAGGTATTTTACTTTCATTTAACAGTAAATGTTTGGCAACTTTTCCTGCCAGATATTTACAGTGTTTGTTTGGCGTGTTTGTTTGTTTACATTTTTTTTTACATTAAATTTACATCTCTGCTGTAAAATAACATAAACTTGACCTTCATTTTACATTCAGCAATAGGATGTGTATTTCTTTTTTTTTTTTTGTATTTTTACATTAATTTCAATATAGTTTAACATTCAGGACCATTATGAAAATGAATAATGCTGTTAAAACTTTATAATCCATCCTTCCATCCATCTTCATCCGTTTATCCCAGAATTCCCTTTCCCTGGTCACACCAACCAGCTCTGACTGGGGGATCCTGAGGCGTTCCGAGGCCAGAGTGGATATACTCGGTCTGCCCCGAGGCATCCTCCCAGCTGGACATGCCTGGAACACCTTCCCAGGTGGCATCTTCATCAGATCCCCGAACCACCTCAACTGGCTCCTCTTGACGCAAACTCGATGCCTCCAATTTAGAGGTACTGATCCTCATCCCAACCGTTTCAAACTCAACTGCAAACCTGCGCAGTGAGAGCTGAAGGTCACAGACCAAAACAAAATCAATATTCTATTATACTGATATACAGATTATAGCCTTTATTTTATGATTAATACTTTTAATAAAAATAATTTTCTGTATTTTTATAGCATTTATACTTACCGTAAAATAATACAGTACATTTCTGTGAAATTTCTTTTTTTGTTTTTTACAGTGTACTGCACATGCACTTTTGATCAGAACACAAAGTTCAACACACCATCTGACTAGAATTCTCCCTCAACACGTGCACACGAGTCATTACAAAATATAACAAGGTAAAGTGAATCTCTTATCATTACCAAATTTTATTGGTCTCTTGATGTACCTACGCTGGAAATGTTGATATTTCTTTCTTGATCTCGATCCTGTGTTTGGTCTGCGATGCAAATTTTGATTTCTTTTAAAATATATAAGCCACCGTACCACTTAAAGGTACTGCTTAGCGATTATTTTTACTGGCTAGTAAGATGATTGGCCATCTCATCTTTGACGATTATAATATATTTACAATAATTTGTCAAGTGGATACATGGGATTGTAGAAGTCTTTTTTCTCAGTCACTTCTCACTGATTCTTGAAACCTTTGTAAAAACATGTCCCACTAAGAAATGTGCTAGTTCTGTTGGAAATTAATACCATTTCCTTGAATAAAAAGAATCAAGGTTATAATCAGGGGGTCCTTTGCACATATGCAAAGTTTTTTTATAGGTTTATTTTTGTTTTTTACTAATTTAATGAGTATATGCTGGCTCATTGCCTGCAAAATCAGTTGTCCTCAGATAGGAGATAATAATTTCAACTTGATTAAAAAAACAAAAAATAATAATTAAATTGAATAATATCTTTACCACATGAAATAGTACATTGTAATATGTATTAAAAAACTACAAACAGTAAGTTTTGAAAAATATTTACTATTATTTTGTGGTTGCTCAAAATATGTCCCACATATTCATCACCACTGTCAGATGTTTTTAAAAAGTAATAAAATCAGGCAGCTACAAGGTCACCTACATTCCTGAGGACCCTATTTCGACTGCATGCCTTAAAAATTACTGAATCGCCTCTAAGTTTGCTTAGAGCTTTTTCATATTTTTGGACACTGCTACTGTAACAAGGAAGAGGTCTGAAGTTGCTATCTCAAAATCTTTAAGGTTTGTGTTGTTTTGTTTCGTTTGTTTGTTTTAACTACATTTGACTGAGTAATAGATTGACTGAGATTGATCCATGTTGATGCCTCCTTTCTGCAGAGCCATGCAGGTTGTCCTCTCCTTGCTTTTAGCACTCACCAGTGGCACTCTTTCACTGGACAAACTCAACATGTGTATGGATTCCAAAAACCACAAAACAGAGCCCGGCCCTGAGGGAGAACTTTACCTTCAGGTGACGGATATAATACATGAACTGGGAAAGATCAATAAATGTGGATGGAACAAGTTAATCAGATTTTTTGTTTATTTATTTATTTATTTTTTACCCAATCTTCTTGAATCTCAGTTGATGCTCAACAGTATAAAGTGTCCTCTTTCTGTTTCCAGTGCTCTCCCTGGCGTGACCATGCATGTTGCACTGCCAACACCTCCGTGGGGGCCCACAAAGATAACTCCTACCTGTACAACTTCAACTGGAATCACTGTGATGTCATGAGCCCCAAGTGCAAGAAACATTTCATCCAGGATGTCTGCTTCTATGAGTGTTCCCCAAATTTGGGACCCTGGATACATCAAGTACGTGCTGTACAATGTTCCTCAGTCTCGATTGTATGTCTGTCCTCGTAACACTAGATGGCAGCATAAGAAAGCTCTGAAAGGACTCATCAGGCGAGTCGAAGCCAAATATCCAGAATGTTGCCATAACTCTATGTATTTATAGTAATTGAAGTGATTTTCTGAGACAGACTGTGCAATGTGTGCCTTTCTAAATCTTTTTAGAGACCTTTGACCCTCAACCTGTATGTCATAGCAACTCTTTGATGAAATTATGAGTCATACACATGGGTGACTTGTGTGTGCAGGTAGATCAGAGCTGGCGAAAGGAGCGTATCATAGATGTGCCTCTGTGTATGGAGGACTGCCACGACTGGTGGGAAGATTGCAAGAATGATTACACTTGCAAGTCTAATTGGCACAAAGGATGGGACTGGAGCTCCGGTGAGTGTAAAGCACATACATGCACAAGTAGACCAGTCGGTAAACACACACTTTCATTTCACACCTTTGTAAGCACATTTACATTTGGTAAAAAAAAAAAAAAATACCATTAATAACTATCTACACAATATGCCACGTATACATACATGAACTCCTGCGGCGATCTTATAGTTTATAACTACATCTAAATTAAATTTAGATGTTTAAAAGGCTGTGGCAAGTTGTGACCTGACAAAGACTGATTCTTAGCTGCATGCTAGTGTTAATAGGTTTATTCAGTTAGCACAATAAGTTGACCCAAAAATATTCATTAAAAAAAACATTCGACCGCCCAAACACATAGTGCGGTAGTGATATGTATAGATTGAAATTCCTCCATTTATGTTTGATGAATATTTGGGGCTGTAATTATCTTGCTCTTTCTAAAACTGTCTGTCTCTCTCTTTGTGACAGGTGTTAACAAATGTCCCGAAGGCAGCACGTGCAGAATTTGGACTGAAGTTTATCCCACACCAAAGTCAATGTGTGAAGAACTTTGGTTCCATTCCTACCTTTATACCACCCTCCCCAAAAGCTCAGGCCGCTGTATGCAGCTCTGGTTCACTGGGCCAAACCCCAACAGGAAGGTAGCTGAGTACTACCTAAACAACGCACAGCAACGCCAAAGCTTTGCATCAACAAAGCTACTTCTTCTCGCTATTGCATTTCTCTCTTTAAGGATGTACTAACACACTGTCCTTATGCTGATCTGTATCATTGTACAGGTACCAATAAAATTGATTTCAAATGCTCTCCTATCTCTGTTGTCTCAGTTCCTTGCCCTATTCTGAGTCACAGATAGTCAAACGCTCCAATTTGCATCCTTGAAAAACTACATTTCAATCTGCCTCCATTTGTTAGCTCATACACACACACACAAACACACACACACACAAACCAAACTAACTAATTCAACACTAAAATTCTAAAATGTAAAGAAAGAGTAACCAAAATGAAGACAGCACATCTGTTTTGTGTCTGGGGAAATCTATGTAGTCAACTGAAAGTCAATGGTTAAAGAAAATAAAGCAAAAATACACGTCCATCTGGACAAATCATGAAGGCACAGATCACATACTGTATTACTGCACAGCTCTGGGATGGTACGTCTCCTAAATGCAGACTATAGATCAGCTTAATAACCCCTTTATAACCTCAGCCACTGACGAGGAAGCTGTAAAAGGGACCCAGGATCTGCTTTGAGGGAAAAGGTTTCTTTACATTGGGCCTGAACAGTGGGCTCTACTGCTCGGTAATTATGGGGTTCTGGTCCCCTGAATGTGTGTGTGTATGTGTACGTGCGTGCGTCAATGCCACGTGTGAAGAAGTCCTCTCAGAGCTTTGTGTTATGTCTTCTGATTGGTCAGCTGATGTGTGAAAGATGTCCTTGGCAGCTAAAGGATAAATTAAGATACACATTTAGCGCATTTGGTGCACTCTGTACTTTCAGAATCAAAGAGTTAGATAATCAATCTAGAAATTTAAAATGAACACTATTTCTGAAATGAGTCTACATTTAAGTTTAAGGCTACGGCTTTCCCCAGTGACAGAGATCAGACATGACAACATGCTGCACCACTTCTGAGGCTGACAATTTCACCTTTCTTGATGACAACATTAATTTGAGAAGTTGTAAGTTCGGCTGTGAAGCCCAGTGTATTGCCTTTTTCTTGCATGAAGTGTATGCAGTGACATGCTAGCCTTGTATGAACCTGCAGAATGTCGCTGCAACCCAGTATATCAAGCTGGGCCTGAAAATCTGAATCTGTGATGTAAACATAGTGTAGTGTGGCCTAAATACAGAGGCATACAAAGGTATTGCAGGTCACAACACAAAACCTCAAGAATGGCGACTATCCCAAAGCATGTCTATCCATATTTTGTCCTTTCCAATCATTTCATTTTCTGATGTGTGATGGGCATCGCAGCATCACTGTTTTATTTTGCAAACCAAGTAGTTTTTATCATGATCATTATTATTACATCTTGCATGACGCTAATATGATTTTTCCATGTGGATACATGTATACACACACACATGCGCAGAGAGAGAGAGAGAGAGAGAGAGAGAGAGAGAGAGAGAGAGAGAGAGAGAGAAAGACAAGCATAGTGTGATGCCATAGCCAGAAATAGCATTGGGATGGCTATGGCTATTAATACTCAGCTTTTCTGAGGTCTTTTGCAAAACACACCACCCTCTCTCGGACGGGGTCCTTTCCACATTTTAGAAATCATGTTTTTTTAGGGCAAGTAGCTGAAAAACAATATAAAAATAAAAGAGAAAAGGCAGAATAAATTGCTGGGAATTTCAAATTTGGTTGGCTGTTTCTTGTGGTTTGTTAGTCTGGCCCACATGGGGTCAGTTACACCTTGTGGGAGATTATGTATGTGTGGTTTGGAAAAGAAAAGATTGCATAACTGGAATGGAGCTTGTGTTGAGAAATTACTGCAGCTTGCCCCCCCCCCCCCCCCCCCCCCCCGTGAATGCAGGTTACAATAATATTCAAAAGAAGACAACCTTCTGGCAGTTATGCAGCCTTGACCACATAGTCTACAACCAGCTACATACAGCAGCAGCATTTCATCCATATAGTTGAAAGGAGGACTTAACTGGCTCACTTTTTTCTGAAGTGCAGATAAAGCTATAAAATCGCTCTTGAACCCATGTCATTGAAAAGGATTCAGTGGATAATGCTGTAACAAAGTGAAAAGCTGTATTATGCTGGAAATGCACTTATTTTGAGCAAAAACAGCAATTTCACTGAGTTACCAACCAAGGTTCAACATTTAAAACTTGATTTAAGAAAAGCACAGGGGTACAATGGGAATCAAAAGCAAAAGTAATAGTTTTCATAATGGGCAATGGTCCCTGCCATAGAGTACAAAAATAATAAATTTGTATTTCATATTACTGGCTTCTATCATGCTGATAGAATCGTGACAGTGAAAAACAAGAGGTCGTTGGAGGTTGGTAATCTTTAATACTATACACACATTTGACTTCATAAGTTGCTTTGCAATGTTGTGTGATATCAGCCCATTCTGTATTTTGTACTTTAACCCGATGGTAGAAAAAATGCGGAGGAGTGGAAAGTGCCTAATTTCTCTTTGAGACGGAATAATATTAAATAATAATTGTACAATAAATGTGATTAATTTAATAGTTCATTCCCTTACTTCTCTTCCTCTCCATCCCTCCTTCTTCCTCTCTCCTTCTCAGTGTTTATCCCGCCTGAGAGCTGCGTCAAGCCACCTGTACAAAGACAAGAAAGGAAACAAACGCCGGATGAGTTTGGTTAAAGAATAAAGCCCTCCGTCGTCAATCCGCTGACGGTACCTTTTATTTTGAAAGTCCTCGCAGGAAGCGTGTGGTGCTGCTGGTGGTGTAGCGGCGGGTCGTCCCCGCTCTCCGCCGCGGATTTGCATGCCCCTGTTTCCGCGGCTCCGGGAAGGAGAGCAGGCTGCCGAGTCTTTCAGGAACTGAGTCGGCCACAGACGGCGGAGCCTGCTGAAGGACCAGCCAGCCGAGAAATCAGCCCGGAAAGCCCGTCGGTTTCTGGAGCTAGCTAACCGCCGCCGGGACAACGTCCACTTTTAACGCTCCTCTCCGCGCCAACGACTTTCTGCCTGGACTATTTCTCTGCTTTGGAGGAAATTACGTTTTTTCCCCCACCCGGAGAAAGTCGGGAAGCAGCTGAAGTTAAACCCGGTTTGAAGGGCTGTGGCCATGGCCGGGGGTGGTGGTGGGGTTTCTCCGTTGGGGCCCTCACCGCCGATGTGGTATCACCGGGACCTGAGTCGAGCGGCGGCCGAGGAGCTGCTGGCCCGGGCCGGGAGAGACGGCAGCTTCCTGGTGCGGGACAGCGAGAGTGTTAATGGGGCTTACGCGCTGTGTGTACTGTAAGTAACTTCATCACAGCAAAGAAAAGCCTGGACGAGCTAAACGTGTGTGTGTGTGTGTGGCCTCGCTTTGCTTTGTTTATGAGTAAAGGTGGTGCCCTGCCAGCGGTTCAGTTAAAAGGTATTTGGACTGAGCAGTCAGCCTCCATGCCCTCAGGAAATCCGACGTTTTTGTTCAAGTCACTGCATCGTCTGCAGAGAACATACAAATGTTTGCACAAACTCTCCTGGAGCAGCAACACTGCGACCATATGCTGTTGCACGTCACGTTATCTAATTGCTTTAGTTGGAAAGGCATTTGTTTATTTTGTTCTGGAGGGAAATGAGTGGGAGAGAGTCTGTCTGTCTGTCTATATATCTGTGTGTGTGTGTGTGTGTGTGTGTGTGTGTGGCAGTAAAACTCCTGTAGGCACACAAATTCAGGGCTGTCCCTGTCTGTCTGCAGTCTGATGTGGTCGCCTACGGAGCCTTTTTTTTTTTTTTACAGGGCACACTGCTACTCTCAGCCTGCTGGCATTAAACTTAGTGCTGGTGGAGGTAAATATAAGCATCTGATGTTTTAATTGAAGGCTCGTTTAAGATCAGTGCTGCAGGGAGGCAGCTCGCCTAGCTGAAGGATTACACACAGTAGCCATTTATATATTAAAAAAAAAAAAAAAAGTAGATGAGGATTGCTTAGAGTTTCTCAGTTTCAGGCTGGGGTGGTGGGCCGGGTACCCTCTTTGCTAAAAGAAATGATGAAAGGCCCACCCTCCATTACAGACAATCACATTTCCATTCAGACACAATACAGTCAGCACTTTCAATGACTCAGTCAAGTCAGATGAGCGATGGAAAAGGAATGTTAAAATTGTAAAAACTACAAGTGACCAAAATGATTCACATGTCACCACCCAGATCCCACACTAGGTTAAACAGATGTACTGACGGCTGATGGTGCAGATGGAGTCAATGAAAGGCCTGTCCCATGGGAGTACTGACTTGACCTAAATCCCCTTTCTGAAAGTTTACCCCATACTGAGTTCAGTGTGTATATATGGGAACACCAGCAGAGCATATGCAATGTCATTGTTTGACAAGCTAATTATACTTAAGTGTTCTGTTCATCAACACGAAACAAACTCATTAATTTTCATTACAGCTGAACTGTGTCATTTGTCATGCTGAACATGCAAGGCATGTACTTGTTTCCTCTCTTACGTTGTGATAATTTGCTGGTGTTTTGACGGTTGATCAGTCTTTCATATTTTCTGCATTCGATGATGATCATGTATAGATAATACTGTTCCCATCATGTGTAAATCCCCCAAAACATGGTTTGACATTTTTACCAAGGCCACTGTAAAATTATTCTTAGTTTGTACACACAAGTAACAAAATATACCTTTCATTCTTTCTACATTCTCTACTGGATGTTGTAGTAATTCAACAGGTCACTCTTATGACCCACAACATTCCTCACATCCATGCATCAGCCGTTTCTGGATTTACTCCTCCCTCCACCTCTCCCTTCCTCTCTCCTCTTCACCTATCCCATTATCAACCTTGTTTCTTCTTAGAAAGTGTACTTCATGGTTGCTAAAATCTGTTTTGGTGAGAAATTTGACAAATTATGTCAGGGTCACAGGTGGTGCTTGGGCCAATCCTAACTGTTGTCTACAAGCTTACAAACACTGTAAACTACAAAATTTAGGAGAGTCAAGTCAGCTGCCACTTTTAGTGTTTCTTAAATGAAATATTTTGTAGTTCATACCACACCCAGTGAGCTCACAATATTAAAAATATCCCAACACATGTTGCATGGAATACTGTTGATCAACAACTTTTTTCTATCTTGGAGAACAGTATGCCAGTATTTTCCAACAACCCCTTGAGCTATATTATAATGTCAATGCATTCAACTGTCACCTTTTGCAAATATTTCTTAGTTGTGTAAAAAAAAAAAAACAGGAAGTAAATTGTGAATCTCCAGAGGCATTAAAAGCGTCCAGGCTATTGAATGGTTGACTGTTTTTAGTCATGGCTCTGATGAAGCAAGCGGAAGGCTGAAGACTAATGTACATAGCAGATCTTTTTGAGGTTGAGTGACTCTTTATCTCCTGAGCCCCACTACATCTTCAACTGAAAGTAAATAAAACACAGCCTGAAATGTTACTGTAACCGTTTTAAAGCTTTAATTTCTGGTGAATGTGGTCAGATTACCTTTCTCCACTACTCCACTACAACATGGCACTGTGGATGTGCACAACTGCGTCAATGTGGTGATTTGATGTGGAAAGTAGCTCATATTAACTGCTCTATCAAGTGACCTCTTGTTAGAGTCTACCCATAAATGCACATATGCCAAGACTGCTTTTTAAAATCAAAACTAGACAGGGTTTTTGCTGAACTTGCCCTCGTGACTTAGATGCACAGACGTGTGTACTTCCTTTATGAGTGATCAGTGTGTTTCCACTGTGTCTGAGAATAGACTTGGATGAAGATGTTTCAGTAGCAATGGGCCTTACTCCTAGGCAAGTTTGTTGCTCTTTGCCTTTCACTTCCTTTTACTAGGCATACATGCAAGTCGAATTAGATTTCTGCATGTAAGCATGCAGATTTTAAGTAAGTGGACAGCATTTATTATTAAAGTGCTATATGTTTTATTTATGTGATACAGCCGTCATAGATAAGGTGTTAATAATACGTAGTATATAGGACCCAATGTAGTGCAATAAATCTGTGCAGATATTGAGCTCCATTTTATCTTTTCTGTCAGGAAGATGTTCTGTAGTAACAATTCAGCACACTCCCACATGCAATGGTTCAAACGTGGTTCTGTGTTTCTGTGTGTGTTTGAAAGTTTGAATATTCTCTGAAATTGTTGTCTACCAGGAAAATGTGTAAATGGGAATACAGCATGTTTTCAGTTAGGGCTGGACAATATGGCCAAAATTTATATCATGATATTTATTAGTTTGAGTTGATACGACATAATCTGATATTAATATGAGCATTACAAAAGTTACAGAAAATCTTGCGTTATGCTCTTTTTGCGTGGCTTGGATGCATGAAGTGGCAGCAGCACCCTGTAGTGAACCTCACTCATTGACAAATACTGGAATTGCATGTTTATTGAAATATCAGAAATTTGTTGAGAATGATATTAAAACATTGTATTTCTCCATATATATTGACATTATTGACATCAAATTATTGTCCAGCCCTATATTCAGTAAAATTTGCCTTGAGGAGTTAGGCATTGGTAAGTGATGGTGTATTCACAATATCAGTGTTCCTTAATAAGAGTCAAGGTTCACTAATATTTTGTGATACCTAGGTCTAAAGTTTCTACTTTGTAGTTTGATTTGTACATCATAGAACATGTAACAATTTGAAATATATTATGTGTATCAATAGAATAATTTGGGAACATCTGACCAAATATCACAGCTAGTCATTGATACATTTTGCTAATTCACATGTTTAAGTTGGAAGGGGGTGGGGTAGTACGTGATCCAAGTGGACAACAGCCCGGTGAAGGAGGAAATGTATTTCCTCAGTGTTATTAATATCCAGTAATGCGTTTAAAAACATTTACAAACGCATTACTGCCAAACGCAAAATTGCCAATGTTGGTTCTTATATGATCTTCCAAGAAGATCATCAACTGTGTGTTTGTTTGGATGAGACACAGCAAAAGGAGGTGGCACTCAGGGCAGGGTTGAGGTAGTCAGAGGCAGTCGTTATTTTCAACACGGACTACTGTTGACAGCACACACATTCACTTGTGTCTATGTTTGACCCATGATAAACCCCTCTCTCTTTCTCCAGCATCCTCCTGCTGTGATAAGTTTGCAGCTACTGAAACAATAGTATTTACTTCCCAGACCAACAGAGAATCTCATCAATTGCCAACAGGAAGATACACACACATACAGTGGAAAACATTCTGCTGTACACTGTGTATGGACCCTAAGTGTATTGTGTTTTTATTATGTTATCAATATCGTTTCACAGTCCAGGTCGATAAAATGAACACTTCACCTCACTGATGATGTTTATAGAGGCACAATGTAAATAAATGCCAAGTTTATACTGTTAGACGTGATATGTGGATCTATTGTTGTCATCAGTCTAATGGTTGTGCTGTATTTGAATCAGAATCTGTTCTGTTTCCTGCTGGTGTGGTCTTTTTTAATTCTGAACTACTGTGTGTTGTCAGATGAAAGCAATGATGCCAACCAAGAAAGGCACCCAAATGGGATATTTGTGAAGTTTTGATGATAATAATGAGCAGGCTCTAAACTCACAATCTCTTAGTGAAGCCATAGTCCAAAAGCTGAATGCAGCATTAACACATTTATTGTAAAATATTTTATAATTAATTTTTAGAAACTGAAGCGGTAATTGTACCTGTTTTTGTCATTTGGGTGTGTTTTAAAAAAAATCTTGTTTGTTGTTAAAACACTTTCATATTCCATTCTAGTTTATGTATTAGTTCTGGTAGGATACTGACCCAGAAAGACTGGAAAAACAGCAGAGTGGACAAGGCAGGGTGAATCCTACCCATCTCTTATTTAGTGTACACACAAACAGTATATACGTAAAAGTAAGAGCAGGTCTATATTCTGCACAGGCTTCCATCCTACCACCCACACTTTTAAACAAATAAGTAACCATGACACATATATATATACACCAACAGACATCCACCACAACATTTGCTTGGCAAAATTGGACACGGTGTGCCCGGTTCACTGAGCAGACATCAAGTGCAGACATAAAAATCATTAAACTCCAGTTTGCAGCTGCAGGCATGTAGTCACAACTGTGTAATCCCAATGTCAGAGCATTGATTCATGCTCGGTTAAAAAAACAGCAACAACAACAAAAAAAACCCCATTGTGGTTCAATCAGAAATGCAGTTCAAACTCTGAAGTTTGACACACATTGTGTATTGAAAGAAAACACTACAAATTCTGGGAGGGATTTAAGCAGGAACTGGATATCTTTTTGCACCATCACTGTAATTTTAGTACTTTCAACTCTGTTCTGCTCTGTAAGGATATTGGCTACTGTAAGGAAAAAGTCCACTCCAAACTGTGACAGACAGCAACAGGTTGAAGCTCTCGACAGTGGCTGAACCCCCTAGCATTCATATGTACACACACTTCTAACCACTGAAGTCAAGTACAAGAGTGTGTGTGCCACTGTGAGACTTAAAATAAAATCCAAAAAAGACAAACCAACATTTTCAAATTTGTCTCTTCATTTTTTTTGTCATATCTTCCTCCCTCAAAGTTTCTGACCATCGTTTGCTCCACCTATCTGTCTCTGCAGGTTTCAGAAGCATGTCCACACATACAGAATCCTCCCAGATGATGAAGGGTTTTTGGCTGTACAGGTACAGAAAAGACAAACACACAAACTCATTTACACACCCACAGACACAGACCACTGGGGTTAAGTGTGTGTTCATGTGTGCAGCAAAAACTGTATTTGCTTCAGTAGCAGCTGGCGAGCAGAGATGCTTTTGTTGGCTCTGAGCTCTCTCACTCTCACATATCTCGCAGACCAACAGCAGCCTCTTTGTGCCTTGTGCCCAACAGCTGTGAAGTCCTCACCACCCCCTGGCGCGCACACGCACGCACAGTCACACTCTTTCTAACGCTGACACACAATGACATGGTGCTTTCAACGATCTATGTGGCTGTCTCAGTTTAACATGATTTTTACGGTCAGTGACATTGCAGAGAGTCTAAAAGTCTAATTTTACTCTCTGGTACTGAATTTGTTTGCAGGCGATGTTTACTGGCACTATTCTTCCTGGTTTAAATTATATTTAGACTGCTGGGTTGTATGCGCTCACACAACATTAAATGTGAAACAATAGGGACCACCAGAGATTTCAATAACATGACCGCTCATTGCCAAAGAGTTTCGATATAATTATGTTCATGCCATCTAGAAAACAAATTTTCTTCTCTTGTTGTCTCTGTTGGTGCGTCCCTCCCTCTTTTTCTTCTTCTTTCCTTCTTTCAGACATCTCAGGGGGTGCAACCTAAGCGGTTTAAGACGTTGCCAGAGTTGGTGTCATTGTACTTGCAGCCCAGCCAGGGTCTGGTCACCACCTTGCTTTACCCCGTGGACAGAGAAGAAACAGCTGTCAGTGATGACAGAGATTATTCAGGTATGTCAAGAGCCACAGAAGCACACTCAGTCACAGTGGCCTCCTGTTTGCCACACGTTAATTCTGCTTTTCTGTGATTGGTAGATGGGGAAGATGAGAAGCCGCCCCTTCCCCCTCGCTCTGCCTCCACTTCCACACCTCCTGGAACAGACACACCCACAGACAGGTACAATAACATGTGAAATTAGAAATTACTTCTAGAACCATTTGACCATTGTGCTAACCATGGAGCTTTCACTAGTAGCCGCAATAGAAACCTACAACTACAGCACACACACACACACACACACAGGAAGGATGTTGTCTCAATGTGAATGTAATTATGTTATAAATAGAATTCAGATGTAAAACTAATGATGAAACTTAGGGTGATAGGAATCCACTCTACCGCCTTCTCAGTTTCTGTCACGACATACACATAGTGTTAGATACTGACACAGAGCATGACAATGATTCTCTTACACTCGTGTTCATTAGTGTACACGCACACACACTCACTCATTATTATCCCTTGTTGTTCCTCTCTGCCACCCCTTCCCCCCCTCTGTTTGCATATAGAGGGAAAGCCACGTCCTGTTGGAAACCACATTGCTCACATATGTTGCACAGCTTTATTTGTGTGTATTCAGATTTGTATATGTGTGGGTGTGCTGTTCAGGTCTGTGTAATTGAATCAACAAATACCAGTGGCTGATATTTCTTTTAATATGTCCCTTTGAAGTTTTGCTGTTTAGGCAGTTACCAAACTGCCTAAAAAATTTTTCTCAAACTGGGTGAGTTGAGAAATCTGCGTAAGAGTAACCTTAGTCTGTGTCAGTCCGTGTCAACTTTAGATAAAGCCAATCCAGCAACATGCCCAATTTTTTTTACAGCACTGGTCTGGTGTGAAGTAGTCATGGAAAAAAAGTATAAATCTGCCATTGAAATCACAATATTACATTATTACACATTACACTTAAATAAACCACCAATGTTACCACAATATGAGTCATAGATCAGAGGCAGTGAGGGAACATACCATTAGCTTTCATTTTCCCTTCAGATTTGCCTTAGTATGACTTACTAGGAAGCCACAGTGTTGACCATATAAAGTCCTGTAAATACAGATGTAGATACTAAAGCTGAGGTTTTAGTTGCAGATATCAAATCCTAGCCTGGCCTTCTGTTGAGTCACATGGTTATGCAAGTCCGTGTGTTGTTTAAAATGTCAGTCTGTCAATTTAGAGGAAGTAGGTGATTCTAAAAATCCCAACTGTACAGATAGCATTCTCATAATCACACGACTTGCAAATATGGCAACTATAATGCCCATAATAGTTCTCTTTTTCCAATACAATGTATATGATTGATCTGTAGTTTGACTCCCGTTTTTTGACGTGTCTAATCATATGAATGTCATTTTGGCTTGTTTTTGTACAAGGCTGTAGTCTTACGTTGTGTCATTATATGCATGCTGTGAGGATAGTTTTTTATATATATATATCCACTGAAGTTTATTTTGTTTTAGTATCCCAGCAGCTAATGGCCTGAGCACCATTTCACATGAATACCTGAAGGGCAGCTATGCTCTGGACCTTGAAGCAGTTAAACAAGGAGCCTGCTCCCTGCCTCACCTCAACAAAACATTAGTGGCTTCCTGTAAACGTCTTAATGGGTAAGACAAACACATAAGCATATATTAATACACACATTTTCTGTAGACCAATTAATAAGTAAATGTATTCCTTAATGTATTTGTTTAGGGCTGCTGGCATGATATATTTTTAAGGATATTTTTCTCTGTGTATGTGCCTGCCACCTCATCTCTTTGTTTTGCTCACAATGGCACATATTGCTCATTCATGCTTATGGGAAAAATGCAACTAAAATAAAACTGAATCCCATGGTTCTTAATCATCTGTTGTCAATCCTCAATATGCAATACATAAACAAAGAAAACTAAAAACTGAATTGTATAAAACAAAGACATGATTCAGAGCGGCTTTTTTTTTTTTTGTGAATCTGTTTCTGCTTCTCTTATTAGTGAGGTGGATAAGGTTCTGTCTGGTCTGGAGATTCTGTCGAAAGTCTTTGATCAGCAAAGTGCCTTTATGGTCTCCAAGATGATCCAGCAGGTACAAGTGTTCCTCTTTGGGTGCTCACTTGATTAGAATGGAGGGAGGTCGTCTTGTCTTTGTTATTTTATTACTTTTCCTAATGTTTCCACACCAGGACCAATTTTGGATACAAACAATAAAACATACTTATTTTTGTTATATAATATGTCATAATAATTTGAATTTAAGTTACCCTGAAGTGACAAGGAAAAATGTTTGATTATGACTTACTAAACAGTAAAACTCATTGAATACAGCGGAGCCAGACAGATTAGAAACAGATACTCCTTAATGTGGTCACAGATCATTTTTATTTGTACTATATGTGTGTATGCTGCATGTAATAGCATACACACATAAAAGTGGATGTCAGGGGAAATATCTTAGTAATTTATCTGCAGGAAAAAAGAATTTCCCCATTTTTGGGTCAGGAAACTAACTCTATGTAAATACTCCCTCAGATTTCTTTTTGTTTGTCTGTGTGGTACAAATGCATTTGTAATGTCAGCATCACACTTCGTGATGCAGACTAACACATTTAAAACTTTCCTGACATGTTTATGATACAAGCAGAGTATCTTGTGTTCTCTAGATTTTCAGAACTGAACAGATATGAAGTCGATATGAAGAAAAGCAAATGATCAGTATACCAGCTTGCGTCTTTTAAACTTGTTACTTCTGCAGAAATGTTCTGCCATCAGCTGATGAATTTCACAATTTTAACAGAAAGCAAAACACTTTTTTTATTAATTCCCGATGGCATCACTTCAATAGTCATGAAAAAACTAATTTATTCGCACATGGATGCTGTAATTATGCAGCCTTGACAACAATCTAACACTGTAATTTTAAAACATCTGCATCACTTAATGAATGCCTGAATAAACTAGTTCCTAAATGCTTTTTCCTCCCAACAGTCAGTGAATCAGGGTGGAGACCAGGAGTTGGAGAACCTTGTTACTAAGTTGGCAATTCTCAAAGACCTGCTGTCCTCCATAGAGAAGAAGGTACATATACATAATCAGTCATGTGGAGCTGGCTTTCTCAAACATGATGACTTTCTCTTTCTGTGCGCGTGCACATGTATGTATGTTGCTTTCTTTACCAAATGACCCCTGGAGATATGCAATTCAGCACGTGAGGGTCTGTCATGTAGGTCAACAGTAAAAGTAAAGCTTCTTTAATCACTTTTGCCAGCTCTGTCACGTTTGGTGGTCAATTTGACTTGGCTTGTAAAAACAGTCTCAAGTTTGCTCTGCAGGAAATGACCCCATTGCAATCAAGCTCTGTGTCTTGACTCGTGATGTCACTGGCTCCGCCTTCTCTGCTCCTGTTGGAGCACCCTCAGGAAAAGGAAAACTCTTTCCTTGTTGATACTTACACTACAGCTGAAAACAATACAGTTTATCTCTGTGTCTTTTTATGTCCGTGTCTCTTCCCCTCTTTCATTTTTTTCTATTGTATCCTTACCAATTGTTTTACCCCCACTCTGATTTCCCCCTCTCTGCCTCAGGCTCTGAAAGCTCTTCAGGACATGAGCTTGTCCTCGCCATGCTCCCCTCCTCCTCTCTCCATGCGTCACAGCAAAGCAATCCCTGTGCAGGCCTTCGAGGTATGCAAGCACGAACACACGCACATACATACAACTGACCCATCACCCACACTGGCCTTAGTAATTGTTTTCCTGCAAGGTGATGGAGGTCAGTATAAAGGGTAGTTCTGATTTTAGGTTTTTTTTTTGTGTGTTTGTTTTGTTTCGGTTTACACCACGAAGGTAGTCAGTTATGAATTAAATTATTCAAATGTTATGATCAAGGAACGTTTTTGTTTGACAGACTGAAGCTAAATGACAGTAAAACTGGCTGTGAAGTCAGTATGCCTCAAAACACAGAAGTTGCTGATGTGAGTCCAAAGGAATGTTTGAAATGAACTTCCTGTGGCATTGACATAATATGTTGTCAGCATTAAATTGGATTCATCGCTTTTGGTATCATATTAACCTTCAATAAAAATGTAAGAATCATGTTAATTTGTATAGTGGTTACAAGAGTATAGTGTTTGTTTTCAGGTATTTTTTGGGGGAAATTTCCAAAGTGCACAACCAACATGACTCATAGACACAACAAGTAGGCTGTGTGGGGAATGAGAGGAAAACACAAAAAATAAGACTAATATGAATGGATACAGATTGAGTCAAGGGTAAGGTGAATAGAGGTCATAAGAAAAAGAGTAGAGAGATACATGTCAGTGGGAAAACTTTGGGAAGCAGATGAGATAGAGGAGGAGAAATGAATGATTTGAAATATTAGCTGTCAGCCAAGTCTGCATTCTATGTGGTGATATCCTCAGCAGTTTCCTGTTGCACAGGAACTGCAGTGCTGTTACACTGAAGAGATGGGTTTAAGATGTGGCAAATAACACAAACAGACTCATTTAGGTGACTCAAAGTGAGAACTAAATGCCACTGATTAAAAAAACGAAGAGTTATTTGTTTGTAAGTATATGTGATGTGAATTCAAAGGAACAAAATCGTCAATTAAAATATTTCCCAAGTATGTGATGAACACAAAGGTTAGCTTCTTTGAGAAAATGACCATGACCATCCATAATATAGCTTTCGATATATACATTTTCATATATGATATAAATAATTTATTTTTCACAATATAACTTTTCTCTGTGTTAATGCCAATGAAGCTTGTGTATGTAATAAAATTAGATGAAGAGGGTGTTGAGTTTTCCACCACATGAACTTTGGAGACTCCTGGTGGTGGAAGGAGTTTTTTGATGTAAAAGGGACTTCTGTACTTACATAAATATTTATATCCACTGGTCCATTGAAGGTAAAACTGGACGTTTACCTGGCAGAACTGACAAAGATAGGAAAGAGTCAGAAATACACTCTATCTGTGGATGTGGAGGGAGGGCGACTGGTAGTGATGAAGAAGGTGAAAGACAGCCAAGAGGACTGGACGACCTTCACACATGACAAAAGTGAGAAACCCACACACCGCACTGTTGTGTGAACTGTGAGATAAGTAATCAGCGTCTTCCTCTTGATTTAAGCAAGTAGAAATGTGTATGACAAAGGTCATAAAACAGCTAGGGACATACATTGTCTTATGATTGCTGTAGTTACAAGATGATGACCTCAAAAAAAGCAAGTTTCATTTTTAATATGAAAGCTCTTTCTATGAATAGTTAAGATTTTTTTTTAACAAATGTGTGTATGTTTATTTTTAATGTTGTTGGAGGAGATGGTGTTGGGGTGGCAAACCTACATTACACAACACTACAAGAAACTTGGAGTAACATGTCTGATTAATCTGCGTCCTATCATGCCTGTTGTAGCTTCTTTGGACTTCAGAGCCAGAGATTAAATAAATAAGTAATTAAATAAATTAGATGCAAAAAATTATTTTCTAATTGTATCTGTTTTAGGCATAGTTGAGGTAAAGACATTTAAATCATATGAGGATTTAATAACAACCTTCATAACAATTTTGACTCGTTTCATTTTTCCCTTCCTTATTTTTAAACTTTTATAAACCTTTTTATCTTTGCTTGACTTCCTTGTAACTCTTGTCTAACTGTTTTCGTCTCAGTCCGTCAGCTGATCAAGTCTCAGAGAGTGCAGAATAAACTAGGCATTGTTTTTGAGAAGGAGAAGGACAAGAGCCAGAGGAAAGACTTCATCTTTGCTAGTGCCAAGGTCTGCACACGTGCACATGTGCACGCACACACACATACTTGTACTCTCTGTAAGGCATAATTTCTGGGAAGCTCAAAAGTACATTTTTATAGTTAGACAGTCATTTAAACATACAAACACCTACCAGTACCATTACAGTGGCATTCATTCACAATCACACAGGACAGGAAATTCTCAACCCTTAAATTTTTTATGATCAAAAGTTTTATGGTACAGACTTGTACACTAATTTCCTGAATTCATTTTCCACTGAGACTCTTCCTGTAATGTGATTTCAGTTCATCTCTGCATTGCCTTTTTTCTCTAAAAGTTTCTTTTTTAATGAAGGAAACAAGAAATACTAAAACATACTATCTGAATTCATAAGGAAAGCACATATATACACATACACACCGATTGATTATTAAACATTAAGTGCTTCAGCTATAAAACAGGATGCCTTTTGTGGCATCTTCCACTTACTGTTTTGTGTTTGTGTTTTTCAGAAGCGGGAGGCATTTTGCCAGCTGTTGCAGCTGATGAAGAACAAACATTCCAACCAGGATGAGCCAGACATGATCTCCATCTTCATAGGCACCTGGAATATGGGTTAGATACATGCACAACAAATAGCGTTAATAGTATGATGTACTGACTTACCATCCTTATCATCAACGGGTCCAGAGCATTACATTAATATTTTTGATATGAATATAGGATTTTGCTCCTTGATATTTAGGCTCTGTGCCCTCGCCTAAGTCTGTGGCCTCATGGGTGCTGTGTCGTGGCCTCGGGAAGACTCTGGATGAGATGACGGTAACCATCCCTCATGACCTTTATGTGTTTGGAACCCAAGAAAACTCAGTGTGTGAGCGGGAGTGGGTGGAATCTCTCCGCTGCATGTTGAAAGACCAGACGGAACTGGAGTATAAACCGGTGAGGAAAGCAAGGGAAACAAACATTTTAGAAAACAAAGATTGTAAATGTGTAAGCATTATGATGAATGTCACATCCTTGAATAAACTAGTTGTCTGTTCACACATCTTCCAAAATCCATTTCAGTTATACAGTGGGTGTTCAGAAATGATGACTATAGATTCCTCACTGTCTAGATTGCAGTGCAGACTCTATGGAACATCAAGATCGCTGTGTTGGTGAAGCCTGAACATGAGAATCGAATCAGTCACGTGGGAATGTCCAGTGTAAAGACAGGCATCGCCAACACATTGGGTAAATACAGTGCTTATTGTTCTTTCTCTGTTCTTTTGATTTTTATTTATTTGTTTACTTACATTTTTAACAAAAACACAATATTTGGTGTCCATGACCACATTACATTTTAATGGCAGTCTTCCCTTCCCGTAGTGCATCAGTTCCTGTCTATGTTTAGTTTTTAATTTAGTTGAATATTTCGTTTTATTTTTCATATTAAGTATGTTTGCGGGATGGGGGTGCTTTTATTGCTATGTAAAGCACCATGTGCTACATTTATTTTTGCATGAAAAGTGCTATACAAGTAAAGTCTGAATATGTTTTTTTCCCCAGGTAACAAAGGAGCTGTAGGTGTGTCCTTCATGTTCAATGGAACATCTTTTGGTTTTGTGAATTGTCACTTGACATCAGGAAATGAGAAGATTGCCAGGTAGATAAATTTGCCCCAAACACACATTATTGGTTATATCTGTGAGGAAATCTCTTTTGTTTTAGTTCACTTCCATGTATCTTTACCATTTAATTTCAGGTTCTGAACAATTTACTTACTTTCTTCCTGTTGGTTTCGTTCTCACTCACTTGTATGCACGTACAATTATTGTTCTACTATTTCGCTCCCTCTCACCATTATACTTGTGATCTTTGATGCTGCAGGAGGAACCAAAACTACCTTGATATCCTGCGGCTGCTGTCACTAGGAGACAAACAGCTGAGCTCCTTTGACATCTCACTCCGCTTCACACACCTCTTTTGGTTAGGAGACCTCAACTACAGGC
Organism: Echeneis naucrates; assembly: GCF_900963305.1. Taxonomy (NCBI): domain Eukaryota; kingdom Metazoa; phylum Chordata; class Actinopteri; order Carangiformes; family Echeneidae; genus Echeneis; species Echeneis naucrates. Next base: position 16,754,516 of record NC_042523.1, on the reverse strand, counting down.
TGGATATGGATATACAGGTGAAGAAAGAATGCACGCAAGCAGATATGTGTGCAGTCATGAAATGCTACAGATGTAGCTTATCGTGTGTTCATGTCTCTTTTATGTTTGTATGTGTATATTTTTGCAGGAGATCTTAAACTACATTAACAGGAAAGAGTTTGATCCCCTGCTGAAGGTTGACCAACTTAACCTGGAGAGGGAGAAGAACAAAGTCTTTCTGCGTTTTGGTCAGTATGTCTTGGGCAGAACTAGTTCACGTTTTATTTTGGGCACAAGAAGGTATTCCTGTGTGAGGGCAGGATTTATTTTTCTTTCTTTTTTTAATACGAGTCTAACTTATGCCGCTGTTTCTCAAAAATAAACATTTACTCAGGATGTGGCTTCCTTAACTTCAATCTTTGGCACAAAATCAGCAACAAGTAAATATGTCTTGTTGGTTGCAGCGGAGGAAGAGATTTCGTTTCCACCCACCTACCGTTATGAACGTGGCTCAAGGGACACATATGTATGGCAGAAGCAGAAGGCCACAGGGGTATGTTTATCAACTTAACAAAACATCACAGGCAGACATAGGCCAGAGTCATTTCTGACTAATAGTTACCCACATTAATTTCTTTTCATTATTGTTGTCCTACTGTGTATTATTTTTCTTTGTTGTCTCTCCTAGATGAGGACCAATGTTCCATCCTGGTGTGACAGGATCCTGTGGAAGTCATACCCAGAAACACACATTGTCTGTAACTCCTATGGTGAGAGCACCAGCAGAAACACACAATTTTTTTTTATTCAGTGCAACAAATGTCAAGTCAGTATATCAGTTAATTTCACCCTCGACATTGGAAACATGTAGAAATAACTTGTACTGTAATTAATATCAGTGATCGAATTAAAAAGGCTCTTGTTTGTCAGGCTGTACAGATGATATTGTGACCAGTGATCACTCTCCTGTCTTCGCTACGTTTGAGGTGGGAGTCACCTCACAGTTTGTCTCCAAGAAAGGTACATTAACAAAACCTAACAAAGGACTGACAAACCCTTTGTCATAAATCTATAATTAATATGCATGTGACAAATAAATATTCTTGATTCTTGGATAAACTTGATGAATGTAATTTTCTGCCTACTGTCTCCTGGTCTTTCCTTTTTCTATCCTACGGAGAGACTATTTGGGCATGTTGTTGATTTTAAAACAGTGGACTCTGTGTAGTTTGAAAAAAAAAAAAGAAAAACATATTTACAATTACTAATTCTCTATTTGTGTTTTGTATTCTATGCTGATCACTCAGATCTTTTTCTCAATTTTTTCTATGTAGGTCTCCCAAAGTCTTCAGAGCAGGCCTACATTGAGTTTGAGAGCATTGAAGCAATAGTGAAGACAGCAAGCAGAACTAAGTTCTTCATCGAATTCTACTCCACATGTCTGGAAGGTGAGATGAATGTGTGTGAACATTTTGCAGTTACCTACACAGTTTGGGCTTTTCCACGGCCCGACAGACATCCAGATGTAACAAGACAGACAGGTTTATATAACACTATCTGTTTCTGCTTCTTGTATTTTCCTCCCTCCCTCCCTATCTCAGGCAGTCAGTATACCTTTGAGCTAGACTCCATTTTTGACCTGTGCTGCATCCCCGCCTCCTATCTTCCATATACTTTTGAATGAATTACAATAGAAACATCTCCCTCCTGTTCTTCCTTTTCTCCCTCCCACCTCCCGTTGTCCTCTCCCTCATCCCCTCCACCCTGCATTTCTGTCTCTCTGTTTCTCATTTGTAGAGTTTAAGAAGAGTTACGAGAACGACAGTCAGAGCAGTGACAACGTCAACTTCCTTCGTGTGGGCTGGTCCAACAAACAGCTAACAACGCTAAAACCTCTTCTCTCAGAGATCGAGTACCTTCAGGACCAACATCTGCTGCTAACAGTGAAATCACTGGATGGATACGAATCCTACGGTATTAACAGTGTACTGATGTTTTGTGAAAACATGTGGTTGTGAAATTCATTGAAATTGACAGGCTGTTTCACACAATCGTGTGTGTTTTCCTCTGCTAGGAGAGTGTGTGTTGGCCCTGAAGTCAATGATCGGCAGCACAGCTCAACAGTTTCATACCTACCTGTCCCACCGTGGCGAGGAAACGGGAAACATCAGGGGGTCCATGAGGGTCAGAGTCCCCTCCGAAAGGATGGGAACTAGGGAGAGACTCTATGGTAAATCTGTGGTGAACTCTGCAGGCTTAATCTGGAGTTTTAAACGATATCCCTGAGAGGTAGTAGAAAGAGTATTTCTTACCAGCGAGCAGCAGTTTTGGAATCTCATATCACATTTTTTGTTTTATTTCAGAGTGGATCAGTGTGGACAAGGATGAGACAGGTGGACCCAAAGGGAAATCCATGATGATGTCCAGAGTTGGACATGAATATGTCAAGTCAGTGAACTTAAAGTAAAATGCAAAAAGTTTCATTAAAATATGCACATAGTCCAGACAAGCTTCCAGTAGTTATTTTCTCTGTCCTCTTGCATTTTAAATTGTCAAATTGTACAGCAATGTAATGAAATATATTTATCTCTTTGTATTGAGGAAGGTTTGTCCTTCATTTCTTCTGTTGTGTCCAACTTGCAGGCCATCTGTGGTTCGTAAACAGTTAGGGGAGCTGGGCAAGGTCAGTGAGGAAGGAGAAAGGAACAGCAAGGAGGAAACAGCTGCAAGGTAGAAGCACATTCATGTACTTGGCTCATACTGATGAGAAAACACAGCTTCAGATAAACGGTTAATTTAGAAACATGAAGAGCTAAAAGCTCAGACTTTGAAACCTAATGTAAGTAAGAAAGTGACCATTTGTGCTTTTGGTTTCTTTACAACAAAGACCAAAGCAGGATGCATCAGACGGTGATCCATCCATCAGCAAGAACAGCTACAATAACCCTGCCTACTACATCCTTGAGGGTGTTCCCAACCAATCGGCAGCTGCTCTATCACCAGAACTCATACCGTCTCCCACCTCCACAAACCCCCAGGCAACTAAAGCCCCTCCTCCCTCATCTGGAGCTCGAACCAAACCCTCCTGTGCTGCCTCAGGGCCCCCTCACCCACGCAGACACTTGGCAGGACACACTGTCCGTGCAATTAGTGAGGAGGGCTCCTCAGAAGACGATGGGGGCGCTTGTGTGATCGGGGCTCAGGGTGTTGGAGGAACAGTAGGAAGCACTTTAAATCGACCACCTCCTGATTTCCCCCCTCCTCCTCTTCCTAAGGCAGCATTGGAGATGGTTGCAGAGCCTCCCTTCCCTAAACCTCGCCCTATTTACCCAGACCTGGCTGAGGTCAGGATCCCAGCAGCAACTCCTGGTGCCCCGTTGGGTCTTGGGGAGGGTTTCCGTAGAGGGGGAGGAGGAGGCGGCGGCGGTGGCGGCGGTGGAGGAGGGGGAGCGGGAGGGGGAGGAAGTGGATCGGGGGCATTGGATGACCAATCATGCTCTGTGCTCCAAATGGCAAAGACACTAAGTGAGAGTGAGTTTTCTGGACAGCCTCCACGCACTCCCTCAGCACCACCACCTCTCAGGGGACAGCCGATAGGGTTGGGTCTGGATTCCTGCCGTACCTTTCCACCCCGGAATCCCATCACAGAGAGCATCGCAGAGGACATGCCAGAGGAAGTGGGTGTTTCATTCAATCTGCATGTACACTTCAAGCATTTAGCTTATTTTCAGTGGTTTAGAGATCAATTATGTAATGCTGGACTTACTGCCACCTGTGGACGCTTTGACTAATTTGGATTTTTATGTACAGCTTATCTAGGCCCATCCCCCTAAAATATGACCCAACGTGGCTCTTTCATTGCACTCACTGTATCGTTTATGTAGCTGTTTGTGAGATGTAACATGTGATCTGGGTTTATGCCACTTATTTGTAAATCAAAGTTTAAGTGTTTCCTTCTGTGGTGATGAAATATGGAGCCTGGTCACTTTGCATATCTTTGCTGTCTTGTGCCGTTGCAGGCATTCTCTGGGGCAGCTGGAGTCATGCCTACCTCAGTTGTTTTTGTTGAACCTTTCTATTTACATTTTTTATGTTCAGGCACTTTGGGGCAGCAGTAGTTCCTCTTTGTCTGTGGGAGAATCTTCAGTGGGTGAGTGGCTGCAGAGACTAGGACTGGAGAGGTATGAGCAGGGTCTTCTACACAACGGCTGGGACGATCTGGAATTCCTCAGGTACAAACTTACACGCACAAATTTGTTGGCCTGTTATGGTGCATGGATTAGAGAGTGAAAATAAAAGAGGAATGATAGAGGTTGAAAGTGAGATCTAAAGATGATCTGAAGATATCAGCATCTCAACAAAAACAATATCTATGCGGCATTAAGAAATAAACTTGTCCTGTTATTCTGTTGATCATTGTTAAATGTGAGCTCACGATCAGTGCACTGTCAGCCCACATAAGTCTGATAAACATGATAGTTCCGTGCATTTCTACACAGATAACATTGATTCTTAGCTGTGCATTTTGTATGAAAATGCTGCCAGTTCTGTCTCTTACATGTTTTGATGTTTATCCAGTGACATCACAGAGGAGGACCTAGAGGAGGCAGGAGTGTTCGACCCCGCCCACAAGCAAATCCTGCTGGAGAGTCTCAGGCAACAGCAGCAGCAGCAACAGAAATGAACTGTGCCAAATGTTCTATAACTGGTCCAAACCAGCCTGGAGTTACAACCGGTCCCAAGAGGCCAAACCTAAGTTGAACTGAACTGAGCTGGAACTTGCCAATTGATGCCAGACTGTGCCTTGTGAGAGAAATTGCACTCCATTTGTACTTTCAAAAACACTCGTTGAACTAACGTCCTTTTTCACACGTACTGTATGTGAGTTGTCAATGTCATATAGGTGGCCTTATTTAATGATAATCATTTCAGTCCATTAAGCATCACTTTCTAACCCCTCAGCCTTAGACCTAGAGTGAAGATTTAATTTTTCTGACCAGACAGAATTTGACATACAAGTCACAAGTGGAGCAGGTCATGTGTTGATGTGACCATCAGTTCTCCCCTGTAGCTTCCGCCTTGAATTGAAGCTTGTTAATCTGTCTTTGTCCTGAGAAACATTACCTGAATAGTTTCCTAAATGTGGGAAGCATCAGTTTCAGGTTTAAAGTAAAATTAGTAGTTTTTTTTTTTTTCCTGAAAACTATGCTGCTTGTGCCCCCCCCCCCCCCGAGACATGGTGTGTTCTTGTCAGAGATTTGCCCCCAGTAATGCTCATAAATGGGGAAAATGTAGGGGGGTGGGGGCACTCACAAGTAATGTCAAACCCTAACTCAAGCTGAGGAACCCTCTCGCTTCTCTGTCAAAGACAGACAAGAAGTGGTGACAGGAGAGGAGCTTGAAATTGTGACATTTATTGTCTCAATTTCTTGATATATATTTATATGACTTTACTTTTTTTAAATGATAAAGGGAATATTGAGCAGACCAACCAAACCCGTTAAAAGTACTTTGATCTGTTGTAATATTTAAATGAAGCTAGTTGTCAGCTTTTGACACCACTGGTTTTGTGAGTGACTTTCACACTATAGTTTTCTGACACTTGCAGATTGTGGCAAATGGATTCCATTGCTAAAAGTTAATTTGTTTTCATATGTGGACAAATGGCATATGCATCATACTGTTTCTTTGCACAGTTTGATGGCTTTTAAAAAAATAAAATAGGCAAGACCCTAAAATCACAAGTATACCCGAGATTATAAGTGAAGCACCTAAGTGAAACATCACTTCACTATCACACAGGTTTGTCAGTGCATTTCCTATAAACACACTTTCACTATCTATTAGGATGTTAACTTTCAATTTGCAGAAAAAGAAGACAAATCTAACTTTAACAGTACATCACCCAAGTTCAACAACTTTGTAAATGGAGCAGTGTTTTGGGAGTTGGTTAACACAGCAAAACTCATAAATTCACTGTTAATTTACTGAAAATTCACAATCATTGTATTCTTGTGTCTGAAGAACAGCTTGTCACCAATAATTTTCTTTCCTGCCATATTTTGTAGAGACTTAAAGTATTCTGGTTTTATTTGCCTTTTATTTGCCAGACATGGCTTTGGTGTAGCCACTAACCTATTTTGTGCACATTCAAGTTATCTCTGCAAACGCCCAGAAGCAGCCAGAAGTTCCCAGATAGTTCCCTGATTAGCCAGCAGGCGGTGCTGCTACTCCATAAAGCTCATCAGCAGAGGCTGGGGAAAATGGGACAATCAAGTTATGTGCAGAGGAATGAGTCACTCTTAACAATTCTACCTAATATTTGTATGTGTTGTTCTTAAGTTTTCCGTTAGTGGTCACACTTTGATTTGGTCTTGGTTTAAATCCTGCCTCCTCCTCCTCATATGTGGCCAAAAGTAAAATTGATAAACTGGTTTATAGACACAATGCTGATGGCTGATCATTTTCCTCATCAAAGTGGACCACACCAAATATTTTTCATAACTATCCCTTCCACTTGTAGCTCATGACTAAAAAGCATTTTGCCACATAATCATCTCACTATGAGACCTCGAGAGAAGAACTCTAAACTGTAGGTGAACGTGTTGTTGAATAATTGAGACTAAATAGGGTGAAATCCTTAACTATTGCTGTAGCAGTTTCAATTGTACATCCTATAATTATGTTTCTCACATGCACCCTGAGACAAAGTGACTTGCCTGCAGTTGTACAGTGTGTCTAATCCTCTAATGGCCAAACAACCACCATGCAGGAATGTGGATCTGCCATTTAGACCTGTTAAATGTTTGGGGTTTATTTTCAAGCCTCTTCGGCCTTTCAGTGTTCTCTGTGATGTGTGTTTGTGTGTGAGTGTATGAGTGTGATTGTGTTTGTGTGCACCATGGAAAGAGTTGCCATTGTTTTCTCTGACACTCCAATTTATTTTTGTCCTCCATGTAGTCACTTTTGGTTCTTTTAAATTAATGTAAGTTGGTCCCCCATGTCATGTTTTTATTTTTCAATTAAAATCTAATTTCTCCTAATTTAATAAATTTTCTTTTCTTTGTTTTCGTCATCTGCAGGGAAAGCTGAAAGGATGATGGTGCATGAGCTGTTGGTCTGTCTCAGTAAGGGAAAGAAAGCGTGTGTGTGGTAAAATGAAAATGAAGGTCATTTTTCTTTTTTATTCAGCCATGTTTTCAGGAGCTCACACTTTCATGAAAGCAACTTTATGTGTGACATTTGCACATGACATGCAACATTTTGCCTCACACAAGAAACCAGATCATCAAACACATTAGGTAGCGTTTCCATAATGTAGATTTATTAGAATATTCAGAGTAGTGCTATAACTTCTCATTCATGAGAGCATCTGTCGATTCATAGTTTTCATGGACGTGTTGGTCTGTGAGACAGATACTCTGCAATGAAATAAATCTATAAAGCAATGTGAGAGAAAAACAAAATTCTACCTAATATTTATATTACTAATTACAGAATTTACAGTCACAAATTTTTATGGAGCAGTTCAAACAAATGTCAGTTTCTCATAGATATAATAAAAAATATTAATAAATACATGTTTTCCTTCAAGAGTAAACCCTCCCCCTCCAAAAAGTCAGTCTTGATTCAGCGATTTCTGAACTGAATGAAACTGAGAGAATTCACAAGCAACTTTGACAGGTGAAAGAATCATAAAAGTGTGAACAAGAACAAAATAAAGGAACTAATGAACATACGGTAGAAAACATCGATCTATTTGTATATTGCCAGCATTTGATCAACTTGTGTTTTGTTTCTGAGATTCCCATATTTGTCAGCTACAGGTTTAGTGAAATGGGTGAAAAGGTAATGGAAGAGTGAGAATGGATGAATTGTAAGTCCACTCCACTCGTAGACTGAAGCACCGCCTGCAGGACAGACTCATTCATTCCTAACAATCAGGAGACTCCAAAAACTTCAGTCAGTGATGAATGACAGACCAGTTTTAGTACAACTATACCGTATTTTATCAGACTAATAGACCTTTTGGCTTTCTCTACCCATGCAACAGGGTATACATATGAAATTTTTGGAGACAAACAACTCAAGTTCTCCGTCTCTTCCCCCTGATGAATTTAAACAAAGTGCCCACTGTTTGACAGAGAGAGGCATGGTGGGACCACATAGCCTTTGGAAGGGGTGACATTGAGAATAAGATTGGGGGAGTCAGGACTTGATACAGTAAAGAAGGAGGAGAGGGTGATCCGGGGAGTTGTCTAGTCTGGTCCCGGCTGCTCTAATTGGATTTTGGGTTGCCCTGTTTGACTCGGCAAAGAGATTTAGGGGGGACCCGATCCCTTCACTGAGACTTCTCTGTGTCCGGGGGTTTAGAGGAAGTTGTGCTTGAGGATGAAAGTTTGTTTGTCTTGTTTCGGCGTGATGTTTAGATTTCTGCTTAAAGCCCATACCTGACCCCCATGCTCATCAGAACTGTAGCTGTAGCTGTCCAAGTGCTTGACAGAGAGTGCGTTCCAATTTAACAAGTGTGGGAATGTGTTCAGAAGACGTGTGTATGAGTCAGAGACATTTAGCATGAGGACACAAATATTCGTTTGAGGCTGTGAAGGTTTGAGTCAGGTAAGTGTTTCGGGACTGTACATGGACTGCTTTACATCATTAGAGTTGACAGCACTATGTCCTCTAGTTGAATCTGAGGAGAAGTGGTTTTCTGTCTGAGCAGCCCTAATCTGAGGATGAGAGTGAAGAGTTTAATTCTTGGCTGGAGGGAAATTTTGAGGTGGAGTTCTGCATTTATAATGTGCACAGTTGCATACTATTTTGGAGAGAAATGGTGACCAGACTTTTGTCTTTAATATCTGAGTTGTGAGTTGAGAAGAACCGAGGGCCTCGCTGAACTACGGACAAGTACGCCAGCAAATTTAGTGATATAATGGGCAAGTCCTGACTCTCTCATCAAAAGCTAGAAACTCCTCACTGTTCCAGTCAACCACATTATGTCTCTTTCTCTTTTTGTCTTCCTCTGTGCTTCAGAACAGGTTTGTCTTGATGGTGGGGTTGGGTTTTCTGTGGAAGGAGGACAGGACTCCAGCAAAGGGCCCGGTCATACTGTCCGCTGGCTGCCAGGCCTTCAGAATCTCCTGAGTCTGGGCAGCGGGCTGGGCCACAGCGGGGTTGGATGGCCCCACGCTGGACCAGCTGGGCGGCTTCAGCCCCTGAAGGATCGGAGAGCTGGAGGCGTTGGTGTAACCGCTGTTGACAGGAGCCGGGCTGGGGCTCAGGCTGGCAGGGCTGCCCATGTTTCCGTTGGCCGAGCCCGGCAGGGAAGCCGTGCTGTCCGGTGTGGGGCTGCAGGTAGACTCTTTGGACTCATCATCATCTGATGAAGATCTTGGCTCCCCGCCCTTCTTCCCACCAGAGCTGCTGCTGTTGTTGCTGCCCGTGGTGCCACCAGAGCTGTTGGCTTTGGCGTTGGCTGCACGCTCCTGCTTACGAAACTTGGCACGTCTGTTTTGAAACCACACCTGTTCAACACAGAGGTACAGTTAAATATGAATGAACACCGATAAATTTACCTGTACATGTGAAGATGACACATAAATTCTGTGCCATTTGCTCTGCTGAGATTTATAATACTTCAGGTGTCTACTGTGTGAATATTAAGTAAAAAATAATAGGGCTAAATTAGTGACAGTTGTGAGAACCAAAGGCTGTTCCTCTCACTTGTACTCTGGCCTCCGTCAGGTCTATCTTCAGGGCCAGCTCCTCTCGGGTGTAGATATCCGGGTAGTGCGTTTCGGCGAAGACCCGCTCCAGCTCCTTGAGCTGGGAGCTGGTGAAGGTGGTCCTGATGCGCCGCTGCTTCCGTTTCTCGTTCAGGCCCGACGGGTCCGAGAAAAACTTGTAAGGGACTGAAAGAAAAAATCCGCTGAGTTTCCGAAAAGCTGCATTTTAAAGGGTTACATAAAAACGCAGAAATTAACAGACTTTGTGCCCCAAACTCTTGACAGAAGAGACAAAGAGAGACAAACAGCAGCAAGAAAGCAAGATTGATGGACGTCTGCAGGAAATAAAGGATAATCTGCCGTTTCCATAAATCAGACCTACGGAAGGCGGATCATTTCATGGTCAAAGTAAAAATTCATTGGAGAGCAGATCAGAAATGACAGTAGTGTATATATATATATATATATATATATATATATAAAATACCTGATATCAAACATGACTGGAGGCCCGACAGGCCACATTAATTCTAATTATTAATATTATTTTATGATTGATAATTGTAAAAAGGTTATATCCAGTCATCACAGCTGCTCAGCAATCAACTTAATTTTTAATAAATTTTTTCTTTTTTTTTTTTTTTAATTCTGCTTAAGACATTTATTTAGTTTTAGAGAGAGTCGATGATCCTTGAAACAATTACAAAATATAAACCTACATTTTACTGAAGTCAGTAATCTACTCGAATTAATTTGAGTTTAAAATATGAACGGTATATTTATTTAAAGTTTTTTTTATTTTCTGCAATAAAAGTCTAGGCTATATTTTCAAGTTAAATCGGGCAACTATGTGTTTCATTGTTTTCTTTTAGAATTTAATTAGACTTTTAGAAATGAATACAGTTTGCTAATGAAGTTAATTTATAGACCTGTCAGAAAACTCACAGGGAATGAACTGAACCTCAGGTGGAAGAGGTGGACACTGAGTTTAAGAAGCTATTCAAAATTTAAATGACTACATTTTCTTAAAATTGTGTTTACATTTTTGACGCAGTTCGGTCTCGTACAGCTAAATAAAAAATAACTGCACACCTGTACAATAAATACTACAGTCTGATGGATGGGCATAAGACTGTGTGTGTGTGTGAGAGAGAGAGCCTTGATTCGGAAAGCTTGCAATTGTGAGGAGACATTTTATTGTGATTTATTTTCGTAGCCTATATTGCATTGTTGAATCGTTTATTGCATATTAACGTAAGTAAATGTATATATATTCTAACATCCAATAATCTGTAAAATTATCTCTATTAATATGAAATCTATTGAAACAATCAAGGCCTTAAATTGTGTTGATGGCAGTTGTTTCTCACATCAGTGGAAACTTTTTGTTTTAATGACAATAATTCAGACCTACCCATCGAACAAAAATGACACCCATTCTAAACCATTATTGAGATACGCCTGTTGTGTACTTGGATGTGTTAACATGGAGGCTGTACCTGAGGAGTAAGGTGTGGGCTGGTGCTCCCGCAGGGCTCCCAGGGTGCAGCTGGCCGTGCTGAGCGGAGTGCAGCCCGGATTGGAGAAGGGTCCGCTGCGGATGGGGTTGTACTGGAAGGAGCTGGCCTGGCTGCAGGAGCTGAAGTCCGCGTAGGCCGACGCCTCCATAGCCGCCATGCAGGAGTCATAGGAGTTCAGGTAGGAGTAATCCATCTTATACATGGAGGTCAGCCGGTGAAAACACCGGTCTGCAAACAGGACGGCGAGGAGAAGGGGGACTCTGCAGGCGTGTCTGCAGCTTCTCTTTTCAGTTTTTGGTGCACTTGTTTCAGGAGGATGTTGGTCAAACTATTCGATGGCGTTCAGTCGTTGTGGCTGTCCAGTAGCTTCCCCCAAAGCCCCCCTCGGCTGTGAGTTTTAGTTTTTCACCATTAATAATCCAGACGGGGTTTCTCTTTTCTTTTTCTGCACTCTCTCTCCCCTTCGCTGCTGGCGGTCTTCTTCTTCTTCTTCTTCTTCTTCTTCTGCCCGGACTGCACTTCGCTCTGCGCTCGTGCTCCGTTTGACAGCGCGCTGCGGCTCGCTCTGTGTTTATAATAAACTTGGCAGAGCGCGAGACAATAGCGAGGCGGTGGTCTAGTTTCCATGACAATGGCAGCAGTGAGTGAGCGTGGACGCTGCCCCCCCCCCCCTCCGGCTCTCTGCACCGCCCACTCGCTCCAGCAGCTCCTCAGCAGCTCCTCAGCTCGCAGGTGTGAGCGGAGTTAAATATTCAGTAAAGACTGATTCCGTCCTCCGGTCAGTCCGGTCTCCCCTGAAAGCGCCACAATGTCATCGAGCATAACTCATGTAGCCTGAACTCCATTTTTTCGACTAAATGCGTTTATGGCGCTTTTCATCAGCTCATAGTTTGTCCAGGTCCAAACGAAGGGACAGAAACATGACCATGTTTTTCCTTCAGTCTCTTAATCAGACTGCGGTAGTTTTTATTTCTTTTCTTACTTTAGACAAATCTCATCTTTGCCTTTTAGACGACTTGAGCTGAATGGGATTTTGTTCTTTTAAACTTTAGCCTAAATGCTACTCTAGATGCCGAAAATGCCAAAACGAGCCTTCATCTTAAAGAAGTGATCTTTTGTTGTTGTTGTTGTTTAAAAATGTCCGACATTGGACGAATTTGTAGCTGGCGGACTATTGAAACGCGTCAATGTCTGATGATTTGGCTGTTTCGTCAGCGGTCTCAGGTTGAACCTCTCATTGGTTACTGCTCGGTCCATGTTATTTCACTGGACCTCAAACGGCCTCGAAACAACAGCAGCTCAGACCCAGAAGTCTTTATGTGGGGGGAAACGTCCAGATGTGACGGTGATTGCTGAGATTAAAAGCTTTGATTTGATTGCGATCACTTTTACGGAGATGTCACCAGAGTGCGCGTCAGGTTGATGTATAGGACGAGAGAGGAAAGCGGCTGCAGAGACGACCGAGCAACCACGACAGGCTAACCATAAACGCATTGACGCTTCAGAAATTGGTTTAAGTTTATTGTTCCGTGTCGTACAATGTGATAAGTCAGATCCCACACGGCCCCGTCACATGCACACACAGGCGCGCGCCACCTTTGAGGGCTTCAGACCGGCTGACGGGCGTGCGCGCGCTCCACGCACTCCCCCCCCCCAAAAAAAAAAAAAAATAAATAAATAAATAAATAATCTTCTATTTAAAAACATGGCGGGTTTTCTGCATTTCAGGCGCCGCTCGCGAAAATCAACAGGCTTTTTATTAGAGGATAAATTTCGCCGAATAATAAAATCCACGAACCAAAATTACGTTGTACATGACGCACGCGAGAAATTAATCAAGTTTGGCTCGTGAGCGCGCGTGCGTAAAATACATAATGGCGCTCAAACTGCGCTCTTATCTCAGAGCAGAAGCTGCCATCAGCAGCCATCAGCCGGACCCCTCACGCTTTGTTAATGTTAACATTTGTTGTGTGTTTGTTGTGTGTTTGGTGGATGTTTGGACCGGGACGGCACGCGGTGCTGCTGTCCATACAGATGTGCATGTTGGACTAGTGTTGGTTTATTTTAAGGATTTTTTTTTTTTTCAGGTCTGGTTAAACATTTCAGTCGTTCTTTCTGTCTGAGCTATGCAAAAACAAAACAACAAAAACGATCTGCATTTCAGAAATCAGATCTCAGTCACAGGCCCGTGATTTATTATAAAGATACAGCTGCAGTGAGGATGAAAAGATGCGTTTGGACAGCACGTTCGTGCAAACACAGACTGTTACCAGTTGTCTCCTCATAGTTTTAACTTTAACGTAATTATTATTCTCATTGGAACAGTACAATTATTCTGTATTTTGAATATGTCTTAGGTACAATAAGAATACATTATTTCTGTTAAATATTTACCCAAATTCTACGCTCCCATTCTTTACTAAAACATTTTTCGTGTTCATACGAGCATTTCGTGATTTTCTTGCACCTGCCTCCCATGAGATAATGACGAACAGGCCTGTTAAGATCCCTGATTATAGTTCTATGTGGTTATATTTAAATTTCCCACATCAGTCTTTAGAAGAGGCCACTTTCCGTTTCACAGGCCAGACTTAGGCCCGGTTTCCGTGAATGTAGAGGACTTTATAAACCAACATTTGTTAGATTAGAACACTTGTAGTTTAAAAAAAAAATGTGTGCTGTACCAAAACACACTTCTATTTGTGTTAGTCCAACATAATATGTGAAACAAAAAATGCCATTAAGTTCAGTGTGATTGTGATCAGTATTTTTTTTTTTTTAATCTATACCCAACTATACATTTTCCAAGCCCCATGGTGTGTCGCTCCCAGGCCAGGCCGTCTGTTGTGTGTCCTTGTCCCGTCTGGAGGGTTCAGAGGTGAGTTTACCAAGAAACTTAAACTGTTTCAAAGTTAAACTCTCCAGGCCGGGTCTTCCTCCCGAAAAGAGCAGCCAGGAGCGACCCTAGCTCTCCCGCTTTTAAGCATTTAAACTTTAATCCCTTCAAAGAAGCGACCGGTCTCTTCCAGGCCACTAATCCGCCCTATAGTGCTGCAGCGCAGGGGGAGACTTCTCCTCTGCGGAGGCTTTAACTTCGGACTTTTACATTCATGGGGCGATTTGACGGAAACGGAGCTTTGGCATTCATGATGTCTGAGTCAACACAGGGGGGCACAATGGTCCCCTAGAGGCTCCTGAGGGCCCCAGAGAGAAGAACCCCGACTATAGGGGATTATAGGCCCATGAAGGTCTGAGTTATTATGGAAAATCTTATCCTGTCCGTTTCTAGAGAGAGTTGTAGATGCGTTAACAGTACAGGACCAATACACGTTTTCTTTGTTTGTCTTGAGTCGTTGATGCAAAAGCTCTCTGTTAAATTATTGACAAAGCTGCAAGAGTTGAGCTGTTAACACCGTGAAGAAATGAATCAATGGCAGGGCCCACAGGCCTACGGCTGTGGTTATGAACAATAATTACAGGGAATCACTGATGGCTGATAAACTCCATAGACTCTGACTAAGATGGCCTTCTTTAATGAATGTAAACCTCTGTCCAAACTTTAATCACGACACTGGCCCATGATTAATTATTGTCTCTATTCATAAACACCCATTTCTTCTTATTATTAGACTTGATATTCCAGTCTAAACCAGAGCCTAATTTAATTCTCTGCTTTTAAATCTTAAAATATGAAATATGTAGCGCCTATTCGGGTGGCACTTATTTCTCGTTGTGATCTGCTCCTCCACCTCTGAGAACAAAGCGAGCAGAGAAGAAGTTGTCTGTCAGGCCGAGGTGCGGCGGGCTGTATGATGGATGGCCTCAGGTCTGGATGGAGAGATGTAGAGGTGTATGGTTAGAGACAGGGAATAAGTGATGAGTAAAGGATGGGCCGGCAGCTACACTGGTCTGAAGAAAGGCCACGCGGGAGGCCCAGTCCGGGATCTGTCCCGTGGCACGCGGTGGTGGTCTGAAGCTGTCAGTCAGAGAGGGAGTCCGCCAGCTCCATCCATCATGGAGGCTCAAAGGAAAACACGTCCCATGTGCCGAAAGCTGTTTTCCCGCCTCAGACCCGGGCAGCTATTGATCCTCGGCTCCGGATAGAAACCTCCTCTTTGTCCAGTTTTGTAAAACACGCAGTTTAATGCAGAAATACACGAGCAAAACATATGATCTATTCTTCTGAGGTAACTGAGGTCAGCACCGCTCCGGCTGTGGAGGCCTAATGTGGAGACTGTGACAACGGCCATGAAATAATGCTCGATTTCATTTTACTTCATATGAAAGTCACCCATTTGGTGCAACTATTTTAATAACATACCCTAATTTCCGCGTTTTAATATTCTTGCAATAAAAAAAATGAACTCATGAGCTGAAAGCCTAATCAAACGAGATTATGCTATAATATTTTGGACTCTGCTGTGTGAACTATTTGTCAGCAGCAGTATGTGAAGAAAGGGGCCTGTTAAATATTCGCTTTGGTGGAATCGTCCACATGTATTTGTTGTTTGAGTTGTCTGAATTTGGCATTTTGTTCCCGGCTTTATGGTTTATTGAAGGTCTGTCTGGGCATGAGGGGGGATCAATACAGTAAAAACAGTTGTTCTCTCTAAGTTATAAACTTGTCAGCTGACGTTGTCTATGCCATTGTTGCCTATTTTATTTGTGCGTAAAATACGCAGCGGCTGATTGGATACGCCCTCTCTCTCCCTCTCTCCCTCTCTCTCTCACTGACACTTGATATCTGATATTCACTGAATCTTTACAGCATTTCTAGATTTAGCAATTGTCCTTAATTTTGCGTGGTAATTAGATCTACCAGTTTTGAATATTAATTACAGCCAGTCCGTGCTTTGACATTTGCCTTCATAATCTAATCCTACCAGAGACACAAGGACCTTCGCTTCTTATTCAGCTGTAAACTCTGCGCTGACTGACTGACTGCAGGCCGGAGTGTGACCGCACACACATCTGCACCTGCACTGTCACTCAAATGTGTCGTGTCATCGCCCCTTTGCAGATCCTCTTCCGTCGGAGGCGGATTGGATTGCGCGTAAAATAAAATCAGAGCTCACAGATCCCGCCGTTAACATCGGCCGAGTCTCTGCAGCAGCAGCAGCAGCGGAGTCTTGAGATGTGCATTTGATTTGCGCGGTGATGGATGAGAGCCGGCACAGGAGGGAGCGGCTGGCGGTGGGCTCCGGGCCGGGGGTGGAAGGTGGAGAGGTGGGGGGGGGGGCCCGTCCGTGAGTCTGTCCCCGCATGTCAGTCCCCAATTACCGGAATATACCGTGACGCTCTGCCTGCAGACGGCAGAGTTCAGATGCAGCCAGCTGATCAGACTGATCAGACACAATGTCCTGCATGTTACATAAACCCCCCCAGCGTGCACTGAGCCGTTATGGCTACAATTCATTTTAAATATAAAGCTGTTTTAGTCCCGTTCTCGCCCAGAAACAATCTGGTGGTGAATGAACATCCCACAACAGAATACCGGGAGAAAATATCAGACACGGTATAATAAGTGTCATCGTTCTGCAGCAGAATGAAGCAGAATGAAGGTCGTGTAAAATGTTGACAGGTGCTCAGTTTAACAGGTTCTTCTATCAACACGGGGACAAATAACAACCGAAAGTCTCTTCAGACTGAATAAGAAATAGAAAAAAGGAAAATAGTCAAAATTACTAATTCCGTCCAGGGGATGATCAGATGGCCCATTTGGCAATTTTTAGCCAAAACTTGGCCATTTATTGAAAGCAGACAAACTGAGGTCCACTGTAACGTCAGCCGGAGCATGACGCAGAGCAGCTGCGGGTCTTCACGTGCTGCGGTTCGTCTCCACTGCGGCACCAGGCCGGTATTATCCTAATGGATAACGGCATGTTACTTAAAAAAGAAGCTTTTTAGGATAAAAACCAGGTCCCGGGAGACCACAGTACGTACGCACACACACACACACGCACACACACCACAGCTGGAGCAGCGAGGGATGGCCGCGCGCAGGAGAGCTTCTCCAAACACGCTAATTAGATCTGGAGCTCTGGCCCCGCGCTCTGAAAGCAGCCCAGCGGCGGGGCGCGCGGAGCTGTGGAAAGTTAATTGAATTAAATTCCCTCTAAACTAATTAGGCTGCAATCTGCCACGCGAGCTGTCCCTGAGCAAGGTTCGAATTAGGCGGAATGGATTTGTTCCTTTTCTTCAAAAGAAAGGAGGACAGACTGGTGTGTTTTTGGTGGGGTCCTTTATTTGTCTTTTATGCTAATTGTCCCAGGGGACCGTCACGTGATTACCTTGCGGTAACCGGACGGCATCCGGTCCGGTCCAGGTCCAGGTCCCCGCACCCGAACCGCAACAAAACAGGGCCAACAGTGTGATCGGAGCAAACACACAGAGTGATAACTGTGCTGCTGCAGCAGCATCTTTCCAGTCCGGACTGAGGAAATGGAGGGAAATCGATCACTTTCCTGGGGGAGCACAATGAGGAGGAGGAGGGGGGGGGGGTGCAGAGGGACACGGATGAAAATGCTCCGTTAAGAGCAGGGACAGATATGATAATGGGAGAGCCTCCAGTAGTCGTTCATCATTCACCACCTCCACCTGGCTGCTGCTGCTGCTGGACAAATCAAACGCACCCAAACCTCTGAAGCCTGAACAGCTCAGTGCTGTCAGTCAGGGCCCATGTGGCCCTGAGCCCCCCTGGCCCCCCCGACCCTCAGGGGTGCTGCCTGCCAAATCAGAAAATCACTAGATGGGACAAAGATGAGAAGATTAATGATACGTACCAAAGGTCTTCATTCAGACTCAAACTGCACTTTTCTACATCACCAGAGTGCTCTTGAAGTTGTGTGTGTGTGTGTGTGTGTGTGTGTGTGTAATTTGATTCATTACAGTGTGGAGCATTTGTATCACTGATGTAAAACAGGCTTCACAGGGGAGACAGTTTTATCTCATTGTGTGACCCAGGGATTTTTTCGTTGGTATTTTGCTATTAAAGTACCTCAGATATAAATGCTAAAGCTATAAAAGCTATAGCTGACAGAGAGATTGCTGGCTTGTAGCATCAGCTGCAGACGGAAGAAGAGCTTGGTGTCTGACTCTGGGCTTTAAAGGCTATGATCAAACTGCTGCAGGAGGCAGTGCGGACTTTATCTAATTTATCTACATGCACAACTGCTGCAGTTTGAGTCTTGGAAGAAAGTATCGTCGTCTTTACCTTTTTAGTGTAAAACCTAAGCCTACTAATTAAATGTGTGGTTGTTTGCTCTTTTGCTTTCTGGTCTCTTATGTGTGTTTGAGGCTTTTACCTTCTAGCTCACTTCTGCATGCACTCTGCATCCATTTGTATCATCAGCAGAAGGTGGGCGAGACATCAGGCCAGAGAGGGACAGAGGCAGATGGACAGAAAGACAGAGGAGGAAGGATGAAGGGCTGAGAGAACAAGGTGGAGGAAAGGGGGGGGGGGAGAGAAAGAGGATGGGGGGTGAAGGAGCAAAATGTAGCGAGATAGAGGGAGAGGGAGGTTAGGACGATGGAGGGCCAGGTTTCTGTTTCTCCATAATCTAATCAGAGAAATGGCAGCAGTCAGAAATAGCCTGACGGACAGACTAAGAGCCTCTTCTCTTTCTCCTCCTCCTCTTATTCTTGTCTTCCTCCTCAGGGAGGGTAAATGGATACACACACACGCCAGCTTGACTTCCTAAAACCATAAAGTGTAGATGTGTTTGAGGGTTATAGAGATGGGAAAAGCCTTGAGGTATCGCAGCAAAACCTGATCTACTGTCCAGATGCAGCTGCTTCAGTCCCACGATTTTAAAATGTCTGCTGCTCTGATGCTTTTTCTGTTTGGTCCCCATCAGCTTCATTTTTGTCAAGACAACACTTCACACTTTGTTTGCAGCGTACGCTTCAATTTGTGAACTACGAATTACAGCCATCAGACTGAGAGCGCCATGTGGCAGCAAAGATTGGAGAAGAGCGAAAAATTAAACGTCTACTCAGCAGTTTTCATGGATTTCCATTGTTTATACTAATGTGCTACTTATCAGGTATTATCTGTTGCCACAATTCAACGTGAGTCAAAGGCAATTTAATTATTTTTTCTGGAAAATTGGCAAAATATTTATCAAAACAGTTGTTTGTCTCAGGCCTAAAGATGATTACAGCTGTAGAGAGCCGTCCTCCTTGCAAGAGTCAAAAGTGAATGAACCAGTGTTTGGGCTGTTGGGGGGTCCAGGCGGAGAACAGTAAGAGTGAATGTGTCTTTTTGGCCCATGCTAATTCCTCCCTGTAGGGAAGACATTCCTGCATGTGTGTGTGAGCTGGAGTTTACCACGCTGCATTCGCTCCCAGCATCGGACACAGACCCCCACACGGAGCAGAATTCCAAGCAAATTCCTCTGTCATGTCGCTTCACAAGGTGAACAAGCGTCATTGTTGGAGAATTCCCACCCAGGCGTTGGCGTCTCGCTCTCACTCCCTCTCACCCATCCATCCATCAGGAGTGTCAGTGCAACACAAACAAAACACAAAAAACAGGAATTCCCTTTTTGTGATGACTTTATTTACATGGTGGAGGTTAGAATACAGCAATGAGAAATGCTGCTGGATTACATCTGGCGCCTTGTAAACACGGCATTTGAACATTTATGGGACAACACTTGGATTATTATTTCTATTTCTTTCCGCCTCTAAATTCCTCTTATTGTCTCTCTCACACAGACACACACTGTACAGAACTGTAGCGAGCTGACATGACAGGGGAGACTTCTTTACATCAGCATGCATCAACAGAAATATTTCCGCAAACAGTTCAATTTTCTATCATTCAAACTGACTGCTGCACTTTTTTGTCCCCAAACACATTCTTCACTGAAATGAAATAACTGCTGCTTTTACATATAGTCATCCATATTGTTCTGCTGCTGATGGTTTACGTGTAACGTGCAACAAGAGAAAAAAGAAGACACAAGAAACAATGTGAGGCAAACTATCCAACTATGTTTGGCCAATCACGTTTTCCTTTCAAGCAAATTGAATAATTGGCTTTGTTTTCTTTGAATTTAAACAGTTGATCCAAGTTTTACTGCTATTTACAATTTTCTCATCATTACCCACTTAAATTTTCTACATTCACCATCTCTGCTAGTCCATTTAGGGGTTTTAATTGGCTCCCATTAACTTAACTTATAAAACACAGCTTTAATAAATATTCATACTTTTCTTCTTGTCAGTGTTCTGCTCCATACAATGGACAGACTTCACAATGTGACAGCAGTTGGTGTGTGAAAACATAAAGCAGCAGAGTTTTTGTCTAAGTAACGGCCTCAGCCTAACAATGATGGCATGTTTGATTGGCTGACATGTGGCTGGTTTTCACCTTGTTAGTCGGTGTGTATTTGTGCGTGTGTTATCATGGCAAAACTACTGTTGGAGGAAATAACACAAAGTTGGTGTTGAGGATTTTGGCAGGACTCCCATTTCTGTGGAGAGGTGTTGTCATGGCGATGCTGGGAAGGATAGCCGGACAAAAAAAAAAAAAAAAAAAAAATCATAACTACTAAGTCTTTTTAAATTAGTTTTAAATGAGTCGGAGCACAGCCCGATATATTCACTCCAACTGATGACGCGGCTTGTTGCCAGATACATGTTGAATTATGAACAGTACATTGTGTGCACATACTGAACACTGTGCATGAGTTGGCATGAAGTTACTGCATGTGTGTATGGAAACAGAGAGGCAGTGATGTGTTCATTAGAGGTACTTTTATTGGTAACATTGATCAGCACCATCCACCCTGCTGACACTGAGTGATGATGATGATAGTAGTCTTAACTATGTGAGTGCATATGTGCCTGTGCAGATCCTTTGTGTTTCTTGCCTGTTCGTTAGTGTTCAGGGCTGAGTGGTGGACGGATGTCTAATGTTCTTGGCGAGCTGTCCTCTCCCACCACCTCAAGGCGCAGACTAAGCGAGCTCCGCTCTTCCTGGCCCTCTGATTGGACAGACAGACGCAGGGTGCAACCTTTTGGCAGCAGTTCCTGCTCGTACGCTGCAGCTAACTGGTTGACAACCCGCCGCTCAACCTGAGGGTTCAGTGACCATATTAGAGATAACAGTTTGGACTTAAGTGCTTGATAGAATTATATTCAAGCCGTTGTTGGGCTCAGTCTCGGATTACTTGCTTTAGCGTTCCTGGGTTGCATTCATTCATAATACATTTGCTTGTACTTTAGTTAATTCCTATTTTAGTTGTAAGTAAATAAACCCTTCTTCCCTCAAGCCAGATACAGACACTGGACATTGTTCGGATTTGAGACTGTTCATGATCATTTATGTCAGTTATTAAGTATCTACTTCTGTAACTGAAAATAGACAGAGACGGTTCTCCCAGGGACATAGAACAGGCACATGATTTTCATACACTAATTAAATGCTCATCACTAACATAAGTTACATGATTGTTCCTTAATCAACACCTTCGGCGTGATTCTGGGATGTAGTAATGTAGTTACAAGAAAATTGCACTTGATCAAACAAGTTTTCAATAGAGCCAGTTTGGCTGTATTATAACAGTATAATGTTGAAGTTAAAATGTAGGCAAACGTTCAGAGCTGTGTGGTCCGTCCAACCAGGTCAATAAAACCTATTCAAAATAGTCAATGAAACTATAAAAAACTTTATCTTTAGAGGAACAGACAGAATAATTGTTGCAGCAGCGTTAGATGTGCATACCTCGTGTTTGATGGAGCGCGCTCCATAATGCAGGTTGTATCCTCCTGCTAAAAGTTCCAAGACCGGGCGATCCCACTGAAGAGTGATGTCATGGCGCTGCTCGGCCTAATGAGAAAAAGAGGAAAAAAGGTCACATCAGGAAGAAAGTACCCTGCCAGAGATGGATAGAAAAGAGAAGTGAGATGGAGAGAAAGAGACAAATGTAGGAGCAGCGAGGAGATACTGTCAAGCAACATGTCTGCCAGCGCTAATCAACAGGCCCTTAATGCGTTTTAATCAAACACCGATCAATAGTAGTGATCAGAGCTGCTCATTTAGCTACAGATGTTAATGCTGAATTCAATAAATACGATGCCATGTTTACTCCAGAGATATAAACAGGAATATCACAGCATCATAAACACTGCTGCAAGGCAATAATGAGACACTAAACATTTAATTATTTTAATATAAGCAAGTGACAAACAAATGGCTGGAGAGAATTCTGTAATAATGAGATTTCTGCCATGAGCTGTGCCGCCACACACAGACAGAAGAGTTATTACAAGACACGCACAGTTCAAAAATGAAGGACAGCAGCAGCATTCAAAAGACAGACAAATGTGCTCAGTGAGAGTCTCGAGTCAGCTCCCTATCAGTCGTCTGCAGGGCCAATGCTTGTTGTCAGGACACCAGCTGTAATATTAATAATTAAATATTGATGAAGGCTCCACATGTTAAACACTGTAATCACATTATAGTGAGTAGCAGTGGCACATAATATTGATCTGGGTGTGTTCCTGCACAGCTCAGCGGCTGCTGGACGAAGAGGGTGTGTCCTGCTGGAGGACACCCACGTTATAAATGCTGAGAAGACGGACCTGAGGAACATACAGAGGCTGAGCTGAGCTCTGCTGTAGTGTTGAGTTTGAAACATGCACACTGTCAAATGTACCTTCTTGGCCCAGAAGTTGAGCTCTTTGCTGACCAGCTGGAGCAGTTCTGAGTGACAGAACGGCAAGAAGTAAACTATTTCATTTATCCGACCGAGAAACTCGTCCCTCCGGAAATGAGCCTAAGCAGGAACAAAAAAAAAAAAAAAAATCAACATCTACAGATTCTTGGTCCAAATACGTTAAAATGTTGTTGGAAGGAATATTCTTGCCCGTAATTACACCAAACAACATGTCTTATTTGTGTTTATTTGAATATTACCTTCAGGATTGGTTGAATGACGGATTCTTTAAACTGTCGGGAGATTTTGATGTCATCACTTTTCTGTACATCCTCTGAGGAAAAGCACAGTATTAACATTCATTTTTCTTCTGATTTGTGTGAATGTGTTTGCATTATTATTTGGGTCACAATAAATTTATGTGGTTTGACAAAGAAAATAATTTAAAGATACACATCCAACTATCAACATGTATTTTTAAATACAGCAATCAATGCAAACTCAAAACACTGAGTCGGAGGAGGTTTCACTGCGCTCTGACTTAGCCAGTGTCGTGTTTCTCTCACCGAGGTTGTCTGCCAGCTTCCGGCGACTGACTACCTCTGCTTCGTGGCGGAGCTGCAGTGCATGCTGGGCAATTTCATCACTTGCAACATTGGATGTCATGATAAAAATAGCATCTTTACATTCAATGGTCTTCCCTTTACCGTCTGTGAGCCGACCCTGAAAAGGAAGTGAAGAAATGAGCGGTCAAGTCATTATTAAACTTATGAAGGATACATGAACACAAACAACACAATAGCCTGTATCAGAGTGAGTACACACCTCATCAAAGAGCTGCAGCATGATTGTGAGTACATCAGGATGGGCCTTGTCTACTTCATCAAACAGGACGACGGCGTTGGGACAAGCCCTCAGCAGCTTGGTCAGCTGACCTCCTTCCTCATGTCCAACGTACCCTGGAGGAGAGCCAATGAACTTTGCCACCTGAAAGAGGGAAAGATGGAGCCGCACAGGTTGAAACAAATATAACAATATAAAAGCTCGTTTTACAGGAATACACTTCAACACTATGTTCTGGTGCGGCAAAAATAACCCAAACTCTGGTTTACGTGGCCTTGCAGCACTACAGGTGCTTAATAATGTCCAGTAATGTCCCCGTAAGATAAAAAAATATCTTACCTCATGTTTTTCCTGGAACTCGGACATGTCCATACGGATGAACCCCTGCAATCACACGGTAGAGCAACCCTCCCATTAATCTTCTGCCTGTACTGGATATTTTTGTTGCACTCTGTTGAAGGTGCAGTTACCATGGAAACCACCGCAAATTGAATTGGCTGTCATTTCTTCGAGGTGAGACGAGTGACTAAATTAAATGTCTTATATGTGTTTTATGGCCAAGAGAAGACTTGTTTCCCACTAATTGATTGAACGCTAAAATACCTGCGAGTGTGTGTGTGTGTGTGTGTGTGTGTGTGTGTGTGGTGTGATTGTGTGTAAGATGCTACATACCTTTTTAATATCTTTGTGCATATATCGGGCCACCTGTTTGGCCAACTCCGTCTTTCCTGTGACACCACACAGACAAAGTAGAGACGTGATTGAATTATTCAGTAACCCTCATGACCGTTTAC
The DNA here is from genome assembly GCF_900963305.1 of Echeneis naucrates. Classification (NCBI taxonomy): domain Eukaryota; kingdom Metazoa; phylum Chordata; class Actinopteri; order Carangiformes; family Echeneidae; genus Echeneis; species Echeneis naucrates. The sequence continues at coordinate 16,729,989 of NC_042523.1, read as the reverse complement.
TTTGTTTTTCATTAAAAAAAAACCAGTCTGTGCCTTTTTGTCCATCAGTATGCAGAGATTTCAGGAAGTCTTACTCATTTCAGACAGAAAGACAATCTCTCTCTTTCTCTAAGTGCTGGCCTAAATCCCAGAGCTTCCCCTACAAAGCTTTCAATCATCTCTCCAGAACAGCACATTATGTTTGTCGGTAAAATATTCTGCATACAAATGCTCATATATGATATTGATGTCCTATATTTGCTATGCATATGGGTACCATGATTGTGTGTGTGTGTGTGCGCATGCGTGCGTGACTTGTTGCTGTATTTAATATTGATGTCTCATGGCCACTGTTTGTCGCTGAAGGCAACAGAGAATATGAACACCGCCTCTCCTTCATCTATCTCTCTGGCCTGTCATTTTACCATCTCCCTCTTTTTTAGCCATTTATCTGCCACATAATATTCCTCTGTCTCTCTGCTGGCTTCATTCTAACACACGTTTCGCTGCTGCTGGCGAACATCCAAGTTTTGCTGTAAACTGCATGTCATGGATCTTAGTAAACCTTTGTCCTTTCTTAAAATGTTTTGCACCGAGTTCTTTGGGGTTTTGTGTTGTATCATTAAATAGAGTGTAGATCAATAGTAGCAGAAAGGCAGATGCCTACATTTAGACTGTTAATTCATCCCACCACCTCCAGAAGATAAAGCTCTACTCCACCGTATGTTAGAAAAAATGGATTGCACCTTAAAATAATGGGAGCTCTTCCTGACAGCTGGTTTGTTTGGTTGCAATCAACAAGGATTGAAAAGGATGGTTTTTATAAGACAACACTAATCAGTTGTCTTAGCTTGCCCTGAAGTTCATCTTCTAGATCACACAAACACAGTGCACACAATTATCCACAAGAATTTGCTTGTAGAAAGTAGTTTGTTTGTTTTGACTTGACATGTTGTGAGACTGTGAACACCTAAGGATGTTGTGTGCATTGTGTATTACATGATAATAGACACATTAGTAAGATTTCTTCCTTCTGACTAAGCATCTCAATGTTAGTGAGTGAAAGGGCACTGGACCTTCTTTGGTGAATCTGTTCACCCACTACCCATTAATAACATTTAGCATTTCCTGGAGAAAAAAAAGGAAATACTTTGTGGAATAGTGACACTAGATTAATAGTCAAAGTATTTGGGGATCATGAATGTGTGCTAAGATTTTTATGGCAATTGATCCATTTGTTGTATTAAATTCCAGAGTGCTAGACCCACCGCTGACCAAGAGACCACATTCGGAAATCTTTACATGGCTTAAAACGTGAAGCGTGAACGGACTTAACATTAGCTAACTAAGTTAATCTTAACCAGACAGCCTGTGTGCACTGATGTTACATGACTGTTTAATTGTTAGTGGGAAAAGTCAGTCTGTCAAACAGACACAGTTTCAGATAAAGCTTCAAGTTGCTCTTTTGATCAAATAAAGCCTTTCTTTCTATCTTTGAATAGTTAATTCTAATTGGAAAAGAAACAGAAAATTATGGTTTACTCTATCTTTTACTTTCACATCATAAATGACGACAATCTGAGAACAAGCCTCCTTACTGGATACTCTGTGGACCTTTCAGATATAGAAGGCAAGACTTTTGTAGCCTTGTCGACCCCTGGTCATTTCCTTTGTTTGGGCAGAGGAGACAGCAGTTCTTACCATGTGTTCAGTGTCCTTCAGAAACTTCCCTTACTCAAGTGTTGTGTTTATTTTGGCAGCTACTTTTAAGAAACTGGAGTTTCTTTTTTTTTTTTTTCATTACTTGATGGGAAAGTGTAGGATGTGAACGATGAGAGACTAATTTACCGATTCCTGATGAACCGAGGAAGAGAAACACGAGAGGATGCTCTTCATCGTACCAGCCATTCTCCTTCCTCCTGATGGCTGAAGGTGGGGAGAAAGAGACAGACAAGAAAGGCAGGGTATTATTTCAGTTATTTGCATTTGTTGATTTTGCCTTTCCACTAAGTAATCTAAGTTTCACGCAACTGAACCAAGTTGACCTGAGGGCGGCGGGTATCCCAGAAACAGTGATAAAAGAGAAAGAGAGAGAGAGCAGGGATGAGAAGGTCAGAGACATTTTGTAGAGAAAAAAAAAAGTAAAAAGAAGAGAGAAAACAGAGCAAGAGAGCGAGATGAGAGACCGCCAGAAAGCTACCCACGATGCCCCCCCTCCCTCAGTCAGTGGGGCCATTAGCCAGCAGTAATTGTGTTAGCCTTCCTGGCGCGGCCATAGCGAAATCAGTTTAGCATGGATCGCAGCCTCACACACACACACGCACACGCACACACACAAACACATGCTTGCTTAAAGAGGAGTGCCTACCCAACCCTGCCATCACCCCAGCAACCACACTTACACATACACACAAAGACAAGATGATGAGGTGGATCGCAGGGGAGTAAAGAGTGTATTTGGCTATGCTTTCGGCCACTCAACGAAGAAGCACACACCAGCACAAAACTCATCCAAATGTGAACCTGTTGAGAGGCTGTGGCCAAAACCAGAGATGGAGATGAAGATGATGAAGAGTTGTGCCAACAGGAGCGAGTCAGTGCAACAGAGGTTTGGTGATTAGCACTCAGGCCAGGTTTTAAATCTAAATTCAGTCCTCCCACGGCTCACAGATGTATTTCACGTTAAATGGGTGCTCAGAATTGCTCATTTCTAAGAATATGTTACCTGGATGTGTTAACTCCTGCACTGCTTCTTATATTCTGCCTTTCAAAGCTGTGCCTCGCACATTGAGGAGCAGATACCGATCGTAGCGTTACTTCTCAAGGAAGCTAATACTAAAATCCGCACATTTCACTTTTAAAAGATTTATGTTAACCTTGAAATGTCTAAATGCTGCTGCAATGCTGGGGTTAATACAATTTCTTCACAACTTTTGCACTATAGGCTCATCCCTCCAGTTTTATTGCAAGTAATCGTTTTTAATCAAAGACAGATGTTCCCTCCAAACTTGCTGCTTCCCTACTTCTTGGTGACTCAGATTCAAAGACTCTTCATGCCTTCATGTAGAAATGATCTCTATTACAAACACAACATGCAGTTAAATACTTTGTGTATTTCACTCTGACTACAAGTGATCAGTAAGATTTTACTTAAACTAAAAACTTGGCTGGATTTGAACCTTCTGTGCTTGAATGAAAATAAGACCTAAGTTATTGGGTTTGGTTGTTCTGATCAGCTGGATGGAAGTGCTGCCACTCTTGGCCCTTTAGGATCATACCTTCAACTGTTTTCAATAGGACATTTAAATTCAACAAGCAAATTAGCTCTGTTGTCAAAAACAGTTTTTTTCCAGGTGAGGCTTCTGACCAAATCAAGCCGTATCTGTCTTGTAAGGATTTTGAGAGTCATGCATGCTCTTAAAACAACCCGGCTTAACTACTGTAACTCTCTTTAGGTTGGACCGGACCAGTCAGCAGTCAGCTGCTCGGGTTTTAACTAACAAGCAAACATGAGCAGATCACTCCGATAGTGTTCTCACTTCACTGGCTTCCTGTCCGCTTTAGGACTGATTTCAAGATTTTAAAATGTTTTGAAGGTTTTGAATGGCACAGCATCTCCTTATTTATGTGAGCTTTTACACATTCAAACACCTGTCAATTTTACACATTGACTGTAAATTCAAACTGTTAAAAAATGCATGTTCCTCACCGCAATTTGTATCTTGAAATCTTTTCTGTTTTTTGGTGGAGGACATTTAGCAGACAAAAATCTGAGCCTTCACACACTAAGCCAAAGTTCCTAAAGGCCCAAAAGGTTGTGGGATAAAACCCTCCAGGTAAGCACAAAATTTTAAGGTGTCAAGGTGTCAACATTCTGTCTCGGAGGTGTCAATTTCTTGGTAGATTATCATTTGCAGCCAGATAAGTGGCAGGTGAATCATGCAGCTAAGGAGAACAGCGACAAACCAGAACTTACAGATTTAATTCTCTCCATCAGACAACTGCTACGAGTCCTTTAAAAGTACCTTCTGCCAACACCGTGAAGCTCATCCAGCCCACTCGCCTTAAGTTTCTGTGGCTAAAGGCTAACAAGCAGTGGAGCTACATCACAAACCAACACATGAGATCTGAGTCTTAAATAAGCCACTAATAGCTGATAAACATAAGGAGCAGGCGCTCAGCAGGAGAGGAGCCACAATGGGGGAAGCAGAGAGAGATGGAGAGACGACATGGAAGAGAGAGAGGAACACAGATAAGGAGATAAGGAGAGAAAAGAGGAGCAAGGATGTATGAGGAGATACAGAGAGAGAAAATAGGGAGGAGTGATGGAGATAAGGAGAGAGAGATACAAACGAGGGTATCAGAGATGGCCAGAGAGATGAATAGTGACAAGAGGGGGCTCCAAAGCTCCGTCTGCTTTATCAATGGCTGTGTGAATGACAGCCTAACCTTCTGTGTGTTTTAGCTGATTGAGAGCGACTTTGACAGAAGGGCACATTGACATTTCTCTGAGGACCCTGCAACAACAAGGAAAGGAAGGAGACACAAAACAAATGAAAGCTTGGTCTCTCTCTCTCTTACACATGCAGGCATGGATGCACAAACACTGACACACACACACACTCAGAGCAGTGCGCATTGGGCAGGTCTGGTTGGCTCTAACATGATTACAGAGAGATGATTCTCTTCAATAACTCTTAGCCCTGAGAGCTAAACCTGGATCAATCTAACCTCCTTCCTGTGTGTCTGTGTCTGTGTGTGTGTCTAGCAGTAAGCCAGCTGTTTGTTGTGAGGAGAAACAAGAGACATAATACTACACCAATTCCAAACACAAAAACCATCAAAAGTTTTCTCATGTTTTAGTCTGCAGAATTTTGCTACAACAATTAATCCATCCATCTGATAATTTTAAATTGTTAAATGTATAGACAACCAGCAGTTGTAATATTTTTGGCTTGAATTGAACCACAACCGCCTCAATTGCACCGTTAACCCCTCACCTACCAGGATGCCCCTGTTACAGATATTAAGTGATTAATGACAAGAGCAAGTGATATATTAATCAACAATGGAAATAATCTTTGGTAACTATAAAGACACTGGATGAACTCAAAGTATGGGGTAAAGATCTTATCTTCCATGAACTGGCTCATCTTTTTATCTCTATATCCTTTTTTCATTTGCAGTCTGCTTATCTACACTATATCCCATCCTCTCTTTCCCAGTCCATCTCCTCATCTCTGAATCTCTGCTTCCTTCCTCAGACTGTGGCTGATTCCTGCTACACTCCCTCACCTGAGAAAAACATTGACACAAAAGAGCACACAAAATGAGATGAGGGTTGATAATCTTTGTGTCTTTGTGAGCATATTTTGTTGTTGGATCCTCTGTTTACCTCTTTAGGAATCCCACACATTCTCTCACGCCTTCTCAGGCAGTGTGTGTGTGTTTGTCTGTGTCTGTGCGTCTGAGAGAGTAAGAGTGTGTGATATATTCTCTGTAATACTTCTGAGGGATCAATAAGCTGTTCCTTTATCACTGGAGTGATGTCCTCTATGGCTTTCATGACAGTTTAACCATGATAACAACAATCATTCATCACCCTGCCAAAGACTACAGGTCCCATGATCCTCTCGTCACCATTGAACTCCACTTCTTACCTTTCCTACAGTGACACTACAGTAACTGCTCAATTAATGTCTTTTGTTTTATTGTTTTCTGGTTTTCTGGATACATTTGCTGTTTTGCGTAGTTCTCTGACAAGGTATTTTACTGAGGTCTTACACAAAAATAAAGAAATAAATAAAAACCAAAGTTGTTCTCCAGTTGGTTATAAACTGCAGCATGTGAAAATTACAAATACACATTACAGATTATAATATCTGCTTCTAGCTTTGGGAGCGAGTTGGTTATCTTCACAAATCTAAATAGAAAATGTCCAAGATCATAAAGTAATACTCGTCATCTTTCCTCGCTGCTGACACATAAAACACACACACACACAAACTCATCAGCGGATCAATACATGGCCTCCATGGATGCCTGGTGTAATATCAGCTCTTTACTGTCTGCTGTGTTATTGTGCTCTAACTCATCCTCCCTCCTCTTCTTCATGCATTACACTCACTCTCTTTGTCCTTCTGTCAATGCTCCGGGCTTTCTGGTCTTCAGCTACTTCTCTGCTATCTTCTCCCATCAGCGTTCTTTCTCTCTTTTATTGTCTCCCATTGCTTTTGTTTGTTCTTTCTAATGTCTTATCTCTTAGTCTCTTCCTGTCTCCATCACTTTGCCATTTATGCTGTCCATCCTTGACTCAGCAAAGGAGAGGGACAACACAGCATGGATGAACGAGAGATGAATGAGTCAGGACATGTGTGAAGGCCACAAAGTCCATGAAGTCCAAGTAGGAAAGGACAGATGGGTGAGGGAGAGAGAGTGCATGTAATGGAGATGGAGAAGGTTAAGCGATAGAGATGGAAGGAGAAAGAGGAGAGAAGGGAGAAGAGACAGAGGGGGCAAAGCAGAAAGAGAAGGGGAGGGGAGTGTGTGTGTGTGTGTGTGTGTGTGTGTGTAGGGAGTGGGGGGAGGTCTGTAGTATGTCTCCTCTCTATGTAATCGTGTTAACTGGCGGCTCCAAGCCTGGCCTCTTCAGCTGTCACATACAAGCACACACACATGCACACAGCACCTGTATATGTCTGACAGACAGCTCATTCATCACAATTAACCAATTACAGCCTCCGCTAGTCTGGGTGAACCCGCCTACTGCTGGAGGGAAGGAAGGAGAACAGAGGAGATGAAGAGGAGCAGCATGAAGAGAAACATTCTGGAAACAGGGAGGGAATTAAAAAAAAGAAAAGACAAAGTGTGGAAACAAAAAGGAGGACAAGGCTACCAGCACATAGTCATTGTGTGGTTTTTAGGTTTTGTTTTGAAGTGTGCCTACCTGTGTGTGTGTCTGTATGTGTTTACCTGAGGCCACAGTGTTGATGGCCCCCTCCTGTCCGATGATGTGTTCCTTCAGCCTCCTCTCCAGGGGAAATCTCCTCCTTTCCTCTGCCTCACGCCGAGCCTGTGCCTCCTGGAACTGGAAAAAAAGACCAATATACAGAAAACAGATGAGACAGTCAATGAATCAAGAACAGCATGAACAAAGAGTCTGCAGGTGTGCCTCTACTTATTTCTCCATCTCTTTATCTTTACCTTTTCCTCTTTAGTACCTTTTTGCAACAACTCCTGCCCCCTCTTCCACTGAGGCAGAGGATGAGACGACGCTCTCTGATAAATCCCGAGTCATTTCACTTTCACCTGGTTGGTGATGCTGAGGTGCCAATTATTCGAAATTATCATTGGAGGAATTTTGACCCTCCTTTTTTCCTGTTATAATTTCTATGGAATTTTTCCTTTTTAAATTAAGGATGTGTGCATGCAGTACAGGCTGCGGTACTTAGGGCTGGACTCGTTGGCCCTGTAATAAATGCATGCCGTTTATGCTAAATGTAGTCAGGAAGCATGACTTTCATGGGAATGAAGTAAATGTTTATGGTGACTTAGTTACAGTGTGCAGAGGCAGATTTTCATGGACTCACTGCTAAATAACAGGCGACAACAATGGCATTTATTGTGAGCAAAGCCAGGTGATAATTACAATTACTTTGTCAAAAGCTATTCCAAAAAATTGTTAGACATCACACTTTTTAAATAGTTGAATCAAACCTGAGCTTCTTCCTCCACTCCCGAGTTTCTTTTCCATTTCCTAGCAGCTATCTGCTTTCTGTCTTCATCCTCTTTAACCCATTCTACCTCTCTGATCTGCCTTTGCCTTCCTCTCGCTCACATCCATTTCCTCTCTTCTGCTGATTTGATCTCTTTCCACCCCTCCATGTTCTTCCTCTTCCCCTCTCTCTCTCTCTCTCTCAACTCTTCTCCCTCTTTATTTCTTCCTGCCACCCTATGACTCATTGATCCTCTCCTCTTTGTCTCCTCGGACCCCAGGTTTTCACCCTGCAGTGGAGGCAGGCTGTTTATTCTCTCTCTCCATCTTGTTTAGCTCCCGCTTGCTGTCAAGCTGGTAGATAACTATGGGTAACTCAAGTTTTATTTCACAAAACAGCGGGCCCCACTTCTACTACTTCACACCTGTGAAATACCGAAGGCTGAGCAGCAAGGAATGAGCCCTCTCAGTCTGCCATTTCTGCAGGTTCGTTAAGAAACAACCCATAAAATCTCAGGGCTACCCTCACTTTGCTTATTTCCACACATTTTAATCAGCAACTTAGGGCAATTTTTTTTCTGCCACATCTTTTAGCAAAGGTTTCAATACATTTATGTGCTGAATTACATATTCCTGAACATTTGAACAATGTGTGGATTTTAAAGGCTGACAATATACAAACATTACATGAATCAAGGTAAGGCAACAAAAATTCATAAAACTTGCTTCAATATTATTAATGTGATAAATATGCTTGATATGTTTTTATTTTTACTTTTTTCTTGATTCTGTTTTGGGTACCTGTTATTCATATATTATTGATAATAGTCCATAGATTTATTGTCATGACTGTGAATCATGAACTTTCACATTAGCAGAGTTTACAACAGAGATAAAAACTAAATACTGGAAGTCACAATAATATTAATAAAATATAAAAGCAAAACTTTTTTTGGAACTTGTTTGTAAGAAAAAAAAGAAGAAAGAAATTGGTTAAAATTGTAAATTCAGTTTGGTGTGAAAAAATCTGAGATTTTATATTGAAGCCAAAACCCAGCCCCATTTTTGTTCTTCAGCAGGTTTTTAACCCCAGTTAACCTCTATCAGCTTTCACATCTGTAATACTCAATAGCACCTGTCACTCAGTCAGCAGACTGACAGACCTCCTGATGGGTGTGTGTCTGTGTGCAGGAGGGCCAGCAAATGACACTCATGTCTGCTGAGTGAATTGTGCTGAGTCACTTAGAGCCAACTACAGGAAGCAAACAGGGGATCAACATATCCGTGTGCATGGAAACAAATGTTATTTGCTCAGATAACCTACAGTTTGGCTAGAACCAAAACAAAGTTAGTGCTTGTGTGAATGTGATGACTTAGTGTCATACCTTGCCCTCCCACTCCTGCAGTACAGAGTTCACTTCTCCCTCCTTAGCATAGGCCCGTGCTGTGTGTTCCAAAGCATTGGTCTGCAGGGGGTTGGCACCTGTATGCAAGCGAACAAACAGACAATGGGGAAATAAAAGAGATTGAAATCTGACCAAATAAGGCAATGCATACAATGGCTGAAGCTTATAACAGAAGTTTTTTTTATTCCTAGTTTTTGTTGTAAGATTTGCAGGAATATGCTCTTCCTGCCACAGCAGGAAAGTCAGAACATCGATAAAGTTGATGAGGTTAAGGGTGAGAGGTCACAGGGGTTCAGAGGTCACTGGGGCCAATAGCAGTAAAACAGGAGGCCCAAGCAATGACCCGGTAGGGGGTATCATATCTGCAACGCGTGCCAATATCCCACCCTGACCTGTACACCTGCACATTAACATCTTGGACTATTATACAATTTATACACACTGCAGGATGTTGCAGGTTGGGGGCCACTGAGGGACAAAAGCACACAGACCTTCACACAACAGGAGGGGACAAATGGAGGAAAAATTTAGGGGAGGAGCATAAATGGAGTAAAAACATAATGTCACAGCACGTGTAACGTGTGCCAGGGCCGGACAGTGGTGGGCTTGTCATTGAAGGTGGTTAGCAGTGCCTTCTGCCCTGACCCAGAGTCCCACAACACTCATGCCTCCACATGAACAAGTGAATTTTTCTATCAATAAGAGGAATATTGGTAAATAACAAGGTTGTTTTAAAAAGAAAAATCACAGAGTGACCACAACAAATCCAAACATGAAGGAATAGGATGATGTGTATGTACTCAATATTTATTCTTTGATTTTGCCTGTTTCAGAAGGTTTGTTTGCTTTAACTAAATAAAGAAAACCCAAAACAAACATGTTAATATTCTTTGGTATGGTGAAAAATGATCAGTACTACTAAAGAAAATTTGAAATGATAACCAGTACTTGTATTTAAAATAAGAAGAATCCGTCAAGTTACTATGAAGAAACCTATTGGAAATTTTTTGTCCAAAGCCTCGATACAATTTAAAGCCCAACTTTAATTATTGGTTTACTGAAACCTCTTTGTTACAAGTATCTCTAAATGGTTACAATGAACCACGAACAAACTGGATGCTACAACACTATCCATAAATACATCCATCATGTGTATAGTGTGACCTCCACTGAACCTTTTCACCTTGTATTTTGCCAAATATGCATTTAAGTAAAGTTACTGCATTTATAGTAAATGTACAGGAACAGGAAGCTGAATACTGAAGTTTTTTGGACAAAGCTACATGGCGATAACACTGTGTAATCAATGAAGGTACTGGTTGTTCCTTCTGCTATGTGCCCTGACCACAGAGACTAATAATCACTGTGGTGATTATTGATAAATCCCTAAATTTTGTCATCCGCTCACAATGATATTGATCCCAACGACAATACACCACTAACACCCCCCCACACACACCCCCAGCCCAAAACATGAAGGAGGAAAGCAATAAAGTACCCACACACTCACACACAGACACTGGACATAATAAATAGCATCATTTAGGGCTTTAATATCAGGCCAACCCTCTGGGCCATAGCACTTTATAACAGGATCAACACTAACGACACTCACACAAACACACACACACACAAGACACACACACTCTCGCATACACAAGATCCCTTTATTAGGAGCACTTTAGTTATGCCTATTAGGAGTCACCTCCCCTTTCCTATTTCCTCCTCCCTCTCTTTCACTGCAGCTGGTGGGAAAGAGACCCTGCTGGTCTTTGTGTATGTGTGTGTGTGTGTGTGTGTGTGTGTGTGTGCGCGCGCGTACATGTATTGTGTGTGTCTGTGAGCATGCGTCTCCACTAGGCTCCTACCACCTACGGAGTGGTCCATTACTGAGTGCCCCTGGCCACAGGCCTGATGTGGAGCTCAGGGAGAAGCTAGGGAGCCTCTGCAGGTAGGATGAGGGACCGAGGGGCAAAGATAAGCCTGAGGGCGGGCCTGGAGACTGTGATGGATGGAGATGTGAGTTGTGGGCCGGCTAAGGCCAAAAGAGCAAACCCACGGCCAGCAAAATAACATGGACGCACTCAAACACAGGGGAAATAACAATGTCTAGGATACACACATTGTGTACATACATGAAAGAAAGATGACGCACACACACCTAAATCCACATAGATGTCCTGAAGCAGTGGTGGTTTATCATATTTTTGGTGGTGATGTTAAAAAGAAAAAAAAAAAAGATGTGGATAAGAAGCTACAAAAGGGATTATTGAGAAACAGTGAAAATGACAACTTTTGTCAAGAGTAATCAAACAAACATGTATTCTTTAAACTGTAATTAAAGACTACGGTATGTGCACATCACAGATAATCACATACACCAACACTGGCATGCGCGCACACATGGCAATGTGTTTTTGATTTAGAGTGTGTGATGTCATGATTGTTATTGGCCGTGATGGTGGCGCCAACCCAGCAACAGCGCAGTCGGGCAAGTAACAACCAAACCCGTCTTTAATCTGATTGTCCGAAAACAAATGTCTCTGCTTTGTGAAATTTCTTACCTTTTTAATTCAAAAATGCGTCTGCAGATCATTTGATCAAGTTAGACGAGGTGATTTGTTTAAGCGTACAGAGTGCTTACAGGCGCAGGGGTGACACGGGAGAGACAAGCAGACACAGCTTTGGATGCACCATCCATCATAAACATAAACAAGACATTAATACTAGCTCTTGTGTGTTTGTGTGTGTATAGTGGCGGTAGAGGTGGTTGGGGTGTTTGAGCCAAAAAATTGTGTTCTTAGATTAAAAAACCCATCAGGAAAAAAGGCAACAACTCCAAATGTTGCCCAAGTTAAGGTTCAAGGAGGAGTTCACAAACAGGAGCATATCAAAAGGATAATAGCATACATGAATATATTAATATTTTAATGAAATTGAGGCTTGAATGCACAGAGACACACATGCTTTCACACACAAACCCACTCACAAAGGGGCACACACCCTGAGATTGTCGAGTTACCCCAAGGGCATGTTCTGTGCAGAGGTCACAGTTCAACTAGGCCTAGTTTGTTTAAGAGCTGCTCGCCAGGAAACTGTGGGGGACAGTTTGCCCTCTGGGTCTATGACTCTGTGTGTGTATATATGTGTGTGGGAGCTGAGTCAACGACAGGTGCGAATGTAATGGGGGTATGAACGAGTGATCAATTTCAAATGAGCTTAGTAATATTATTCATGTTTAACAATTAAAATGATGATACATGGGGAGCTTGTTAAAGCTAAAAGGGATGACACTTTCTTCAGCTCTGCATGACAGTAACTGATTTCCTAAAATAAAGGAATGGTATGTGTAAATTTATCAGCAATTAGCCAGAAAAACATGATATAGGTTTCTTGGGGCAAAACTGGCTATAAAATATGCTCATCCAGCTGAGGAGGACCAGATTAAATATGCTGCAGGAAGGGCAAAAAATCTTTTGCCAGAAATTCTAAACACCAAGAAATCAGTTTATGTGAAGCCTGAGCCCCCAAACCTGAGAGTTAAAACTGTTGAGGGAAAAGTAAAATGCTTCCTACATGGCACCACCAAATTTAAACAACCTTTCTACCAAGATCATCAACCCGTGTCAAGTAACTAACTAACAAATATACTGTTTGATTCACAGCATATCTTCCAAATGAAAAGAACCCAAACTGCCTGAACTTCATCCTCGGAACAGTTAAGATCATTCTTTAGTGTAAATATCCTCTTTCTGGCTTTCTTTTATTATAGGATGTTCAAAATGGAGAGGTTCAAGAGTAAAAAATCAAAGTCAAATGAGGACTTTGAAAGTGAGCCGTAATAATAGCAATTGGTTCTGAAACTGATCATACCCATAGAAAAATAGAAGGTATTTTTTGGTGCTTGCAAGGCCACTTCAAATTATCCCAAATGTATTTCCTGTAACAAAAAGCACAGATAAAAAACATGGACTCTGCCATACCAGCCTCCAGCAGCATGCGGACAGTGCGTGGGTCATCAGCCAGTGTGGCATAGTGAAGCGCCGTGCAGCCACGGAAACCTGCTCTGCTGCTGAGCCTGCTGCTGAATTCATCCTCTCTGGACACCAGGACTGTAGGGAGGGACCGAAAAATATACGAGAAGCAACAAAAAGATGAGAGATTTAAGAAAAACTGACAAAAAAAAAAACCCAAAACAAAACAAAACACTGACCTACACAGAGGCTACATGCTTCCTTTTTTTTTTTTTTAATGTACGACACCCAAAATGAACAAAAACTAAAACTTGCCTTTTTTAAATGAGTTCATGATGTGGAAAAAATAAAAGCATTTTACAAAGATGGAAACAAGAAAAGCACTTGTGATGCAGTACATTTCCTGCATTTAAATGAAATAATTATTATGAAGTAACAAATAAATGTAACAGGAAATGTTTGAGGCTTTTATTCCCAAGGAACTTTATTTAATCTATTCTCACTCAAAAGTGAGACTCCAGAATGTGTGGCTATGATAACACAGAATACAAAATTGTCTTTTTTGTTTCCAGCTTTGTTCATTTTCACAGATTTAAGTTCAACTGTCCAACATGATCAGAATAGTGCAAGTTGTGTTTTAAGGCGTCTTTTGCTACGCTCTTTACTAATAATAGAGGCAGTCTATCATTCTCTCTTTACTTCTCTTTTTCATAAGAGCACTCATCTCGTGCCACTCCTCCATCATCCTTTTTTATTTTTTCCGCCTACTTCCTTTCCTCCTCTGCATCCATCAATTCCTTTCATCACTTGAATGCTCTTCCTCCCTCCTCCCTCTATCCCAATAACTTTGTCTCATCTATTTCCTGAATCCCTCTCTGCTCCCTCCCTCATCATCCAAACCATTTCCTTCTTTGCATCCCTCTAACACCCTTCCACATCTTAGTCCTTCTCCTCCATCTTTAGCCTCTCACTGCGCAATGACAGTCCAGTTCTTCTTCCCCTTCCTTTACTTCTCTCTCTCCATCTTCCTTGCTTCATCAGTCTTTTCCTTCCTAAATCCATCCCACTCCTTTTCTCTATCACTCTGACAGTGTCTCTCTCTGCAGTGTCTGTGTGTGTGTGTCTCTGTGTGTGAGACAGGGCGGGATAATCATAGCTAACCCAATAAAGCGTCGCACAGGCCCCCCTAGCCCATCCATCAGTGTGCGTCTGGGAAACGCTTCCCAACGCTGCACCAGCCCCACGTGGACCCAAACCTGACAGCCATATAAATGTCTGCAATATACATATCCCATATAAATATGTCTGCAGAAACCCAACACAGACTGGGGGGGTAATGTATGTGTGTGTCTTTGCTCTCCTGTCAGTGTTTGTGTGCGACCGTGTGTGCAGCTCAGGAGAGAGAAAATAAATAAATAAATAAATAAAAATAAAACACACACTACTTGTCACAGAACATATAAAACAAATAATCCAGAAGAAATGAATCGTGTACATATATGCAAATCTTTATGCAAATTATAATGTCTCATAATAGCTGGTTGAACACTTAGGATTCATACGTGTAATATAGCCACCACACACACACACACACACACACACACACACAATGAACACAGTTGCAGTGGGGTTGTTGGTTTTTGGTTTTTGTTTTTTTTTTACCTTCTAGGGAGTGGATGCCTTTTTCCCTTGAGGTGTCATAAACATTGTTGAAGTTATCTCCGATGTTTGGGTCAGCACCAGCTTCCAGCAGAACCTTTACCACACTTCACCACAGAACACAAAGACACACACACATTATTATATATATAATAATTAGAATTTACTTACATTACAAGGGATGGACCTTACATCTGTACATCTCTATATATTATAGGGATAAATAACATTTAAATAACTGTTATAGTTAAAATCAAGGAGTTTTGGAGAGTAAATGGAGCCAGTGATGTGGAGCTTTAATAAAGTACCCATCGCCCCAAAACATGTTTCTGAATGGGAATGAGAAAAGAGTACTTTTAAGGTCACATAGGCCTTAAACATAAGGTCACGTATAGGCTATAAAATATTTTATAGCCTATACGTGCTTATCAGTGAAACAGAGTGACAGCAAACCTGTTTTTTTATTGGAACAGAGATGAGACTTGCTTTATTATAACCCCAAAAATATTTAGACCCTTCAACCAAGGCTTGTAATTACAAAGCAAACATGATGCAAACAGATGAAGGTGAATATATGACCACAACTTTTTCACCTGATTCATGTTCATTCTAGTCCGTCTTGTTCGCTCATTCACTACACACTTAACAACTTGGAAACATGTAAATATATGTACACTGAAGCACCAAGGATCAGGCCTACTTCCGGCACTGTTGGTTGGTCTGTGTGTTGCAGTGGGTGTTTGTGTGCAGTCCTTCATTGGAGCGTACCGCCTTATAGAACAAACACGAGTACCTCGGTAACACCACTCACTGTGACCCACCGGACATTCCAGGTCTCTCTGTCTACTGAATACATTCACACACACACGCATGCACACACTCACACACTTTACATTTACCACACCGCAACATGAGCAATGGCTTTGGCATTGAGACACAGACATACACACATATGAGAGAGAACAGTGATGGCCGAAACATGAACCCTTCCAGGTCGCTGCTGGCTGTCATTAAACCAGTGACTACGTAATGCAGCCTGGATGGGAGTGATGGATCTTTTTTAGCTAAATGGTTACGGTATGGAGCAAAAATGATTGCTCACAAGAGAATGAGGACTCTAACCCTTTTTAGACTTACCATACTTGGCCATGTAAACAAGCTTCCCTCCTCACAGAAGCCGTGCTCGTAGAAATGAGACATGACAGGAAATATGACCCCAATGATGGAGCAGCTTCAAAAGTCAACTGTGATACTATAACACTAAGTGAATTTAAACGTAAGTGGGTGAATTTAATACAAGTTACAGCAACAGTAAGAGTATCTAAACCATTGACCTCTTTTTCAGCAGATATTCATATGCCATGAATGTACCAATTCTAATATCCCAGACGCTGAGGTGACATATTCGAAATGCTTCTTTTATATTATAAAAAGCATAAAAACCTCTTTATCAGAAGCTGAATTTGATTTTACATCAAATACAATCTGTTATCTGTGTCTGGGATTAATACAGAGGATCAAATATCACATTATAGCATTCAAACAAAGTACTGGAATATATAATTAATACAAAATAACACCACCACCCCCACCACCAATAATAATAATAATAATAATAATAATAATAATAATAAAACTCCCTTCAGCGCCTTTAACATCATTAGATACCGACCAAACTTAAATGTGTATCATCACGACAGCATATGCACGTTCCTCTGGGAGACCAAGGCTGAGAATAGCCTGACCAGGTCTTTGTGCCTGACCTTGCTGACGGGGAATAAAAGGACTATCGGGAGGTCTCCTTTTGTTACTGTATCACTGAGGCTTGGGGGGGGGGGGGGTTAGGGTGGCTCTCCTCTCATCCTTGCAAGCACTTCTACAAAC
Source organism: Echeneis naucrates (assembly GCF_900963305.1). Taxonomy (NCBI): domain Eukaryota; kingdom Metazoa; phylum Chordata; class Actinopteri; order Carangiformes; family Echeneidae; genus Echeneis; species Echeneis naucrates. Next base: position 16,713,373 of record NC_042523.1, on the reverse strand, counting down.
AAGTTGATGCATCCTCTGATGCATACAGACCCACATGAACTCAAACTAAGGTTGGTCACACGAGGCTGGGCAGGACTGTGTGAAGGAACGAGATTGTCTGAAAAGGGTTAATGGCATCAGAAAGGTAAACACGAAGCGATAAAGAGAGGAAAAAGGCAGAGAGGAGGAGGAGTGGATGAAAGTGGGGACTTGCAACTAAAAAGATGAAAGAGAGGGAGATTTAATTACACATGATAGTGGTAAAACTAATGAGCTTTTGAAAAGACTTTATAGTTTTACTAATCAACTGATGATCAAGTGGTTAACTTTATTTGGAACATTTAGGAGGTGAGTTGCAGCACTAACTTGAGGCTAAAGTGAAGGCATGCAGAGGTTAATTAGGTTAAACTCCCATTTTAAAGGACTGAGCGACAAGTTAAAATTACTGACTTCATTTATACAATCTTACAATTCCCAAAACAATATAATCTGTAAATTACTTTTCATCTTAACTAAGGCAAAGTGGATATGAGTAAAACAACGGGGGGAATTATCTGACCTCAAACCCTCATCTCCAATGTCTTTGTCAGTCTTTGGTCCATTGTCTAAACGCTCAGCAGTTGTCATTACAAAAAAACAAAATCTATGTGGGACTCTATGAAACTGAAACTTTTTATTACGATTACAACAACACTCTCTGAGCTAGTGGCATCAGTGTCTTACTCATGGACCCTTCAGATGAGGAGATGCTGTAAAATGTACCTACAGTTGAAGGAGTTCTCATCGCTGCCCCATTCACCTTTTGACCAAAAATTTAATAGTAATGATCACTGTGTATTGAACAGATTGGCAGATTTAATCGTCCAACTCGGTCAGTGGTTTGCCAGCGACCGTTCCCCAGGTAACTGCTGGTGCTGGACACTGGTGTTAGTTTCATATCCTGCCCTGGAGGGAGGACAGGAAGTAGACACTTCCGCCTCTCTCGTTTTATAATAGACACTTGAGCTGAACTGACCATCCATGTCTCTGACCACCTGGCCTAGGTGCTGGACCTCACTAGACCCGCTCTCACCTGCTGCACACCTGGGGTCAGATGCCAGGAAGAGATATTCACTACAGTTACTTGTTTATTTTAGCCAAACTGGTCAAAATTCGACTTTGATCAAATATTGTCTTTTTGCAAATTATGACAAAGTTATAAGTTCTTACATGAGATAGTAATATTTTAAAAGCACTATTTTTATACAGAAAATGTATGTATAAAAGGTAAAACTTATGTAATATTGGTAATAACTTTACACACACACATATATATATATATGGAAAGAGAAATGGGACAGTTTGTCTTGTCCACATGTTAGTGTGTTGCTTGCCCCAAATTCAATCCATATTATATCATATTTATAGCAGCAGTTTGTTTTTCAGGAAAACTGCCCCTTTTTTCCATTTCCACACTGTCTGCCTGCTTGAAATGGTTTTTGTTCAAAGTTTTAATACGTAACATTTAAAAGTTGCCCGCTGTGGGTGTATTGTCCCCAAATGCTTTTCTTTCGTTTTACAATTCCAAATGTTGAATGTAGCCAGGCTAATCCTGGTCCCAAACCCATAATCCCACTCCACATCACTCTCTTTCCATTAGTAAACTTTTCTCACTCTTTCTTTCCCAATGAGCCACTCATCCTCTCATTCCACCATCCTTCTGCTTTCCCTCATTTCTGTCCCCCTCCTTCCCAGCAAGTCATTTGGCCGACAGGTTGGAACAGTCAACAGGCGTTTCACTCGGCTGAGCGCTCATTGTGCACGTGAATGCAGTGATGGAGGGATGGAGGACAGAAAGAGAGCTGGAGATGGGTATTATGTGTTAAAGAGTGCAACCAGTGGGCCTGGCCCTGCGCCTCCCTGATTTAGCGTCACATCAAAGTTAAGCAAACACACGCCCCCTGTCTCACCCTTAACTCTTACCCCTCTACTCCACCCTTGATTCTGTCTTACAGCCACACCTCGACCCCTGAACAAAAGAGGGGCTCCCAGTTGGGCAGTGCACCAAGATACCACTGTAGTATCCACTGAAATGCCAATGTGGGGTAGACTTGAAACACAGCTATCACATCTGGTCCTAGAAAATATAAATGTATGGGGCGAGAGGGGTGAAATAATTCAACAACACGATTCACACCGACATCGTGACTATGGGCTAGACCTTGTTCATGAGTGATGTTCCCTGTGTTTTCACTTAACGGCTGCAAATAAAGTTGTGTGTGGCTGAGTAATAGACAGTTGGCCTGTAAGATATTAGGTATAAACTCCCCTTGTTTCTGTGTGTGTGTATTTCCACGTGCATCCTCACTGTGGAAATATTTTATGAGCGGATTTGTATGCGTGTGTGTGTGTATGAGTGTGTGAGAGAAAGGGAAAAAAAGAGAGAGAGAGAGAGAAAGAGAGGAAGAGAGAGCAATTTGTGAGTGATGTGTGTGAACTGATGTTCTGTCTTCCCCGCAGCAATGACGGCTCACTAGGGAGTTGGAAGACGGGATTAAACATAGAGGAGTGTCACTGCCTTGCTGAGTTATAGCACTCATAACACACACGTACACACACACACACACACACACACACACACACATGCAGTGCAAGGACAGTGTCTACAGATTCAAGCACACAGTCAACCAAATTTGTATCCAAAAACACTGGAAGAGACGCATCACATTATTATACCCAACATAACAGACATCAATGTCACATGCCTGGAACCACTCAGTGCACATCATGTAAAAAAAGACATATTGTGTGAAATGTTCAAAACAGACAGGAATACAGCTAATAATTATTTTAATTGACAATTAACCTACAATGATTGAAATGACTCATTTCTGAAATGAATAAAAATTGCAAAAATATATGGAGCACCAAGGTAACCTACAAATCAGCAATTTTATTCAAAATCCAAAGAGGCCCAATTTTATAAAGATGTGAAAGAGGGAAAGTCTCACAAAATAAAATGATTGACTACTAACTTTCTGATAATTTAACCATTGAATAATTCAACACCTAAAAACTTTATATACATTTCTGAGCATTGGAAATAGGAAAGAATTTGGAAAAAATAAAATGTACTTTTTATTGCCATTATTTCAAAGTAGCTTACAAAATTAAGAAGCAGAATTTTAAGGTATTCTTGACATTTAAAATTAGCTAAATTTAAGCTATTTTCATATTTAAATTACACATTATGCTTCTCATTTGCTCACAAGGCCCTTAAACACAAAAGTGACCAGACAGTCCTGATAGAATTTTTTTTAAAAAGCCTTGTAAATTGGATTTGGCCCAGCCTTAACCTCGGCTCCTCTCTGTGTTGTGTGTGTTCTTGGGGCCAGGAGGCTAATTTAATTTGGTGGGACAGAGAGAAGGGGGAACGGGTAAAGACCGTCTGTCAGTCTGAAAGTCGCACTTTGCACTTCTTAAGAACTACTGTAACAACTAGAACCAGGACATGAATGACATATGCTCACAAAATAACTCAAGCAGACAGCTGCATTATACAGAAAAGCTACATTACTGGTAACATATGCTCACCGTGGAGACTGTCTCCCAACTTTAAAACAAATGATTTGTTCAGTGGATTTAGCTGGATGAAACACACAGACCTGTGCTGTCGGTTCATGGCAGCCACCATGAGAGCAGTCCAGCCGAGACGGTGCCGGTGATTTGGGTCCACCCCTTCCTTTAAAAGCCTGAGGGGAAAATTAAACAGATAGGGATTTATTTATGTACCTTTACTGATGTGGAGTTGGTCTGAAACAGTCTATATAGTAGTGGCAGAAAACACTGCAGTACTTTGTTAGCACTTTGTTGCTTGTGTTTTTATATCAAAGTCGTGCCTTGTTAGACACATCAGCATCTCCTTGTCTTGAAATCACACACTTGCTCATGGAACAGTTAGTGTCTGTGGTGTGAGCCAGGTGTGTGTTTTCTCCCTGAGGGTATGACATCAGGTGATGGAGCAACGCAGTCCTCATAAGTGTGTGTGTGTAAGAGAGAGAAGGAGGGACAGAGGGAAAGAAGGAGGGAGTGAGCCGTCTGTCGTCTTTTGTGCTGAGCAGGCAGACAGTATGTGTGTTTACAGTCAACATAGTGGCCTCTGTCTGGTCTGCACTCAGCCCTGGTGCTCTCTGGCTCTGTTTTCACTGCCTGGTTTGCACATGGTATCAACTACATCCAAACTTTTCAGTGCAGTAAAAATTACACAGGTCTTACTACTTTTATTTTAGAAGAGCTGCAGATGAACTATGCCCCATGTGGATGGGAAGATCTGAATTTAATTAAGTTAAACAACGAAGTGAGAAACCTCTCACATGTGATGCTTGTAAGAATGACATGGATAAAAGAATCCACATTTTTTAATCAACCAAGGTAAAAGTCAAATAATCTCACTGTGAACAAAATGAAACTCGATCACAATCTAGGAAATGCTGTATATTGCCAATACAGACACAAAACTGAGGGCAGATTCGAAGACAACCTCACAGTTACTAACTGACATTTTCAAATCGAACTGCAACCTCTGAAGTTGAATTGCATAAAGACAAAACAGCAGATATAACTGATAAACCTGCAGAATAAACTTTTATAAAACCAGTGTAAAAACAACGCCCCTGCTCTATCGACGGCCTCTCAGCAGACACACCCTGATACTCAACCACTTCTACAAAAACAAAAACACTTAACACATCTGTGACCTTCTGTCTGGTCGTCTCACTGCACTCTCACCTGCACCATCTGCCACACTGGCACAGGTAACCCAAGCCTACAAATGGAGACATGGATGGATAAGCATATATATGCACACACTCAAATGCATGGATTGGGATACCAATGTCCAGCAGCACAGAGCAAATACAAAAGAAATGACAAAAAAACGTATGTATGCATCTGATTTCCTGCTTGTGGTGAGCAGCAGGAGTGATAGGAAATCCCAACACATGCCAATATGACAAGTCATGTGTGTATACTTGCTTGGGACATAGCATACATTCTGTGCTTTGCTACCTCAAAGAAACGCTACAACAAAGTTCAGCTTCTTGAGTTGGTGGATGTACCTAGTTGTATTTGTCATCATAAACTCAAATTCTGTAATGCGATATAACTGATATTACCACTACAAGCTTGGTCGTGTTCTCACGGACATACGTACCTCTGCGCATGTAGCATATGTTTTTTTTTTTTGTACATCTGAATGATCAGGGGATTTGTAGCAATAATTTGTGGAGCTCAAACTCGATAGTTATAAAAACTAAATAATGGTAATGTGAAAAGAAATCTCTTTAAAAAAAAAAAAACTTAAGGCAGAGTGTTGAAATGGCACCAAGATGGTTCTCTTCTCCCACCTGGTGGCTATTGGTGTTAATACAGCAACAAACGATATAACTGGTCTCTCCAGTCCTGTCACCAAATGGTCTGACTTTTACTTTCTACTATGCAGAATCAATTACCAGTTGACAATGTGACATTATTATTACAATACATACTGCAACGATCGTACTGGGTGGAACTACTTAAGGATTTTTTTATTGAGTGAAATGTAGTGAAAACTGTAGTCCAGGTGAAGCTTAGCAAAGTATCAAATATCTCGATATCATAGGATCAAAGAGTGTCAGACCCTTGTTGCATTGGGAATGTGGTTTGTTCTCCATATGGTGCACTGCTAACATGGCAGAAGGGAAAATGCGTTGCTTTCTGGCATAAACTACAAAAATAATCATCCAATCATTGCCAACCTGGCCACATCCTGAGAATTGTTGGTCCTTGCTGCCTCCAGAAGAGTATCGCCTTGATGTTGCAAAAAAAGAAAAAAGACAGAGATTAAGAAATCATTACTCAAAAAGAATATGGGAAACATTAGTACACATTAGCTTATTACAGTGTGATGTGCCAACACTGTTTTTTCAAGCCAAAGCGACTGCCGCCAACTTATCAGTGATAAAGTATAGGTCGTTAACAGAAAGGACCCGTCAGCTGATCCAGTCTACCTTTGTTGTCGGAGTCTTTCTTCAGGCAGAAGGCCACGGCTGCAGCAGACAGCACACCGGCAGAGGCCACTCCTGCCCGGCTGCCCCCTCCACCTGTCCCCCGACGGTCTCCGCCGCTCTCCTCCCAGTATTTGTTGTTGTTTCGCCCTCTGCTGGCCAGAGCTGCCCAGGAGCTGCGGCGGTTCTCCAGGTTGGACAGCCATCTGGGGGCGAGGTGGTGGTACTGCACCGCCAAATGGACACCGGTCCCGGCGGTCTCCTCCACCAAAATCCCCCTCCTGGAGACCCGGGAGGTGGACACGATGGGGTTGCGGTTGGCCTCCCCCGCCGGTGTCTCGCGGGCGCCCTGGCACGCGGCTCCGCTCGCGCTAGTCTGGAGCACGCGGCTGCACGGGGACAGGCTGCGCGACCTTCGCGCGATTAGCCGAGTGGGAACAGATGATAACATGGCGAAAAACTCACCGAAAAACGAAGCGGGGGGGTACTGCCCTCCGTCTGACAGTGACTCCCCGGGGGGGACAGACGCCCTACAGGTCGGGAGGGTGGCGCTAATCCCGCTGTGGCAGCAGATACGTTTCAGTTCACAACCTCCGGGACGAAAACAAGCGCTTCGCATCACCGTAGAGTGGATGTCACCAGAAGTCGCGGTGCATCTTGGGAAATGTTGTTTTACTGGAAGTTTCTGCGCTCACCCCCCTTTGGGGCAAGATGTCCAGCCTACACATACTTCCGTGTTCGCTCGAACTTGGTTCAACTTCATTTTAAATTGACTCAGGAGGCAATGGTTTATTTCTTTATATATTTATTAGTGTGTCATAGTTAATATAACGAGGTACGATCATGCTCAAATTGCGTTATGGCCGAATTTTTAATTTAGCATTGTTTGCCCATGCGCATCTTAGTTACTATTAGGTTTCTTCAAAAGGGCAGCATTATTATCTGATATACTAATTAATTAATAAGTTACATATAAAACGGCCGTATGGTATTACAGAATTTAATTCAAACAATGAGCTATTTTCTTTAAAATGGGAGTCGACGTCTCTTTAAAGCTAACTGTGGCCCCTTTGGTTTGAAAGGTACTTTAATGTGTCTGGACAACAGCACACAGTTGTTTTGGTTTTCTGGGGCTTACGTTGTCACACCTATTGTACAAGTGATGTTATTCTCGAAAGGGCAATCACTGTGACAAAAATGTGATGAGACAAGAGGTTGTTTTGTTTCAGCTTTCGGCCTTTGAATGATCCGCCAGGTGGCGTCAAAACGGCGACATCAGACAGCTGAGGCAGATATGGCATCATTTGGGGAAATGATGTCTGAAAACCTGAATCTAATTATGGTTTATTAATTATTTTATTCAAACATACTTCTCTGCTGCGAATGAAGGGATTCATTTTCTCACTGGGGCGTAAACTGGGAAAAACACAGGTTGATAGGGGTTTGAGAATAAATAACGCAAAACAATATTGTCATACATGCACGTCCCTTTTTTCAACTGTGCACCATTTTCCTCATAACTCATCTGCCTCATTTTCCCAGGTCAAAGTATTGTATGACTCTTTTTCCTTCCTCTCATTTCATTGCTTCAGTGCATTCCTGTCTGTCATGTTTTGTAGTCAATATAATGTTTTACAGACTTTCTCTCCAATGCAAGAACTTATCTATTAATTTTGTTTTTCTCCTCTATTTTCCTCTATTGTGACTACACAAGGAAGAGATAAAAAGCTTATCCATAGTACAAAGCCCATTCAAATGGAAATTATTTACACAATTTTAGTTTGAGAAAGAACAAATTCACCCACCACAAATAAGACAAGATGCAGACACACCAAAATAACGCATTGCTAGAAAAACAGGGTTTGTGCCTGGAACTTAAAATAGAGGGGAAATGCTGCATGAATTTGTTGTTTCCGGCAGATGAATGACTGATAATAATTTATAGTTAGAATATATTTCAAGAATGTCTGTAGATAGGTATAAAGAATTTTAAAACAAAGCTAAAGCAGTTGCTGACAGCTTGTCCATTTAATAAGATGGATAGGTGGAAATGATTGTTTAAAAACCCCTAAAGAGTTATTCTGGTTGAAACTTGCATTTATATGTACCACTTGAATATTAGGTTACTAAGACAAAATGTTATCTAGGAAACACAATGAAATTGAAAATGTTTTTGTGTTATTACTGAAGTACAATCTAAGCTGAATATACTAGAGAATGGGCCTTCTACAGTGGAATGGCGCTTTAATTTATTCAGTGAGTATATTGTGCTTTGGCAGCAGGGTTACTGGGCCCCACTAGACATCAATCATAGAGGACAACATGCTCAGCTATCATAAATCCATTGGCACCTTTATAAGCCGTTTCAACTAAATACATCAGGGATGCTAGCGTAGGTTTAGTATAGTACAGACCTGACAGTCAATCAGCTAAAGATCCATGTGTCAATGTATTTAGGTCCATGTCTATTTTAATGTATTTTTAGAAATGCTATCATGGTTGATCTCAACAAGAAAGAAATTTTGAGACAAATATACTTCAACAGACTGGGAGAGGTTGGTGGTCAAATATTTCTAGTTCACTGTTATGCTGTGTATTGTATACAGTCCCAGTATTTCAGGATTCATGGCAGCAGAGTACTGGAACTGTCTTACTGCATCACATGCAGTTAATGTTATTAATTACACCTATTTTTTCCTACTGCAGCATGTCAATATATCTACAATGACAAGGCTTTTAAAACTGATTACTTTATTGATGATTCCGTGTTGTTTCCAAAAGAATAGGATTTACAGCTTTTTGTTTCCCAGCAGACATTTTGATATGCCATAGCAGGAAAACTGCAAATGGAGCTAATAATTTTCATGAAGATTGCTCCGTTGCATTTCAATGCAGCAGTAAATTAATTTATTGGCCTTGAAGAATTTCCCAGTTTGCGATCAATACAATAAATCTATCTAAATATCTATCTTGGCTGCACCTTGCAAAAAAAAGTTTCAACATTATTTTTTGTATTATCTTATGCAGTATATGTTGGATGAGTAGCTCATCTTGCTGAGGAAATTACCTTCTGATTTGCCAGTGTCAGGAGGTCAAAGTTCAAGACCAAGACCTGCAGGAGAAAAGATGTGGCTGTAGAGATTTCGGAATGCAAAGTTTCTCAAAATGAATGCAGAGCAAGTGGATGATCATCGGGAAGGTAGTCTTCACACGCATACAGACACATACACTCAAAAATCACACGTATGTGTGTGTGTGAAAGTCTAAGAATAAAATGTACACTCAACATTGTTTAGGCCTCGAGATGTTGTGAGAACACCCACTGATCAAATTGAGTGAAAGAAGAAGTAATGAGTTCACATGCTCAAAGATGAAGGGAGAGACCCATGAAGGAGGAAAAGGAGACAAACAGATAGAGACAAGCAGCCAGAGTCAAAGATACACAGTGTCAGCTACTCCTTTGTAGGAAATTTAAAAAGCCTATCTCTCATTATGAGCGACGGTTCCTTTATATCGTGTTTCAGCTGATTGTTTCAGAAATGAACATGTCATGAGGACGCTTAGGTGACAGCCAGGCAAATATTTTACACGTCAGCCAACAGGAGCCAGGCGCGCTCCCGCTGCCGCGTGAACAAACTACTGTAATGACAGGTTTGCCTCTGTACTCTGCCTGTGATGTGGTTTGGTGGGTTGCCTTAAAGTGCTGTAGGAAATATAAATATCAAATTAAACGGTGTAATAACCTCTAAAATAACTTCTGCACCATGTGCATGCGTGTGTAGACTACCTTCCTGAAAACAGTCGTGCCAGCATCACAACACAGCATTCACAAATGTTTCCAGTCCTGCAGCAGTCAAAAATTGGTTTGATAAGTCATTTGCCATGTATTGAGGGTCCCATCACTAAATCAAAAAGAGAAAACAATCAGCCTAAACATGATTTGATGTCCAAAAAACCAGCATAAATTACAAACCAATTTGATGGCAGTAGGTCCAAGTGACGGAAGGTGGGCTATCGGTAACCAGTTAATTTTAAATTTGATTTTCATTTGCATTTGCACAAATAAATAATGGCTGTGCTTATGAAATCAAATACTAACGAGTATTTTATATAGGCACCACTTAACAAAAGCATTCCGCGTTCCCGTAGAGCTGTAGGGCCTAAGAAAGGACAACAAAGAAAAAATGAACTCCTTTATAATCTCACTGTCTCGTTTTCTGTCGAAACAAGTCGAACAAACGGTCTCTAAGGCAGAACTTTGCGCTTTACGAGGAGCACTTGAAGGCAACATAGAGAGGCGTTTCCAATGCTGCGTCTCCTGTCGATTCAGCCCGATCTCTCCTCCTCCTCCTCCTCCTCCTCTTCCTCTTATGTTTCACCGCATCTCCTCGGCCACCTGCTACAGCTGCGACGCAGCGATGGAGAGCTACCGCAGGCCATAATAATCTCACAAAAGACCCCAATCGAGAGAGCAAGACTAAGACAGAGAGGAAAAGAAAGGTAGGAAAGGAAGGAAGGAAGGGAGGGAGGGAGAGAGACATATGTTTTGTGTGGAGAGCGGCTGTTTGTGCGGACAGCTGAGCCGGACTCAAACTTATTGTACCGACTGAGATCAATTATAAAGGCTCCTCGTTTCTCCACTTCTCGGCCTGGTTTCCGTGCTTTCTCTCACCTGTGTGTGTGTCTGTGCTTACACCTCTGTTTGATTAGTTGCAGGGCGGATTGCGGTTGTTGTACCTCCCTGGTCACGCGCGCGCGCGCGCGCAAACACAAACACAAAAACACACACACACACACACACACACACACACACACGCAGATCATCAGAAGGCGTGCAGCTCACGGAGCATTTCTTCCGAGGGAGGATCTGAACTAGACAAGTTATTCCCGCAGTAGAGGAGCCCGGCTGGCGCTCGGCTTTACTTTTCCCTTCCGACTCGCCGTGTCTATCCCGGGCTGTTCAGGAGCCTCCTCCTGGTAAAAAGCCATGTCTGGACAGACTGTCACCATCCCGGACGACCAGGCGTTCGCCACCTTCAAGGCCGAGTGTCTGTCCGAGGACGGCTGGACTATGAGCTACAACAAGGCGGCCATCACGGTGTGGACCCAGGCTCTGGAGGAAGGGAAGTCCATTCACAAAATTAAGGTGAGTCCTCCTAACCCCGCGGGTGTAGAAACACAGAGGCAATGATCTAACATTACGAGGTAAGAGGCAAAATCAACCTTTTTCTGTGGAGTTCAATAGGCAGGCCGGGTTCTTAATAAAAAGTAATGAAGGCAGCAGAAATAAAACTGCTGCTCTCTATAAATTCCCGTATGAAACAGAATAAAGTGCTGACATGCTGTAACCATTGATTTTTGCTGCAGGTCCCATTGTCGTCGTCGAGGCTTCCCAAACTGCTTACAGGCGATTTTCAACAACAAAGCTGCATGTTGTCACCATGGCAGCAGATAAACAAATGGGCTGAAATAATTTGGCCCAATGTGACTGTAGCAGTGCTGCCTAAAGCTTTTGCAGGGGGAAAACTGAACGTTTATCAGACACATCCTGTGTTAGATTCACTCATTGTTGGTACGAACTGAGAGCAAGAAAGAGCCAACCTCGAAAAGCAGGTTCAGTTCTCCACGGGCACATTATCCTCTGCCAGTGAAACTATTTTCAAGTCTCCAGCCATATCAACTTAACTACTTCTGAGTAGTCAGCCTCTGCGGAATCACTTTTCCAATTAACACACTGTAAAGTCGTAAAAGCACAGTTTAATATTATCTTTGGGTATAAAGGCAAGATATGCAGTTCAAAAACATTCTTTTAAACGGTGTGGTGGATGGGGAGGGAAAACGCAGCAGTTCCTGCTCAGAATTTAGGTAGGATAATTATGTGACAACCACGTGAAAGTACTTGAGTAAACTTTGTTATCTATTCAAATAGCTGTCATGGCAGTTGGTCCTAAGTGTGAATGTTTGCCTTGGGAGTTGATGTGGAAGCACCATCAGAACAGAGATGCCACTTAAAGCCAAGGGAAAAACTGCTGAGTGCCATCTTAACACATTATTTTTTTGACAAGAGTCATTAATATTGCTTTGTTAGCGTTCCAAGACACAGGCCTGGAGGAAAAAATTCAAACTCTCTCTTCACACCATGGGAAACTATGCGGTTATCTCCTGAATAAGTGGTTTGACTTTGCACAAAGAGCTTTGGCACAAAGGAAAAGTTTAATACAGCTTTCAGTTGAGTTTTTCTTCAATCATAGCCTGTAGTTAATGACAACGTGAAATGAAAAATATTTGTTGCTATATCTCAGTTATTGTTAGTTTAATTTGCCCATGCAAACTACAGGCCAATTTGGCGTCAAAGCTGCCATTTACTGATCTGACCAAAGCCGATATAGGAAAAAAAAGATTACTATCAGTTACTCTGGGACACATTTCCCTCTCATACATACATAGAGGTAGAAATTGAACACCTTCTCCCATCTTTACTGTGTGTGAGCTTTCCTGCTGGTGTATCCGGGTCTGACGAGCTTGCGCAATCCACCAGGTGTTTACTGTGCTAACAAAGTGGTGTGTTCATGTGCATGGGTGTGCATCTGCGTGCACAGGGCTGTTATCTTCATGTGCAGGGGAGACAACAGCAGAGGGTCTTTTTACCTGTGGGGCAGGTACAAAGTAAGAATGTTTGTAATTTTGCGTGTGTTTGTGTGTCTGTGTAAACGGGCCTGTGTGATTCCTCAGGGTATGACCTGTATGTGCACAATGAGAGGTGTGCCAGGTGTGTATCTGCATTAGAGGGGAATAAAGTGTGTTTATATTATGTGTGGATAATGCGATTCTCCTTTTTTTTTCTATATATACACAGGACAGGTGTGTTTCCTCATGATTGCTCTATAAACGGAGAGACGTAGAAACCGCACACACATGCGTTTGTAGTTTGGGTGTAGCATTTATCTATAACTGGCCCTTAATCTCTATGTAAACATGATTGTTATATGAACTCAGTTTGGCATCTCTTGGTTTCTTTCAACCTAACACACGCTTAGTCCCTTATTGGAATTTATATAAATGCCATGCCATTAACACAGCTCTTCTATTTATAGATGGAAGGAAAGCAGAAGTATTCACTCATGCATGTCAAATGATTGATGCGAATGTTGAGACTTTTCCCAACCTCTCCCCCGTTCCAGTTTCTCTCTTGACTCTCTTGACTATTGATGGCAGTAAAGCGTGAACAATAGTGTACATTCAAATTAGAGAAAAAGAGAGAGAACTGACTGGCAATTATCATTAGCTGTCTAATTATTATTAGCTTCTTTGGCATTGCAATTGCCACTTTCATATTCACCAATTATAATGTGTAATCACTCACACTACCATCATCATCATCATATCATTTCTTTTCGGTACTTGACTCCACGGTTATTGCAGTGTGTATGTACGTGTGTTTTAAATGTAGGTGGTTTTGTGTACTTAAATAGTTTGACAAACTGTCAGATAGCTGTTCTGACACACATACACACAGACACTTAGGGGTCTTCCTTCTACCATGTTGACTCAGAGGGAGCCCTGGCTCTGATTGGCCCTTTTCTATTTTTTTTCCCCCCATAATTGTCTTCAGCAAATACATATCAGCAATAAGAAGAGCTAAAGATGAGAGCTGAAGGTTTGTAAGGAGGTTGTGAAGGAACATGCGTAGCAGGGAGAGAACAAGAGTGGGTGAGACAATGAAAAAGGTGGAGGTTGTTTAGTGGGTTGGATGTGCCGGGGTCACAGGTCATTGGGTATTCTGCGTGGCCAGTGGGTGCAGTGTGGACAGACCTGAAGAAAAAATCTTCACAAATCTCACACATGCATATTGTTTGTATACCTATTGTGTACCTGTTCATCTCCCATTGTGTCTGTTTCATCTCTGTGAACTCTCTCTCACCCACCTACCTCTTTGCTTCGTCTGCGGAGTAGACCGAATTAGTATAATGAAATTATGCACATGTGCACTTACCTGCCTGTATGTCTTCATTATGCACTGGGTGTCTCTATTTTTTCTCCCTACAGTTCTCCTCTCATCTTTTCATTTGCTTTTCCTTCTTCCTCCTACTCATATTTCACTTTGCCAGTGGATGTAACACATCCTTTACTCTGCCTTTTCTGAACTACAAATCTTCTGTGAATCTGTCCACACTCGCACACTCAGATATCAAATGCGACTTTTCAGTAACACTGATGTTCTGAATTAATTTTTGTTTTCAACAAAAATTACTTTGGCTCAGATAGTTTTTCAAATTCCATCATACTGTGTACTGTATGTGTTTTTGTACTGAAACGCTCGTTCTGAAGAATGAGGAACAACCCTGTACGCTCATAGAAAAATCATCTTCAGTATTTCCAGGTTCAATCCTCCTGCATTGTGTGTTAAAAGGCTTTGTTGTTTGGATGTAATATCAAACTGCAGCTGTGCCCCTGATCCGTGCCTCAATAACCTCCTCCTAACACTCGGAGAATAATTTATGAGTAAGGTTTCATCCATTGTCTTAAATAGAATGATACTGCATTAGTTCAGGCAGCAGTTTATCAGATGACGATCACTATTTGCTTCTCATCAGTGATCCAACTTGTCTTTGTAATCTAATCATCTTTTACTTCATTACGAATTGTTCAGGTCCTAAATCATGTCAAATACAGTGTAACTTAAGTTTTCACAATACAATCCAATACAACTACCCAGAATGATGGGTATCTTTAGAAAGACCGTGAAGTCGGAATGCTCCGATCAGCTTTTTTGGGGTTCACCGATCACTGGAATCAATATCTGCTGATACCAAATACTGATCACCAATGACAGAATGGGTTGGGGATGGGAATCCTTCATTTTAACAGTTTTATATACTTTTTAGTCTTGTGCAGCACAATTTAAAAAACAAAACAAAAAAACAACTACTACTTAACAATATCGTAGAAATACAATTAAGAACTTAAAGTATCATCAGGCAGTGCATTTTCATACTAATGGAAGCGATCATGTTTAAACGTCTCACTCACTCTCAAATGAGGGATGGATGAGTAAACAGGTTAGACTGGCTTTGCCTGGGCTTGTTCCTGATACTCGCCACATTTTGTCGGTTTCTCACATGTCTAATGAGGCTTGTGGTATTAAAAAGTTGTTGACAACTTCCAATATTAGGAGATTCAGTCTCATACAAAACAGCCGCACAATCGGAGCAACCCTAATCATATTGGACAAGATTTGCTGAAATTGTCAGAAGTAAATTATTCCAATTATATGGTGATTTCAAATTTATTATATTTTAACACACAAGAAGGGAAAAATCTGAAAAGAAGAGGGGAAAAAAGTTCCTTAAAGTAATTTGGTTCAGTTCAACAATATATTTTTGATGCCTATTGAAGATCTTTTTGTGCCTTTCACACAGTTTTGTGCTTACTTTTGTCATTTATATTTATTCTTTAACAATACTACACATACACACAGCAGAGAAACAAATAAAAGGGAGAGCCATGAAAAGTTATTGATATTGGGACACCATGAACTGATAACTAGCAATCATTTTATATTGGGGGGGGGAATCCAAAATACATGAGAGGGTTATCTTCCGTATTAATACAAAATATCTCATTGGTAATCATTTGGTTTAGAATCGACTGCAAAGGCTCTAACATATTTTCATTGTCACCATTGTCGTACTCATTAGTGACTCTTGGTTACCTGTGGATGGGGGGGATTGACATCCTGTTTTTCCTCTCATTTTTCAAGTCATTCACCCATTCAACACCCACTGTTTGTCGGTGAGGGTTCATTGTTTTGGGCTGTCATTTCCATTTAGTGTTCTCAGTTACTTTTATTTGACCCTGCTGCTAATTTGAAGCCCAGCAAACCTGCGCCTGTGTCTGGGGGCTGTTGAGTTGATTTAAACAGCAGTGGTTCAGCAACGAGTGGACATAATCAAAGTGCTCACAGTGACATCTTTTTATATGTCCAATTGGTATTCAGAAGTAGTAAATTAACATTTATTGGATAAGTGGGTCGTGGCATCGAAATGGGGAAAACCCAAAGCCTTAACGACAAATAACTGAATTTGAGACTCACCAGGAAAATCAGAATCATCAGAATACTTTATTTATCCCCGAGGGGAAATAGTTTCATTACAGGCGCTCTTTGCAAGCATAGAAGAGATAGAGATTTAAAAATATAAAAGAAATATATATAAAAAAGTTTTCAGCAACAGTTTTACCCTCCCACTCTTGTTCTCTTTTTTATGTTATTATTCCTCTGTGCCATTTCCTCCACACTGGAAAGTTTTAGGATATATTAATATGTCTATACTGTGGGCTCTGTGGAGCTAAACTGAGATATTAAAGAGCAGTATGCCCTTCATGTTATTTTACTATTTCAAATGATATAATTATTAGGTATAGGTGTTATTTTGGCCATCTGTATCTGGATGAGCACATTGGAAGCCAAGTGCAGCTAGTGCATATTTTGTCGTGTCAGGCTAAAGGTGAGCTCTTTAAATTTTGGGAGCTATTGTTACAACAGAGGAGATGTTCTCTTTAAACAGCTGTGAAGTCTTAAGTGATCATTTTCTTAAATTAAGCCCTGAGGGAAAGCAGGGAAGAAGATGGCACAGAATGAGCTCAAAAGTGCCTGTACTGCTTGTAATGAAGGCTAAAACCAACTGGGACAGACGACCACCCTTGGTGCATTTCTTTCTCATTTCCTCGTCCGGCTCTAACTCACATCACATCTAATCTCACATCCTTCATTGCTTTGTACTTCTACATCTTTATCTCAGTCTTTTTATGATTGTTCACGTTCTGCTCGTTGTTATTAAGACTAATACCACTGACAATTGTAACTGTAGTAACAGCTTTGCTCTGGAGCTGCAGACCTTTCTTTACATGGTGCGTATGTGCCGTGCCATTGCCTCCAAACCTGTCAAATGCATGAATCCCTGTGGTGTTATTAATAAGCTGGGGACAAACCTATACATGGCTGGTTTGAAGTCCATGAGTATGGCTGTGTAAGGAAATCAAAATGGATGCAAGCCGTTTCATTCTGATTGACTTTTTCAATTAGTTTTATTGACTGTAATTTACAGTATGAAACAATTCAACCTCAGCTCTTGCTTCTAAGTGTACCTATCCTTCATGGTTTTGTCTAAATAGACAAAGTCTCTAAAAATCAAGCAGTCAGACCCCTGGGTACCCCTCACTCTGACAGACTGTGTGTATCTCTCTTTCCCTCCGTCCTCTTCTAAATGGGCTATTTTCCATTTAACAGCTCAGGTTCAGTAATGACTCATCTGCGATTTGTGGCCCATCTCCTGATCCTCTGCTAATTTTCTCTCTCTCTCTTTCGCTCTTTGTCTCACACACTCAGACGCACAGTCTCTATTTGTTTATTTATTTATTGCTCTTCACAATGAAACTCTCTAGCCATCTGATGTCTAATCATTTACATGTCAGTTCCCCTGTCTGCCTCTACCTTTTGTGTGTGCGTGCGCGCATGTGTGCACCTGAAACTGAGTATCTTTGTATCGTTGGCTTCTGTTTTCATTCATCCTCCAAATTCATTTGCTCAGTTTGCGTTGCAGATGGCGTTTGAATGTGAAATTTTGTGCTCGTCTTTGATGTATTTGGACAGCGGTGAACTGTAGCTCTTCTCAACAGCAACAACGCTACTTTACAGAGCATTTATGGGATGCAGCATCATGAAATTTTAATGGGCTTTCCTGCTGCATAGTCTGCATTAGATATATGGTGTATATATAGTATGTTCCACTGAACATTCATTTTAGTGTAAAATTTAAATTTTTATGTGACTGAGCTGCGTCAGCTCTTTGTAGTTGTCTTTAATTTCCGGACTAATAACCTCTCTCTCTTTCTGTTCCTGTTTATCAGTGTCAGATGGTATGTAAGGACGTATCCGCTGAGACCATGTATGACGTTCTCCATGACATTGAATACAGAAGGAAATGGGACACAAACGTCATCGAGACTTTTGACATCGGGAGGCTCACAGCCAACGCAGATGTTGGTTATTATTCATGTATGTGTGAAAATATGCTGTTTATAGCAACGACCTGAGTTAATTTGTCACTCGTGTGAATTTCAGTTGTGAAGCAGATACACAAGTGCACATTGATATACAACGTGGGATTCACGAGAACGATCTTGTTTGTAAACAGGGAAGTGTCCAAAACCTCTTCGGAACCGCGATGTCATCACACTTCGCTCCTGGCTGCCAATGGGGAGAGATTACATCATCATGAACTACTCTGTCAAACATGCTGTGAGTGTGCACACACATACACACACACACACACGCAGGTGTAACACACGCTCCGCTGGGTCGCTGCTCCTTCACCCCTCACTAACTCTGTGCATTGCTGCTCTAAACTGACCCGTGAAATTATTTTAAAATAACACCCACATTGGGTGAGCAGAGAAATTTTTATCCAGTGTAGCAAGCATAAAATATTGTACTGCATAAAATGAAATCCTGAAATATTTGTTGGTGGCGAGTTGTCAGCTCTCAGTTTGAACACACACGCAGGGGCCTGTGCCCTTTCTGTGTGAAGTTTGCATCAGTTCCCTGCCTTTGAGTTCTCAGAGAGCCCAAAGGCATTAAGTTAATTGGTGCCTGCAGGTGTTACTTTGAGTGTGAATTGCTGTTTCTCTGTCAGCCCTGTGATAGATAGGAAGCCTGTCCAGGGTATACCCTGCCCTCGCTCAATGCTGAGATCCCACATGGATAAATGTTATGTATGATTTATGGATGGAAATATTTGTGGGAAGTCGGTAGTGCAAGGCTTATGCGTGGTGGTCATTTGGTCATTTAAGCATCAGGGAATGTGATTAATTCCAGTATATTTGTGTTTGTAGCTCAGCTTATTTTCATGTTTGAGAATGTGAGTTGTCTGAAGGCCAAAGAGAAGTGACGCAAACACACCAATTAGAGATAACTCCGACCATGTGAGTTACTTTCTGTTTGGAATCTTAAATGTGCTTAAAATGTCAGCTTTTATTTCGGATCTATTTATTTCATTCTTGTGGAACAAATAGAAGAGTTCAAAAGGAAACAGCGGTGGATTATTTTCACCATTGACTATCAAAATGAATTAGAAGATACAGATAAATTTTCAACAGCTAGTCGATTACCTTTAGTAACTGTTTCAGCTGTACCCCCCCCCCCTTGCTCTGTCTGCCTGTGTTTCTGTCTGCACTTTTGTTTCATGTCCCGTCTCTCTCTCAGTTCATTTAATTTTTGTCTACTCCACAGTAGCTGTTTCTGTTTTTTCCCCTTCTTCCTTCTCTCATTCCCAGTTTCCATCAATGACGTTGTGTTTACAAAAAGATAAGACTCCTCATGTGATATCTATTGACTTCCACCTCGCCTTCCGCATTCCTGCATCAATAAGGGGTTGCAAACATAATGGCCAGTGTGTGTATTTATGTTTCACGTGTGTATGTGCATGACTCTGTGTTTGGTTAGCCAAGGCTACTGCTGTTGATAAGCAGCAGTATTCTGACTTGTAGAGTGCAGCTTAAGGGGATGCTCAGTTAAGTGGTGAGTTCATGTCCCTAGTACCAAGAGACAGTCCACTGCAACTGTTTTGAAACTACATTCATCTGCTCTCTTATACAGGATTTGTGGCAGAGCTTTTTCAATCACACATTTACCAAATGCTTCCCCAATCAGCCTTCAGACTCCTGCTGCCACCGCATTGGAAGCAGATTGTAACACTTGCAGCTGATTACTTCTCTGTCACATGATCTATTGAGTCCTTTTTTTAGCTTCAGTGACAGCATGGCTCCAGGGACGGTAATGCTGGTCTGATAGCCTGTCAGTCAGTCCACCACTTTGTTGTAAAGGAAAAAAAAAAAAAAAAAAAAGTTATTCCGCAACTATTTGATGGCATTCATGAAGACATATCCACAGAAGATGAGACCTGGTGACATTGGTAGTCCCCTGACTTCTCGTTTCCCACACTGTTTAACTATTACTACTCAAACTATTGGATGGATTATTATTATTTTGAATACTTTACTTACTGATTTACGCTCAATATAAACAAAACTCATGACATTTCCATTAATAATTTCTTCATGCAAAAACGTAAAATCGTGGTTAACATGGTAAATATTAAATGCACTGTATTTTGATGTTTCACATCATCATATTAGATTTGTCACTGTGTGCATTTACACGGGCTGAGATAAACATTCAGTCGAAAGTGCCACTGTGCCTCACAGATCAGCCTCAGAGAACTGCTAGCATGGCTGTATATACTAATTATGTTGTGAATAAATCAAATGCCCTCTAAAATCCCCAAAGCGAGGTCAGGTTGGCTTTGTCTGGCCAACAGCTAAATATTCCAAGACTTCAGAGAGAGACAGCTTCTTGGCGATTGATGCTTTACATTTTCATAGCCACTCCTACAAAAATCCTCTCCATTAGCTCAGAAAATGATAAGGCTTCCTAGAATATCCCACAAACCTGCGGATGAATTGCAAAGCTTACTTTGCACTGTCGGAAGTAATTCATACAAAGTAAGCTATTTGTAGAGAAGTGCAGGTACTAAAAATGTGAGTCAAATAGCAGTGAAAAGATAGATATATGCCGTTCTCCTCTGATAACATTTTTCTATATGGCTGCTTCTCAAAGTGCTTTTTGATTTCCCTGCAGTGTGCCTGTCACAATTACGAGATGCTATCCATTGCTCTACGTTACCTTTATGAATAATCTTAGCTGTAGAGTCAAAGGAGCCAGCAGTGGCACAGTGGGTTAAAGCTGGTATTTACTGCCGTGGCATTCACAGGATACTGTGCACTGGACTTGCATCAGAAATACTCAGAAGCAGAAAATCGGGATAACCAGCAGCTTAAAACAGCAGAAAGCCTTGAATACCAGCGCTTACCCTGCTGACCCTTGATGCATTATTTGATAGATGCTTGCAAAGAACTAAAGAGAAGTGCTTTTTATATAAATAATGTTGAAGTTATACCCATTTTTCTTGCTGGTGCTAATGTACCACCATCAGATGGTGGATTATTACTTAATTAAATAAACTTATTTATTTAGTTTAATCAAGAAAATTGGTTATCCGATTAATTTAAAGTAATCAAAAAGAGGTATATTGATAACTTCATATGCAAATACTATATTGCACAAGATTCCTTGTCTGTTTTTGATACAAAGCTACAGTATATGAATTGCATAAGGATGTGTGTGTGTGTGTGTGTGTGTGTGTGTGTGTGTGTGTGTGTGTGTGTGTGTGTGTGTGTGTGGGTGTGGGTGTGGGTGTGGGTGTGGGTGTGGGTGTGGGTGTGGGTGTGGGTGTGGGTGTGGGTGTGGGTGTGTGTGTGTGTGTGTGTGTGTGTGTGTGGGTGTGTGTGTGTTTTGCCTTTACAGAAATATCCTCCTAAAAAGGACATGGTCCGTGCTGTGTCCATCCAGACTGGCTACATGATTGTAAGCCAGGGACCCAAAACCTGCACCCTGACATACTTGGCCCAGGTAGACCCACGAGGTAACTGATACTGAACTCACATTTAGATTCACAATCACAATCACACTGGGGCAAAGAGCATGCTCACCGGTCTAATGAATGATTGATTCCCCCGCTTTTACGTCAAAATGAGTTGTCATAGCAACTATATGAAGGACAGTCTGCTTTTGTCTCTTTCATGTTCTCCCTTTCTTTTTCCCTTGGTTCTTCTCTCTCTGTCTGTCTTCTCTTCACTGTCCCTCTTGCATGGAAGTGCTGATCGTGTTAATGTCTCTACTCACTAGTTTGCAATGTGTGACTGTTTTATGTGTGTACCAATTCTGACTTTGATTCTGGATGACATGACATGTAATGAAACAAGCTTTAAATCCCTCTTTTGTATTTCCTCCGCCCTCCCTTTCTCTTTTCACTCTCTTTCTGTCTCTCTTTCATTCTCCTATACGATGCCTCTTTCTTTCTCATCTGTCTTATTGTCCTCGCTGTCTCTTTTATGCAGGTTCATTACCCAAGTGGGTTGTCAACAAGTCTTCCCACTTCCTTGCTCCTCGTGTAAGTAATTTGCAGATTAACACAGATTCTGTTAGTGGGTTGCGTGTTTGTTGTGTACAACATCAATACAATGCAATGTGTGTGGTTTAGCACATCAACAGAGTGCCTGTCAGGATAAGAAATGTGCTGAATTTAAACGCATGTGAATTGCAGTCTCTTCTATGCATTCCAGAGACTCCCTCTCTCTCTCTCACTGTCTTGGTGTCTCTCTGTTTCCCTCTTTCTGGGGTGAGGAGACGGGCTGGAGGAATTCCTTGGTGATAGACAAAAAATAGAGACTCAGTAAGACAAGCAAATGCCACTGAAAATAACTCTGCTGTTGACTTTGTGATGTATCAATATTTGGCTCTTAAATCATTCACGGTTCAACTATGTCAACAATGTTACCATTTGCTATTTATCTTTAAACCATTGCTCATTGGTGTGTATTTGCTTATTTATCTTCAACAGGCTACTTTGAGAAATGTGTGAAAGTCCCAGATGATTTGGCTTTGATTCTTAAATTCTCGTCTCAATGTTGGTCTACACAAGGTCCCCTCACAACAGCTCCTTTTCCATCTCATCTCTCATTCCCCTTTATCTCCTTTGATCCTGTCAGCCATCCATCTGAAAACTTTTTTCTGTAGGTTTATTTTTTTGTCTTCTATCTCTACTGTCTTCTGCAGATATATAAAATTGTTAGCGCAATGTAAAACTGCAAGTACAACAAATTTAAGTAGAAGTTATTTCTGTTATTTTTCTGGGAATTTAAGTGTCAGCCTCAGTGCAATGACACATCAGACACATTTTTATTTTTTATTTATTTATTTATTTATTTATTTTCATTTTGGACAGGCTATGAAGAAGATCAACAAAGCCTGTTTGCGGTATGCAGAGTGGAAGCAGAGGCACAACCCCAGCATCAAACCTTGGCTTTCCCCCGAACAGAATACATTACCCAACATCCCACTCTCTGAGCTCAGCATCCAGCGTGCAGAGAGCCTGGAGAATATTGATGAGAGCTGTCTAGCTGAGACCCAGGAGAGAGAAGACAGCGATTAACACAAACACACACAAACCATGCATTCAGACATACACACACAAACATTAACACACACATGAACATGTGCTTAACACAAATATACAACTACATGTATGTTGCGATTCTGTATTTGTGTGGGTGTGCGTGCGTGTCTGTGTGTATTTGTGTGTGCGTCTGTGTGTGTGTGTGTGTGTGTGTGTGTGTGTGTGTGTGTGTGTGTGTCTGTGTGTGTCTGTGTGTTTATGGATAAATGCACACCCATTCTAGATTCCATACTGCATTTGTATATGAAGGAATGCTAAAGTGCACACAATTGTAAGCATTGATGCATAGAGGCCACCACAGTTACCTAATTCTATACTTACATACATAATATATGAACACATAGATATACAAACGTACATAAATGTGTACATACATCATAAATGTACTAATAGATCCATACTCATCTACTCACAGGAGGCTACAAGACTACTAATTTCTACTCGTCAGTAAACTAACATTGAAATTAGTGTAAAATGTGACTAAATGGGATTTTTTTTTTTCTTTTCTTTTTTCTTTTTTTATTATTCATGGCTCTTCAAGTGATCTTAACAATTTCTAAACTGGACCAATGCAGAATCTCATAGAAAAATATATTTTCATTTGGATTTATTGTTGCCTTTCAAAATATGAGCAATGGATCTGAAAATGATGCTTTCCTGCTGGGAAAAGAGTGGTGTAGTGCCTCATGGGCCCTCTATCCTAAACATTGCACTCAGACATGTATACAAACTAGATTTGTATATTTGTGCCCGTATTGTCTCTGTCACTCACTACGTGTTTCTATCACATTTTTCAAGCACATGATAAATATGCAGGTGTGCAGAAGGCAGCTGGAAATCCAAATCTAACCTGCAACCCTCTCTCTCTCTCACACACACACACGCACACACACACACACACACACACACACACACAGATTTTACTCTCATGTACTGTCTGCTCCTCCATTTGAGGGATGTTTGAATGTATGTAGAGTTCAAAATTAAATACAGATTCCTACAAAGGTTTTCAAATTTCACTCCTCGCCTGAGTAATTTATTCTGTATGTGTGTGCTTCACTGTAGCTGGGGTGCTGTGTGTAGATTTATATGGTGATTAAATATGTATAAAGGATAGTTGACCTGATTCACAGTTTGAACTATGGTACCCTATTTTTAGCTCCCTGGAAAGTGTGTATGGGTTTGTTTGATTGCGTGTACACTCATGCATGTGTGTTGTGAATTTCTGTGCAGTTGGCTACGATAGGATTAGGAATCCCCCCAATCTGTTGGCATGGCTACCCTGAGCTCGACTTGGTACCAAAGAGAAATAGAGGAAGATGAGTTTGTTTGTCACAGAGGAAGTGACATATTGCAGGGTCTCTGCCTCCTCTTCCTGATATAGTGTTAAGCCAAGAGCGCATAGATTGTAAATTTACTATATATCAAAAAAATAAAATCTTCCTGTGGTGAGCTGAGTTAATTGGATGCAAATCATTCGTCTGGTGTGACACACTCACATTCAACGGAAATGGGAAGGCACCGTTCCATGTAGCTAAAAACTGCATTCAATACCCTCAGCACAAACAAGCTGAGAAAATGTTAAAGGCCACGAAGGTTTCTCTGCCTCAGTATAAAGAACATGCTGTGCTGTACAGCTAATATCATTACTAGAAATGGGTTTTGCATGTCATCTGTTCCCTTTTTCCAGGCTCTGCCTCTACGTATGCACCACTTAATCAAGTATGAATGATGAAGGAAATTGTATGTGAGCGATGCAAAAAGGCATGAAGTCTGTACAGCTATGGTGTTTCCTCTGGCTGTGTTTGTCCCAATGCAGTTGAATACAGAAATCCATCCGTCCTCAGAGTCTTAATGAGGCATCTCACGCAGCTATCATCTGTGTGTGTGTGTGTGTGTGTGTGTGTGTGTGTGTGTGTGTGAGAGTGAGTAAGGATAGGGCCATATGAGTGTGAGTTCCTTAACTGTGTGTATTAGTGACATCCCTGTATTGTTTTCCACCCGCCTCCACAGCTGGAGGAGACATAAGCAGCATGACTGCCAGCATCCCTCTGTGTGTGTTTCTGCATATGTGTCACACTGCCACCCCCACAGAAACCCAGCCCACCAGGGCTGATGGTCGGCTGATGACTCACCACCACCTCACCTCCTCCTCTTTTCTGCTCTCTTCATCTCTTGTATTCTCCCCATACTCTGTTTCTGTTCAGTTCACATCTGCTCTTCATCCTCTCCTCAAATTCATGTCCCTCATTCCTTTTCCATGTCCCTGATTTCTTCTTCTCTTCCATCCTCTCACCCACTTCTATTTCAGACCCATCTGATCACCCTTCCCTGTGCTTCATTGCTCTCGTTTCCCATCTTTTACATCTCATCTCACCCTCTTCTACTACTCACTCTACTCACGTTTGCCCTTTTCTTAATCTATGTTTTCTTTCATTTATCTCCACCCCATTTTGCATCTCAAACAGTCTCTGGCTTATTCCTTCAGATTTTCTGCTTTTCTTTTTCTAGGTGCACCTCAGAATTCCTTCTTTCAAAAATTTAATCCAGGACTACTTACTAATACTCCTGACCTTAGTTAACTGACAACTTTCAGTGTTGATTTTCTTTCATCTCCACTTCTTCCTTCCTCCTCTTCTGTTCCCTCCTCTGAGGCCCAGCCCCTTTATCTTTATCTTAACCACATGTCAGAAGTAAAATGACTAATACCACAACCAATTCACTGACTTGTCATGGAGACAGTGTATTCACAGAAGCTCCTGAGAGCCACAATATAAACGTTTTACTTGTTAGGTACTCAAGGCTACGGGGCCTAGCCTGTAAATCTATCTATCTATGCACACACACACACAGAACACAATAGGCATATTTCCCCTGATGTTAAAAGGTTTCATGGAGCATTAGAGACAAATGGGACTGTTTATCTCAGCTCAGGAAGCTTTACGTTTGGAGTTGCCTGGTACATTGTGATCTATCGTGTGACTGTGAAGTTATGGGTCTCAGATTGATTGACCTTATGACTGTTATTGCACACATTCCTCTCTCTCCCATTTCTTGTCACAGACTTTCTTCATTGTGGCTGAAAACCAATCAAATTAATACTTCAAAGTGTATTTGGATGCAACACTCTCTTGCCACGATAAATGAGTTTTGTGGTTTTATTAACTTGGTCCTTTATGAAAAACATCTGCAACGCTCACCATCTTGATGGCCAGTGACTGCCCTCTTCTGGCTCCTCCGGGACCTTGCATCTAACAAATCTACTGCCTGTCTAATTTAATGGTGGGGTGAATGCCAATTTTCTGTTGCATCAACAAAGTATCCATTCAAAATATTTCTTGGCTTCCATTCCACAGCAACTACTATGTAAGGCTAGTGAGATATCTGGTAGTCCTTTATCCTGTGATTAAATGTAGTCAGTGTCTGAATTTGCCCAATTAACTTTAAACAAACTGCACTTGTACTCAAATCATTGATGTTGTAATGCATATATTATTGATAGTATTTTTAAATACTTCCTTCCTGAAATTACCTTTATGTGATGTGGTTAGGGCTAGTTGGTTAGTTTTTCTATCTTTGGAGTATCTCTGATTGTTGAAAAGCCACTTGCTTAAACAAAAGGTGTTCAGCTGTTTTTGTCGTCAAAACATTTTGGTGATGTAGGAAATTTCAGATAAAAAGGTCTTAATGTTTGGCTTGGATTATTCTTGGATGAAACAGTAGCATCATTAGATTGTGGGAGATGTTACACATATATACTGCAGGTTTCCATTTGTGCCATCATACAAGCAACAAACGCTTCCTGCTGCCACAGTGCCTACCGTGGGCAAAGACAAGTTTTAGTTTTAAAAATGTTTTTGAAAAGCTGTTTAAATACTTGTTAAAGAACAACCACCAGTTTTCTGCTACATTTTGATTCAGCTCACAATGATTGGTTGAGCCCCTTTAGGCCAAATTATTATTATATAGACCATGAAAGTATCTGACATATTATGTATACAATGCATGTCAATGCCAACTGATTGAGCATATAATAAAAGACAAATTGAAGTCCTTTTCCTTGCTGGAAAAAAAAAGAAAAAAAAGATGCTGTTAATTGCATCCTCTTGCAACATATATATTTTTTAA
The DNA here is from genome assembly GCF_900963305.1 of Echeneis naucrates. Taxonomy (NCBI): domain Eukaryota; kingdom Metazoa; phylum Chordata; class Actinopteri; order Carangiformes; family Echeneidae; genus Echeneis; species Echeneis naucrates. The sequence continues at coordinate 16,686,111 of NC_042523.1, read as the reverse complement.
ACATACTGCAGCCTTGGGTGTAGGGGAATTAGAGAGGGGTCTTTGGGATAATATCTAGTTAAAGTTAAAGGTATTTTCAGGGAAACAAACTGTTGTCCGGACTTTTCCGGAGGTCACATGACAGCCGCGCGGAAGCTTCTGCAGTTTAGCTGCATCAAGCTAGCAACAATTGGGCAGCGAAACGCCGGAAATGGTGGGACCCCGGAATAAAATGTCACCGCACAAACGGCCAGTGCCTGCTTTTATTTTGCTACGTATAACCGGAAACGGTACGTATACACAACCGGAACTTCACGAGAAGCCGCTGAGAGTCTGCTTTTTCACCCGTGAGAAAAAAATGTTAACCGCTATTCGGCGTCGTAGTTGTGTCCGATAACGCCGCTCCGCAAACAACAAGGACAGCACACTTCAGCCAGCCGGACCTTTGCGAAGACCGGGTGAGGTAAGAGGATGACAGAGAGCTGAAAACTCAGTTTGTTTGTTTTCTTTCGGGAGAAAGTGACGTGAAGTTTAAAAACAGCGTTAAACTGGGTGGATCGAACAGAGAGGTGTTTGTGGCTGTTACATTCACGGACTGTCCGAGAGCTGGACCGCTGCACAGTCAGTGAAATACATTTTTAACACATTAAAAACGACACTTTATGAGGGTAAAGGTTTGGTCCAAACACTCAAACGACTCGGCCCAAGTTAGTTTTTACAGGCTGGTCAATAGCTTAGAGGAAATCTGGTCACTCGGGTGGCTGCTTTCTTCGGCTGCCACACTGAGAGCTCTGTTCTCTCTCTGGGTGTTTTGTTGTTGGTCTCCAGAGGAATTCATTATTTGGAGTCTGTCTGATTATGATCGGACTCTTCAGTAATCTGCAGATGGTGCACCACATGATGGTGTCTGCAGGCTCTCTTTAGCAGGTGGACTTGTGAGTGACAGGTGGTTGTCCGGGCCCTGAGGTCTTTAGGGATTTTTATTTCTCACCTCTGCAGCCTGCTCCTTCAGTAGCACCTTACCACACAATAATCACATTTTGAAGACTGCTTGTCTGCTTCTTATTTCTTCAGTACACCACCAAGGTGCGACATTTTGAGCGCGTAGAAGTGATAAGGTGCGATCGGTAGTGAAACTGTAAAAGCCAGATCAAATAAGATATTGTGGTAACTATCGTACTGTTTTTCCTGTTTGTTTTGGGGGTTTCTTGTGCGATTATTTTCTCTTAGATCTGCAGTCAAAGAGGAAGACATTTCCCTCCGGGTTAAAAAGTCTTCAAATAGGGAACACTTTGCATTACGGTCTCGCTTAGTAGACCCTGAAAGTAAGTAAATACGCGATTTTGTGAATAGTTAATGAACGGAGTGAACTCTTGAATCGTGAAATGTAAGGCTCTGGTAGCTGTGCTTAATTTTGCTCTCTGCAGCAGGGAAACTGAAACTGGTTTTTATCACCACTGTATTACAGAGCTTCAGCTTCATCGGGACAACTTAGGTAAAGAATTGGATCGAACGACGTATGTGTCTTTAGAAAATGGTAATGTGATAAAAGACCCACTTAACGTGATTTTGAGACGGCTGTGTGAAGAACCATAACCTTGTAGTGGAATCTGTTGAGGAGGAACAAATTGTCTACTTTTTGTTTTCGTTTGAGCACACAACATAAAATCTCACTACTCCAAAACATTTCCACATCATTGTTGGGAGACATATACAGTTGGCAATTTATTTTATATGTCTACCTGTAGTTAATGCAGTCTGATACAGAAGTCTCACAATAAATCCCTTAATGTTCACATTTTGTTCAAACTGCTTTAAAGAAGAGTTGAACTTCAGGGTAAGTTCTACGGGTGCATTTGGTTACTGGCAGGACTGAGTCACTTTTCAGCTCTAAATTAAAGTGGGATGAAAGCAGTAATGTGTTTGGTTGTGAGTGTATGAGTTCTGTCGTGTGTGTGTGTATCTAAGTGTGTGTGTGTGCATGATTTTATGATTTTCTTTTAAGACAACGCCTTGATTAAAATAATAAAAAAAAGATAATTTTTGAGTATTATTTTTGGCGACTTTTGTTCTGATGACAGTAAGTGGCAGATAGGCTTACGGGAAGTAAGCAGAAAGAGAGAGGGTGGATTGATATGCATCATTGGTCCGCGAGTCAGAGTCAATCCCAGGACACTGCAACAACGTGGCATGCGCACTAACCACTTGACCACACATACTGCTGGGAAAATCATGTTAGTCACTAGACAACCAGTTGGCCCAGGGAAGGATAATGAAGCTACCACTAAGTTTATAAAGATCTCAAACATGTCTTTGACAGTCAGCTAATGCATCAATATCAATGTATCCATTGTAAGTGGATATTGACTGACTCAGCAGCTGGACCAGTTTACAGCTCTAGGTCGGTAGCTGTAACAGTAGCTGTGGCAACCTTGGACAGATATTATGACCCTAAATTTTACTTGTTGCATCCTTTGTGTTTTGAATATTGAATAACAAGGTATGTTTTGTTAAGTATTCTTTTGTCATCTGTCGTTAACCTAAATATATAATATATAAATGTCTCAAAGAAAGCTACTCCTGTTCCTTATAGACACATCACAATGTTGAAGCCAGTGTGTCAGTCACAAAAACTTGCTTTGTTCATTGTTTGGTTGCTCCTACGTGGGGTTTTGGCTAATGAAAACGTCATTGGACTTTAACCTTGAATGTTTCTCTCTCTCTCACACACACACACACACAAACAATCAGGCTTTTCACTCTTTTGCAATATAGACAAAAATGTATTTTATAGTTGATATTTCACTAACATCACCAATCTGCTGTATGCCATAGAGAAGTCTTCCCTTGTTTTACAGTGGTATGTTAGAGGGAGATACTTTTCTTTTTTGTTTTGAATTCTTCACATTACTAGTCTGTATTTATTCTACTCCATGATCCATTTCTTTTTCCTTGAAACCCCTTAAATCTTGGTTAAAAGAATTTATAATTGGTTTTGGATCATTTTGTCAGACCACGCAATAGAAGTGGTGCGGTGTAGTGATCTTTAAAATGGCTATAAATTTAAAACTGTCATTTGTATTAATCGGCCAAATTATGTAGAATATCTGCGTTAATTATAAGAAAAGATTAAGGCAGATCACATCTGCCATGATGCTTGGAAATACCATAGAATGATCATATATTTCTCATTAACACTTTGTTTAAAACTTGTGATGTGTGTTACAAAATACATAAATAATGAGGAAAGAAAGAGGAAGATTTATTTATACATAACCAAAGCTCAAATTTAGCCGTCATATGTACAGAATGATGTAAACTTTTAGCCACTCTAGGCTGAATATTTTTAGCATTTTAGAGATGCCCACTATACCATAGATGACTTTATGTTCTGGGATATATTTAGCATCTGTCATAGGTGAACCACCTACAGACTTTGGGTGATATTCCAGTCAGGGGACAATGATGGCCCATTTACAAACTTTTGAGGTCTCATAATCCTGTTTTAGAAGCCAGTCTTTCTTTAGTTTCACTCTTTTGACTTACTGCAGGATATTTCCTGGGATGCATTCTTCCCCTGTCCATGCAATGGTTTCTGTTCCCACTGGTTTTCACTAAACCCCAAAGCTAAATATATCCACCACCATGTATAACAGTTGGTAAAGGGTGCTTTTCATCCAATGTTGCCTGTTTATTTCTTCCAGACACACCATTTGGTGATTGCTGTTGACAAACTCATGGCAGCAGTAGTTGTTTCCAAAACATTTCTGGCTCCAGATGTTGACTTTTGTGATTCTGATTGTGGTTTCCCAAACCTGTCTTTTATGAAAAATTCAACCAGAAATTTTCATTCATCTTCTACCACTTATCTGTTTCTGGTTCTTGGGGGATGCTGGAGCCAATCCCAGCTCACGTGAGGGCAGGTCATATGACCAGTCCAACACAGAGACAGACAGACAACCACTCGACCTACAGACAATTTAGAGACACCAATTACGGGGGAACCGAACCCACAATCTTCTTATTGTGAGGCAACAATGCAAACCACTATGCTGCCATGCTCCCAACAAGTTGCAGACAGCCAGCTTCATTTTAACCCTAACCCACCTCCCCAGTGTTGCTGTTGTTTAGAATAGCTCATGGCTGTTGATTGAAGGTGTGAGAAGAAGAAGAGAGAGAATCTGCTCTGTCAATAGCTGACAATTTTTCATGATGTGACAAGGAAGAGTTCACAAATGTAAAATGATCCTGTCAATCTGAATGTCATGAGTGTAGAAAGGCATCTTCACTTTAGTTCATGTTTCCACAAGTTTCTATTTCTTTTTCTATACTATCAGTCAAAAGTTTTGACACACTTTCTCATTCAAATGAATAAGAAAGGTCGTCCAAAGTGTATATTTCTGTTTTTAGATATTTTTAGATTTAATTACTCTGAATTTTGTATAGTTTGTTTTGCTCTTTTTTTTCTTTTTCTTTTTTTTTTTTTTACATTTTATTACTTTGTTTTAAAAACAAGTTAATGTAAACTCAGCTCAAGTGACACATAATGTATCTTACATACGCGGAAAGTAATTTAGCGTGATGTCACACAAAACTGAAAACTACAAACAGAGACAAAATGGAGCATCCTGGCCAAATTAAATGGGGGGGGGGTTGACCTGGGCAACAGAATGGCCCATTGTGAAGGCAGCACAGAGAACCTGTTATTGGCAGCTTTCTGAGTGGGAGGGAGGGAGTCAAAAGGAAGATAGAGGGAGGGATGGATGAACAGAGGAGAAAATTTGAGGATAAAAGAATTGAAGAACAGAATCCAAGGTGGAAACTGCAGAATATGAAATAAAAACCAAGGAAAAAGGAACTTACCAGTTTATGACCGGTTATACTGACTGTACAGAATTTATGAGATGTCTACAGTCTGTACTTGGCTGGAAACTGTTTGTCATTAGAAAAAAGGTCACTATCCAAATTTTCACTATGGATTTAATACAGGGGTAGGTCCACATCATTAGAGGCACATGAACAAGGGCAGGTGTCCCATACCAAGAATGGAAAAAATTATTGTCCATGCAACAACTCCAAAAAACGCTGTCCTGGAATCAGCCAGGTTTTTGTCCAGAAATTTGCAAATTGGCAATATAAAGCTGGTACTATTGAGATACTGAATGTTCAGCTCAACAGGAAGATGGGGACAATGAAACTGAGTCCTTGGAAGCACATCATTGCCAGGATGAATGTGCACTTTCTTTCAAATTGAGAAGCTAAAGGTACCTTTCTTGGCTGTTCCTTCATAAATTTTAAAAATGACAGAAAATAAATTCAGCTGGGAAGCCTGAAGGTCGTTACTGGGCTGCTACAACTGGGGGAAAAACATTAAGTGAGAGGACAAATTTGACAACAGTGTCCGTTGAACCTAAGGTAGACAGTACTGACAACCGCGAACCGAGACAAAATGGAGCAACCTGGCCAAATTAAAAGGGGGTTTTAAACCATCCAAGCTTGATCCTGCTTCCAGTCTTAAATATAATGTAGGGAGACATTCCCTGCATATATCTAAGTCCTTTGTATCTGATTCTCAAAGATGTAAGTAATTGATATCAATCTTCTCATCTTACTTAGGGTATGACGGCAGACGCATTTGTTAAAGTTACTGATCTTTGTTTGGTCCGTCATGGCTGGACTGCAACATTTTCAGCTACTGAGTGCATAAATCTGCTGCAAGGTTTTTTAAACAGCTGTTTTCCTTTTTGTTTTTCTTTGCACATTCAAGTATTTAATGCTTGTCTTTCTTGACCACATACACAAAAAGTACCCACCTGATTAAGGACTTCTTGTTTCAAAGGGCTGAGGAGAAAATTCTATCTGGTCAAAGATGCTGAGGCCAGCTATTGAAACCCATGTGCAGCTCAAAAGTAATTTTTAGAATGTTTTTGCTTCATGAGTAATGGCGTAGTGACAACTGAAGACTAATCAGACCCTAATTCATTGGGTGAAGGCTTTCTTAGTTCCTCAATTCCAAAAGTAGGAACTATTTGGTATGAAAAACTAGAATAAGATTCATACTGTCCTCATGCCTCTGTGGCCTTGTTAGAGGAAATGCTTGACAGGAAATGAAATGCACACATTTCAACATGCTCACACACTGGTGATGAGTTTTACTTGGACTGAATAGTTTGGGGTACTATGTGTTTCATGCAGCTATACTGTTACTGAGCAGATGCTCAGCATAGGTCAGTGAAAATTTATGCAAGAAAATCTGTACTTTGATAAATACGAATTTTCCTTTTATTTCTTTTTGCACACCAAATATAAATTGTAATCCATATCAGCAGTTTTCATGGACTAAAATATAGTAAGTGAGTGGGTGAAAACAATGTGTGCCTACACATAGCTCAAAAACACTTCCTCCAATAGTGGCTGTGGTGTCAAGTACTTACTTTAAGACAGCTGCTCAAAAACAATGCTCTGTAAGTTAGGTTATCACAAACTTACTATGCTTGTATGTCCTGTCCAGAGGTAGATGCACATGTTTTGTAATAAGAAGCCCTCATATGTGTAATGAATTATACAATTAGTATTGCTCTAGTGGCAGTCTTTTAAAAAGTTAAACATGATCATGTCACCTTAGCAAGTTTCTGTATAGCCAACCCACATTGTACTGTTTGTTTTAAGACTCTGTGTAGACACTAATGTGGGCTGAAGTGCTTTTTGAAAAGATAGCACTCATCAAAATGTCTAAACTGCAAGAGGATCTTAGTCAAGGCATTAAAGCAACTTCCTCTTTTGCTGAGGTTAGAATCACCTACACTGATAACACTTAATAATACCATTTTGACACTGCTGTCAATAAAAATGTCCTCTTGTTGGATTTATATATTTGTAATATAGTTTCAGCTGTCCGTTTTTCAGGAAGCTACATTATTTATTCACTTAAGCATCATAACACATTCCCCAAAGCAGAATTTCTCAAAAGAGAGTGTTGTTTTCAACTGATTCGGTTTTTAGGGGGCTGATGGGTGATATATACGGCCACTCTACTTTTTTTAATCTCCATTACATTACATCATGTACATTTATCTCTAATTAGTAATAGTTTTGGAGAAGTTTATTATTATTATTATTATTACTATTAGATCCTAATTTATTTAGGATTGGAGAAATGTAAGAAGAGACAAGGTTGACCAATGAAGTTTAGTCCTTCACTTTTGTTCTCTTTGTATTCCATTAGCAAATGCCACCCAAATGCCAACTGTTGAGTATGCTGTAACTATGAGATCAATTGCTTAGCAGATTGAGATAAGTAGAGAGGTTCATCAATCTTGTTTTTATTCTTCGCCTCTGCAGGCACTGCTCTTTGCCCACTTGACTCTTCTTGCTGGCTATCAATTTTTCTGACATCTGCCTATTTTCAATTTAGAACAGAATAATTGATTGTTTCACAGAGTCCACACTGACAAGCGGCCTACAGATGTGATGCCAAATATTTTTTGTTCATTGGTCCTGAGTTTTTAGGCATAGGTATGTGCTAATTATCCCAAAACGTCAAAGATCAGCTAAAGCAATCAGGCAACTCCCAAACAAGTGGAATGAGAGTGTAGAGTGTCATTTATCGAAATACCATTTACACTTTGTCACACTGTAAATATTTTTTTGTCTTTCACAGGTTGTGAAGGCCATGGTCTGAGCTGGTAAAATCAGCAATTTCTCTGTGTGTGGGAACTTCTCACATGCTGCAGGCAAACACATCAATCATGTCACAATCTGAGTCTTGTACAAAAGTGTTGGACTGGTTAGGTGTTCTTCGTCTGGAGCAGTATTCTAATGCATTTCAGAGCGCTGGGCTAGCAACATTATGGCAATGTCGCAACCTCACACCAGATCAACTGGAACAGATGGGCATTACCCTGCCAGGTCACCAGAGACGCATCCTGGCTAGTCTGAACAAAACGCATTATCGTGACACACAGTCAGATGCTCACATTAACCCTCTACAGTATGAGCAAGATCAGAGATCAGAAGAAACGGAACACACCAAAGTGTTGCAGAGGGAGAGACCTGTTGCGATTCCAGTGGAAGAAAAACCTGTCCTTAAGCAAAGGGAGAAAAAAGAAGCAGCGACATCAAGACCTACGCCAAAGGAAAGAGAGAAACCAGTCCCAAAGGACCGACACATAGCCAGAATGAAAGAGGAAAATGGAGAGGGAGAGAAGAAATTGGTGCCTGAACAGAGACAAATAGCACCCAGACGAAGGGAAGAGGACGAGAGTGAGGGAGGAACTGATGGAGAGAGAGAAAAGCCTGTGCCTAAAGAGAGGACAAAATTTCGCACTACTGCTCCAATGGACTGTCCCTCTGGCCCCATTATGTCTCCAACTCTTGACACCTCTTTACCTCCTGTTCCCCCACGAAGCACCCCCAATTGCCCTCCCCAGCGCTTCACATCCGTGTTGAGCCCCGACCCTCCTCCCCGAACCTCTGTCTCCCCAAAACTAGACAGACATGAGGTCAAAGCCCCAGCTGTACAAAGGGAATCCCAGGGTTCGGCCCCCACCAGGACTCCTACTCATCCCTCCGTACAAACACAGCCACAGACTTTATCCATTCAGCCAGTCACCCAACATGTTGTTAGTGATGGAGGAGGAAAAGCCTCTCCCATCTCTCCTATGGCTTCCGTCAGCAATGATGGGCATGCTCCACCTCTCCCTCCAAAAGTAGGGGGAGGACCTAAAGGCCCTCCACCAATTCCACACCGTTTTCCTGCGCAGGCTCAGAGAACTCTTAGGTAAGACTATAGTTTGCTTCTACACTGTTTAAGATCAGTTTTCAATGTTTTATTCCTGCTTTAGGAGCTCTTGGATCTCCTGGAGACCCATTTTAGAGAAGAGATGTGACAGGCCCTTGATTATTTTATCCAAACAACACTAGCTTTGCTCTCTTTTTGATGTGATTTATCAATTATCATAATAAATATTTTAGTGAAAAACACATAGGAGAGACAGAGGCTCATGATTAAATAGGTTAACTGGACTATATGCTGTATGTGTATTGACCTTGAGTTAAATGGTATTATCAGGGTGAGTTTTGATCAAATACCTTTTTTCTGAGTGTCTGAAAGAAAATGACAAATGATGATGTAAATGCAAACCATGTGTCTTCAGAGATAAACGTAATAATGCTGCCATCCATTGGACAAGATGGTGAAATGCATCGCAGTTGCAGTAAACAGAAATATAATTTGTGGCTTTGAAACACTTCCTGCAATGAAAATTAGAAGCCTCATAAAACTGACAGAGCAAAACCTATTGACTGGCTGACTGGCTGACCGAGTGGATCGAATAGTCACTGCATTGTGACTACCGTTATATGTGAATAAGACTGAGTTCTGTGTGTTTGCATTGTGGCTTTCTGTTGCCCAGTTATGAACTGTCATATTTCCCATTTACACACATGGATTTGTTTTTAAGAAGCTTCACATCTTTCATTTAATAGAAGCACATTATTATCTTTAGTTTCACTGACAAGGCTATGGTAATCTTGTCTTTCTGTGTAGTTCTGATGGTCGTTCTCTCTGTTTCCTGGGGGTATCACCACCAGTTTGAAGAAAAGAAACCTAAGCCTTACCTCATTCTGTGGAGTAGTGCTCTCATGAGTAATGTTTGACAGTGCTTTGAAAGGAAACTAGCTGTAGAGAAAGGGAGGAAGTTGAAATAGAAAATAGCAACGAGTGCCAAAACAGTGTTTAAAAACTCCAAATTAATCTCTGCACATGATGAAAATAATAGAGAGAGTCAAAAAAAGACACTGAGGAAAAGAAGCACTTGTGTTACCAGACACCACGTTAACACTTTCACTCTGTTTTTGCTCTCTTGGTTCCTTGTTAGTGTGCTCTGCCTCCTCCCATCTTCTGGTTAGCTGGTCATTTCCTCTTATTCTTTTTTTCTCCCTCTCTCCTCCGATGTGTGTGTGTTTAAGCCTGTTGTATCATCATTGAAGAGGACTCCTTTTGAACAAGCCTAGATGGGTAACATTCATAAAATCAAATCTCTGCATGTCTTCACTCTGTCTCTACTTGTTTGAGTCGACTCTGTTCTACTCTCTCCCTCACTCTATTCAGTATCTGTGCGTTAAACAAGGAAGCCTTGCTTTCTTGCTGTGCTCATGTTTTCTGTTGTGTTGTTGCAGTGTTTTCATTTAAATTGAGAGCAGGGTGTTTCCCAGTGAATCTTTTATTCTGTTTAGATTCGATGAGTTTGTTTGAAGAATACAAAACTAGTAAGTTGAGACCTCCTAAATCCATGATGGGTTTAGCTGTCCAGGAGATCAGGTCTTTGACTTCGCTAAGCTGTGGCATTAGCACAGGGGTGCTAATGCCACAGGGTAATGGGGTTTTTAAACAAACCTCATGAAGCATCTACATAATCTGTATGTTAAAGTGTGGAATAGATAACTGCTATTCTGATGAGTCAGACTGTTGCATTTTGTTTTACATGAAACACCAGAAAGACAAGAAGATTGGTGCTGAAAAATATGCCTGTCATCCCTCACCACCAAAAGCAGAGGATTATATGTATTGTTAGATGTTGTCATGTTGAGATATTTCTTCCAGCCGCATTCGTTCAAACACATGGAGTGTAGGAGAAAAGGGAATGGACATTGTTTCCTCAGCCACTGCCATTTGTTTGTTAGTGGTAAGCAGGTTAAATATAGCAATTAGCTAGCACTCTTCCTCTGAAAAGGAGGAACTGTGTCAACGGATCAGTTTCCCGTCAATGTGGGTCTTGCATATCATTTTCTCCTTATTACTATTACTTATTCTTATTATTTAACGGAACTATTATGGAGCATATTCAGCTAATTCATATGTATAGTTTAAATCATATGTGGCCACAAGTTTCTTCTTAAATGAGGGAAATGTACTCAGGAATGTTGCCAAACAATCAACATGTTAAAGTTCAAGTGATCCACCATCTGCTGTCTACAACTACATGAGAGTAGTGTACCTTAAACTGAGAGCACTGTTTTCCCCACTATTTGACTGTTATTATTATTGACAGCTATTATTTGTAAATGTTTGAAGTAAGAAGTTGTTTGAACATTTTAGAAAGCTCCTCTTTAATGTTTTTACGCCCTTACTAACATAACCGTAATGAGAAGGAACTCTACAAAGAACAGAGGAATAAAGAGGAACTTTCACAATTCTGGATGGATGGAAACCAGGCCTGTTTGCTCATTCCTGACTTTCCCGTCAGCAATGAAACAGTGTACACTTTGAAGGCAATTTAACACAATGGGAGAACAAAAAACCACACATAATAGTCATAGATCACTAGACCTGATCGTGTGTCATTGTACTGCATTTGGTTGAAACACAATCATACAGTTGTTATTCCAGCCAAAATCACTATTGTACTGCATACCGTGGAAATAATTTGGCTGAGGTTGTGAAGTTTTTTTGAGCTGTTGTGAGTGTAAAATAGTGAGGGTGATGAAAATTCCCTGAATGGATGATACCCGGTTATACTCACCCAAGCTCCGTCGGAGGGAAATCGTAAAGGTATTATTTTTTGTCATCATGGGGAGTTCAGTGTTGTTAGGGTTAACATAAAGCTGTAGGATGCAGGCGTTTGAATACTTTTTGAAAGCACTGTATGCTTGGATATCTGCGTGTTCATTTGAGATGTGTTAGGGTTCTATTATATTTTTTACTCCTACATTTATTTATGCATCACAATAAATAGTAATATCACAGCTTTGAAATGCCACTCCCATGCCCATAGTGCATCTATAGTGCATGCATATTGTGTTTTTGTGTTCAGGCATGTGTGTGTATAAGGGGGGGAAAGAGGTCTAGAGGTATGCTGTTTGTACTTTTAGATGTTATCTTAAAGCTAGCACAAGTTTAGACTTGCTTAGGTAAGGAGTAGAGAGTGACATTGACAGGAGGAAAATGAATGGATGCTAGTTTTTTACATTTCTTGGAACAATTCTGTTCAAAATGCTCTGAACTGAGGATTTAGAGCATTAGTTAATGCGGACTCAATCTAATTACCAAAGTGATTACACTTTTTTTTTGTATAAACTGCTTTCATAGAAAGTGGACATTTTTGAAGTATGTGCCAGAAGTAGAATGGGTGAGGTTTTCTTTGTAGTGTTTATCTATGAGACAAAAGAAGACTCAAGTGAATGTGTAAAGGAATATATTTCCAACATGGCATGTACAGAATCACCCAGATACATGGGATTTTCAGATGATCTCAGATTATCATGATGTCTGAGGATTTGTTTTCTGATCTCCAAACTTCTGCTGATCTGTCTTGTACCTCTTTATCCCTCAGCCCCTCCCCCACCAAGATAATAGCTGATGAGTTGCAAAAAGACCAAATTCCACAGGTTGCACCACGCATCAGGACACCCCAAACTGAAGAAAATGCACAACAGTCAACTCAACCTGACACAAACCTAGATCCACCTTCCAGGAAAGTCCCCCAGAGTCCCTGTCAGTATAGTAAGTAGCATAATCTCTGTTTTTCTATTATTATATTTTTTTTTACTCCAGATGTTGGAGAGAAATATTGCATAATATGTATTCAGTCTCTTAATCTTTTTTTAATCAGATATGGCCTAACATATTTTCAACTTTAGGACTGACTTTTGAGTTCTTTTGGATGGCGATGTTATGTAAAAATGCAACTCTGAATTGTGCAAAAGATATATTCCTTGTCCTTTGAAGGTTGTGGGGGGGCTCTGAGCCAATCCTAGTTAATCCATGAAAAGGGAAAAAAAAGTACAATGGGCTTCAATTTACAAAATTGATATCTGCGGAGGTATCTATATAGCATGCAAATTGCCAGGGAAAATTCAGGACTGCTTTGAAGTCAGGTCATTTTTCAATCTTACACCCATTAATGGCTGAGCAGTTGATACATTCAACCAACCAGATCAAAAGCCATGCTATCTTCAGAGTTTCACCTTGACTCCTGTCAACAAACAGTCCGAACCATGTGACATTAGGGCTGCAGTTGTCTTCAGACCTGAATGCTTGTGCTTATGATTGCCCTTTAGGGTTTTAATTTGTTCTAACTTTATCCAAGTAACAGCATTTGTAATTCAAGATTTGAGCTTTAAATACTATGTAAATGAAATAAAAAAAAATTCAGCTTTTGGAATAGACATGGAAGACAGCTCCTCCTTGCACAAAGGAGCATTTAACGGACTTTTTGCTATAAGTATCAGTTACACTACGTGTAACTGATACTTCAAATCTATTTCCTTTTAACTCATTATAACTAGTTGGCAAAGAGGGAAAACTGATGCTTAACTGTATATATTTGGTGCCATGCACTAAAAGATATGCTATTTATGGCAAATGCCTTTAAATTATTAAGACTATCCAAAATTCAGCAACATTTGATGAACTTAAAACCAACAATGAGTCAGTTCTTTAACCAAAGGGTAAAGAGTCTTTCACCATATGACTATGTAACAATGTTGAGGCTATTATTACTGATAGAATTCGTCTGTCCTTACTGCAGGCTTACATCAAGTTCAGGGTTATCATTTATAAGCACACTTTATTGATAGATTTCTGGATGCAAATTTGAAGATTTCCCTGAAAACCAAACTGCATAACTATATTCTCATCCTCTACTCCTTTCACCAGGACTGAGTTCAATTGAGGATGATTCTGATGATTATGAGGATCCAGATTTGTTTAATCCCTCTGTGCACCGCATGAACACATCAGACAGGGTAATGGTGTGTAAAGTGAATGAAACGGTTTTCTACCTTTTAATCCCTCCCGCACTTCTCCTCCTGCACAAAGTGAGTGATATCTAACTCTTCCAATAGGATATGTCCCTGCAAGTACCTGGTCAGGCAAAGGCACGGTACAATTCTTTGTACAGTGACGACGAGCAGTTGGATGATGATGATGATGAGTGAGTCAAGCATGAACACAAAAACCATTTACTCCAAAAATAGCAAGAGATTTTATTAATTTATTTATTTTTGTTTTGTTGTCCAAAGTTCTACTCCATGGCAAGAGTTGGGTGTCTGCAATTTGCAAGGAAGTGTCTACTTGCCAAACACTGGCAGACTGGCTTCAGCCAGTAAAGAAGACAGTGCTCAGCTTGGTGCAGTCATCAAAATGGGCTGGCTGGACAAGAATCCACCCCAGGGGTATAAATTAAAACACACAAACAAAAGTGCCTATTTGTAAAAAACAGGAACAACTGAATAAGTGAATTTACAACTACAAAACAATAATTTAAAAAAGGATACACATACTAAATACTTCCTTGTTTACCTATGCAATGCAGCAATTCAAGCACTTTTGTATCTGTTTACTTTTAGAGCACATCGTGCCTCACAAATACATCAATGAATGATAAGCATGTGCAAGTGAATGCATGTGTTTGTTTGTGTTTGTTCTCTCACTTAGGGCTCTTTATTACCAGAGACGTTGGGTGAAGCTAGATGCGGACTACCTAAGATACTTTGACAATGAAAAGGTAACAGAAAATGAATACAGAGAAAATCATTAAATCAGTCGTAGAAGTATCTGCTGACATATTCAGACAAACTTTTACACTTAAAAAAGGAAGCTGCAAACTTACCCAAAATGCTCGCCCTCATCTATGAACACACATAATCACACCCTTAATCTGCATGCAGAATGGTAGATACTGTACGGATCTGTTTAACTTTCAAGTTCATGTTGTGTGTATGTGGTGTCGCAGGAAATATATTCCAAAGGAATCATTTCTACAGCCTTCATCACTAATGTGAGCAGTGTAGGAGAGCTCAAGTTTGAGGTTGCCACAAACAACAGAACATTCATCTTCAGGGCTGAAAGTGAAGGTCTGTCTTTTTTTCCTGTCCATTTGTATGTGAGTGCTCATGCTCCTGCATGCACAAGCTTATATTGTTATATGTCACACGCATAAGCATGTACAAAGTTACACTGCTCTAAGTTAATATATATTTGTTCATGCAAATTGCACAACCACATTGACTCATACATATGATTGCACATTTCTACAGCTGAGAGGAACGAGTGGGTCACTGTACTGCAGGACTGCACCAAGGGGCGCCATCGGCGTAGCGCCATGAACCCTGGTTCGCCTATGACCCCGGACTGTCAGGGCTATTTGGAGCTAAAAGGGTTACGCTCCAAACTTTACACCATTGTCGTCTCAGATAAAGTCTTCCTCTACAAAAACATAGATGTAAGGATCCTCTTGTGTATGATGTGTGCAGAAATGAGCCTTGTATGCTAAAATATTAAAATATTATATTATAATATTATATAGGGTATCTCAGCATAAATCTGAGACATAATGATGAAGGTATTGCCTATTTTAAACTGTTCAAAAACAATATAATACTGACTTCCATAATAAAGGGGTTGCGTAACATTCTCCATTTTCCTTCCAGGACTATCGCATTGGTATTGGGATCACACTGATTGAGATGAATGTAGGAAATATTAAAGAAACAGACCGTCGCAGTTTTGATCTCACTACACCCTACCGCATATTCAGGTACTTTATGTGCACATAAATGCAACACACACATAGACTGGTTTTGCTACATCGATATAATCAACTCAAACTCAAAGCACTCCTGGACGTGTGCTTTATGTATTCTTATTATATATGTATTTCTTCCTAAAATGATTTAAATGTAAATATAACCTTTCTTCATGACATCTGAGATGGTTTTGGTACTGAGATACTTGTGGGAAATGAGATTGTGTTGTTTTACTTAGGACTCCCACCATCCATCTATCCCTGGAGTCCTCAGCTGGAGATCTTTTGAGAATGTGAAAAGCCCTTTGTACAAGTGTGTGCTTGTGCGAGAAGAGTGAGAGCTGTGTGTGTGCAAAAGTTGGTGTTTGTGTGGTGTGTGTGGTCTTTTGGCTGATAGTGCCAGCCTGCAGGGCAAGGGCTCAGCTTGACAGGATAAGGAATTCTGAAAAGGCCTATGTATTTGAATAGAGTCGGGCTGTGTGTCAGCACATACATGGACTCTATGTGTGTTTGCATGTGCAGATTTAATGTGTTCAACCAACATGAAACATTTCTGTTGGAAGACAAAAAGTGATGATGTTGGCATGTTTTTTTATGTAGACAATACTATGACTCTAGTCATTTCAAAAGTGTGAATGTGTATTTTAAGGATGGAGAGAAGCAACATGTTGCTTGGCAGACGGGAAAAGGAACAACACGAGAGTGTGTGTCAAGCCACAAATTTGTCTGTGTGTGTGTGTGTGTGTGTGTGTGTGTATATATACACGATTGTGTAGTTTCCATTCTATGTCTCAAGAATATTTAGCACAAGGGGAGAAGAGGAAGTGTCAGTTCTCAGTGGGCTCTTGAGCATAAGGATACACAGGACTAACACAGCTTTTCTCATCCGTTTCACTTGGTATTTGGAAGTGATAGTCATGTCGGCACTAACTCTTGGCCGTGTGTTTGTCTCTGTCCGTAGCTTTATAGCAGAGTCGGAACAGATGAGAGAACAGTGGGTGGATGCCATGCGGAATGCCATAGGTGAGGCGTTGTCAAATAGTGAGGTGGCGGAGCGCATCTGGGCGGAGCCAAGCAACAGTTTCTGTGCAGACTGTGGGGCTCCCAAGCCCGAATGGGCAGCCATCAACTTGTGCGTGGTCGTGTGCAAGCGATGCGCAGGTTTGTATGGATTGGAATTCATGCAATTTTTTTTTTTTTAACATGTGTTTCTGGCAGGTGCATTTATGCTTGTACATTTTATCACCAAAATGTATATTTTCTTTTATTTTTCTGCTCTGTTCATTCATAACACTGTGGCATGTTTGTTTTGTTTTATCTATTAATCCTGTCCATATGTGTGTGTCTGTGTTCATGGGTGTCTCCAGGGGAGCACAGGGGACTGGGTCCTAGCATCTCAAAGGTTCGTAGTCTAAAGATGGACAGGAAAGTCTGGACAGAGGAACTTATACAGGTACATGTCCACCACAAATGTACTAAAAGGTTTATCTAGTTGTGTAAACATGTTTCAATCAGATAATTTTTTATGACCACTGAATTTACTGGCAAATGTAAAAGCTTTTATATTGTCAGCTGTCAGAAGATATCGTATATATAATGTACAAAATACTATTCTTAACTACTGTACTCTCCTACCTATTATGTAGGTGTTTCTGTTGCTAGGCAATGAGCAGGTCAATGGTTTCTGGGCAGCTAACGTCCCACCAAGTGAGGCTCTGACACCCTCTAGCTGCAGTGAAGAGAGACGGCGCTTCATCACGAACAAATATCGGCAGGGAAAATACAGAAAGTACCACCCTCTGTTCGGGAACCAGAGAGAGCTCAACAATGTAAGTAGAAGTTAGTTTTGATTATTTACATAGAGACTGCAAATAAATTGCAATCTCTGGGTTTACACTCTAGTTTTGTGGTTACAGAGATTATGTTGTATATTCTGTCTCTGTTACCAGTTGGTCAGCATATATTAGGAAAGAATGGCTTCAGTACACAGGATGGAGGAGGATTTTAGAAGCATTTCTCAAACAAAAGAAATGATAGTTGACTTCTGAAAAAATACGTCTAACCGAGACGTCAGTATTATCAACAGAGAGAAGGTCAAAATTGTGGACATCTACAAAAAAAATGGGCACCATATTTGACTCAAGCCTCAAATTTGACAAAAATACAGAGGCCAGTGCCAAAAAAGGTCAACAACGGATCTACCTGCTGTGGAAATTGTACTCTTTTATTGTCTCCAAATCCATTTTATGTGTCTTTTACCATTCTTTTATTGAGAGTCTTTTAACCTTTTCTTTTATATCTTGGTTTCATGAGTTGTCAGTGAAAGAAAAAAACAGCTTGTCCAGTATAGTTAAAACTCATGCGAGGATCATTGGTGTGCAGATCTTAGATCTACACTCCCTGTGGAGCAAAAAACATTATTGCTCATTCAGATCATGTTCTGAAAGAGAGGTTTTCCTTGATGCCCTCTAGGAGGCGCTATCTTGCTCCCAGCAGGAAAACAAACAGATATGGCAATTCTTTTATTCCTTCAGCCATTAGGCTTTTAAATGCTAGCACTTTTTTAGGTTTTAATCCATTTATTTATTTCTTATTTTTCTTTATTTTACTTATTTATTGCCACTACTTCACTTTATGCAGCTGTCCTGCACTTTGACAGATGTGTGTATTGTTGACTGAAAGTGTCAAATGTCCTGTCTTTGCTGTGACCCATGTACTGCAAACTGAATTACCCCTTGGGGATAAATAAAGGTTATCTGAAATATTCTGAAAGGTTGGTCAGGCAGTCAACTATTACTATATTGTCTTTTTTTTTTAACAATGAATCCATAAAAAAAACTATGTAATTTTTAGTTTCTTCACTTATATACCAACCTGTTAAAACAGCATTAAACAGAAGTTTTTTCTCTTGGGGATTATTATATCCTAATATTGCCCCGCATGAAAGGCATGTTCTCAACAATTCAACAGAATGTCTGTTGGAGACATTCAAAATAAAAGAATTATACACAGGATTATATGCAAGCTTTAAACAAACATTGAATTCTATTGAAAATCTTAAGTGTCAGGGGATTTATATTGCTTCACTGTACATGCTCCACCGTGTGCGGGAAGTGTCTTAGTGTGTCAGACCCAGTTGGGCCACTCATTAGCTTCTTAACCCACTTACCACAAACAATGTGAAGTGTTCACAGACATACTGAGGCTGTGAGTGAGTCACATTTTGCACCTGACTGCGGGTTCTGTTTTCCTTCCCTCAAGCATATAAGTGTGTGTGTGTGTGTGTGTGTGTGTGTGTGTGTGTGTGTGTGTGTGTGTGTGTGTGTGTGTGTGTGAGTCACTGTGTTTGAACAGACACACATGCACACTTATCATAGCTTTTTTTTTTTTTTTTTTTTTTTTTTTTTTTTTTGGTTTAAACTGTTTTAACCCCTCTTTATACCCCTACCCCCACCCTTCTCTCTATTTCTTTGTCATGTTTTTTCCAAATTGCTCTTTCAGGCTGTCTATAGGGAACAGCAGCTGTTGGACTTTTCCTGACTGGTGTTTTACTCAGTATTACTCTGATAGCTGCTCTACCTGTTTCTCTTTGTAAAAACACTTAAAATTCTTTAGGTCTGTGTTGTTATTTTTTCTATTTGGGTGTGTCTCTAGAAATGAGACTTGCAATGTTCACTTATGCTGTTGTGTCATCTGAGGCAATTTGTCAGGGCATTGATGGTAAGACTGTGTGCGATTGTGAGTGGACAGAAAAACACAGGTTTGTGCACCATGTGAACATATGAGTCTCTGCTGGCTATTCAGGTTTCTTTACTGAGTTTTTGCATTTTATCCCCACTTCTCTGTTTCCATTCTTCTTAGTCCCTCGCCTCCCCCCACTTTTTATTTTTTGGATTTTTTTGTAAATGTGACATCATTACTCACTCCTGTAGCTGGAATGTACTGTAACTCCGCCTCTCCTGCTGTCCTCCTCCTCCTGTCCTCCTCATTGTTTGGCTGAAACTGCTGAGGAAAGTTGATCTCTTCACTCCCAGCTCTTTCTTGTTTGTAAGTGGCTGGTACTCTTCAACTTTGGGCCAGGCTAAAGCATGAAAAAGGTGTTTGTCTCTCCGTGAATTGATATTCAAACAGAGGAATTATTGAACGGAACTGAAAACAGCAAGGTAGGCTTTGGTATGAGCTGAGCTCTAGGATGGGGTACTGAAAGTATGTTTCATGTGTGCGTATGTGTTCCTTTTTAAATGATCTCCTTTAAAGAATTTGAGCATCAATGGCTGTTTAATAAGGGTTGGCAGTGCAAGCACAGGAATGTGTGTCAATGGACTTTGGATGCCTGACAGTGTATGATATCTGTGTAGTTGAACAAACTAGCTGATAATCGTTTCTTTCAACTGATAGGACCATTGCGTGCACATTAAATTTAATGTGTGTCTGTCAGTTTGCTTTTCACTGGAATGGGCTGTATGTTAACATACATATTAATGTGTGAGTAGGCATGTTTTCGGTCTGTGTGACTGTGTGTCCATTTGTTTTCTGTGCACTCTCACAGTATGTCACAGGCTCACCTCTGTCAATGGGCATCTTTGTCTCACTCACTCTTTTCACTCCTGCTTTGTTTCCCTCCTCTTTTTACACTTTGCTACTTCGCTGTCTTTTTTTTTTTTTTTTTTTGCTCAGTGCTTTCTACAGTCCTTCATTCATTAACCTGGTTTTATATTCTCACACATGAACAAAGGTTTTAAACATTTGTACAAATGGGCAGACTCAACTTTCTGCTTTGGCATAAAGAGTATATTATGCCATGAGCCTCAGCTGTGTCATAAAGGACTACACTGATTCAATATTTTTTTATGTATTTTGAATATGATATCAAAATCCTTTTTATGTTTGTAAGAGTGAAAAGCCAAAGACCAGTGGGTGGAGCATTTAATGAGTCTGACAAATGTACTGAATAGCAGAGAGTTATTTAACACACAGCTTGTGATAGTTTGAGAGTATGTGTCTAAGTGTGACTTTGGGATGGCTGAAACAAACATGGCTTGGTGCTTATTATAGCAGGATGACACTACTGAATGGCAGCAATTAAAACTATATGGGCCTGTTTTAATGCTTAACCCAGAGTTCTGAAAAGTGACTTCATTCGCTGTCACTCCTACCCTTTTTCTCTTTCTGTCCATTTTCTGGTAGTGCTAATTCTGTTTCCAAGTACATCCTTGCATTTCCTTACTCAGACCAAAATATTATTTCCTCCCTTTTTTCTGTCTTTCTTCTTTTTCTTCTTGTCCTATTTATTTTTCTCCCCTCTTCTCCTCCTTCATGTGTCTTGGTTTTCACCTCAGCCTTCATCTCCCTTTCTCTGGCAACTGTTCCTGGTGAGGTAATGATGGAACATGTGGATAAGGCGACCATCTGGATTTTATATATATGTATATATAGGGGGATAATTTTGACTTAACGTTCATGTGCAAAACTGGACAAAGCAGAATTGGCCACGTGTGTTAGCCTCTATCCGTTTATACAGGGGGTTTGAATGTATCACGTTTGTAGCCAGTTATAATCAGTCTATGATTAATGTGCTTCACTGAAATGCTTTCATCTTACTATCACAATGTTTTTCTTTCTGCTGTTTTTCTCATCTCTCTCTTTTCCTCCAATTTTCTCCTATGTAACTGCTATAGCCAGATGTAGGCCTGTGATTTTAGACACACCCAGATAAAATCTCTTTCTGTCTCTGTCTTCCTCCGTTTTTCCCTCTCTCTGGGTAAACTGGGTAAGATTCTTGAATTCCCTTCTCTTCTCTCTCCCCATGTTATTGTATTACTCCCACTTTCATAAGCAGCAGATGTTGGAGGGCGCAAGGTCTTGAAACACTCAACCCATTTCCTTATTTTACTTTGTTGTGATTGGTTCATTTCTGTTGGTTAGAATGAACTTGGATGTATAATGATATATAACATTACATCGACCTACATACAGCTTTCACATGGATGTCCACGCGTAACAGAGGGTTGATTTTTGTTTTCGGGAATGTAGACACAACGTCATCACATAACACTGAATTAATCTTTAATTGTTGGCAACTAAAACATAGAAGTATCCAACCACTCCAGGTATTGCCTACATTTAGTGCATGGTTTCCCATTAATACAATTTTCCAAGTGTCTGAATGCTTTTCTTTAATGTTGTAAGTGGCCAATTCTCAATTGGATTTAAGCCGTTTGAACTCCCACCATGAGACTGGTTTCAAAGCTAAAAGAAGCAGATTTCTGTCTGTGGCTATAAACACAATAACTTTTCTGATGTTTATTTGTTTGGTGTCACACTCTACGAGAGAAGGCAAAAAGGCATTGGTTATTTCATTCTAGCAAAATCTTAATTCTCAGCATGTACAAATATTTTGTAGTTCCATATACCAACTACAGACCAAATGACCTTAATATGATGCCCCTATGGAAGTCTACAGTGTGTGTATGTTTCAATGCAGATTGAAGGTTGCAGCTTTTTGTTCATAAGCACTGTTTGTATGTGTAATGCACTGTGTGTCGGCATATGTCTTCTTCAATTTTAATCTTTGCTAATTGGTTTGTTTTTCAGTTTGTGTGTCTAGAGGATCGGAAACGCTTAAATAGAGGAGGGGCTCGGTCTGTATGTCTGACAGAGTGCTGTGGAATTTCTCAATCAGATCCAAAGGAGCTTATTAGTGTGTGTGTGTGTGTGTTGTGGTTACGAGTGTGTTGAGTTCCTCAGCTGTAAAAACACTGCATCCTCCTTCTCTCACGTCACATCTTTCCTGCTCAACCTCCTCCTTCCTCTTTTTTTTTTTTTTTGATTCAAAAGGTTTACTGTATATGGACATTTTGTTTTGTTTTTATTTTTTATTTTTTTCATTATTAAACATGCGTCCAGCAACAAAAAGTATCATAATAATTACTCCCTTAAGCCCTATAAAACCCAAAATTACTACTTGAGTTTTAAATCAATAACAGAGAAAATGTTTTCTTGGTTTGAATTGGTTTTAGAGGCATAGCTTTGTTTGGAGGTAATGTCCAAAGCAAACAGTCAGTCAGTCAGGTGCGTCTGGATCAGGAGGGGCCTACACAGATGCACAGAAATGCATTGCCATATCTGTTTTGTTTTTTAAATTTTAGTTTGACCTCAGCTGTTTCCTTGAAAACAGTGTGTATATCACATGATATTATTATTACTATTATTATTATAAAGCCTAATCAGCAGCTTCAGGAGAATAGTGAAAAGTAATCAGCTTTTTAATCAGTTTTGTATTGTTATATGCTTTGCGAATAATTTTTCATTATTACTCTTCCTCTTCCTTACTCTTGCTCATTCTTTTTTCACTTTTGTTTATCCACTTGATTGATTGTATTCTTTTTGTCTTCTTTCAGTGTGTCGCTTAATTATATCTCACTCCTCTATCTTTATTTTCTTCCAACTTTACCTGTATTGCAATAGTATTACCAGTACCATGAAAGAGGCATTGAAATTATTTTTGGGGTTATTTGGGATTTAGATTAGTAGAGTTTGGTATTCGTATTCTGTTCTGTTATACAGTTTTGCATATGCAATTTCTTGGTTTCCAGTGAAATCAGTCATTGTCGTCTTCTGTTTGTACATGAACATTTACTTGCCCATTTCTTAATGTTTTGATAGTTTCTTATTTCCCCTTCTTCCAAAGGCTTTGTGTATAAATGTGCGGTGCAGTGATGTGCTGGAGACATTAAGCCTGATCTTCTGCGGTGCAGACGTAAATTGTTCAACTGGTATGGCAAACTGGCCCTCGCCTCTATTTCTGGCCCGGGGACATTCACAACCATTACAGGCTGAATTAATTAGCCACAATCTCAACACAGGTACAGCAACTACAACTAAATGTACAGAGTCAAAATTATTGTGTTGCACATTTAATGCACATCTTATTATTATTATTATTTTTTATTTTTTTTTTTGCCAAAATTACGAATTAAAATTTGTTTTCCAGTAATCAATACCTTTCTAAATGCCACACAGCCCAACATATTAAGTTTTTGGGTGTTATCCCCATAAGCTTATCAGATGCTCTACTTCAAACTCCCGGTAGGTGAATACCTGTATGCTAGGTTTTGGAAAATAAAGTACTTTCTTTGCTGCAGAGCTGCCACGATTGGAGATTGGCGGGGCAATGGAGACAGAACATTACTCAGCACCAACTTCTGTGTCACACAATGGCTTCTTGTTCAAAACTGCATCCATGGCCAGAGCTGTCACGGAGCGTAAGGGTAGAGAGGGTAAGCACAAAAACAGTCTGCATTTACTCAACCGCAGTTGTGTAAAAAAAAGATAAGCACTGTCATAAAATGGCCAGTCTGTAAAAGGCTGATCAGCTGTTAAATAAATACATGACAGTAATTTCATGTTGGGAAATGTGTTCTTCTTATAGAGTTCAGCCGCCGTTGGTGCACCCTGAATGATGGCACTTTCAGCTATTACGAGAGCGACAAGAACTCAAACCCTAACGGAGCTCTGAAGGCATCAGAAATAGTCTGTTTGGCCGTCGATGCACGTGAAAAACATGGGTATACATACACACACTCGCACGCTGATCGTCTCACTTTCAACCAATGCTTGTCTGAAATTCACATAAGTTCCTCAACTGAAATTCACTGGGAACGCAGGAGGACAGAGTGCACTCCACCTCAAAACTTAATTTTTTAAGATCGTAGCTAAGTGCTGATGAGTGCGCTTCGACAAAATTATTTATTTGGCTCCCTTCACCTGCTGTTTTTTTTTTACTCCGCCCTTCTTCACTTCATACAGGTACGAAAATACCTTTGAACTCTATTCTGAGTCAGAGCGCCTCTATCTGTTTGGCACAGATGACCCGTGCAGCCACAAAGAATGGGTCAAATCTCTTGCCAAGGTAACTATCAAATGCATATTTGTGTTTTGAACCAGATACAGATCCTCCTATTTTCTCCTCAGCTGCAACCCTTAAAAACTCTGTGAAGCGTAATTTTGCTTTTCTGACAATGCTAAAGTGAAAAATCCGGTCTAGTGGTCAGTACAGAAGTCTCTGATGCTGACCTGTTGTTTTTCTTCAGAATAACAGTCTTCACAACCAAGAAGTGTGCTGCTTTGAACTTCAGCTTACATTGCATACTAAAAGAGATGCAGCAAAGATTTTGTTCTGAAATTTATACCATGGACAACACATTAATTGCTCCTAAATGTAGCTACAAAGACCAATGTGACTTGTTGCAGGAAATAATCACAACACATTTCTAGCAACCCGCCTGACTTGTGAATACATTTAGATTTTTCTTTTTTAAGCATTGAATAGATACAGTTAATGGGGTGCAATCTATTACAAAGCCTGATACTCCTCCTTTTCTTTGTAGAGCTTTATACCAGCCTCTGCAGAACCTTTGCTGAGGCTGAGTTTTGAGCGGATTGGGCGGTTGAAGTGTAAAGATGGCTTGAATCTTCAAACACCCAAAGTTGGCTGGTTTGCGTTGGTGGGGTCCACCCTTCATGCCTACCTAGAAGACAGCAAGGAGGAGGAGATCCACCTCCGAAAACTGAATGAACTCTGTAAGTTACACTTGTAAACGCACATCCAGGAACAATTTATCCTTTAATTTCTAAACAAACTGTCTTTGAAATACATTTGAATAACCTCCATTTTGTAAAT
Source organism: Echeneis naucrates (assembly GCF_900963305.1). Taxonomy (NCBI): domain Eukaryota; kingdom Metazoa; phylum Chordata; class Actinopteri; order Carangiformes; family Echeneidae; genus Echeneis; species Echeneis naucrates. The sequence continues at coordinate 16,660,923 of NC_042523.1, read as the reverse complement.
TCTGTTCACTATGAAAGCACGGCTCTCTACAATTATATTAGTAAAATGTAATTATGTTTTACAGCCATTCAACAAGACAATGAAGTGCTGGTTCTGGTTGAGAAAGGCCGGTGAGCAAAAAAATATATATATATTTTCAACTTTTAATTTAAATCTCAAATATATAAAAGACAAATGTATCTGTGACTTAGTGTTTAACTTCAAAAAAGAATGATATGCTGTCACTTTAAAAATAAAAACTCCCAATTGTGTAGAAATTTGTCCTACTTGTAAAACATTTTACAATATATATATATATTTATTTATATTTTTTTTACCAGAACTCTGTACATAGAGGGAGAGAGGAAACTGGATTTTTCTGGGTGGTGTGGAGCCATCCAGACAGCAGCAGGAAGTGGAGGAGACACACTGAGCCAGCAGCAGCTCACAGAGACAGACATACCTGTCATCGTTCACAGCTGCATCGGTTACATCACTCAGTGCGGTGAGTGTCATGTAGAGATGCAAACTATCAATGACACAAGTGAAATTGAAGGGCCTCGAAACTTTGTTTAAACTCTACAATACAGTATGTAATTTGGCTTTTTTTTTTTTTTTTTTACTTTATTGTGCACATTTTAATTAAAATGGCAAGAGTTCTGACTCCTGAGTGAAACCAACAAACTGGAAGTCAACAAAACAACTCTGTTCCACCTCCATTCTCCCCTCTCTTCCTCTGTGGTGCTTTTGTTTTCTCTTAGTCCCTGACTCCACATTGCATGTCTTCCACCCACCCCAACCAGCTGACCTGCTGTTTTCGCCTGACTGGCTTTCTTTCTCCTGGCAATCAACCCCAGGCATTACCATTAGATTTTTACTGCTTCTCTTCTTCACTCCATTACTTACCTCTATTTACTGCATGTTCTTGTGTTGCCATGTAAGTAGAACGGTGTAGCAGGCCGTGTGTGTGTGTGTGTGTGTGTGTGTGTCTTTGAGTGTGTCTTTGAGTGTGTGTGTAGGAGTCCTCATTATTATCTGTGGCTTTCCAGTGGGTAATGTCAGCGTTCTCGGAAAACAGGGCAGAACTGTCTGTTCGTGCCTCCATTTACTGGTAGTGGTCAGTTACTGTGACAAAACTTCTGTTGTAACTATTGTTTATATTGTGACCAAGAGCAGCAATATTTTACAAATCATACTGACTTCTTCAGGACATCTGACATTTTGAACCATATTAAGAGCTATAAGATGAATGACCTGAGGTCTGAGAAAATCGAGAAACGCAACACATTTCTCCTTGAAACAGTGTTCTGAGTGTTTTTATGCACAGAAGCTCATTACAGCAGTAATATGTAAAAAGTAATGCCATTTACATGCTGCAAAGCTGAGTTTTATGGCTCATCTGTGGAGTTGGAGGAACAATATACTTTTGTCTTACATGTCCTGTTGGAACAGTTACCGTATCCTGTCTTTCTAGTCCTGTATTTTTAATATCTTGTTTGTGTCCTTGCTCTTCTAGGCTTGACATCCGAGGGGATCTATCGTAAGAGTGGTGTGAACTCACGTGTAGCAGCACTTTGTGAGAGATTTCGGCGTGATGCTCGTAGTCTTCGTCTGAAAGAAGGAGAGCACCAAGTGGATGATGTCGCCAACACACTCAAGCGCTTCTTCAGGGAGTTAGAACAAGGACTGTTCACGTCAGAAGATGCCAGTAGCTGGCTCAGTACAGCTGGTAACTTTCCCAAACTGTTGTTGCACGATCCTATATCGTAGTAATTTAAAGACATCTCATTTCACCTGAACCACAATAAAACATTCTGTGGTTGCATTTGGAGCAAATAGTTTTATTTAAATTTTATAAGGTTTGTAGATGCTGTACTTGCCGCAACTTCAATGCAGTGGGGGTGAATATGGAAATGGCTGATATTTCAGTGTAATCCACCTACCTCACTGTGGAATCATTTTAACAGTTTGGGGTCTAGTGTGAAAGTTCAAATGCTAATGTAACCTTTATGTCTGAATATATGCATCAGGAGGGGTTTGTATTTCACTAAGTCTGTGTTTGTTTTTTCTTCTTTCTTTTTTGTCTCTCTCACTGCCTTTGTCATTTGTATTCATTCATCATTTTTCCTCCATCATATTTTCTGCTTTATCCATTCAAACTCGCATCCTATGCTTTACATTTTCCTCTCTTATACTTCCCGAATCACTCTGATCTTGTCTCTCTCTTACTTGTATTTAAGCCATCCAAGATGAAAGTATGAAAATCTCCCAGTACCAGCTGCTCCTGAATAAGCTGCCTCATGTCAACAAGGCGACAGTACAAGCCCTTATCAACCATCTCTATTGGTGAGAAACACACACAAACATTGAAGTCTTCTCATATCTCCACTTATATCTGTATGAATTTAAACGTTTGTGTTTTGTTTTGTTTTTGTTTTTTTTTTTCCTGCATATGTGGCAGTGTGCAGTGTTGTTCTGAGCAGAACCAGATGAACCTCCATAACCTGGCCATAGTATTTGGTCCTACACTGTTCCAGACAGACGGGAAGGATTACGCTGCTGGCCGTGCCATAGAGGACTTAATCCAGCACTACACAGAAATATTTGAGGTCAGACTCATTGCTCACTGTAGACGGGGATAATAGGAGGGCGCACCATTTTCATCCGTAAGACGATTCACTTAGTACTGAATTCAAGAAATGAGAGGATAGTTAAAAAAAGGTTGAGATGTCAAAGAAAATGACATTATTTTGGCTGCAAAATCAAGTTACAAAAATTTTCAGGACTTCCTATCTTATTTCTAGTTGCATTTACATGTACATCATGCCATAAATGAACAGAAATAGATGTTAGCACATATTTCTTTAAATTATTAGGTAATAAGATCATGTCCTAGTACTATTAATTTGGTTTTTGAAAAATTTGGAAGAAGAAGGAAGTTAAGAAAATGGATTGTTGTCCAAACAATCCTATCTAAACTGGCATTAGCTCCCTAAGAATTGCTGATTTCTTGCTGGTCATTGAGTAATTTGTATGAAAGAATGTGTGCACGCATGTTCCTTGCAGGTTGATGAGCACCAACTCAAGAAGCAGCTTGAAGAGATCAGTGTTATCATTGAAGTTCGGGAGAAACTGAACACAAAATTTCCTGTGAGTCACACATCAAACAAATCCCTCCTGTCATTTCACTTAACAACTTTTGATGTCATGACTTTTCAGTAGCTGAGTATCACCTGCCTGATTATGGTCATGCACATCTATATTAAAGCTTTTCACTCATTATTTGTTACTGATACAGTTATGCCTGGCTTTTACGCTGTTTGTGTGTGTGTGTATGTGTGTGCATTTGTTTGCGCTGCCCCCTCAGAGCACTGAACCTGGAGGACATTTTATCTGCACAGTGTACTTGGAGGAAAAGAAGGAAACAGCAGAGCAGCATGTTAAGGTTACTTAGACTTCACTAAATTAGATAAGACTTGTTGTTTTCATTAGTATGCAGCCGTGCTTTCATCCTCTGCCGAGGTAATGACATCTGTGGGATAAACATTTCTTTTCACATTTCTCAGATTCCTGGGTCTATGACTGCAGCAGAGCTCACATGTGAGGTTCTCGACAGGCGCAATATTGCAGTCAAAGACAAAGAGTATTGGAGCTGCTGGGAGATCAATGAGAAGGAGGAGATGGGTGAGAAAGATTACATCTCTTTGATAAATGTGTTCAAATTCCTTTGTGGGTTGGTCTGGAAAGCAATTTGGAGTGACCAAATATACACTGTATAAATCAAAATAGAACTAAAAATGCTGCTAACATAAGAAAACAATGAATTATTCCCCATGCAGCCAGAACTAACCAAAGTGTCGCACAAACTCCAGAAGCAAAAAGATCATTTTCAGCAATGTGACTCTGTCATGGCAAAAGCTTGTATGTGCCTAGGCAAATGCCAACAGCACTCAACTGGATTTGCAGATTTTCCTCCATTAGTCAGAAAATGAAATACTGATTATATGATGCAGGATTGATCACAGTAAATGAAAGGAAATTAAGAAGAGTGTGAGTGATGGGAAGTAACTTTATTGTAAACAAATCCTCATTCCATTGGAGGGAAAAATAGAGACAAAAAACATTTTTATGTATATAAGTTTTAATATATATTATCATATATGTTTTTATGTTGCATGCCATCAATCATGCTTTTGGAAAGGCAGCTCATTTGTGGATGCAAAAATTCTTCTGGATCATATTAAGAAACAATTTAAAGCCACTCGCAATTCTGTGACACTTTGTTCACTGTGCATCTCTGTGCTTCCTTCAGAACGTCCACTGCACTATCAGGAGCGAGTCTTATCCATCCTTCATTCCTTTGGCACCGATTCTCATGTGGTCATTAAGAAACACTTCGCAATGGAGGCCATGATCATCTACCTGAGTAAACACACACACCGACTGCCAACAACTCTTTGAAAAACAGCATTTGTTAGTATTCAAGCACAACTCTGTTCATTCATTGGTCTCGCTTTCTGCCCCCCAGCCAGCAGAATGGATCCATCCAAACATGGAATAATGAAATTCAAAGAGGAGCGAAGCATCCTGGGATTGACCACGGGAAATTTCCATGACCGATATTTCATCCTTAATTCCAGCTCACTTAGAATGTACAAGGAAATCAGAGTAAGGTTGAGGGACGCAAAAACTCTCTCACCTTCTTTGTTTTTGTATCTCAGTCTGCCAAACACTCATTCATTTTGCAAATTTCTCTTTGTGACTGTTAGAGTAACCGTCCAGAACGTGATTGGCCAGTGAAAAATCTAAAGATTTACCTTGGCATCAAGAAGAAGCTCCGTCCTCCTACGTGGTGAGTATACAGTGTAGTCACAGGTAAACAGGGAGCACTGCTGGAAATCCTCCTCAGGACAAGTGCCAAAGCACCAAGTGGCTGCTCTAAGACAAGACATCGATTCTTGTGATGATTAATTTTTATTTTTTTTCTCCTCTCGCTCACTAAACTTTTCCCTTCTGTATGTCTGTAATTATTTTTTACCAAGCATGTCACTTCTTACATCTGTGAATGTACTGATAAAACCACTGGTAATGGTGAAAAGCTATACTTAGTGTGTGGAACCATACATTAATGTAATTGTGTAATTGGGGATGGAATGATTGATGTAAATTACTCCCAACAAGAATCAAAAGCATATTGATCAAGAGAATGAATGTGCTGACTACAAATATCACTTATTTTTACACATTGGTAATTTTTTTTTCCAACTCCAACCACTCATTAACATTAATTCACTTATTATTAACTTAAATCCTCAGATTTTCGAGACATTTAATTATTTACCCTTTCTTGTAATAACAGAGACCACTAGGGGGCAGACTGAGCCCAAGAAACACAGCCTCAAGGACATTTACAGCAGTTCTGCTGTGGAGCTAATTTTATCCTTCTGTGTCCTTCTCTCTCTGTTTCTAGTTGGGGATTGACTGTTGTGTATGAAAGTAAGAAACAAGAGAGGCCAGAGAGGCAGCAGTGGTGAGTCCGTGTCCATGTGTATCTTTTAAACATAATATTTGGCTGTCTGCACTTACAGCTAGCCCCAGTATGATAGCAGTTTTAACAAGTATACACGGTTTATTCCAATCCTTTTTACTTCATTTATCTGCACTAAACCTCAACTCCAGACAGTTTTTCTGCTACAGTTACAAGATCACTGAATTCTGGGAAATAATTTCTAATTTTTTGTAATTTTTTTTTGTTTATGTAGCTATATGTAGTTAACATAAAGATACTGCCCTTATGAATACTTTGTCATCACTCCATAGACTGTGTTATATAGCTATATACACAGCTGCATATGCATATATATATATATATATATATATATATATATATATATATATATATGTATATGTCCAGTAATTCAATCACTATGAAAAACTCAAGGTCATGATCAAGGTTTTATCTTGATTAATTTCCCTCATGGGTATGACTCAGTACTTAGAGACTCCTTCATAATGCATTTCAGTCATATGCAGAATTCTTTTGGGGTGCCTAGACCTGAAAAATCTGTTTCATTTCTTGTAATTTAATAAATGTCCTGTCCTACTCGTACTAATACTTGCTTTGCTGTGCGCAGCCTTCAGTGCAAACTTAGTCACTTGTTCTGGCATATGACCACATTTTAATGTGGAGGTAAACACAACAAATGTTAGGGAAAGCTGGCAGCTTCTCTGTAGGTAGAAAAAAGCAGGTCAGATCCCTCCATGTGTGGAATATAGAAGGTCAGTTACACCCATGAGAGAATCACGTCCAAGTACTCTTGTAACCATCACTCTATTATGGTCTGTTCAAATAAACGTCCTCCTGTGGATGTGTACATCTGTTGAATCTGTGTACATCCATGTGCGTGTGCTGTGTGTGACCATGTGTTCATGTTGCAGCGAGCAAAACACTGTCAACAGTGGCAGATATCATCACCATGGTGCTGTTTTCGTCACGCTGTAGGCAGTATCATCTCTTGGTTACTCTACATTGTCACTTCCCTTACAGCAACAAAACACACCTGAGAGGGAGGGAGGGAGGGAGGGTGGAAGAAAGATAAGGAAGACAGAGAAGTAAAAGTCATACTGAATGGGAAATGAAATGAAAGAAAACTTGCTCTGAATAAAAGTGCCCCAAGTCAGATGTTGTGCCTAACTCCTCTCTTACCGACCTTCATTTAATGTGGCTTAGTTTTACCTCATATTACCTCTATCCCCTCAAACCTAAACTCACTAACTTTCCCTTTTTCTTTTGTTTTGTTTTTTTTTTTCCATTTGATCAACACTGTTCATCATTACTGTTCTTAATATTTAGTCAGTGGCTTCATGGATAACCATGATGGTAAATGATTATCATGCATTCTTCGGTATTCCTCAGGAATTGATAGTGTGGATTACAGGAGCAGTTAATGGAAAAGCAAATGTAGGAGGTGAACATCTCACACACTGGAGGTATGCGCAGCGGAATGGAATGGCTGTCCTCTTTTGAATCCCAACAAGCACTAATGAACCCCACTGGCCGTTTGAGCGAGGGAGCTGTGTGTTGGTCTGACTGCAGCTGAATTTTTTAGGCTTTTTATGCCTCTATTTCAACCACTAATATGCAGAGGGCCAGATAGGAAGCAGTTTGAGAGCGAGGGGAACAACCTGCAGGATAGGTCCCGAGCCAAAACTGAACCTGGGCTGCTGTGATTACATGGCATGCGTGCTAACCACTGAACCACCACCGTTGGCTGGCTGTAGCCAAATTTTTGTCAATTTAACATGGACGTTATGTGCTGTTCTGTTTTACCGTTTGTTTTCTTGTTTTGTTGTTTCTCAGGGAAGAGCTCTTAAACAATTGTTATAGTGTGAATCTGTGCTGATAATGGTTGATGACTCAGGGATATAACACAACTACCTGAGTGGTACCAAATATGCACATACACACAGACATTGCAGAGACATAAACACTTGCTTGTCACTGTTCAAGTTGATGGAGAAGCAAATTGAATACTGAAATTTCTAATCAACATTTACAGTTGTGGTGCCATTAGGCACCGTAAGACACTTTGCCACATTTTTGTGTTTTTGTCTGCATCTTGGTTTCTGAAAGCCTGTGTGCCTCAGACTGCTTCCCTCCTCAGATCATAAGCGCACAAGCACGCACGCACATTAACACACACACTACCTTCTGATCACACTCTATTTATTTGTTTATTAATTTCCAGGTATCTCTGCTGTGACACTCAGTCAGAAATGAGGGAGTGGTTTGCTACTTTTCTCAGTATCCAGGTGCGCACACACACACACACACACACACACACACACACACACACAGAACACCACACCACATGTTGATTGGCTTTATTAAACATAATTTATGGATATAATGTCATTTTTTGCTATAATTCAAAATTCACAAATCCTTGCTGTCCTTAAGACATGACAAAACCAGACCATACTTGTTATTGAAGTTATTGAAAACATTATTGGATGTAGAATACCTAAGTCAGACTGTTAATGGTGTTTTATAATTGATGAACAGAGAGGACTACAATAACATGCTCTAAAGTCAGTATTAGAAAATCTCATCTGGCTCCCTACTGTCATCCTTCCTTCTGTCTTTGTCCTGTCCTCATTCAAGTATGATGGCAACGTGTGGCCTCAGGATGGACTTCAGCAGACACGAGTGAGCCGTGTAATGCCAGACGCACGTCATGGTAACGTGTCCTTAATACCACTACGTGGCAGTGAGAATGAGATGCGGAACAGCGTAGCAGCTTTCAGCCAAGACCCACTTGCTGTGAGTCACCCTACCAATCACTGGGACTAATGTAGGGAAAACCATGCAGCTCAATCTGAAGCTGCGGGCTAATCAGAGACATTCATGCTGAACAGGTGGCCCAGACCCTCAACCATGATCCTCACCTGAACATCCTACACAAGCGTTTCATTTTATATTTGATCTCTCAGTATCTCAGACATGATGTGTCTGTTTCTGCTACAGCCAGCTCTCTGACCTGCAGAGTTGAGGGTTTCACCTGTGCAGCGTTGATGATCTCTGAACAATGATTCATTGATGATTTAGCCATTGTGACAATATCTGGGTTCTTAAGCTGTGGAATTTGATTAAAAATGGAAGAGTACCAGTGTTTGTTATCAGGAACCTGGATCCCGCAACAAAAAAATAAATTGTTTGTGTTCAGGTCCAAATAAGGTTTAAGAATCCAGACAATGTGAAGCACACAGCAGCATCATCATTTTATTGCACAAAGTTTGGATTGAGAACTAGCAAAATAGAAAATCAGACCTTTTTCTTTTTTCTTTTTATTTTTTTTATTATTTTTTTATTTTAGATCTACCACAGCTGCCTTCCAAACACCATGGGAGCAACAAAAACAAAGACAGAGACACTGGAGGTGAACTCAGGCCTGCAGGCAAAATATAGTCAGCCCTATGTTTCACAGCACCGCCTCCATATCAGCTCTCAGAGCTGTTGGCTTAGCAAGAATTTGACTAACGTCATCACTGTTGTTGTTTTTTTTTTTGTTTTTTTTTTACTATATTTGAATCACCTTGCCATTAAACCAGACCTGTTCAACAACATCAACATCACCCTCTCCATCTGCTCTTCTTATTTTAATAGAAAATTTGATTGTAGCCATTTTAAGTCATTCCTTTCATCCAGCCTTGGTGCTGTTGGACCAAATGTCCACCATCTGATGATGCAGTTGTGTCCTTCGGCTGTTTGTAGCCATCACAAACCTTTCATTAGTTAGCTGCAGACTGCAGCAGCCCATACATGTTCAAGTCAGTCTGTTTTAATTTCATTGGTAATTTTTACTGTGTTAATTCCTTCATGGTATTTTCTGTTTCATCTGTTCACTGCACTGGCTTGATACATTTTTGTTGGGAGCTTGAGAGGAAATGTGATTGCTGTGGTGATGGGGCAGCAGCAGAGGCTGGTGTTATGCTGGATGTTTGTGTACGTTGGTGGAGGAGAGAGATTTGATGCATGCTGATTCGTCCAATTCTCAACAAGTGAAAGAGCAAAATGGGACACTGACCATGTGTATCAGAGTGTGTCTGTCTGTGTTAATCACTGATGATTTGCTTAAGTGTGTGTGTGTGTGTGTGGGAGAAACAGGATGCTTGACTTGTCCTGTTTATAAATTTTCAAGATGAATGTTAATACCAGTGAACTAAACACTTCTTCCTCTCTTTCTTTTCCTGAAGCACACTTCTGTCTCTTATCCAAAGTAAACATCTCTCTCCTTTCTGTTTTCAGTCCATCACTCTCTTCACCTCCTATTATGTCTCAGTGTCTGCACGTCCTCCCAATTTCTTTCCCTGTCAGCATCCAACTTTGGGATGAACCTTCTATTGTTTTTCTTTCAGCTCTTTAGGGACGTTCGATAACAGCTACCACAAGCAAGGTAAGCTAGTTTCACAGACTTGTTAGTTTTAACATTTTCAGATCAGTAAGTCTGAGTGTGTATGCTGCAGTGAATCATAAACTGTCACAGTCATCATCCGTTAGACCCAACAATGACAAAATTAATGAAAGTAAATATATTATATTTAATGAGAATGTATTTCCTCATGAACAGATGTTTTCTTACAGTAACGGTAATAATAGAATTAATGACTCCATGAAGCTGACGCGATTAGTGAATCAGTCAATCGATAAGTCATTTTTGTCCATTTATAAATTTAATTAGTTATTTATCCTCTAAAGTTTCCGGAAATAATAATAATCCCAGCTTCTCATATGTGAATATGTACAACTTCTCTCACTTTCACGTTCTTAGATTTTTCCCCTGTGTGTTTGACAAAGGATTGCCATTTAAAGGTTGCTTTTGCCTTTGAGAAATTTTGGTTTGCATGTCTCACAAATTTCCAGCATTTCCAAAAAAAATCATTATGATATAGGAGTCAAAGACTCATGGAGTACCACTTAATGCATTGTTCAGAAGATACATGAAGCATTACCTCTCACTTCAAGTTGGTCTCATGGTTCATTAGTCAGTCCTTTGCTGTTCGTTTGCTCTTGACCACTTATTGAGTCTAAATTATGTCAGCAGCCCCACATCTGGTTGCCATGGCTCCAAGACATTTGGTGTCTGGATGGAAATTTTGGGTTTTAGCCCTCTGTCAGGGGACTTTGAAAATGCTGTGAAATGGTTTTTGTCTGCCACAAAGGACAAAAAGCTGCATATTAGCTTCAGTCGGGCTGTGACAACCGAGTGAAAAAACATCTAAAGATAGTTTTGAATAAAAATTTGACAACACTGATTTAAATCAGCAGATGCCTGTTTGCTCTTCACAGGGCGGATGGTTGACATCATCTGATGAGCTCCATCCCAAGTACTTCATTATTCAATGGCTGTGTGATGCACAGCGACAGACACTTGTACTCTATCTGGACTATCGCCTTCAACTGCCATCTGTTCCACTGAATATGAACTGGACCAACAACACACAGACAACAGGAACGAGTTTCCCTGCACAAAATCATTTTACGTGATGTAAGGCTGAAGCAGGTGGGGGCCGCAGCATTAAATGAAAGAGAAAGTTTGATGGACTACAATCATCCGATTTCAGAAATCACTGTGTGAAGAAAGTCTGCGTCTCAGGTTGCTCTGACTGTAGGTCAGTATCGTGAGGCTCAGTGGCGTGAAAAGGCATGTTGAGCAGAAACCCGAGACAGAGGATTCAAGGCACAGACACACAATGCTTAGAAAGTGCTTGTGTTTATTAGGAAAGAGTTCACTGACTTTTTCATGTTGTATGTTATTTCTGTGCTCTCTGTACTGTTGCTCAACACATCGTAGGGATAATCGTGATGGTCGAAACTGAAAAATTACTATTATAAGGAAAGCTGATGTCACAAGAGACTTCATGGGTCACCTGGAATGTGTTCCACTAAGACTGTGCTGATAGAAACATGAGAAATGACCTGATGGCCTCGCATCCATCAGCTTATCTGCCAATGTGCGCCAGTGTGCACACACTATGTGTGAATATTTGTATGTTTTTGTGAGACACGGTTTAAGCTGTATGAAATTTAGGGAGTGATGTCAGGACAGGCACGTGGTCGAAAAGAACATGACTTATTTAAGATGAAAAGACAGAAATCACTCAGATGTGAGGGCAAAAAAAAAAACATTGGAATATGAGAACTACTTGATTTATTATTGTCCCTTTGTCTCAAAGACAGTGCAACTTCTGTAGGTCACAGCTCAAACCATGTTTTCAGTGTTTTCAGTCAAACATGGCCAATAGTTTTCTTTTCTTCCTGTCCTTGAACAGCCTTCTCTGCTTTGCTTTCTTTAACCATCAGAATGTAAGAAGGTTTACATCATAATTGACTCCCATTAGACAGGTAAACAGGTGTCTTTTTTTTTTTTAGCCATTACGCACAACATAGAGTCTGTAAGTCAGAAGAAACAAAATGCATATTCATCTTCTGATTTTCCTTGTACTTGGGTCCAAATTTGTATATATTTATCTAAGGGACTAACCTGTCAACCATCCTCACGACATTGTAGTGTTGTCACCTGTGGGTCTTCCTTGTAAAGATTTTTATTTATTTGTAGAGCAGAGGACGCAGGATGCCGAACTGTGGAATGTTTTTTTCAACTTCTGCTGGTGACGCATGTTCAGCTAAATTTTAGTATTAAAACCCCTTTAATCAGAGTACCTGTGAAAATGTGTGTATATACGTATGAGTGTCTGTGTTGTTATGCCCCCCGGCGCAGAAGGAATCTCATCCTCTCTGTGTGATCAAATCCTTCTTTATCATTTTATAGCATTGCTTTCACTGACAGGAAAACAGAGGAAGAACTATTTCATTAGTATTCATGTTTACTGTTCACCGTCTTGAACCCAACAAGGACGTGAAGGACTTTTTGATGTCCTGCCACAACATCATGACCTGATCTGCTTTTTCTGTTTTGTGTTTTTGGATCATTTCACTCATTTGAAGAGAAACCTTCATGTGACACAAAACTGCCACCACCAGCCTTCACTCTGAGCGGTGCATGGCTTATGACAATCATGCAGTTAGTACAGGAGACAAAACTTCCCATGTTGCTCCACTTCTTTTCAGCGGTTACACGTTTTTTTTTTTTTGTTTGTTTTTTTTTGTTTTTTTTGGAGTTCATGAGTTACCTGAATGGCCCCGTAGTTAGACTGCAGTGCTGCAGTTGTTGTTTGTTGCTGGTCTCCCATCTTGCAGTATCTGTAGAAACCCTTTACTCCTTACTGCTGTCAGCTGTTCTAAGCAAATCAACACGTGTGCCATCTTCTCTGTTTTCTTCCACAATGGGATGAATGTTACTGCACCTCTGGGGCTAATTTACCTCTTTGGAAGTTTTTATCTGTCTTCCCTCTAAATGCTGGTGTCAAGCTAACTAATGACTTTTGTAAAATTCCTTAATCTTCAGAATTTTTATTGGAAGTTTGTAGAGATCAATTTTACTTGATCATTGTCTTAACAACCTTAGTGTGTTAGTGTTTGAATGTTATAAAATAATAAAGTGTAGCAGTCCAACGGTGGGTGGATACTTAATATGTGGTGGATATTCTCTCTGTGTCCCTTCTTATTCTTCTGTTACATTGCATTGTGCTGATTTTTTTTTTTTTTTTTTTTTAATTGCGTCTCTGAAACTCTAATAAACACATTCAGCTGTTTTTTGTGAACATGCATATAATTATGGTGCAAAAAATATGGCTTTCCAAAAGGTTGATGGCCTACAGCTCCGCTGTGACCTCACAGTAATCCGCTTGTTTTTCTTTGGTGCCTTTATTGAAATGAATGTACAAACAAATTCACATATAGAGTCAAACTCTAATCTGCCTTGCAGGGCAGCTGTGACGGGCTGCTCCGCCGTTAAACACACACACACACACACACACACACAACACATAGAATACATATGAAAGACAGCAACTTTTGCGAGGCCTGGGGGTTTCATGACAATGTCATGCTACACTTCAGAAGCCTATAGGATGTGCTTCGAGGGAAAATGTCAAGAGTGTGTGTGTGTGTGTGTGTGTGTGGGTGGGCTACAGTAATCATGGGGAGAGCCCTGGGGAGGGTTGTGTGTTTTTCTGTGTGGGTGAGTCATGGTGGTCCACCAGCTCTACGTCCATTCTTCTAAATAGAGCTGACACATCAGGGTCACTCTGTACCTCAAGACACACACCGGAGAGCCCTGCAAGGGACTCACCCAGGAAACCTTCACTATACTGTTCACACACACACACACACACACACACAGGAGAGCCGCTGGGGATACACACACAGGAGGATGCTTCAACATGGACACACACAAAACTGGCCTTTATTATATAGGTCACAGCAGCAGTTGGGCAAAGCAGGGGGATGAAGATGGATGAGTGTGGTTCAGAGAGGGGCCAAAAATGGCAGAGAAAGTTAGAACTGAGTGAGTTTCAGGGCGGACGTGCAGCCTGAATCAACTCCCACTTCCAGCTCCCAAAGATTAAATGCAATTCTTTTCCGAGCACAGTCTGTCGGAAGACCTGAAATAAGGAAACAGTAGGAGGGACAACAGCAGCCACCGGCCCCTCACAGCAATCTGGGCATCCACCTGTGTGAACCTGTTTCTTTCATTTCCATTCGGTTAACACAGCAACAAGAACAGCGTGATGGACACTTAAATCGATGTGCGCTGCATGCTGCACTGCATCAACAGACGTGTATGCAGCATTAATGTGAAGTCAGCAAGCGCAATAATGGCAGACTGTTGTAGCTGTCTCCTCGGGTTGTTTGGCAGTAAAGTGGTACACTTGTGGGGTCTTACAGAGTCTCAATGCAAGTGGTTGGACTTCTGACCTGGAGCAGACTTATATGTCCTCCTGCAGCCCATCTCACACTGAGGAGTGATTTATGGTTTGTAGGATGACACAAGATATAGAAAATCCTGCACAATATATTTATCGTAATACATTTATATTATATTTGCATTATTTTTTGCAATGTGACTGTTACCGATATAAATCACACAAGAAATTCCACTCAGCCAGAACCTCACCGACATCACCAACATAGTTGCGGTTCCATTTTCTTGCTTCGCTTCGTGTTCACTCTGTTAAAATAAACAAACAAAGTTTTGAGGCAGTTAGAGGTGTTGTTTTGATGTTGCTCTGAGTAGAAATGCTGTTTGTTTGCTGATTCTTCTGTGCTCTGCTTTCGGCTGACAAATAGAGCAGACCAAACCATTTCAGCAAAATCAGATCAGACCATTTTGACTGATTTAATTCTTCTGTGCAGTTGCTCTTGGGATGATTGTTGTCTCAAACACTGCAGCGCCTCTGCACCTGAAGGGGCTGCATGAATTTGACTGTAAACCTAAATGGTTATGAAATGCAAACAACAGCCGTTCATTTCACCCTCTACATCCACCTGCTGCATGCGGCTGCACGAGACACTGGTCCAGATCTCCAGCCAAGCTGCTACCTGTCCCCTCCCCCTCCCCTTCTGTAAAACTGTAAAACTAATCTGCCTATGATAAACTCTTGAAAAATGCAGATGTAACTGATTGTGTAGCTTTCATTCATCGCACGTTTCCTCCTCTTTGGGCAGAGGAAAAATCGTTTCCACCTCAGAATCCCTGATCTTCTGTGGGTTGTAAAGCAGGCCAGCCAAGCAGGCACTGATCACATCAAAGGTATTGATCCTGGCCACGTTTTGACCGTAAAAAGCTTTACTGTCAGGGGCCATTCAGCTTTTGATTTAATGTCATACTTCAGATCCGTTGGCTGTAATCATGGAGTCGAGGTGCATCAGGAGATTCACGGGAAAGCAGCGTGGTCCTTTTCTTCCCGGGCCTCTGATATGTCAGCACTGAAGTTCAGAAGCACAGGTTGATATGAGTAGCTGTCAGGGAGATTGAAGAGGTGTGAAGAGATGTGCGCAGGTAAAAGTACATCCGCCCTCTGCCGAGGTTTTGTTCCTTGCCTTGCACTGAATCCTCTGATGACTTGTCATTTAGATTCAGATAATGAGACATAAGAGATTAAAAAAGTCAGAGCCGATGTGTCATATACTCAAATTATTTTGGTGGCTCATGCATAAAAAGAGAACGATCTCGTAATTCAGTCAGTAACATCTCTTCTGAAGGAATTAATGTAACATATTTGTTGAGCTCTAGTGGTGCCGCATCTTGTATCTTAATTGGACTCGCTGACTGTTGTATAAAACACATTTAACTCTTCCCTGAACACATTTTCTATTGGCTGAATTACAAAGCCTGTCAATGAGACTGATATGAACATTTTTTCACTTCAGTCAAAAGATTTCCTGAGATCTCAAATGAAGGTGTGGAGCTTCTTTCATTAGTTCATCGCTCTACATGCCAAAGAAAATGACTTAGCGAGGCTGGGGAGATAACAGTGAGTGGAGAAATGAGTGACAAGAGCATTAATCTGTTGTAGCTGGTGAACAACATACTGATGGAAACACGAGCCAAACCATGTTTACATAAGGGCCTAATGAATGAATGCCGCAGAATGTTCCTGCTCCTTCAGGCCTGCAGCCAGATGCAGAATATTGATTTGTATTTCACATGTTTACCCATGAAACATACAGCAGCCAAGAGCATCTAACGTCAATATGAATGAATTGAAATTGATGCTGATTTATGTGTATCTTTCATTTGATTTGCATTGTGGCAAATGATTTTGTTTTTAAAGAGAAGTCAGCAGGTTCAGGTTCGTAGCTCCAGTTGCTCATTCACACCTGAAGGCTGCCACCAAAGCTACACCCGACTCTCACCGCCCAGCCACCGACGCTGGCTGAAATAACAGCCAGTTGCCTTTTGGAGTAAGTTAACAGGACAGAGGAAAGGTAGAAGTCCAAAATGTGAAATATGGTCATGACGGGCTGAATGTACTTTATGATGTTGCGTCTGGGAGATTTCCCATTTATAATATAATCACAGCCTGAGTATTTTCTGGGAGATTGGTCATCGTAGAGATACAGACAGCGAAACAGACACACACTTTCACTTAGCATAGATTATACATATACCAGTATGTGGTGTATGTGTCTGGGCAACAAATATACAAATATGATAAATCTCCAATTTTACAGATCGAGCCTTTAATCTCCTTTCCAAAGTGACAACACAAGAGGAGCGAGTCCTGAAATGCTCAGCAATGATTCAACAACGTCTGCCATGAGGAATATTCAGTGGAGCTATGAAATGCATGAACAGCTATTAAATAGAACAACAGAAGGTGTTTCAAAATGTACACCAGTCCGACAGGAAAACACAGATCCCCAGAACTGGGGACTGAATCATGGTCTGACATCACTGTTGTGCAGATATTTGCCTCAATAAACATAAGGAAAAAAATATATTTCCCCTTATTGTCAGGTTGTTGAGCAGAACCTCTATAAACGCACACGCACACAAACACACACACTCCATTTCTTGGTAGCCTGTGACACAACACCAGTATAGGACGTGAAATTCATATAAAAGTAGTTTTTTTCTAACAGCAAACTGAAGTAAATATGTCGTTCTCCTCCTCTGACTCGGCCCTCAGCTGTTGTCTGCAGCTCCCAGGTGTGCTTTCTGCAGAGGTCCTGACTGCAGGCTGCAGCTGCACATGAAAAAAACTGTTAGAGGTAACTTGAGGGTTTGACGGTCTACAGTGACACGTTAAAGCGACTCTCAGCTGGATGACGTTCATCTGAACAGTTCCCTTGAACACATTTCATTAACACCTCGTCTCCAGTCACCTCCAGCTGACTGTAGAGACACACACACTACTCTCCTCTCCCACGCTTCTGCTGCCTTTTTATGCACACACATGTTGATTTTCATCACATTCATACACTCACACGCACACACAACCAGAGTCCTGCGGCACTTCTTCTGTTGTGCAAAGGCCGCTGTGCTTTGCTGCATCTGATTACCACCCTCCAGCCCCTCCCTCCAAATTTATCGCCAATTACTGGTCCTCGAGGAAAGAATAAATAGATAAAAAATAGGGAAAAGGGCCCTTCTTGTCATCCCCATGGCAACCACTCTCCTCATCTCCTTTTTCTGCACAATCAATCAGACAACTACTGTCTAGCTGTCCTGCCCTAGCCCTGCTAAAGTGGAGAGGTACAGTACAGCAAAAGGGCCAAATATCACTCACAGAGGTTTGGTCGTGTCGTTTTGTCTGTCATCCTTTTCTCCATTCTTTCACAGATTTCCCCGTAACAGGCAAAACGTCGTTCCAAGCGATTTCAACAGCAACCGACAGCAAAATGGACTTTTTGAAGGAGTAGTTTTTGCAGAATGGGATGATTGAAGATTCAAGTTTGTGTAAAGCTGACAAAGTAAAATCTTCCCAGAACAAAAGCATGAAAATGCCATTTTCTTGGTGTTTTCTTTGACTGGTTCTCGGCAGATAAATCAGCTGTAAGAGCTCACGTTAACTGTACAGACATGAAACTGTATTTCCTAAAATGTCCAACTATTGAGCAGATCTGGCTGAGCGATGGCTAGAGGTATAAAATATAAATGCCTTTCCGTCTTACTCCTTCATATGCTGCCTCTGCACCCTCTCTACCTGTTCACATTGTTTTCCTCCTTCCCACCTACCTGTTCTCTTTATTTGACTTTATCTTCCAGTCTACATTTCATTTCTCACCAGCAGCAGACACAGAGATATTGGAGAGAATTTCATGTCTAACACCCAGCTCATCTCATAGACACAACCACCATGGATGGACATAAGAGGAGCTGGTGAATTGAAGGAGCCTGTCTGGAGCGAGGGAGGAGGAAAACATATTACACTGAGAGGAGAACGAGAACAAGAGAGCAAGAGAACGAAAAGAAACTTGAGGAGAGGGAGGAAAGGAGTGGTGAGCAGGATGGAGGGGTAGGAAGGCCTGAGAAAGTGAGTTATTCACTCTATAGATGCTCTGGTCGAATGCACGTTTGTGTATGTGTGTGTTTATGAGTGAGGAAGAGACAGGATGTGCGCAAGCCGCCGGGACCGAAGACTTTCCCCTTAATCACTATACAGTTTAGATTAAACCTGACTGACTTAATGAACACACACACACACACACACACACACACACACACACACACACACACACACACACTTTACAATGGCAGTGATGGCGTCATCTGAATGCTGCCGAACAAATTACTCTCCTGACACAGTGGCAAAAATAAAACTTGCGAAACATGTCCCTTTTGATGGCGAGTTTATCATCTCCCCTCGTCTCTCTTTTTTCTCTTCCTCTTATTTTTTGTTGTTTTTCTGATCCCTTGGGCAAAGAGGAGACACATTGCAGTGCTGCATATTTCACTGACATTTTAATCTTTTCTTTGGCCCTCACTGCTCAAGGGCAGACGCTGTCATTACAATCTCATGGTGTGTTGATGAACTGTGCTCAAACTCTCAGCGCTTTATTTAAAATCTAGTCATGGATTCACAGTTCTCCAAGACTCAGACTCAGTCAGGGAGAATTTTTAGTGAAGATGTTTAAGAGGATGAAGTAGTAAATGGGAACATTAGGCCCTGATGCGATGGTGCAGCCGTATGGAAGTATGGAAAAAAATCAGCTCTATTTGCAGGAGATCTTTGGAACCATTTGCATTTGAACACACCAGTTTCACAAATACACAGTACCAGCCAAAAGTTTGGATGCACTTTCCTATTCCTGAGCTGAGCAAAACAGCACTATTTCCATGTCATTTTTTTAAAAGAGGATTTTCTTAACTGATGCCTCAGTTCACCTGAAAAAAGCAAACAACAGATGACTGTTTTTCACTGGGTGGTGATTTTATGCTTTTTTTCAAGGGGGGGAAAATGTTGGACCTAATATAAATTCATGCTGAGTGACATTTCGAAGACATTTTACTGATAAAAATATGAATTTCTCACCTAGTATTGTTGAGAAGAAGAGCATAAAAGACCCCACTGGACAGCAGCAGGAACTAGTCTCCACCAGTTTGATTTAAAACCCAGTTTAAAGCCACATTTTCTGGATAAAAAGACTCACAGAGCCATAACCCTGTCTGGTTTTAAATATGTTTTTTTTTATCATATATGTTCACAGACACCTGTGTGTAACACAATCCAGTGACAGCAGTGTGAGTCCCAGTGCTGAGAAATAAGACAGGATGGTCAGTGGCAGACAAAGGAAGACTTCGTGCATCATATGTCTGCAGTACGGATCGCCCCTCTGAGCACAAAGCAGAATGGGTGCTTTTCAGGGACTGAGAGGGAAAAGAGAGACTCTACAGATGATGCAGCCACAGGGCCTTTTTGTGTGTGTGTGTGTGTGTGTGTGTGTGTGTGTGTGTGTGTGTTACGCTCTCTAAGTTACATAAGCTGTTTGGGGAAAGGGCTAAAACCAGCACACAGTACGAGAGAGAGAGAGAGAGAGATGAAGGGGTATGTATCAAAATTAACACTGATTGCATCGTAAAACACACACAGACACACACATAGTAATTCAACAGTCTTTTCATATTACAATGCTCCAAACCTCTCTGTCAGTTATTTTTGTGTATGCACAACTTTTGACATTATGGCATAATCCTCTGCTATTTTTTCCTCTATCTTTTGCAAAATCATCACACTCCTCCTTCACTTCTCTGGCTTCATTATTTGTTGTGTTTTGTGTCTGTGTGCGTGTATTTTGTCCGAGTGCACATACGATGCAGTGCTGTAGGTTTCTTTGTGGCTTTCTCTGCTAAGCCATAAAAAACATAGCAGCTTTTTTTTTTTGCCCAAAGAAATGCCACCATCTGTCCGAGTCTGATGCCTGAGTGTTTGTGTTGTACATTTTCTGCTGTGGCTTTGCACTAAAGGGATGATAATAATCCCTTATCTACGAATGATACCTGAGATTAAGCTAAGTGTAAAATACTGAACTCCGTGGTAGATTTAGGCCTTAGTGCCAGACACTGGTTCTGTTTTACACTTGTTTTTCCCTCATTTATCTTTTTAATCTTAACTAAAGTTTCAACTTTAGGGCACAGACACAAGAATTGTTATGACCTTCTCAGCAAGTGAAATGCCAAATGATTGTTTCACAGTTTCCCTCTGGAGTAATTGGTTTTCCTGCAGAGAGGAAATAATATCTTGGAATACACAGAAAAACAGCAAAGTCTTCTGATATGACTTTGGAGTTGAATTGCTGCTTCAGTTGGACGTCTGTTATAGCCATTGATTAATAATACATATCATGCTGGAGAATCAAGGGTACTTAAATGTGCTGATTGTACCACAGCAGACTGAGCCAACGCAGATTAGATACATTTGTTGAAAGGCGGGCTGGACTGTCAGTGGATGAGCTGTATGGGGATCTGCCCAACTGGCCCGTCAGGCCCAAATGTTTTGAGGGTTTGCTGTGAGCACCTAAATGACTCTGCCCAGAGTGATTTCATCTTTCATATTCCTGCAACCTAATGACATGGAGTCAGTGTGGACGCCGTTCAAAACCTCTGTCACGGAAGCAGCTGCATCACTCTGCCGCCAGAAGGTGGTTGCTGCCTGTCGTGGTGGCAGCCAAAGAGCTGAGGGAGATGCTGACTGAGGACAGAGACCGTCCAAGCTCAGTTGGCGTTGATTCAGTGGCGAAGAGCTGACACGACTTAAAGGCTGTGGCTGAGTTAGCTGCACACACACACACACACACACACACACACAAAAAAGCACAGTTATAGATGGTCACAGTTCCATGCCAGCAATCATTTGTGAGCATGAATTAGTACCTTTAGCAGTTCTGCAAAAAATGTTTTGAACAACGAGGTAGGTAGCACGGAGGCATAGTGGTTAGCGCTGCTGCCCCACAATAAGAAGGTTGTAGGTTCGGCTCCCGGCCTGGGGCCTTTCTGTGTGGAGTTGGCGTGTTCTCTCCGTGTCTGTGTGGGTTTCCTCCCACCGTCCAAAGACATCATGTTTGGGTTCATTTGTGACTCTAAATTGTCTGTAGGTGTGAGTGGTTGTTCGTCTCTGTCTGTCTCTGTGTGATGGACTGGCGGCCCCTCCGGGGTGAGCCCGCCCCTCGCCCAATGCCAGATGGGATTGGCTCCAGCACTATATCATGTTATATTCAAGAAGACGTCAAAATGCAAATTCACCAGAAAAACATTGACTCATTGACTTGAATACATCGAGTGAGAAGTGTGGCCATTTTCTCGTTGACTTCAACACCATCCTTTAATAATCAGCACCAGCAGTCGCCCCCTGCTGGTCGTTTGGATGGACAGCAGATTGAAGGCACTTCCGCCTGCAGTTTCTATCCGCGGAATGAATAACTCTTCAGTCAAACTTGGATTAAAGCAATTTAAGCAGTGGAATTTTAAAAAGCCCTCCTCAAAAAAAGGAGAAGAAGAAAGAAACCGCGGGGGTAGAAGAATAAAAGTTTTGCAAAGTGCAGCGGATGACAACGAAGAGTCGGTGAGACGGAGACTAAAATCGGATGAACCCGCTGATGAGCTGGTGGTGAGTTCTGTTGAACTACTGACGTGTGAGGCAGTTAAATGTGAGAGGTGAACAGGTGAACAGGTGAACAGGTGCTGCATGCCTTCATACTGTGTGCTGTTGCTTGAAGGCTCATTGTCATGCTGTCACTCACTCAGTGTGTAACTCAGTTTTGTCTGATTTGTTGCCGTTTCGGCTGAAGTTGCTGATGACGTTTGAAAATTGTTGGTCCCAGGTGACATCTTGGTCTGGATTATGGGCTCCAGGATGATATCTGAATGTTGCTCTTTTTAACTCATTTAACAGGTGGGTTAAATGTCTGATGGCTCTAATGTGCAGAGTGTGTTCAGGGGCGTCTTCCATCTTGGTTAATGAGAAGGTGAAGGTGTGTTCGGAGTTCATGGCTCACAAAGCTTTGGCTCTGTTCTGAGATGCTTGGTCAAGTCCCACATCTAATGGGTTGTTTAGTTATGAGAAATTTGAGTCTGGTCAGTTTTTCCACATTTTTACATTCAGTCTAAATCTCAGAACAAATTGAGGAAATCAGTGAGGTTTTTCTTTTGAGGTAAATAAAAGTTTTGTTTTTATTTTGTTTCATTTTTGTTATTACTCCTCCTCGTGGCCTTAATTAAGAGACGTGTCATACATGAGAATGGTGAGTTCAACAGGGAAAGTGGCTTCATAAGCACCAAAGGCATTTAAAAAAAAAAAAAAAAAAAAAACGAACAGAGAACACAAATGACTGTTTATAGCTGTCCCCATTACAGGACTGTGCAACAAACAAGTGAGTAAAATAGGCACTGTTATGTTGATCAGTCCAGCCAGGGAGGAGGAGTTTCAGTGGAATAATACAAAATCATATCATAATTTTGATGGCAAATACTTCAGCAGGAAAGTTATGTATTTACACGTTTTGGGAAATGTACTCCATGGCATCTGACCGCAAATGAGGCAAAAGAACCATCAGCAACATTTAGTGGAAAAGATTATCTATTATGCAAAGCACTCCAAATACTGCTGTCCATGCATATATATGTGTGTGTGTCTGTGCACGTGTATGAATGAAGGTGGGGGTTGTAGTGTGTATTATGAACGACTTAAGTATATTAATGGAAAGATAAGCAAAACTGCCTCACACAGTTTCTTTTTATTCATGCTTCTAAATCAGCCAGCAGCCATCTGCCTCCCTCTGAAACACACATACACACATAGTTGCTCTTTTGCTCTCTCACACTCAAAGATGTGAAAAACACACACAATCAACAAACTCAGTGGGCATAACAATCTGAGGGCATACAGTCAGCGAGAGGATATTATGACAAGTGACCGTAACTCCCAGCTGATGGAGCAGCCAGACAGCTCATAGTCTCTTCTCTTTGTTACACACATACACGCTCTAACACACCACTGACAAGTGGATGAGAAATGACCAGTTGCTTTTTTTAAGCCTGGCGAACAAAGTAATGTATCAAGCCCTTGTGTCTTCCTTCTTGTCATTTGTAAAGTCATCTGAGGCTCTCAGGGTACAGTATGTCCACTTAACCTGCTCAGTCCACCAGGAACACTTTAGAGGTACAATTTAAAAAAAAAAAAAAAAAAAAAACTCAACAGTGAAGCTGGGTGTTTATAATCTCCTGAACAATATGTGGTGTTGTATTCCGAGCTGGGGCCAAGAAATGACACAGACATGACACAAGTGAAGAGAATAAAAGGATGAACCCTCACACTGTTCAAATTATGTTAACACCCACAAAGTGAAACCGAGGCAGCGACAGTCTAAACGCATGACTAACTGTGTTCATCTGCTTCTTCCTGACAGAAGAGTCAAACACTATATTTTGTTGAATAGTCTTGGCAATGTTTCCACAACCGAACCTCTGAAAAGTTTCCATTTCAAAGAAGTATGATATCTACGGTTTCCTGGCATTTCACTGAAACTCTGCCATCCAAAGATTTTACATGACAATGCCTCAAATCATATGGACAAGTAGAAAAGCTATTATAGGATGTATGTTTACAACAGACGTGCAGCTAGTTGAAACATCACCATCACACACGAAACTCCATTTTTCAAAGCACAACCACTCAGCAGTTATAATCTGCAGTCCCAGTGACCTGCTTTGTGCTTTAATTTCACAAAGTTTACAAGTTCTCAGGCTTGATACGCAACAAAGCCTTTTAAGGGCTTTTTGGCACACTGTTAAGTTATGCATCAAAAGCGGCCTGGTTAGTGAAAGTATTAAAATATGCACATTGAAAACAGTTCACAGAAAGGGGTTGTGTAATGCTGCTCTGAACATTTCTTTCTCAGTGTATTTTTCACTGTATCTCCTGATTTGATATAATTAACTTGATGTTCTGCAGCATGGTTAAAGGCCAAAGGAATGTCAGTGGGGTTTAGCATCATAGTGAAACACGCAGGAATACTGTATGCACATGTTTTACTTACAGTACACAGATGCAAGTATTACATGGCTGACTATAAACATAAAAACGCACTTATACAAATATGTCTATCGTGATTTTTTTTTTTGTGGTTGACTTAATTATCCAGGCTGGTGAAATACATTTAAAACAAAATGTAATGTAGAGTAAGTGCAGCCTGGTTATATGGACTGTATGTAGCATGTTCAAGTGGACTAATTGTGTCTTTAGCCCCAAGTTGGCTGGATCTGAACTGGAGGAAGATGAATCCAAAAGTGAGAGATTAAATCTTTGAGAATGACTTTAATTGGTTTTGGGAAAACTCTGCCCTGAGGACAACAGTGGACAGTAATTTTCTGTTGTAAAACCACAAAAGATCGTGTGAACATGGCATTGGCCGTAGGCGTTTTCAAATTTAATGCAAGGCTTGGAAAACAGTGAGAAGAGGCTTCAGTTTTGTGGGAATGTGAATATGGAAGAGCAGAGGAAAGAAGCTGAGAAGAAAAAATGTAACGGAGGAAAGGGAGGGCCTTACACTGTAGGTCAAAGGAAGGTATCAAAGCAAGCACAGCCATGTGCTGGAGTAAGGACAGAGCAGAGGAGCGAGAGGACTGAACTGGAGAGATAAGAGGGAAAGATAGGACTGAGAAATGTCTGAAAAGCATGTGATCTCCACAGGAGCTCTTTTTTATAGCCACAATCACATGGCCTGCGTGTGAGTAGGATGCTGATTGATATTGGCCCATGGGGGATGATCATCCAACTCTGTAGTTCCCTTCAGACATATGATTTTATCATCAGCACAC
This sequence comes from Echeneis naucrates, assembly GCF_900963305.1. Classification (NCBI taxonomy): domain Eukaryota; kingdom Metazoa; phylum Chordata; class Actinopteri; order Carangiformes; family Echeneidae; genus Echeneis; species Echeneis naucrates. The sequence continues at coordinate 16,635,721 of NC_042523.1, read as the reverse complement.
TGGTTTGGCTGCTTTGGCTCACAACATTACTGTTTTGTTTCATTCCCACCACAAGGCAGAAAGTCAATGGTGGTCCTGTTGGAACGTTTGCCAAGAAGAAGGTCGTGGATTCGATTCTGGGGCGATGGGCTTTTCTGTGTGGACTTTGCATCTTCTCCACATGCCTTTGTGGTAACTACTGTTGTCACCCAGGCACTCTTTTACTTCACCATACACTTCCCTTTCTCAAATACAAACTGGGTACTCCGCTTTCCTCCCATAGTCCAAAGACATGCATGTCCAGGTTGACTGGTGACTCTAAATTGTTCATAGGTCTGAGTATGAGTTTTAGTTTGTCTTGATATGTCTCTATGTCTCGGCCCTGGGATGGACTGCTGACCCGTCCAGGGGCTCCATTGGCTCCAGCACCCTCAGTGACGCTTAGTGATAAGTGGTAGAAAATGTGATTGGGGGAAATCCATCTCGTGGCCAGAAACACGGCACTAAATTGCTCTGTATCTGCTAGATAAGCTAAAAGACAAATTTTTGCTTTGTTTAGTTTTCTTTTTTTTTAACCATAGAAACTGGGAAGGTCATGATTTCTACGTGTTCTTTGTTCTTTCCACTGCCCTTAGGGGGTCAGTTTTATCAAGTTTTAGGATAATATCACATTCACAGTTGAAATAGGCAAGCCCTGTTTGGCTGTAGGATGTAAGCTGCAGTCTAGCGTCAAACACGAACGCTGTATTCCCAGCTATGCACTTGGACGTACTCCTTAACTCTAAAGTTTTTCTACAAAGACAAAACAGTGACAAGAAGCCACTTGCCAAAAATCTAAACTGTATATTTTAGGCATTTGTTGAAATGCCAGCTCAGGATAATATGTATATTCCTGAGCTTCGTGTTTTAATCCACATTTATTTACCTCCATAGAGTGGGCTACAGATCCTGCTGCTGCTTGTTACCAAACACACAGACGTGAGCAGGAGAAATGAGACATGAAGCCATAGAAAAGATGCAGGGCTGTGCTGTTTGGACAAGGTAATGCAGCTTGCTAGGTGGGATTGTGCTTGTGCCAAAATTAGGTGCTAGCGCTGACAAGGATGTCTATATGTTGTTGTTTGTATTTGAGAAAAGTTAGTGGATAGTCAAGCAAAACAGAGAGAAACATGCACACACACAGAAACAAACAAACTCTACAGCTTTTCCAGCCTTTCCCAGTCCAGCCCACAGTGTGTCTGATTTGGACCCACTCCGACTGAGAAAGCAGATCAACTTCTCTGGTTGAAGGGCAGCTAAGGACATGAGATACACAAGATGCATTTCAAGCTCAGCTTTCACAACTCTTTAATCATCCTTCGCCTTTTTGTCCTTACTCAATACCTTATTTACAGCCATACTGTCACACCGCGTGTCTGCTGCAGGCACTATATCTCACAGCAACGTCTTCAAACGAAGATAGCATTATTACTGAGATTACGGCTCAACAAAGAACAATTTACTAATCAGGCCATGGACACAGAAAAGCATAAATAATTAAGCGTCCTTTCAGTCGGCACTTTCAAATTCCAGGAAGTATTAATGATTGGTAGCTCAGGCCGCCTGTGAATGTCAGTAAACACTACAGGTTGAGAACGGAGGCTCTGATAAGGCTCTGATGTAATCATCTCAAGGAGCTGACACAGGAGCAATGCTGTGGGGATACCAATCAAGCACAAGATGATTTCTTTTTGCAACACAGCTTTGTTGGACTAACATAACAATAGGGCATGATGTCAGGATGTCAGGAGAGTTGTCTTGTGGTTATTGTGAACTCCTTGATTAGACCTTGCCACATTTAATCCAAACCATGAGTCTGGTGGAGATATTGATCCCAATAAGGCATAAACTGAAGCACATCTCACAATCCATGTGGCTTTTTATTGACATATTAAAACATAATACATTTCACTGAACTTAGTGCTTTCTACTTATTGTCCCTGGAGTCAAGGGAATGAAATGTCTTCAATTTTAGTCTTATATAACAAACAAATCAGTTTTTGATGAGGTGAAAGCTGTTCAGGATCAAATTAAGGGATCACCTCGGTCTTGATCCTATATTACAGAAGGTTTAATGAGCAGGGCTGTTGCTGGTTCTCGTCTTATTTGCAGTGGCAGCTCTGCTCAGTATGTTCAGGCACAAAGTGGAACAACAGGAATTTCCCCTCTCATAAACACAAGCGTCACTGCACTTTATTACAGAGCACCGTTCATGCACGGCTGTCACATTAAAGCTGCTGCCTCTTACTATCCACTTTATGATGGAAAGCCTTTCATTTTTTTTTTTTTTTTTTCATTTGACAAGCGTTCTTTTATAATGGCTGAATGCTCACTGTCCTTGTTTGCTGACAAAGAAAGTTTACCTAAGCTGATCATTGTTTCGTGTCAAAGGTCAGTCAGCTTGAGATAAATGTCAAGAAGGAGGTTAAAATTATCCATATTCATAAAGGGACTTAAAAGTAAATTAGAAAGTGCTTCTGAATCGCTGTAAATAAAACTCTAGTATAGTCTAGCTGGTTATTAGTGTCTATCTTAGACTTTGACCTGAATCTCAGTGGAGACACATGTAAACACACAAAAACACATGTTGAAACACAGTTGTGCGTAATAGATTTATACACCAACACACCATATGTGTGCCCACATCTACACACATGCACAATGTTCACTGTCTCCCTTTTTGTGCTGTAGCTCTCCTCTCCTGACTCCTTTCCTTCATCCTCACCTTTTCAAGTCTTCTCTCTCTCTCCTCCCAATTCTCTGTCACACTTCCTCTCCCACTGCGGCTCTGGTAGTTGCATGTTTGAGTCCAGTCCACGTCGTAATCTATGAACGTACTTTCTGTTTCTCCTGATTAGTAAAGGAGCACGAGGATGGACAATGGGACTGGGATGTATTTGAACATGCACGGCAGATTAGATTTTCTCCCCGTCTACTGGTCTTCTTCCACTTAACTGAGATAGTCTAGCTTTAATCAGACTTTATCTATTTAGACAGTGATATGGAGATCATCCACACGCCACAAATTATAAACACAGTCTCAGGGAACTCAAAGGGTCTAAAATCAGCAAAAGCAGGCCTGCAACAACCAGAAAGAACATCAAGGTAGTATATCATGTTATTTTCTTACGCCATTTCTCCTTGGTCAGGATTCCTCAAATCTACGTCCTTTCCTATAATGAAATGTAATATCCCAAAAAAATGCACCCATAATCCTCATGATCAAATTATGATAAAACATGATAAACAGTATAATGCCTATGCCAGTTTAAATGTTGGAGCAGTGTGAATTGTCCTTCCCAGCCTTGGCGGTCTGGACTCCCTGGTTTATAAAATGAAAAGTAGGATGGGGGAGTACAGGAAGAAAACCCATAATAACTTATTTGCCTACACAAATATAGATTTTTTTTGTCCTTAATCTTACCTTTGTGAGAATTTGTTTTATATGTAATGGTTAAAAACTAAATTAAACTTTTAATTCATATTTGCAGACTATGAAACTTGAACCTGAAAATGTACAACTACCAATATCCTTTGCTGTCACTACACAGTATTTTTGCAGGTACTGGTTGTACCTCTGATCCTAGCAGATTTTCCTGTCACTGGTGCTGGTGTTGTTGAAAGAGGTGATCTGCTGTGCAGCAATGCAAGTTCAGTTTGTTCTTTGCCTTGTTTGTAAGCCATTTTCATGGCAGTCATTTTGGCATATCACAGCAGAATAAGTCCAAGTGCAGTTTATAATGTCAAATTATCAAATAATTTATCATTAGCAGTGTTTAATGTATGTAATGCATGCCAAAAAACAAGGACCCTGCAATTTTGGCGGACCAACATGGCTTATTGAAACGCGTTAATATATGAGACAAACCAACATCAAATCAAAATCAAAATAAAACATTTAATAAAATTTTTATCTATATAGTGCCAAATCATAACAAAGTTACTTCAAGGCTCATTATATATAGAGCAGGTTTAGACCAAACTCTTATAAAATGATTTAAGGTACCCAACAAATCCTACTATGAGCAAGCAGTTGGCAACAGTGGCGAGGAAAAACTTCATTCAAGAGGAACAAACCTTGGCGGAGCCAGGCCTTGATTGGCTGGTGCAAGAAAGAGAGAGAAATGATCTTTTAAAGACAACTGGCGTCTTCGCCATCTCTCCACCAGAAAAACAATAAAACTGTAGCAGCACAGAGATCAGTACCACAGAATTAAAACTCACAAAAGGTAAAGGGCAACATGTCTATGTCACGTGTATTGACTAAATATAAATAACGCATGCAACTCCACCAACATAACTCAAGTCTGCTCTCTCTCTCCTAAAGGATTCTATGTAAATGGCTTAACATGGACTGAAACTGCACCTACAGCCCTGCAGGGTCGTACAGGTGTTTGCAGTTATTGCTGGTTGGCTGATTAGTTATTTGCTCAGGCTGGAACTGTGCTAGAAATTTCCCGAGGCCTCCGAACTCATGAACTAATAATAATGACAGACATGATGATCGTGAACAGATGTACAGCTGCAGAAGGAGAGAGACAGAGATGTCAATCAGTCTCACTCTGAACATCCAGGCAAAGAGTGGAGGCCTAATCCCACAGAGTAAATGAGGGCCCCTCTCCAGTCCATGCTGTGTGACACTCTTTAAAATAGACTTTCTTTTACAGGTTACATATAAAAGATAAAACAAAACCTCTTGGCTTTTTTTTTTTTAAAGCGTGCATCTGACATCTGAATTCTTTGTGGGTATTTAAAGGCCTTGAATGTCAACAAGCATTTCAAAGGGTCTTGTTTCAGCAGGCACGGCCCCTGTAGTGAATCCCTGCCGAAAGGGCCATATAAGGCAGAGGATCTGAGCCGGACCCCGAAGATCCGAGTCCCGAGATGAAACTGTGACAGCATGAACTGATATGATCTCCTCTTTGCCAGCGGAGAGAAAACAGACTCAAGTCCCGTCCGATGTCCCATAACACCGAGTCCATATGGAGCCGGGGTCAGCCGGGGTCATCCGAGAGCATCGTGCACAGGTTTCATTTTCACACCACCACTTTCATTCACGTGCAGCAAACGTGATGACTGATTTGGTTTGATTTAGAGCGCGCGCCTGACGTCGGTGTGTCCGGGCTGAGCGGTGAAATGCCGGCCGACTCCCCCCTCCTCCCCCCCCTCCTCCTCCTCCTCCTCCTCCCCCCTCCACCGCTCATCCCTTATATCCTCGCGCGCCGCAGCTCGAGGATCAGTTACCGGGTCCCAGCCAATCCTCGCGCGCTGTCAGACAGCAGAGAGCGGACAGACCGGGAAGAGGCGAGCCAACACACACACACACACACACCCGGTAACGGGTCCATCCGCCGTCAGGTCGACGCACAGAAACAGAGGCAGACCCCCACCCACCCCCCCTCCTCCTCCCTGTCCCGCCCCCTCCTCACCCGGCGGGTCTCCCTGACTGCAGCTGTTCGGGTTCACCGGGGAGGCGCGAGGCAGGATGCGCGATGGGACAAGCGTGCGGACACGCGCTCCTCTGCCGTAGCCAGCCGCCGTCCTCTGAGATGTAAGTGTTCCTCCGATGGCGGAGCTGTGTGTGTTTGGGATGAGGCTGCAGTTTGGGACGCGGAGCTTCTCTCTACTTCCACATTAACAGCAGAACAAACCGAGCGGCCGCGGCGGCACATGGCGCCGGGAGCTGAGGCGGTGTGAGTGCGAGCTGCTGGCTGCCGTTATGCCCCCCGTCAGCGCCGGTCAGCACCCCAAACTGAGCGGGCAACTGTCGGTGTTGACCCCGGTGGACCGGCAGCATCGGCGCAGAGCAACGACACGTTCCTCCGGTGTGTCTAGACCAGTGACCTGACTGCACCTTTACATCCTCTAATATTCCCACCGGGACACATGCATCTGCATTGTTCGTCCTGCTAATTCTTTCCCTTACAATCTTTCCGTTTAAAGTTTTTTTTTTTTTTTAGGCTGAGTAAATGCTGATCGTCTGAAATACTGTTTCTGAGCCGTCAAGAGAAAACTTCTTATGGCAGCCTCTATACAGGTTATGTACACACTGTAAACATTGCTTCATTAATAGTAAATAAATCGTTCCTTAATGCTTTGTCGGCCAGATTGCTGCCAGGTTGTCGAAAAAACTCTTGTCACTGGTTCCACTAAATGCTGCTAAAGGAACTGAAGAGAAATTTGATCAAAGCTATTTGACTGATAATTTTACATCTATTAGTAACTGTGTTATCACCATAACTACCGCCAGTGATTTAGTGATAAACTTGAGCAGAAATTCTTCACTTGGGCATTTTCTTGTAAGAAACACCTCATTATCAAAGACTAAACCATGCTTGTCTTTCAGAGGGTTTCTTTTAGGGATAATTTCCCCTTGCTCATTACCTGTTGACATTTTGGAGATAAGTTGTTTTTACAAGACAGCAAATGTGTGTCATGGATCAAGGGAGGCTGACATAATCAGTGTCAAGATTTGATGCAATGTCTTTCATCAAGTGCTTGGAAAGCTTGTTGTGCTCATGACGTGGTGAGAATGTGTCAGGCAGGCGCTGTTCATTAAAGCTATGGTTATTGCTCAGGCCATTAGTTGAATTATTTTTATTGGTTTTTTATGTTGTCAGCCAATCAAGAGTCTTCTCTCTGGCCCCTATCTGGAAAGAAATGAACTTTTAAATGTCAGGGCTCCACTTGATGTCAAGCTTAATGTTGAGTGCTTCATATAAAACCAGGTCTCTGCTGTTTTGAAATTAAAACCTGTCCTCTGAATACACAAAGGCTGCTCTCAAATGAAGTGACACACCTGCTGCTGCTGGGGTGGAGTGATTGTAATCAGAGAGTGTGACTGATTCAAGATTACACACACACTGCACTGTATACTCTATATAGCGAGAGTTTCACTCAGGACGTGACCTGATGCAAATGCTCTGGGATTCATTTTAAAAATGTATTATTAGTTCCCTCCTCTCTCTCGTTTCTGAGTGGTATCATTTGTGGATAACAACATTCTGATGCCATTATGCACTGATTGCACAAAACATTAGGGACATTTTCCCTGATATCAAGTTTCAACTCTTCTTTTGTTTTGAAGTCAGAAAAAAAAACAACCCTCCTCTAAAGTGATATATATATATATAAATATCATTTTCTCTTTTATTATTAGTTTTAATCCAGCAAGGAAACTCACTGAAGGATAATGACTGTAACCTCAGCCGTGTTTGTCAGAAAAGAGTTAAGCTTATTGGGCCTTTGTTGACCATTGTAGGAGAAAATAACCAGACTTGTGGGATTATAATGAATCTGCCAAGTGGACACCCGTGATCTCTGTTATAAAATCAGTAGCTGGCCTCACCTACTCTCTTTTAGATTTAGCTAAATGTAGAGCACAGTTCGCAGCCACATATGTAATATTTTATGCTGTATCCTCATGTTACTGCAAGCATTTATGTATTATAAACAGCCTTTTGAGGAAGCGCTGTTTATCTACTGTTATTATTATTATTTTGCATCCTTTTAGCAGAAACCAGGCATTGCCCTTGTAATTTGTATTTGGGCATGTGCATTTGTGTGCCAGCAGGAGTGCATGCGAATGGTTTCCAACCTGAAAAATCTTGCAATTGACTGGATTGACGCCAGGAAGTCAGATCCCCCAGCCTCCTGCTGAACAGAAACACACTGAAACACAGACAGAAGTGCACTAAAGTACACAGCTACAGCAGAGTTGTAACCCGACTCCTGATGAGCGAGTGTACGTGCGTGCGCGTGTGCATGTGTGTGTGTGTGTGTGTGAGAGAGAGAAAAAGGATGCTGACATTGCACTGTGTTATTATCAGTAATGGCCTCATCAATACTAAAATATTCAGAGAGAGAAAAGATAGACTAGAGGGGGAGATGGAGAGAAAGCAGCGAGGGAGCTGAGAGAAACCATTGTGTGCTGTATTTGTGTCATTTTGTGTATCAACTGAATTTGTGTGTCTCAGCAAAACATTAGTCTTGAATTCACTGATTCATCGACATCTTCCCCGTCTCTGAGCACAGAGCTGTATGCAGAGTATTCAGCGGAAATCACAGTGTACGCAAATTGCTGATACATATGTTTACTTCTATTCAACTTTGCATAAAAATATGCATAAAAAATCCTGTCCTGCAGCAGAGGTTTGGATTCAGTATAAATTTATGTTTAAAATACTGAACTGAATGCATTTTGGCTGCTGTGCTTTGTTTTGTTTTTTTTTTTGGCCTGAATATTATGATATGACTGGTATAGTTTCGATGCTGGGAAACACTTACTGATGAATCATCACTGCAAAAGATTAGAAACTATGTAAAAATCTAAAAGGTTTATAGTAAAAAGATAAAGGTAAAGAGTGTTTAACAGGGAGAAATCAAAAGAGATTTGAGATTTGCTCTAAATAAGATGCAATTTTGATGCTTAAAATTATTTGAGAAGTCCTGTTATTGACAGGATGATTGAGAGAATGACAGATTGTGTTTTGTAGAAATAAAATATATTAATTGGATTCATTCAGATAGCTTTGGGGTTCTGGGTCTAGGTCTTGATTGAATTCAGTAACTGGTGAAGTGCTCATTCCTCTTTGCAAAGATTAGCTGTTCTAAATTAGTTAAAGCTCTAATTTGTGCCTGTGGTCATGCCAAACTAATGAAATAAACTCAGGAAACAAAACCAAGAATATTGAAACCAGAAACAGTGACAGAGAGATATTCTCCAGAGACTCTCCTGGATGATTTTGACACTATAACACTGATATTCTCATATCCTCAAAGACACTGGGAAGAAAAGAGTTTTCATCCTTTACTAACCCTGTTCTACTTAGCTTTCTACTCTTCTTGACTTTAACTACTCTACACAAACTGTGCAGCTCAAACAGCACCAGTACACATAGTCACAGAGGTCACAGAGGTCACAGCAGCATGAACTGCTGTGCCCAGAGTGTCATCCTTATCTTGTTTAAACACAGGGTACATGGCCGTGTTACATAGCCACAGGACATATAGTGACATTTCTTTTATTTGTTTTCTGATGGAAGCCCACAAATCAGAGACTCCTGCAAATAATTTATGAGCCCTTTAACAAAAACGTGTCCACCTCGCTCAGAGTAGTACATTGACTAAGCCAAAATGATTCAACTAAATCCACTCAAAAGATGCCAATACATGGTTTATCTGTGAATTTAAACCAAAGAGAAGGCGATGGATATTATTTGAGCCATGTAAACAACGTGTTTAACATTAAACAAGGTCTATTTGGATTTAATGCAAGTTTTTTCATTACAAACAGATTGAAATCCATTTTAGCACAAATTGAAGCTAAATGTTGTTTGGTTTTCCTTGATTTCTCTTGTCATTTACCAGTGATTGTAGCTAGAATTAAGTTTCATCTATCTAACTTGATGCCTCAAACTAATTCATCATGCAATACTGATTCTGTGGCCCCTAACTGAGATATAAATGATCCAACTGACTGAGGAAAAGGCTTCAACTTGTTTAGAGGGGAAGAGCTGGTATGTTTAATGTTATCTACGCTATAAAAGTTCCAGTTGATTAAACCGTTCAAAGGTCAATGTGAATTAGAAAATTGACTTTTCAACACACACACAAAACATCTTGTCAATATGTGCTAGAAGATCAGGTAAAGACGTTCATGCATATTGAGTGTTAAATGTTTTAAAGTGTTAGGGGAGGAGGTTTTCCTGGGAGATTTTTGAACATAGAGGGGTGATGCCCCTGCTCTGATATCGTTTGGCACCTTACAAAGTTATTCTCAGTTTCACATGTTCAACATTTAGGATGAGTTCATTTGAGCTTGGCCCAGGTATAGTTTAAAATCATTATGAGAAGAAAGCAGCTCAAGGGAATTAATTAAAGTCAATACATAGTCATCACACACACGTGTGTGTCTGTGTGTGTCTGCGTGTGTGTGTCTGTGTGTTTGTGAAAGCCTGGAGGTGTCACAGGGAAATGAGCCTGACAGCTTTCATGGTTCCAGGCTTTGGCTACAGCAGCTCCTGTCAGCCTCCTTATCTCTATGGACTGTTGCCACAGACAGGTGTTTCTGTGTGTGTGCATGCGAGTGTGCGTTTTTGTTTGTGTGTGCAAACCTTTGTCTATAAGAGTGTATATGTCTGGCAGTGTTTACAAGTTTCAATTGTGTTTGTATGAGTACAGTGTTTCTGTCAGTAATCCAATGGACAGCAACAGATCTGCAAGTGTTTTGAAGATGTTTTTGTTCAGCAGCAGCAACTACTATGTGTGTGTGTGTCTGTGTGTGTATATGTGTGCGTGCGTGTGTCTCTCTGCACACACTTGGTTGAGAGATTAAGGTGGGAGGTGATGCAGCTGTGTTTCGGACACAAAGCATTGGTTTAATTAGAAAACAGTATCAAGTACCTTTCTCTGTGAGTGGTGAGACCTCATTGATAGACAGCAGGCGTGTGTGTGTGCGTGTGTGTGCGTGTGTGCGTGTGGTCTGTGGCCTCTGGCGTAAAGAACCTTAAATAAATGTGTCGTCATCTTCCAAAGAGATGGCATACAGCTAATTAGGTCTGACACACAGCTTTAGGACTTGGAGTCTTTGTGTTTAAGATTTTCTTCTGGTGTGATACTACGATGCATGAATCCACAGATTTTAGTGTGACGTTTAGTGTTATTTCATTGTGACATCTATTTTAGTTTGTATATGTAGGTTTACTCATCTGTTGAGGAGTCAGTGTGTGCACCCTTCTTTAGACTGGTGGGAACCTGCAGCTGTCACAGATAAGTCACAGGTTAAAGGATCTTACAGTTTGCCATGTGCTCTAATAGCTGCCAGGGGGCTTACGTATGATACTCATAAGTGCCTCATAAGTGTGTAGTGCGAGTACATCCTTCAGAGTCATACTGTATGGGGAAGAACGGTGAGCATTTGAAGCAGCTGCTAAAAATACACACAAACTAACTGGAGTAACTTTCTAATCTATTGTATCTCATATTCAAAGACAAAAAGTCCTTTTAAACAACTAAAAAAAAATTCATTGTTACATCTCTCACATCCAAGTTCTCGTGAGCAGAAACAAACAAACAATGTTGTGTGATGTCATTTTGTGCTGGTTAAAGGGTTACAGGGATTGATGTGGTCAATCCTGTGAATCCCACAACTGTTCAGTGTTAGTGCTTTCATTTTGATGTGGTTCACATTGTATGCCATTAGTTTTACTGCTCTGTTATCTTTTCTAATGTTTTTATTGTTCATGTTTTGAGCTTTTTACTGTTTGTTGTTGTGTGCTCTCTAAGGGCGCACACAGCTGTTCCTTTTTGATTTAGCAGCTCTTTTTCAATTGGGCTTTTAGAGCGCTCTTTGTTGTGGTTTTCATTCGTTTCAACAGTCCCCTCTCAGTTATTAACATGTTGCTGGTGTTTGTTGATCACAGTTGTATCGATAATGCTAAGGAGTTACTGTTGTGTCTGTTATTGTCTGTGTAGTTATTCTCTGGTTCTACATTAGAGTAGCTCAATGCGTTCCTGTGCTTTGGTCCCTCTTGCCCTGACTGCAGGGCTTTTTCTCATTGATCGTCCTTATTGATTGGCTCACGCAGAGATAAGGCCACTGGCAGGCTGTAAGTGTCGCATTTGGGACATTCAGGGGTTTTGTGATGCTTGTAGGAGTGAATGAAATAACTTGTTCTTATGTTGTTCATATGTTGATATGAACAAGTACTGCATGCACTGCAATAGCTCTCATAAGAAACTGATTGTCTTTTTGTCTGCATGCTACTATTCATCCAGTATTTGACAAAAACTTCATCAGCTCTTAGCAGCTGTTTTGAAGCTGATGAAATGAAAAGATGGTGATGATTATTTTGATCACATGGACAGATAAACCATTGACTGTTGGAGTGTCTGTCTGTTGTCACGGTCTACATATTTTTCCTTTTGGTGAGTGGTGCTATGGTTTACTGCGTTGTTATTATTTCCAAGAGACCAACTCTCCATTCTCGTCATTGCCTCATTTGGAAGTCATTGTATCCACCTCCCTGCTTGTTGCTTTGTTGTTTTCTTACTGTCTTCACCTGCCAGACCGAGACAGACAGAGAAGAGGCTGCTGAGACGATGGGATAGATGAAGAGCCCATGTTTCATCCAAAGACCTTCATCCAGGTTGCCTGGCAACTAATGGTGCCAAAGGTGATCCTTTGTATAGGGCATTATATCAGTCCAAGATGTGCTGTTTGCCTCGTTTGATGTGCCCGTTATTTCATCTTTTTTTTTTTTTTTTTTTACATCTTTTGTAGAAATAAATCAGCATGTTTATTCTTGTGGGTTCTGTGTATGTAAAGGTGCATCACCTCAGTCTTTGTGGCAAGTGGTCGACAAATGTGAAAAAGCTGTGATGCAATCTGTGCTGGAGGTTTCTCAGCTTTACTTACTTTCTTTCCTGACAACATGGCTGTATTTTGAACCACTGATATCTGAGTTCTTTCTAATCATCTCAAGCACAGATCACTGGGATGTGTCAAGTATTTCAGTTAAATTACTTTCTAAAAATGTGCAGTTGAAAATGAAATGAAATTGATTAATCAATTGTCAAATAAATCCATAATGCCATACTTTTGCACTTTAAAATACAGTCTAGGTAGAGGTTATCTAATAGCGGAGTGGTTAGGGAGCATACCATATGGCCATGAATACTGTGCTGAACTTATTTCACTCCTGACCAGCTGGCCTCATGTTATTCCCTTTCTCCATCCCATTTCCTGTCACTCTACTTTGTCCTACCAACGGTCACAAAATTCTGGGAATTTTCAAAGTTGGAAACTTTCCATGGAAATTAACAGGAATTTATGGGAATAAGCAGGAATAAACCTCGAATTTAACAAATTGAAGGAGACTGAAAGTTGAAGTTGGGGAAAATATATTTTAGCATAATTTAAGCTTAAATAACTAGATTTAATGCAAGTTAATGTTTAATGTTATTCCTTAATCACATGCACATCACATTTTCAGTAATTAATAGGATTAAACAGAAAATTTCTAAATTGTAAATTGACAATTTAAAACTTGTAGCCCAAGTGTGATGCTGTTCCCTCTGTCTTCTGCTAACAAGTTTTCTGTTATCAGCAAGAATGCAGGTTGAAGTCTGATTTATCATGCTGATTGAGGAGTCTTCTTCTATGTATCTACCCCAGGGGTATTCAAGTAAAGTTAAATGAGGTCCAGTGTGATAAGATGGCCTGTAGCTGAGGTCCGGTGTTGATCCACGTATGTTTCTCGTGCCCTCAATTTCATAGATATGGGCTTCCTTGCATATCCATATCAAATAATTGCCTTTGCTGTGCTACTGTGTGGCTTTCACGTGCAGTTGAGTAAGCTCTCGTTCCCCTCAGCTGTATGATCAACAGCTTACTTCTAAATCGAATGAAGTAGCTGAAAGGTTTTGCACTTTGTTTAATAGTGTGGCTTATAGTCTACAGTGGCTGTGGTCCTGATTTCTCTTGAACGCTGTACATGTGGCGTAAGATATAGTATTAAAGCTATAACTTTTACTGCTATAAAACCTGACACTTACCAGTTATACCTGAAATATTTTACAGATCACTTCCACTATTTTTCTTTATTTATACAATGCCTATGAGTTCCTAAATCCTTCATACTATTAGTAAACCTCCAGACCAGTGGTTCCCAGTCCCGTTCCTCAGCTCTTAGAGTCCTGCTGGTTTTCATTCTCACCATTTACCACAGATTTTAATCCTGGACACCAGGTGATTGTACATAACCAATAATCATGGCAACTCTGCGCCCCAATGCTTGTTGGAATAGTCAAACTGAACATACTGTAGCAAGTACTTTAGAGAGCAGAAAATGCCCTGCCAAAAACCAGAGTGCAGGATTTCTGCAAATTTAGAACTCACTGACATGATTCCCTTTTAACGTTCAGAAATTTGACTCAAACTGTTAACAACAAAAGATTACGGTCATAATTTTGCATAAAAATTTATATCAAAGTTATGTGATTAATGACATTTTTCAAACAGATAAAAAGTATTAGTTCTTGCTATGATGCACAAGTAAAAGTAGACCGTTGAGATGAAGATAAATAAATAAATAAGATAAATAATGATAGAAATAAAAAAACGTAATCTTTGATCAGTGAAGCAACAGCTGCTAATAGCAACATGTGAACTTTTACTCAGTATTTTTAGGTGAAAAACAACAGAGGCATATTAGGAGATAACTAGATCTGAGGTGATGTGCTGCAGACTGATCAGGATCCAGAGCTTGGATTAAATATATGTATACTGTACTGTCACAGAGTGCTCTCAAGCTCACTATCTTCCACAACTAATTTCACAGATGGATGGAAATGTTAAGTGCTTTAAGGCTTTTAAAGTCCACATTAGAATAGCGTAAATTAAGTGACATTAATTGAACTGGGGGAGAGGCTGGATGTGTTTACTATAAGTAGAGAATTTGTTAAAATGTGAACTTTTATGCATAACCATTGAATGGAGACAGAGCAAAAGTGTCAGCAACTATTACACAGTTTTGGTCAGTCGGTCCACCACTTTGGTCTGAACTGATATATATTTACAATTTGCAGATATTATACGATGAACCTATTTTCATTTTCTCCAGAGGATGGATCCTAATAACACTGAGCATCAAAGTCTAATTGTGTCCGATACTAAATACAAAAGTAATATATTTGCTCACCTGCCTTGACTTGCATATGAACTTAAATGACATCCCATTCTTAATCCATAGGGTTTAATATGACGTCGGTCCCCCCTTTCCAGCAATGACATCATCAAATTCAACTTCTGGGAAGGATTTCCACAAGGTTTAGGAGTGTGTTTATAGGAATTTTTGACCATTCTTCTAGAAGTGCATTTGTGAGGTCACACGGCTCTCAGTCTCCGCTCTAATTCATCCCAAAGGTGTTCTATCGGTTTGAGGTCAGGACCGTGTGCAGGCCAGTCAAGTTCATCCACACCAAACTCTCTCATCCATGTCTTTATGGACCTTGCTTTGTGCACTGGTGCACAGTCATGTTGAAACAGGAAGGAGCCATCGCCAAACTGTTCCCACAAGGGTGGGAGCATGGAATTGTCCAAAATCACAATGTGCTAGCATTGCCACCCTGAGCATGTTAGCATGCTGATGTTAATATCAGCTCAAAGCACCTCTCTGCCTCAGCACAGCCTCACGGAGCTGCTCATCTTGTTTACCAGCGTCAGCCAGCATGTGTTTATGAGCATCACATCCTGAATGTCTGAGCTCCAACTGAAATATTTAGGGTGACCAATCTGTCGTCAGGTTATGGGCCTCCACAGTTTTCCACATATGCTCTAATTACACACAACAAGGACATATATCAAGCTTACACACACACACACGCAGATACACACAATTTGCAGTCAGATAGTTGTTTTTTTTTTCTCACTTTTGTTTGATGCGAATAAACAAAAACACACACACACACAGATTGAAACAGATGCTAAAGCTATTCAGCAGTGTAAATACACAGTTCTTAATGAGAGTTTTTGCACATTTTGCTGCCCTGCTGTCAAGACAATAAAGTGTGTTTGGTGTGGCGTGTGTGTGTGTGTGTGTGTGTGTGTGTCTGTCTGTCTGTCTGTCTGTCTGTCTGTCTGTCTGTCTTGCAGATTCATTGTTATTCTATGTACATCTTTCTGTACGTCTCTCCATATTTTCTTCTCTCTGTCTCAATGACCCCTGCTGGTCACCCTGAACACTGTCCCTTTATGCCTCTACCCTGCACACACACACAAACACTAACACTCAGACACACTCACAGACAAGGACACATGAACATGCACATATATGCACGTTCACACATGCCAGAACTGGTCATAATTGCCTAGAAGCACTTCTCCCCTCTGTCTTTTTTTCAGTCTTCTGTTCTGCCTTGAATGTTTTTCTCGCTTTGGTTACTTCTTCAAAATTTTCCTTTTATGTCCATTCAAGTAAAAAATGAACAGTTTTTGCTGCCAGAAGGGGGTCTAGGAGGGATGCATGTGCTGTTTGTACATGCATTGGTTTATGCATGTCTGCACAAACATACTGCAAATGTAAATCCAAGTGCACACAACTGTATATGAATGCATTATAAAAAACAACAGACATTACAACATGTATGTGCATTTTTTTGTTGTGTTTTTGTGGTTTATTTGGCAGTATTTTCACTGTGTATTCTGCATATCTCCAGATTTGTACTACTGCTGACGGTCTAGCTTGTTTCCATCCACATTGAGCTGACATGTTTTCAATATCTCTAGTGATGTTTACAGGTGCAGCATCCATCTCAAAATCAAAGTCAATATGCAGCGCATATAGCAGCAGTGTGTTCCTGATAGTACTAACCTCTGTGCTTTAGAGAGGATGAAGAGTTTAAGTCTTTGATGAGCCCATTACACCTTTTTAAAGTGTACTTTAAACGGCTTTCTCATGGTGGAGTGGACTCAGTGTCTAAGAGAGAGCACATTTGCGTTCATCTCTTTTGTCTTTCAGTGTCTCTTAAAGCTTTGTGTGCCATAATCAGTTTTTTCACCTCTCTGTTTGCATCTACATCAACCTCTTTATCCTCCTCTCCTAGAGTCTGTCTCTTTCTTTCTCGTCCATTGCCTTTTGTTCAGGATGGGAGGTTGTGAGATGCACACTGTTTCCTGTTGTGTCTGAGGGTGATTATAGTGGTGCAGAACTCTCTGCTCTCTAACCAAACAGTCTGCAAAGCTCTTTGATGTCGCCAACAATTTGAAGCCAGTAATGATGAGGGGGGGTCCAGGCCTGATTGGAGCCTGCGTTATGTGTTAGTGGTGTTTGTGCTGATTTCTCTTTCGCTGGCATCCAGTTAATCATTCCACTTGCTTGATCTGCCCAATTGGCTGGCTGTCAAAAAAGGATGGGATTTCTTGGCTCTAGTGAAATCAAGAAACTAACAAGACAGATGCCCAAGTGAAACCACACACTCTCCCCTGTTTGAAAACAGTTTGAAAAACATCTGCACGAAACAAAACAAAGGGCAACAACACACTATACACAACACCAGTTGATTTGATGAATTTTTGAGTTGAGATGCTCCACTTTGTACATTTCTCACTTCATGCTTCTGTGTATGGAGACATTTAAACCCCGGGGGGGCCCAGTCAGGCTGCATGCCAAGGCATCTCTCTAATTTGTTGATTTCATGGTTAAACATGGCATCTTGTGTGTAAAATATTTGCCGAAATCAGAGCTTACATATTTATCAAATAAAATTTGCTATAAACAGCCCAACCAATAACCTTTAAATTAAAGGTAAAATTATAAAACTATAAATTAAACAACAAATCACAGCAGAGTGATGATAGGACTTGATATGTGTGTTACTGTTTAATTAATTACTCTGGTGGTTCAAAATCTTTGTTTGTAACCTTTTTTTGTACAGACAACACTTTTCACGTACATACACACACACACACACACACACACAAGCGAGAATGCGGTTTGTCATATGCTTTTTCCTGCCGGTCTGCCCATTCTGATACATAATACATTACAACTGAGACCAAGTGGGGCTCTCCCCTCTCCACCTTTCTTCCTCTTTCTCTCTGCTGTTCTTTTCATTCTACTTTTTCCTTCTTCCCTCTCACACACTTCTGCTTAAAGCGATATTACTCTCTCGTCCTCCTCCTTCAGCCCATGTCTCTCACCATCTTTCTCTTAGTGTATTGTTAGGTCCCAGCTGTAATTTATTCATAGAGACATGCCCACTGACTGGCCTTTCCCAGAATGGAAGGACAGATGGTGGACAACAAGAGATGTGGGAAAGTTCAAGTAAGGAGAACAATATGAAAGATGACAGGCTTTTCATATTCAATCTTTTTGGGTGGAAACCACGAAGAAATCACACCTATTAATCAAGGTTGTTTGGCTGATTCCCGAAACCACAGAGGAAGTGTCAAAACAAAATTACATTTTTATTCAAATCAGATTCAGAGGTGGGAGCATGTTTAAAGTGAAATGTCAAACAAATGATCTGAGAGATGTGAGCATGGGGCTAAAATATTCTGGCTTTGTCGCACTGTGAAATATTACAGAACACATTTTCTTTATTGGCCACATCTTGTGTACTGCGTACCTGCATGCACTGTCTTCTTTCTGTGGCTCTCTCTCTTGTTTTAACCATAACCCTTCATTGTGCAGAGCGTCTGAGTATTTGTGGAAAGACAAGACAAAATACTATAAATATGTTCTGACCTTTCTCTGCTGAAGGGGAAAGTTTCTTAAACATTTACTTGAAAATTTCAAGTATCATGAATTCTCATTCATTTCTCAAAACATGCATGTTTATGATTTTTAAAGCTGTTTTAAAGTCTTGTTTTTGTGGCTCCTGGCTTTGGGAGAAAGTTGCATTCTGGTGTTCTTCTCTGTATCATTGTCCTCATCTATTTTATCTGCAGTGAAGTTGCTAATTATTAAGGATGTTAGACTGGTTCAAGACCTGGCTGGGGATAAAAGGAGACACATGAATAATGTCATGAACAAACTTATTTTATTTTTATTGTATTGTTTATGCGCTGCAGAGTCGTGTGTATTTCCTAGCAAAGAATATTGAAAACTAGTTTCAGATGTGACTTGCAGCACCGACCCCTTTATATCAGATACAATGAGATTTTGCATCTAGATTTTTGAATATAGGTGTGTTAAAATAGATTATTGAAATCTTTTTCCTTATTGATGACACTGCTGGATGCATTCTAATACACAAAAAGCTTTATATATTCAATACAATATAAAAGTCAATCTAAGTAAAACTATGATAAATTCCAGAAGAACAGACTAGCAAGAGAAGAGAGAAAATGGCAAACAACAAAATGAAAAACACGATATTTTGTAGCCGTGATGACCAAAGTCCCCGGTGAATTTGAGGTGTGTTGCTGCACAGTTGAACCGACACCTGGCAGCTCTGTGTTGTATTATTTCTTTATGGTTGCAATTATATACCACACCTGTGATGTGGAAAAGGATGTTTGTAGTAGCTGATTGCATTGGTAGATGACCATTACAATATATTGTCTAATAACCACCATTTTGCTCAGTGAGCTGCCAAATCGTTTCCTGTAAATGTGTTTAAGTGTGTGAGTGTGTATGTGCGTGTATGGAGGCTGTGTTGATCTTGTAAGGGCAGCTGCTAGGTGTTTCTTCTGTCAGCTACCCAACAGGAAGGACGCACAGACCCATTAGTACTGTAGAGGAGAGGAGAGTAATTGACCAACAGGACATCAGAATGGACACACACAATGGCTGGCTTCCATCCTGAACAGTCCCATATCCACCCTGCTCAGGGGCAACAATTTGTAACGCTGAGGTAGTTTAGGCAGTTGTTTTATTGTCTCGTGTTGTTTGTACCATCTGATCTATGTCATCTCACAGCCATGTGATTTCTCTGTGTTCCCATGCTCATTTAAATTCAAAGTTCATCGTTGAAGCATAAAATCCCCAGTGATACTCTTCTGGAGCTGTCGTTCACAAAAGATGGTCTTCATCAGCTGATGCCATTTTCCCAGTGCAGTCCTTATAGGCAGGGGTGCAATAATTAGTTGAATAATTAATTAGTGGTTACGCAAAGTTACTCAGCTACTACTTCAAGTAATGACCTAATCAATTCATGACCTGTAGTAAAATACTAAAATGTTTAAATGGTGCCAGCATCATAGGTGAAGTTATATCACCTTTTCTTGTCCCATGATTTGGTGTGATCTTGTACCTCTGCAAATTATAGATGCGCTGATATTTCATAAACCAAGTTACTGATTATAATATAATAAAAAGAAACCCTGCTTGATCGGCATCCTGTAGGTGTTTTGTTTTGTTTTGTTTGTTTTGCATGCACCTTTGTTATTACAAAAAATGCCTGAAAAAGCCTTTAATCGACTATGGCAACTGTATGAAATATGTCAATCAATGAATTTACTGCACAATTTGTAGGTGAAGCTTGCTCGCTTCTCTTCCTCCTCTTGCGTTGTTTCCTCCCTCTCTCCATCCATATTTTCATGAAAGCTATTAATAATAAATGGCTGTGACTGTGTAAATGCCATTCCTTTGCATATCTGTGAACTGGCCCTTTCAGAAAGCTAATGTTGACAAATGACAGGGAGCATGAGGCACTTGAACACACTATTAACCTCTGAAATGTCTTGGTGTTTGTGTGCAAGTCTGTCAGACTGTGTTTGTGCTTGTGCACGTTATCTGGCTGTGTCTGTGAGAGAGTGTGTGTTTTTGTGTATAAATTGATATTAGGGGGCTTTGAAAGCTACTATTAACCTTTATTATTAACCTTCATTGACCTTCATTATATTTCAGTCCTGCCATTCTTATGGTTTTTTCTTCAAATGCCATCACATATCACAGTGACAATAGATCAGATGCTGTGGCTCCTGCGTGTATGCTAATGCCCCCCCCCCACCCCCCCCCCCCCCCCCCCCCCCCACACACACACACACACACACACACACACACACACAAAAGATCCATGTTCACATACGCTATTGTGCTGTGGGTCACCCAGGGAAGGCAGAGTGCTAGCTTTAGCTGCTGCACTCTAAGGATCAAGGGGCTAATTGGCTGCTTAACTTCAGATTTTATAACACACATGCGCGCGCACACACACACACACACACACACACACTTTCTGTACCCTTGAGAAGGCTTGTCTTTTAGTCACTGTTAATGAAGAGTACAGAATTAAAGAATATAAAGCTAAAGTGGACTCATTAAATAAGGCGTGTGTGTTCGAGATAGTCTTATCCGTGTCAGGTGATTGCGTGTGTTTGTGTGTGTGTGTGTGTGTGTGTGTGTGTGTGTATGCATAAGAGTCCACAGGTTACTGAGCTTTTTAATTACCTTGCCATGGAGAATCATGTTAGCACTGTAGGGGTTACCGGATTAAATGTCAGCATATCCGAGCATATAATCAGTGCTTGTGGATAGAGGTGTGTGTGTTCTTGTGTGTATTTTTGTGTGCAAAAACCTTTTGTTAGTGTACATGTGTGATGCACTCTATTGATTCTAGTAGACCTCATCTCACACTTTCATGCCTCCTGTTCCTTTGTGAGCACTGGTTACATACTGGCGTATATGTGTGTGTCCGTGTGTTAGATCTTTGCGCAGGTGTTCTCTGCCTTGTTTTATCACTCTGCAGTGGCTTATTAAACTTGCTTGTGGCCTCGTCTGTGTTTCTCTCCCTCATCTCTCTTCTTTTTCTCTTTCGTAATGCCTTTTCCTATTCACGTCCTCTTTGTCTCTTTACGTCAGCTCTGCTGTGTTTTTGTCTCTTGCTCTCTCTTATTCCCCAACTCTGTTGCTCATACTCATGTTTTTTCTGCCTCCATGCTCTTGTCTTATGACCTTGCAGTCTCATGAGCAAAGATTTTGAAGTAGTTTTTTTTTTTCTGTCTGTCATACATTGTAAAAACACAATACAGTTTATTACTACTGACCACATTTTTTACTAACAATCTTGAATGACACATTGACAAAACCTTCAAATGGTTTTACTTACAATAATCGTCTATTGTTTCAGTGACATCACCTATGAATCACTACACTAATGACAACAGTGAGGAACTGATTTTCATCATCATGTTGTGTAATGCTGTAAAAATGTAGCCTGATCTTTGCTTATGAATAAAATTAGAGTTAAGCTTTCTGTAGCACCTTCTTGTTAATTAGCAAGACAGGTGGTTCAAACAAACAAATAGCACTCAGTAAAACCTTGATATTGCTATTTGTCTTACTTACTTTGTAATTCAGAGTAGCATTAATATGCATTGTGCAGTATAGAGCTCATTGAACTTCCTTCTTTTGTACAGTTCAAGTCTGAAGAAGTCAGCTTACACTGAAAAACAAAAACAGTTAATTTGTTGACCATCTGAATGTTCCAACTTTAGACAAGAGTAACATATTTCTGTGATTATGGTGTGGATCACTTAATAGGATGAGAGATTGTGGAAGCATCCATAACCTGTTACTGATCACATAATTCATGCCCATTGACTTTGATGCTGGTGTTTCTTATATTATGCTCATTCAAAGTCATCTCAGTCAAACTAGAACTTTTGAATGTCCTCAGAAGAAGTACCGTCATGATGACATATTGCTTCAAAATAAAAAACAAAAGGATCTTTTTATTGATGAATAAATATTTTTATATATATATCTGAGTAAAGAACCAGCAAAACGAATAAAATATAGCTCAGTGGCTTGGGCTATATTTTAAATATCATATTATATTGTGTGCAGGCTGTGCAGGAAACAAAAACAAATAAGCTTATAAAACCAGCATCACTAGTTGCTTGTATCGCATTTACTGTTTGTCAGCCTATAGATGCAACTGGACTTTCTAAGAACTCGTAAAATCGTAACATTGTGGATCTTGATTGAGACTTATTTGACAACAGCCCTCTGTGTAACAGTTAGAGACTGGTGCATGTTCTCTTTTCCTTAAGTCCTGATTTGTGTCGTAAGTCTAAGGTCACTTCCACATGCTCACCTATGTGTGAATGTTAGTTTGTTAAGATCACAGGATATGGTGTTATTTTCTGTTTGTGAGTGTGTGAGACAGAGAGATAGTCTCGTGTTTTCTTTCCACTGAGTTTATGCCCGTGGGCGTGGAATATATCATATGTGTGTAAATTTATTCATGTGTGTATGCACACTAGCATCCTTCTTATCGGCAGCGTCACGCAGGAACTGAACCAACAGAAGACCGGAAGCCTTATCACTCCAAACACCACCACACTGTTTACTCAGACAAGCACACACCCACACCTTTACTTTCCTTTCTGCTATATTCATTCAATGTAATTAAAAGAAGCGTTGGCTTTACCGTACCATGTGGATGTGTGCGTATGCAAACGTGTCTGCATTGTCAACAATGTAAGAACGGGCAGAGTAATAATGGTGCCGTAAATGTGAGTAGTTCCTGCATGTAATTGGTTTAAGGTCAGATTCAATGTGCAAAGATTTGATTGCCGCTTTGAGCTAGATTGTATGGGTGGTGTGCGTATTTGCATGTACATAAATATTGGTTGCGCTTGACTTCTGTTTATATAATTTGTGCAAAGATAATAATGATGATGAGCAGCACGGCAGCATAGTGGTTAGAACTGTTGCACCACAACAAGAAGGTCATGGGTTCGCTTCCCGGGGCTTTTCTTTACGGAACTCGTGTGGGTTTCCTCTGGGTTCTCCGGTTTCCTCCCACTATCCAAAGACATCATGTTTAGCTTAATTGGTGACTCTAAATTGCCTGTAGGTCTGAGTGTGAGTGTGAGGGGTTGTCCATCTCCGTCTGTCTCTGTATGTTGGCCGTATGGCAAAGTGGCGAGCTGTCCAGGATGTAACTCAAATGACATGATGACCTTGGTTCTGTGGCACTGCACCGCACTGAGAGAGATGTGGGGCAGACATCCACATAAAAGTTTACAGAGTATGATGTGAATATAACCTTAAAAAACATTTTGACATTCGTTGCTCAATTTCTTTGAAAGCCTTTTAAAAAATTTGTGTGTCAATGTGCGTTTCTCTGTGTATTTAGGCCACTTGTATGTTGCTCTTTGCTTCAATCAACAGGGCCAGCATAAGCACACATCTATTGTCTTTGCAGCCACATATTGACAGATGAAAGTAATTGCTATAGCTTGTGGGGGGAATGTGCTGTACTGTATGACTGGTAAACTGTTTCCACTGTGTCCACGTGGCCTGAGACTGAGTTACTCTGACCTGCTGCACACATTCGCTTTTATTCCTCAGAGGCCCAGAATAGTAAATTCTAGTCAACATAGCTCACACTCAACATTGCAGGTCTGAGATTATTGATGCTGTTCTCACAACTATCCCCTCATCTTTAGACTCTGTATAGTCAGTGGTCTGGTGTTTTTGTGATTAAGCTCTCAAAACTAGCAAAGAGTACATCTCTCTGTGTAATTGCTTTGTTATCTTTGAAACAAATTGCTCAGTCATTAAGTGTTACTGTGTATAATTATGGTTATTTAGAGATGAGCTGCAGAATGAAACGGATGGGGGAGCATTAGGTTACCACAGGGGGGACATATTAAGTATTAAAGACATGTTTATAGACTGCCTGCAGTAAAAAGAATCACTGCTGCTCCTCATAGAGGGCTAACAGTGTGTGTGAAAGTGTCTCTAACCAGGCCAGATGTATTCTCACCAAAAATGACATTGTGTGCACAGCGGATAACTGTGACTTTAAAAATTATGACTGAAAACTATTAATGAAGGTATTCATGCTGGTGAAACAGATACATATTATAGCTGTCAGATTTTTGCAGCCGACAAATTAATGCACTGAAAATGTTTCACAGCTGGTGTAAACACCAAATGGTTCGTTTACTACGCTGCAGTTCCCTTTTCATTGAACTAAAGCTGAAATTATGAACTTTTTTCAAAATATTGAAGTCACAACAAATATATGTGATACACTCACAATGGCAAAAGTACTAACTGCAAATGTGTTTCATTGTCTGTTGTGTTTAATGAAAGTTGAATGACACCGGTGTAAAGTTGGCAGGTGTTAGAGGATGGGACTGTTTTCTTTTGATGCTGCAATTTCATAATCAGCTTTTTTTTGCTTTCCCCCAAATTCCCTGGCCTTTAACCACAATTATTATTGTAACCATGGTGATGATTGTCCTCTAAATATAAAATTAACCTTAACCTTGTGTGTATTAGTGATATCATGACAACAAACCTCAACAGGTCAACCTTGGACTTGGAATTCAGATAACCAGGTGTTCCTTCACTTACAAGAGCTACGGATTTGTCGGCACACTGATGGAAAAATGGCAGTAAACGCATCATAACATGCATTTTCATCAAAATAAAAGCCAATGCTGCTCATCTTATTGGAACTAGATACTGTTTGTAGAGCTCAACACTGGCACTAACTAAGTTGGAATAGAGTGTGAACCTTTTAAAGTTTGAGTAATACGTGCTTTCTCATTCTTCCTACCCAGATATAAAGAACCTACTATTAAGCCCCTACACTCCCATGGTGCACCTCCACAGTTACTTCATGGCCTCTTTGCCTGAGCAGACATCCTCCCAGGATTATGTGCCTCTGAGCAGACTGTGCTCATCTGACCTCTGTTGCATTGGATGGGAAAGAACAGCTACTGCACATCATGATTTTGCAAGACAAAAAAAAAAAAAAGAAAAACAACACACAAACAACCTCCTGTGGTCACACTTTTGACAGCAATTTTGGTCAGAAAATCCTCCCTGAGAGGATATTTACATACACGGTCACACAAAGTTTTACAGAATATGACAGTGAAAGCAGTCTTTCACAAATGACCGTGACCTTTACACAACCATACTGAGCAATTTTAGTGCCTCAAAAATTTCCATAAAGGTGACAGAAACATTCATGAGTCTTTGCTGACATTGTGGTGCGCATTTGGGAAACACGGACAAGCAATATATTTTTAGAATGAGGGCTTATGCGTCATTGAAATTTAAAAAGATGTACTTGGTGATGGTAAATGGATCCCCTTTTCTGCAGCCTCCAGTGTGTGAAAGGATAAAATAGCATATATATACACACTCTGTCTCTCTCTCTCTCAAACACACACACACACACAGGGAAAGAGTAGATCTGATTTTTAAGCCCATTCATCTGCACCTCTTGTTCAGCTACAGGAAGATGTGAGTGGCCTCTTGGCATTAAGCCAAACAAGTCATTATTAATGTGCTGTTCTACTGATGAAAGTGGTAATTCATGATTATTTGGGAGTTCCTGCACAGTGAAAGTTGGGAGCTGAATTTAATGTCAGAATTTTGTGCTAATTCAACTGACAGTTTTGTTCAGCATTTCAAAGCTGCCAGCTGATGTTTTTCTTACTGCACTGTCAGCTAAATAATTAAACAGTAAGTGTACATACAGGTGTGAAATGTGTGAGGGGATTAAAGGGGGAAAGTGACAGCACAGGGCAGACTACAGATGGGGGGAGGAGGGAGGAGAGAGATAAGTGAAAGAAAAAGTTTCTATGGCTTTAAGAAAAAAAATTGAGCGCTCTTCATCTGGCATGCATGCATGCATGAATGTGCACACACAGTCAAAAGCCAACAGTAGAGATAAACACACCTACACAACAATTTACATAGACTTGTATACTTGCAGTCCTGACATAAGCAGACGCAAATTTCAAAACTTCTCTCTTCTGAACAAGTTAATACAGAACAAAACAGGTGTGAAAACTTTATGCAGAGTGGAATCGGCTTTAAACTGTTAAACCCACGTAACCTGTCTGTCTCACATAAACGGGAATTGATTTTTTTTAAATGGGAGGAAGTGACTCAATGATTATTAAATCACTTTCCCCCTTTGTACATTTTAAGTTGATCTTTGAACACCAGCCTACGTATGTATTAGAGTGTTTATTGACTGTACCCCTGAACTTCGCTCAGACAACACCATTACCCACCGCCCTGCCCTCTAATTGCTTCTCCAACGCTGCTGTTGGCTTAGAGATACAGTTTTAATTATTCACATTAAGAAAAATAAACAGAGTTTCTAAAAAATATCTGCATGCTAAATTTTATAAATGGTAAATTAATGAGGTTTGAATGTAATACGAAGTGCTTAAGAAAGCCGAAGTAGGAAATAACACACAGACAGATTTGGAAGAAAGAAAAAACAAGCTTGTTTGGGCCATTTGGACCAGAACTGTAATCAAACTGATGGCAGAGTAAAATCGATTGGACTTGTGGTCTGAAGTGACTTCCTGTTTGTTTTGGCCTTCTGTCAGTCCACTTTTCAGTGTCATGCAACAGCTGCAGGTGTTACACTGATCCTCAGTCTACTTTGATTTCTATCAGAAACATGTGTTGAGAGAATAATAGATCCAAATATGCAGATCTCAATAAAGTGATCAACTTGTTAGGACATCTGAAATATAATCACCTTAGTGCTGACTTTGTGCCTCACTTTGTGCTTTTTCTCATGGTTCTTGGTCTCCATCTGTCAGTGCTGCTGTGAGTGCCTGTGTGTAATTTGGCGGGGGGGATGCTCATTCTCAAATATCTCTGTCCCCAAATCAAAAGAACACATACAGCACAATTGTAATTTAGTCACAGCAGTATGGTTTATCTTGATCATCAAGATTTCCCAGTGAAAACCTCACATCACAGTGCTAATTGCTACTTTAGTCAATGCAATTTGAATCTTTACAAACACATGATTATAAAAATTGGAGGAATGCCAGTTTTCATACAGGATTGCTTTCCGACTTATTTTCATGTTTGGCTTTTCTCTTACACACTTTCTTCTTGAGGCAAATACAAATATTATATTACTCACTGTTGCAGAGAAAAATGCCACAATATTGCATCACAGTGTTTGTGTGCTGTTGTAACACATTGCACTATTTTGGATTTGGCAGGGGTGGCTTTAAACGTATCACTTGCAGCAAATTGTAACCTCGGTGCACACAAAGTGACAATTTCTGCAGTAAAAACTTTTTTTTTTTTCAACATTCTGTCCTTTTAATGAATTTTTCCTTCACCTTTCAATCCACCAAGCTGTCTTTTTCAGAGTATCTTGGTGCCATGTTTGGTTTGTCTCCATCTGAGCTGACTTTCAGACTTGAAAGGGCTTGTCATAGAAGAATTAAAGGAAAGCAGAATGTAATAAGACAAGGCCAGACTGAAAGGTGCTAAGTTGGATAGATTGGAAAAGTTGGGAAACTGTACACCTGTGACAGAAATAAGGAAGTAGAGTGAGTACAGAGGGAGGAAGACGAAGTAGCTGGAGATGGTAGGGATGGTGGGCTGGGGGGTGGTTAGGCAGGGGCTGTAAAGGTACAAATCAGGAGGCAATGATGCCTGTTTTCTCCAGGCAGAAGAGCAGGTTGTTTTGACCATGTTTCCATGGTGACAGCAGGCCTGTGGTGCTGTTTTTCTCATTCCCTTGATCACAGACTGGGATAAAGATAAAGGTGTTTGCATGTGTTTATGTGAGCTGGTTATTTCTTTTTGCGCTTATATGGGTCATTGTGCGCGTGTAAAACAGAGAACTGAAGGCTGACCCTCGTGGCATATTGATTGCTGTGAATTGATATTGTTTGCGTCAATGCATCCTCATTGTGTGTCAGTCTGTGTTTGTGCGCCAGAGTAATCGCCCTGTCAGTACAGATGCATGTCTTTTGGGCTGATAATGGCTGTTCCTCCCATGTGAGCAGAACCTTTGTGTGAAGCTGTATAGACCAATTTGGCTGTATGTATTTGTGCATTTATGGGTCATGTTATTTTCTCTATTGCAATTACAATGCATGTTTGTGTGATTGTCTCGGTGTAGCCGAGCAGATTGTCTCTCGGGGTAAAGAGGGGCTGGTGGAGACGCTCAAAACAGGCAGATATAAATAATTTTATAACGATCCCATCAAGAACGGAAAATGCATATAAGTGGGAACAGTGTTAACAGCAGAAAATAGATTTGGTTCTCGTAACATCTTTAAGAGTGAGAATGAAAGAGAGACAGGTGAGGAAGAGCGGGGAGAAAATGATTTCTGATTTCTTCAGCAGTGGTGAGGGGATTGAAAAAGGCAGCACAGAGGCTTAGACAGTATTCCACACACACACACACACACACACGTCCACCCTCACATCACACTTTGTCAGTGCTTTAATGTTTAGTGCTAAGAGCGGGGTCTGGCTGCAGTAATCATGAGATAAAGTGTTTTAATCAGGAAGCAGGATCTCTTCTCTTATCCCATGATCTCTGTGATGTGCAGGAATGGTGAATGTTACTCTTAAAATGTTGGAGTGCTGCTTACCAGATGCACTGTAATCTAGTGCATCTCTGGGCAGGGAGTTTTTTAATGGTATATACCATGAGAGGATAAAAAAATGGATAAAACATGTGGCCACATTGTTTAATCCAAGTGTTACTCAGCTGGATTAATACATTTGCCAGGACAAGATAAAGATGGTTGTGGGTTTGGTTCCCAGCCTGGAGCCTTTCTGTTGGAGTTTGCATGTTCTTCCTGTGCCTCCGTGGGTTCCATTCAGGTACTCCGTTTCCCTCCCATCGCCCAAAGACATCATGTTTGGGTTAATTGGTGACTCTAAATTATCTGTAGGTCTGCGTATGAGTGTGAGTCGTCGTTGGTCTCAGTCTGTCTCTGTGTGTTGGCCCTGCGCTGGACTGGTGACCTTTCCAAGGTGTACCCCAATGTGAACTGTGATTGGCTCCAGCACCCCTGCGACCCAGGAAACGGAAAAGCTGTAGAAGATGAATGAATGAATGAAATGGCTACATATGTCACCTTGAGGATTATTCACCCTCAGCGCTAACAGCACCACACACTGTTACAGAGACACACAAATACGTATACATTACAACACAGGCTCTTATGCTGTAGTTTTTCTCAAAGCCAGTCAGTCAGCAGAGAGAAAATGGCACTATGATGAATACACTGTCATTAACGAGGAGAACACAGGATTAAGAAAGAAGGAAGGAAAGAACGGAACAACACATGCACATTCAGTGTAAATAGCAGAATGCTGTATTGTAAAGCTGGCCTACTTGGCACTGTAGCCTCTCAGCGGATTTGACTGCCTTCTTTTTTTGTGTTTCTCTTTTTTCTTTAGTTGTCTTATTTATCCTGTTTTCCTCAGGACAGATGTGATGTTTAATTTTTACCCTGTTTAGGGCCAATGCTTCCCTTTGAAATGGAAACAATAAGCTCATTGGTATTCCTTATAGAGATGTGTAAGTGTGTGTAGGAGAGAGAGAGAGAGAGACTTTTCCGACTTTGAAGTTTATGTTTGGAGATTGGAGTGATGTTGTAATTGATGCAGGGCATTCAGAGGAAGTCAGAGCAGAGGTTGCTCTTCATTTTCGCTCAGCGGCGGCAGCTGTATGATTAAAGCACCCCAGACAGATATTGTCAAGAAAATTCAGCAAATTGGTTTCCATTTTGGTCACCAGTCTTCAGAAGGCAGAGGGAGCACTGCAGTCGTACCTGACACTAATCCAAATGAGGAGAGCAATAATAGACTGCGTGTTCAGGTGCAGCAGGGATTCAAGAGTGCAGATGTGCTGCCTTTCATCATTTTTAGAAAAATGCAGAGCACAAGCCTTTTTGTACTTTTTTTCTTCTTTTTCTTGCAGGTACAAACAAATGAATTCTTTCACAGGTTCAGGGGGAGGTTGAACTACTCACTATGCTCTGTGCAGTTGAGGTATTTGTGCACTTGGGGGCACTCTGACAGCAGCACTGATTTGTTTGACATTGCAAACCTCCAGCAAGAATCCACACACACACACACACACAAACAAATCTGAACTGAATGGGAAGAAGAGAGGACATGAGAGGCGAGAGAAAGTAAACGATTACAAAGGAAAACATGCAGACAGGAAGGAAGTGGGAGAGAGAGAGAATAAGAAAACAAAGAAGAGGTCAAAGAAGAGCAAGGTCAAACGTGTGTGATGGAGGTGTTTGTTTAGCTGTGTGTTTGTGTATGTGGAGGGTGTGTATGGCTCTGTCATGATTTATCATTTTTGTGACAGGTCTGAGTGCACATGTTGCAGTGTATCTGTGTTGACCCATTGACTTTGTGTCTGCGTCACAATTTCAATGGACTTGCTCCATTTCTGTCATGCTCAACTAATGAGCTTTCTCTGTCATCACTCTCCCATTTTTGTCCACTCAGTCTCGACCAGCAGTACTTTTTTTTGCAGATGACCATCAATACTGCGACATTAATAGTAATTACATTATCAAATATGGATAGCTATTGCTAACAATCATTCTGCTGATTGTTCATCTGTTAAACATTTCATTGCTTAGTCTATAAAATGCAGAAAATAATAACGTATCCAAAAATACACTGATGTCCCCAAACAGCTTGTTTCGTATGTTTAAGAATGTGAAGGGAGTTTTTTCATTGAGAATGGAATATAAAGGGAATATAAAGAAATATAGAATGTATAGAAATTTAAAAAATAAATTTTTTTTTGAAGTATCAAAAACATATCAACTGATCAGTTAGTTTTAGACTGATCCCTAAATTTAATGATCTGGCTTGTTCCTTTAAAAATATCTAAACAATAAACACTTTCTGGTTATAAACTGGATAGTAAGTTTTTTTTTTTTTGCCATATAGTGAGAAACACTTTTCTTCATCTATTTCATTTATTTGCCATTTCATCCAGAAGCATTCAGTGTTCAGTTAGAAGAACTAGCAGAAATGAACTATTCTCAGACATGGAGTCATAGACAAACAGTAACGTGCCAACCAGCTGGGAATCGTGTGATAAAAGTCAACAACCAATACAAGCAGTCCTACTCATTGCTACGACTCAGCAGTAGTAAAAAAGATCTTCCACTTTATCTCAAGGTATCGAGGTGCCATAAACCTTTTACATGGTTGTTTTACACACTTTAACAACATCCTGGTGTCTGTCTTCACTGCCTTTACTTTTCTGCTTTATCTTGGCTGTAAAACATTCTGACAGTCGTGGACATGAATAATCATAATTGATTCCTTCCTTCAGCGATGAAAGAAGATCTGACTTCATTGTGGTTATTTTCCCTGAAAATATAATTATTTTTGTTTTATAACTAAGTCAAGTCAGTCAGTTCAACTCTCATCCGTCTGTACCAAAGGCTTTAGGTTGCTGTTTGAGAGGATAATGCTGCTACAAGTGTGTGTGTGTGTGTCAGAGAATGTGGCTATACATGTCAGGGTCAGTGCATTCACTGCTTCATTATAAAGAGGAAATTGTGGGTATAAATTGTTCCATCATTTTTGAACCTCAGGAAGATGTGGCTCCATAGCAACAAATCAGTCACTGTGGATGTTTCACATACACACACTTGCATGCACACTAACACACTGTGCACTGCACGCAAGGAGTAATTGTCATTACTCCTTGAAGCCTCTATTCAGCCATTTCATTTTAGCTCTTAGCAGATAGTCTCAAAGGTACGTCCTGATTGGTTGAACTGAGGAACCAATTATATTGGAGAAACAAAGACCTGAAGAGAGCATGAAGGTAATAAGCAGACTCTTTATCTGGACATCTACACACATCTAAATATTTGGAAACATTCACGATGAAATGTCACGTTCTTCTACCTTTCCCTGTCTCAGTTGCGCTCTCTTTGTTTTCTAGCTTTAACTTCTGTCTTTCTTATTCATTCATTCATCTTCAACCACTTATCTGTTTCCGGGTCACGGCGGTAGCTGGAGCCAATCCCAGCTCGTATTGGGCGAGGGCGGGGGGGGCCACCCTGGACAGGTCGCCAGTCCATCACAGGGCCAACAAACAGAGACAGACAGAGACCAACAGCTGGATAACCCTAACCACTCACACTCAGACCTACGGACAATTTAGAGTCACCAGTTTACCCAAACATGATGTCGTTGGACGGTGGGAGGAAACCCACGCAGACACGGGGAGAACATGGAAACTCCGCACAGAACTGGGCGACAGCACTGACCATGATGCTGCTGCGCTGCATTTCTTACTTCTAATTAATTTTATTTCTTTTTTTGGGGGGGGGGTGGGGGTGGGTATGTCTTTGAAGTGCATATGGTCACGTAACTACAACTGTGCGTCAGCTGGGAGCTTTTTAGCTGATGCTGACACGACAGGAGGCTGCACTTACGCTGACTGACAGGGTCAGGTTCCTCCTCTTCAACCTTTAACTCCTCATTAGCAGGTTTGCCGCCTTCCTTCCATCTCTCGGTTTCCACCTTTAGCTCAGTATCTCTTCACTTCCTTGTCCTCTGGATTTTATCACCAACTTCTCATAGTGCTCACTGTTTCCCACTCACCTCTGACATGATGGCAGAAACCAAATACTAAAGGAAGGATGTGTGAAAATGTGTGTTGGTGCGCCTGTGTGTGTATGTGATGGATCATTGTTGAGCAGCACATTA
Organism: Echeneis naucrates; assembly: GCF_900963305.1. Classification (NCBI taxonomy): domain Eukaryota; kingdom Metazoa; phylum Chordata; class Actinopteri; order Carangiformes; family Echeneidae; genus Echeneis; species Echeneis naucrates. The sequence continues at coordinate 16,602,740 of NC_042523.1, read as the reverse complement.
GGAAGGAAGCAGCCAGCAGGAGTCAGGAGAAGAGGACTCCTTTACGCATAAACACACAGACACAAATACACTTTTTAATACATGTTATTTGTATTGTCATAAAAAAAAAAGTGCCAGTAGGAACAGCTTCTGTGAATACCTTTGGACATAGATCAACAGAACATTACACTGCAAGCACTTACACTTTAAAGTCATAAATAAATGACAGTATTATGGCTGGTAAGTAATTTACTAATGCCTTATGGACTTATCAAGATTTAGGAACAATCCCTTTAGCTTGAGTTTCTCCTTTTCCTGGCACTTTTCTTTGTATGTGTAGGTTGTTCTGCCTGCCAATGGGAGAACCCATCACTGGATCGAAAATGTACAGAGCCAACAAATCACAGATTTAATAGTTCGCTGTTATACCCCTTTATCAATGACTTGACAATGAGATAACATTTATAACATCAGATTTGTCACTTCAGCAGAATCTCTGTTACAGCCATCGCCATTGTTTGGGGGGGGCTCTCTCTCTCTCTGCGTTTTTGTACTTTTGTTGTGTCTTTGTCGCCTGATCCTGTGAGAGGGGATGCCCATGACATCACTGGGGTTACCTGGGAGTGCTCCACCTCCCACCGCACCTTCAATGCTCCAGCTGCAGCCCATCTCCCCTGATCAGTGGAGCCCGCCTCTCGTCCCCAACCAGCGCTTAAAAGAGCTGCCCATACGCAGACCGGCCACCGCAGTGTGTTCCACTGCTTGTTTTGTAGCCGTTTACAGCTGAGTGCAGCTCTGTGTGAGAGCTAGTGCTGTTTTGTTGTTCTGTTGATTTGTCGTTTGTCAGTTTGCTGGTGTTCTTTTGTGTTAATCGTGTTATTGGCTGTGGCCCAGGTTTTTTCTTGTGCCACCTCTCTTTGTTACTCCACTTTATATAAACTGCTTACCTTTTTGTTAATAAATGACTTTATTTAACCCTTTACATCCTGGGTTTTATGTTACTTCCCTTTCCCCAAATGAGCTGATTGTAACAATCTCACAAACCCATGGACCCAAGTTCTGCAGCCCAACCAAGCACGCCTGCCAAAGGGATTTTTCCCTCCTTGCCACGTAATTGGCTTTGAACTGATCTAATGCTTTTATTTAAAATGTATTTTCAATTTGTGGATGTGCTATCAGAGGCCAGTATATCTCTACAAACCACAAACAAACATGGCCACTATACTCATCTATGAAAGAATATGTGACACAGATGACAAGATTATGGAAACTATCATGCATTTCTTACACATCTGATGAAATGTCATTGGGGAGCCTTCTCTCCACCAAGTTTAAAGCCACACACAGTTGTTAATGCTGGTGCTTTAAATCCTGTTGATGCCTCTGTGCATTAGCAGCTGACAGTGACCCTCACGTGGATCAAAGCATGAGCTTAGATATCATTAGTAACAATTACAGTTTCAGAGTCAGTCCTTCCTCAGTGCAGGGTCACACCGGCTCTTACACAGGGATCACTCATATCGTAACAGTTTGATCAAAGAACAAAGCCTGCACAGCATCTGTCCAATTTACTGGATGCACAGAGAGAGCTGGCTTGTTCTGTTTTGTTAGGTCTCGTGTCCAAAAACAGATAATCTCGCACAAGCTCCCTGGTAGTTTTATCATCCGTACACCACACGCTCAGCAGAAATACCCCCCAAAACCTGCTTTTCACTCTGCTCACTCAGGTCTTTAAAAGGTAAATGGACATTTCATTTCAGACGGATTGAACAGTTTCCAATTTCATCAGCGGTGTCGGGGGTAAACCTTTAATCAGGTCTGGTTTAGAATTAAGGTCGGAGATGAGATGGTTAACTTCTGTTTCCCTTCACTTCTGAGGTGAAATTTATGTCTCAGATAAGTGTGCATCTCACATAAACAACGCAATTTCAGGTTGAGTAAATGGTGATTAACTCAGTGTGTCCTACACTCTCACAGTGACACATATTAACGAAATAGGAGAGCAGATTGCTATTGAATTGCTCGGCCAGTGTGATTTCAAAACAGCTGGTTGCTGGACAGAGATTTTTATAGAACAGCAAGGCAGGAAGGAGACCTCCTCCCCTGCCCTCTCCTCTTTTTCATTTTTCTCATCCTCTCATCCACCCCTACGCTCCTCAATGCTGCCAAGATGGACTACATTTAGGAGACAGTCTGTGTTGGTATGGAAACTGGCCTACAAACTGTTCAGGTTGTCAATGTCCTAACTCACATAGCAACCACCACCCAGCCTCTAAAAATGTTGATTTGACGCAGCATTGTGATTTCTGGTAAATGGAGGCCAGGAAAGGTTTTTTTTTTTTTTTTGGTGTGTGGCTATCCAGCTGGTCAGCACACAGTGTATACTGTAGATTGTTTAGCGCCAGAGAGCAGAAGGCAATGAGCTTTTATGGCAAAAGCTGCATTTTCAAGGTCACATCGACTATTTGAATGAGGCAGTACGCCTACCTGAAAAGTTAGGTTAAGCCGATTCTGCCATACTCAAATAGTTATGAGTCATCTAGAGACCTTTGCTTACAAAATTCTTTTCAGATCATTTCATCAAGTGAAACGCAAAATGGATGCCTGCCACATAATAATAAAAAACCTTCAACAGTGGGGTTGCTGCATTTTCCTTCAGACAAAGAGAATATCTTTTGCTGCTGAAGAAAATTTTCATCTTTTCAATCCAAAGGAAGAATTATATAAGAAGCTGTTGTACTGATGTACTGTAAATAAACAGTACTGGATTTACTGTACTGATTTTCAAAAGGCATAAAATGGCTTTTCTCTTAATTCATTCAGTGTACCTTCTATTTTCCTCGCTGTCCTTTTGACATTTGTTGCACTCAAAGTCATCGTCTCAAAGTGCTGTGCCTCACTGAGTAGTGTCTGGCTGAAAAAGGCATTGCCCTGCTGAAATAGGTTATCAATGGAAACAGTACTGCAAAGTGTCTGTGTGATTGCGTGTCTGCATGACTTTCGCAAGTAGGGTGTGTCATTGTCGCTTTCCTGCTGTTGTTTTACTGCTCGTGTTTTTTAAGGAAATTAGGAGCAACAATATGGTTAAGTAATATTCACACACAGGCGCACACACCATAACAGCCTCAGACACACTTTTTCTAAGTTATTACATACAACATGCAGGTAGTGCTTTTATCCTCAGCACTGTACAGTTCTGTATGTCCAAAGATTTGAAACATTGACAGCCTCAGCAGGAATAACACAAGTAACCTTGTTTTTCTTTGGATTCATGTCTACCTACAGACTTTCAGTGCGCATTTGTGTAGCATTTAAATGCTACACGTTGTGTTGGTACTTTATGTTCTGTATGGCATGGAAACACCACAACTTAAGCTTGGATAGATTTTTGTAGATTAGTATTTATTCCTCATATATTTTATTTAGACAAAATATTTCATCCTAAGTTATCTAAGGAAACATCCTAAATTCTTTTTCTCTCTTCTCCCATCTCGTCTTCACATGCTCATCCTTCCGGGTTGTGGGGCCAGCAGCCTCAGGACAGGCATCTAGTAACTTCTTTCAGCTCTTCTGGGACAATTCTGAGGCATTCCCAAGTCTGCTGAGACATATAATCGCTCCAGCGGGTCCTGGGTCTGTCCCGGGGTTTCTTCTTAGATGCCTGAACCACCTTATCTGTCCCCTATTGATGTGGAGAAGCAGCAGCTCCACTTTGAGCCCCTCCCAGATGTCCGAGCTCCTCACCTTTTTTCTAAGGCTGAACCTGGCCACCTTACAGAACTGACCTTTTGGCCAAGATCCGGACCGGTAAATTGAAAGCTTTGCCTTATAGCTCAACTCTTTCCTCACCACAACTGGGTTGTACCCGCCGCTTCACACCGCTTCAAACCTTTCCAGCATGAGCTGGACATTACTGCCCAAAGAAGTCAGTAGTAACACGGCGTCTTCGAACGGCAGAGAGGAAATCCTAAAGCTACTGAACCTGAATGTTTCTGACACTTGGCAGCGCCTAGAAATAAAAAACCATGAACAGAAATGAAGACCGGGAAACGGTCTTGCATGCTGCTGATAATGCAAACCAGACTTTGACTCCAACAGTAGAGGTGCGAACAGCCTGCAACAGTTGGCCATCCCATCTACTGGAGCACCTCCCACAGGATACCCTGAGGGACGCAGTGGTTTGCATACAAAGCACATGTAGACTGGTTGGACAAACTACCCACAGCTGGCAGCATCCTTGTGAGGGTGCAGAGTTGGTTCTGTATCCCACAACTTGGGCAAAAACCAAATTTTTGCTTCTGAATCAGAAGAAAGAAACCAAACTGGTGTAGACTTTCCAAAGGAGGCTGAGGGGTGTGATTCTCCCAGTCTGCCTCTCCAGAGTCACTGTGCCCAACGTCCACGTAATATTGCAGTGACACATCACCCAAGACAGCCCCACAACATCCAGACCCTTCCCATCCATCCATCCCAGATATGTTAGACCAACCTCCGCACCACCTAGCTCCATTTCCTCAGAATATTTATTGGCGGAACTGAAAAGATCCATGAAGTATTCTTTCTTTTGCCTGACTACTTTCTTAGTCGAGGTCAGCAGCTGTTCATTCACCCTGTAAGCGGTTTGGAGACCTCCCGAGGCACCAGTCGGTCTTGCTCCATCTCTATCTATTCAACCAACAAAACGCCCAATTTGAGTTAGATGACACATTATTCATCAAGCTGAGCGCAATTTTAAAGTGGTGACCCTGAGATGGGGACTACTACTGTTCTACAGAAGCGGCTTGTCGGAGAATTTTCAGATCCCCTTCAAGCTGTGATGGAGTTGCAATGAAAGAGGCACAAATTGTCTCAAACTCTTTCACGCCATGGAGGATTTCTTTCAGAGAATGCTGCTGATTTTTGCATCGATAAATAAATCAAATCAAATATTAATAGATCTTTGCAGTGGCAATGTTGTGTCACCTGGAGGCTGTGCTGTTAAGATGAGGCTTTAATCAGTGAATGCAATCACGAATGCAATGACCAAATACATGTATGTAATCTTGCATGAAACTCTGCCATGCAGAACATTGTTTAACATCATCAATAACATTTTAATGATGGAACTAAATCAGAGTTTCATATCATCATTATAAGGATAATTATTACACCTCACGATATCAACAATAAATTTTCCTAATCTCTGCTTTTCCAGTGGTCCACTCAGACCAGCAGGAGGAGAACTGGTGGGGGATGGAAAACAACTGTTCAATTGACATCTTTGTGTGCATTCTTCTGTGTGTGTGCATGTGTGCGTGTTCGGCAGGAGGCAGTTAATATAACTCAACCATTATGTAGATTGGCCCTATTCCCCTGAGTGCACCTTCACCATTTAGAGCTTTCAATCACCCCACTGCTTTATGGGAGTCAGGACACCATACACATGCATACGTGCACGCACACACACACACAGAGCAGACCAAGGTTACTGCCTGTATCCTCATCAGATTCTAGGTCCATGGCTTGCTAATTATGGTCCTCTGCACTGTGGTTTTTCATCGTATCCCACTGTGTGTGTGTGTGTGTGTGTGTGTGAGTTTGTGAGTGTGAAAGGACAACTGAATGAGTAAGTGATCACAAGGCAAAATTGTGTGCTGATGGCATTTGAGCAGCAAGAACAGTCGCCACTTTAATCACAGACTTGGGATCAATAGTCTTTTCAGCTGAACCATGCAGCAACAATAGCTTGTGTGTGTATGTATTTGAAAGGTAATCTAGATCACAGAATCCACAGCAGATGAGGAGAGACAGTCTTTGAGGAGAATTCGCTTTGAACTAACCTATATTCATGTGTGTGTTTGTGTGTTTGTACCTCTGCCTGCACGCCTGCCTGTGTTAAGTACACAAAAAGGCCAGTTCTACCTGAGTTAGTGTGTGTGTGCGCACACATTAGCTTTATCTATAGCCAACATAGTAAAGAATTGATAATTTAGCCTGGGAGCATTGCTTTTTATCTCTTTGTATCTGGCTTCTACTGGCCAGCATTGGTCAACGCAGTCTGACGTTCTGTTGTCCTTGAATGGCCTTACAGCGTATTTACAAAACCCGCTGCCTTGGGATTTACTGGGATATTACAGAATTTTACCGCAGAGCACCTTAAAATGAATCTGCGAAGGCAAGATCAGACCAAGTATCCCCTCAACCTCTGTTTTTCTCTACCCCTACCTTTTGATTCATGTATTTGGCTGGGATAAAATTAGCTCATGTATATTTGAAATATACATGACAGCAAAGCCGCTCTATATTGTTGACATAGCAGTGCTGTTAAATTTTTTTAAAAATATGTTATAGAAGCTTAATTAAGACCCTAATCAAATGTGATTTTGTGTGACTGATTGCAGTTCTCCTATTTGCAAAAATCCATTATTGTTTTCAGGGAGTTTCAGCCTCCAGTGAACACAGCACAACAGCACTTTATTCAGATTATTTTTCTTCTCTCTGTCAGGCCAATTTGGGAATTTAAAAACTGAAGCATCTAACTTTGTCTAAATTAGAGAGTTGCTTTTGTCAGCTGCTCATGATTGAACGTGATGACTGTTTTCTTTGGATAGCTTTGAATGTATTCAGTTGTTCCCCTTTTTAGTGATCCACATCCCGTAAATGGCCTTCACCGGCACCTTTTTTGAAGAATATGCATAAGTGCATTCTTATCTTGAGCCACAAGGCATTAAAAAATCCCTCAAAATTGATCATTTTAATTTAGAAGCAGCACAGGGTTTACTTGAAGTCACTGGTTAGGAGATACATTTTACATCACAACATTGTGTGTTTAAGTGTGTGTTGCTGCTGATGCTTTTTTTTTTTTTTTGAAGGTTTGCAGTCACGTTGATGGACAACATTAGCAGTCCACTGCAACCTGTCATACAGCTTCATGTTAAATGCCCTGTCAGACACAATGTCACCTTTGAGAGTCACATGGGATACTTGCAGCAGACTGGGGCTGATATGATGAATCTGCCAGCTGATTAAACATAAAGAGCTGTGGCGGTGGAGATAAATCTTACAAGTGTCTATTGTGTGTTACTGTGTATTGTTAGGCTGCTTGTATGGCTAAATTCGGTTTCATTCATAGAGATAGATCATTTTCACTGATTCATTTTTTCCCATAATTTTTTGCTGTTTTATTTTTAATTATTTCTTTATGACCCAATCCAATGTTCATTCTATGTAACCAATGAAAAACATCGAAACAGAACAATCTCCATATTAAAGTTCCTCGTTTTTTTTTCTGTTTTCTGTCGGATGGAAAAGTCAATCTGCTGACTCAATTTGACTGAAAGCTCAAGGGCAGCTAACAAATTGATCTTGGGATGACATTTTTGAGGAACAAAGGAGGCCATTTATTATTCTCTTCATCTCTATGATTTGGTTAAGTTTAGCCCATTAAAATGGCTCGGATAGTGTAAATATTTAGCCTTAACTGTCTGCAGATAGCAGCATTATTGTTGGGAGAATGGGGATACATTGTATGCAGACTGCCATGCCAAACTTAGGGTTAGGCACACATTTTATACATCTAGTCTTTCACAAGAAGTGACAATAACAGAGTTACACAACCCCAACATATGATTTATGAGGTCATATATACAAGTAATTGAAAATAATTAAATAATAAATAGGCCTACACTATGCAGTGATGGAATGATAATGATTCGCCGTGGGGTCTGATACAGAATAATAATCATCTGATACTAAACTACAGAAGCTTTTCCTCAGTATTTGTCTTCTTCCTGTATTGAGCCCAACCTGTGATGTTACTGCAGTATAGTTTCTTTTTATGTTTGCATGCATCCTGCTGGCAGAAACACTGAAGATAGGAAAGTGAAGCATGGTTGAGGGAGGCAATAAGACCCAGCGGAGGAGCAGAGAGAGAGAGAGTGAGATAGCGAGAGGCTAGAGAGAGAGAGAGAGAGAGAAATAGTGAGGGAGGTGGGAGGAGAAAGGAGGAGGGACTGTGTTCACTCTTGGCTCTATGCATTGCAGCTCGTGGTGTTAGCGCGCCAGTGTGTGTCTCAGCCTGCCGGCGCGAGTGTGTGCATCAGTGCGTGAATGTGTGTGTGAATCCAGCGCTCTCTCTGCGTACGACAGGTGGAAATGACATGACTGCACTTGAAAGGAAGAAAGGGAAGGACCTGTAAGGGCTTCACACACACACACACACACACACACACACACACACACACACACACAGACACTATTGCCTCTTCCCCTACATTCCCTCACACACACCTTTAAATTCCTGCACTTTTCAGATCAGAAAAAAGATAAGCTGTTGAGTCTGTGTGTGTCTGCATGTGTGTATGTGCGTAAGGAAAATTGTCTTTTTTTCGGCAGCTAATCATTCAGGCTGTAAAAGCTGACTTCATGTGTGCACAGCAGACAACTAAGACACACACTCGCACACTCGCACACTGGTCCTGACTGCTGTTTTTGATTGATGCCTGCAGACGCGGTCAGCAAGTGTTTCTGCGTCCTGAAGAGAGTTCAGCTGCTCCAGCTCTGACCTCAACACAGTCCACCACGCTGTCCGAACAACTCCAGGTAAGATTTCCTTCTCCTCTTCTCTTCTCCCCTCTTCTCTTCTCTTCTCTTCTCCAGGCTGTTGGAAAAACAGGATGCTATAATGCCTCACGCCCTCTGTCCTCCTCTCTCTTCCTTCTTCCTTTCAGTTTTGTCCCTCTTCTTGTCCAACTACAGGTAGAGTGATAAATCCACCTCGGTATGCTCCACTCTTATGGCTTTCCCTTGGGTCTGGAAATCACTCATAAGGGAGGAATTTTAATTTAAAAGCCTCCTGCATTTTTCTATTAGTGCCTTATTCTCCTGATTTCTTTCCCTCACACATGCACACACACACACTTCTGTCCCGTGCCTCTTATTCCTTACCTTTCTTGTTTTTGGGAATGATGAACTTTTATCTGGAGAAGGTAAGTTTCAGCTCCTGTTGCTGCAGCTTTCTGTCTCTCTCTGTTGATTGAGTGAGTGCAATACTTATTACTCGCCTAGGGGTTTGGTGTGTGTGTGTGTGTGTGTGTGTGTGTGTGTGTGTGTGTGTGTGTGTGTGTGTGTGTGTGTGTTGTGCTCACTGCCTGTGTGTGTGGGTGTGTGAAGGCTCAGATAAAAGCGAAAAGATAAAACGAAAAACAGCCATAAACATGAAAAGGAGGAAATTAAAGACAGTGACATTTTTGTTTTAATGGCAGTGCATGATTGGCTCTGTTTGGGTGTGCTATATATGTGTGCGTTCGTGTGTGTGTGTGTGTTTGTGTAAGCAGATATAAAAATTTCAAATAGCGCATTTGTTGTATCCTCACACGTGCTATTAAGCTGCTGCTTGCATGTGTACGTTTGTGTTGAGTGATTACAAGGGTGTGTTTGAGCGTGCGTTTGCGTTTTAGATTGCAGAGGGATTTAATGTTGTTGGCAACAAAAACGAAAAAAAAAAAAAATATTTGATTGCCTGCCAGTGTCAACATGTTCTGCTCACATCCAATTATGTCGACTGAGACGCAGGCTCATACACATATGGATGACCCACACGGACGAAAAGTAGATAAACTGTGTATGAAAATGTATATAGTGATGTGTGTGTGTGTGTGTGTGAGAGAGACAGAGAGAGAGAGAGTATTTTTAAAGCAGCAATTGTTTTATTTATTTGACCTTTATTTTCAGAGTCCTGTGGTTGCCTGTGGGTGTCTCCACATGTTTTTATGTATCAGCTTTCCACAGACGCATTTCCTCTGTCAGGTTATGTTGCCGAAGATCTTGTCAAACTGCATTCCTAGCAGTCAAGCTATCACCTGCGTGTGTTTGTGAACTATGTGTCGCCAACAGCTTGGTGCTGAGACGTCACCAGTAGGTGCTGTAACACAAGGTGTGATTCGGTTGGTGGCGAGCACACAGCTTGAGCAGCACCACCTACTGGAGCTGCCTAAATGACAGTGCTGTCATAAATTTTAATCTGAGAAGTGCTGACAGGGATACTTGCGTTTTGACTCTTTAGGTGATGCTACGACTCTTATCCTTTGGTTTTCTGGAAGAAATCTGTGAATTGAAGTATCTCAGTGTCCATTAATTTTTACTTGATACACGCGTGCTCTCATACTTTTGTGCTTCCTCAAACTACTGTTTATTTGTGGGTGCGTGTGCATCTTCATTTGTAAATGCATGTGAGCCAATGAAGGCGGTGAAAGCAGCAGATTAATCCCCTCTCAGTCTCCAGCAGAACAGATGTGAGGATTAATTTGTCAGTGAATCAGGCTTGTGGCTATGCGAGGCCGAGAGTTTCCCAAATATTTTACAAAATGAGGGTATGCATAGTTACTGTGCATATTTACACATCCTGTGTTTGTCATTCTATTTCAGTTTTTATGTGCATTTTTTTCCTTTACTGGGAAAGCTACGGTGACAGAAATTCATAAACAGAGAGAGAGAGAGAAAATGCTGCAGCAAAGGGTCTATGTTCGGACGCAAACACAGGCTGCTGAACCTTTGTGATAAGTGGCGTACAAGGTGAGCCCCCATGCTGTGATCTCTCCTGTTTGCTTGCTTGCTTTGTACATGCCTGTACAAATCGCAACGAAAAAACCTAAATCAAAAGTAAATAAATAAATAATCAAAGTAATATTTGGGGGACGGGTTTGTGCTTAGTCACCTGTACTGACATCACTGCCAAAAGAAAATGAAGAAAATGAAAGAAAATTAAATCCATTGATGAGTTGTGGTGACAACTACCACATTAGTTGTGCATCGTGGTGGGTCTGCTTGCCCACATTTGCATGCGTGTCCTTGTGAGGGAGAGGTTTGACATTATAATAACAATTCAGTCTCACTTGTCCGGTCTGCATGAAGTAGTAACACTCAAGAAAATGTTATTTCACACTCTTTGAGTGTTTCTCTTTGTCACAATATCATATTCTTAATAAGCTGTGAATGTGTACCTTTTATTATTTTATGGAGTCTGTGAGCATGTAGGTGGTAATTGTGTTGCTCAAGGACAAAACAAAAACAAAAACAAAAATGATGTGCAGCTGATCTATCTCTGCAGCTACCGACAAACTGCTCCTTTAAAGTGTCAACAATTATTTTCATTCTTTCTAATCCTTTTCCTTTAAACCATTCAACACTCAGCCTTGGTGTCAGTAAGGTGTTAGACCTTATGTCTGTGAATGGCTTGTGATTAGCTTCTATTCTTAATGGGACGCTCAGTGTTTTACTATGCAGCTGTAAGCAACAAGTGCAGAGCTTTATATTCAGCACATTTAGTCAAACACTCATACAGCAGTGGAGCCTGTTGTAGGTGAGCCATCAACACTTGAGATTAAGAGAGAGTCTTTCTAATTCAGCAGAAGACTAGGACTGATGCATATGTAGCTAATATACCACCATGTTGAAGTGATTGCTAAGCCACTACAGGGAGCAGTGTATTGTAACTCAGTTAACTGCAGGAGTAGTTTTATCCATAATGAGTCAAGAGCACCAGGGAAAGTAATATCAAGCTGAGACAATTTACTTTTTCAGGAGAATGTAAAGCACTGCATGTCTTATCTTAGGCATGCTCAAAATGTCTTCTCAGTTGCACTTTAAAGCATAAAATCCAAAGTCCTTAAACTTGAAGCATCCAATTTATGCTTCGAACACGAATATGCAGCTGCGGTGAGAATATAAAGGTCAGTTAAAGGAAAAAAACAAGATCACATGCTTCCATCATAGTAACATCATTTTCACCTAAGTGTGATCCTCCTAATAGTTTTATTCCATTAAACATCTTTGGTACTTTGGTTGCTTGAATTACGTAAAGTCAGTTCCACAGTGCGCAGTTCCCAAAGTGAAGGAGTTGAAGAGAACCGGTAAGGCATGGCAGGCATGAGAGCAGTGGAGAGCGCTGCAGCCACTGCAGTTGACAGCTTAAATCGACTGTCCTGTTGCTGCATCACCCGATGCAGAGCTCAGCACTACTGGAGTGTCCAGTATTATGTGAACTGGCCTGTGTCATTTTCACTCTTTGATTTTTGCTTCTTTTGTATGAGTTTGTGCATCTCTTGATTTAGCCAGGTTTGATTATGAGCCACAATAATTGCAAATAAACAACATTATCTGAATCTAAATTGGTGCTCGCATTTAGTATGTGAGCAGTTAATGTTCTGCATCATTCAGGATGTGCTGCCCTGAGTGGCAGGTGGGTGCTGTTGACTTGCCACTTGGTGTCTAGTTGCTAAATATGACCTCACTGCTGCGTTTTTAGTGCATTTTGGCGTATTGTCATGCAAATATTACACATAATCTAACCAAATATGCATTTTATCAAACTGCTACTGCATGTTAGCACTACTTAGCCGACACCAGTGTCTATTCTCACTGTACCTGGCTTGTTACCTAAACTCTTTAAGTAGGTTTGAGCCAACAATTTAATTTGTTTTGGATTAGCCTCCGAGGAAGACGACAGATGTGCTAATGATGCTCACAGGAACAAACACTTGGTGTAATTACTCAACTGGCACTTAAGTCTAATCTTTTCACAGTATACATCATGAGAATGTTTCATTTTTGATTCAGTTTACTGCAAGTATTGTTATAGGTCCTTTATACAACAAAAGCAAATACTGAATCTACACACCTCCAGGCAGTTTAGAGTTGAGGGCAACATTCCCAAGCTGTTCAGAGCTGTGCAATCAAAAATATTTCTTCATTTCGCTTCACTTCACGTCTTGTCTCTTCTTTTTTTTTTTTTTAATTTCTTCCTTTCTCCTACTCTGGTGGCATTCCTCTAGTTACATGGCTCACCATGACTAAATGGTGCAAATCCAAACACGAGGGAGAGAGTGTTTAACTTTATAGGGGAACACCAGAGTGGCATTATGTGCTGCCGGGTTCAAATCAAGAGGTGAAGAGAAACTGGTGCCACTGGGCTTTCGCTGCCATGACACTTTGAGTCACGTGTTTTGATGAACGAACACTGACACAAGGGCACCTTCACGTCACTGAATAGATATGTGTATGTAAGCCAGAGCCAGTTTTTTTGCTTTGATAAATGGATTGTATTATTTAGTGCTGCTGAGTTTTATCAAGTTGATCCTTGCAGGGATCTGTTCAAGCTATTTTTCTCTCTTCTCCTGTGTGTTTGTTTAGTTGAATGCGTGTTTGCCTGCAAATACTTGGAGTACATTATTCTTATTGAGGCAAAGAATCAGTTGCAAAATTCTGCACATCAAATCCATCTGCACTTGTACTATGCCCATTGGTTTGTGGAAAACCTTCCTTACACAGGAGTGTTTCTGCTTACTGAGCCCACCAACAAATGCAATGCAGGATAGAATAAACACATTGATTCCTTCCCCCGAGCTCTTACCGTTGGATATAGCAAACTGTGCGAGCAAATACAACGTGGAGCTCCCTACCAGTCCAGTGAAGTAGTGCGTGCATACATCATATATCTGTGGTATTTTCTCTTGGAGACTTTTCAATTGTAAGTAAGTAAATTCCCTCAAGTGGCAATTACCGGAGTAACAACTTGCTTATTTCAAATGTTATTGTCATCTGACAGCTTAATTAGCGCCGCAGTACATCCAGGTGTTTGCAGGATTTTTCAGTATATATGCAAATCAGGTTGAACAGACAGGAGTCACTGTTGGGATGACTGGTGTTTCAGTTGGGCTTTCTCATGGCTTGTCACTTTACACTGCATGCATCATAACACTTAAAATTAAAACAGAGAATGGCATACACAAGTCACGTTTATACACTTGAGTTTCATGTCCGCTCACTGTATTTCTTTAAGGACACAACTTCCAGTCAAATTATACAGAAATAAGTTTACATTTATAAAATGTGTTATTGACAAGACACACAGGATCATAATAAAAAAACCATAGCATATATCTCTGTTCTCCTCAAATACACTGACTATTGCTAATAATACCATTGTACTACTATATCACATTATACAGAACACGTATATTCCTTACAGTTTGCAAAATTCCCCCATTCATCTAAATATGTGATTATAACATCATTGGTGTGTACCATTTAATCCTTTTGTTGGTTTTGTAGAATATTTTGAATCTCTTACAGAGACAAGACCAACACAAATATAAATATACAGTATGGATTTATTTGCTAGTGTGTAAGATTCCCGCTGACAATAGAGAGACATCCACTCTCTATGGAAGCTTTGGATACACACTGAAAGGCAGCATACAACATATTTTCTTTCAATCCTTTTTTTTTTTTTTTCCCAGTTTACATGCTTGCTACTGTAATACAGTGCAATGCAGTGGTGGCTTGGTAGCCAGTTCCACGAAGCGGCACGTTAAACCAGTTGAATGAGCCCCATCTTATCAGAACAGAAAACACAAATGGCAAATTTCCAGAGAAACCGTGGGTTTCTTTGGGATTTCTTTTGGGATTAAACAACATTTTTCCCCCTGCACAGCTGTAAATTGTATGTGCGCAAGTATGTATATAAATGCTCTCTATGCTCTTGCAGTAGTAAAAAAAAGGGGACATCAGAACTGTAATTTGGTTAGTGCAAAATATTTCTCTACATATAGGGTAATCATGGTAACCGTCTCACATTATGTAAAAAGTTCATGTAATGATGTGATGCTCATTCCCCCATGGACATAACGCTCATGCAGAAGCCATGATGCATACAGAATACATGGGGTCCAGACTTCTACCTCAGACTCTGTTATACATGCATGATGTGACTTGCCACTTCTTGAATATCCGAAGCTTGCCAAAGAACTATTATAACTAGGCAACACTGAGACACAGCTGAGCGTGAGTTTGCAGCAGCATGCCCAGGTCCTTAGTAGCAGATAAATAAAAGTTCAAGATGTGTTATTGTACAGCTTTACAGTAAATGACTTCTGCCACAATCTAATTCATCCAGAGCCTTGCCAGAATAACAAAGAAAATAGACAAATCTCGAGGTGGCTTTGTCAGGCTAGAGCACACATTCACAGCTTCAAGCTAAACAGAGGAACATAAGAGCTGGTGAGTCATCATTCACCTCGAGTGGGCAGAAAGTTTACAGAAGTTCTTCTCACACAACTGCTAATGTGAGCCACAATCCATATTGGCGCCTCAGCAGGCTTGAAAAATAGAAGTTCAGTTTGATTTGAGGCTACAATAAATTCTAAGGTGACAATTTTGTTATAGAAAATCCCCAGTGTGATTGTCATGACATCAGATATATTGTATATCTCCATAGAAACATACTGTATAGACACAAGTTTGTCAGTCTCTTTTTTCCTAAATGAGGCTCATGCTTTTCAGTGTTTCCTGTCAGGTGCTCCAGCACAGCAAAAAAAAAAACAACAAAACAAAACAAAACAAAAAACTTTACTTTCAAAAGTTTAGAACAGTTGCAGAAAATGCAAATAGGTTGTGGGTAATGACTTTTATCATTAAGGAACCCTGTTGGGACTAAAATTGAGATTGTGAACATTTACGAATCATCATTATATTGACTAATGGTGACATAATTGTACACACACCATGCACACTACTTTATTGGAGGAAGTGGTTCAGAAAAATGACTCATTCAAAATGTAGAAGTATCTGGAGTTCACCAGTTTAAACATGGTGAGCAATTTTAGAATTTTAGATGCAGCCCTGTAAGACATGCATGTCTAAACTTTTATGTGAGTTTCTCTGAATCACATCATCCTCACAGCAAGAAACCTAAAACTAAGACTTAAGGTGGGCAGTCTACCCACACTCATTTTAGAGGAAGGGTAGATGGTTTTCTCCTCATGTAGCATTACTGCAGTGGCTCACTGCGGAGTCTCAGTTGAGTAAGAATGCAAGTGCAGAGGCAGAAAATAAGCTGCTTGAGTAACATGCAGCAACATAAATGGAGGATGGATAGATGGTTTAAAAAAAAAAAAAGTTGAATGTACCTCCAAGGAACCCTGATGAAAAAGATGCACCTTTGTATTCACTCTTCATTCCTCTCCTAATGTCTCACTGTGTTTTTGTGTTTTAGTGCCGTTCTTTTTTTCGTCCCATTCAATTTGCGGGTCCTTCCATTGTCGCATTAGAACACTGTTGAATTGAGACTTCAATAGAGGGGAGAATAAAAGCCTGAGAAGAAAGAAAAGAGCTGAGAAAGTGAGTGAAAGAAGAGCGACGGAAGAAGTGTCAGTTTGTGATTTCCCTGAGGGATTGAACTAAAAGGGAGGGGGTGTGTCTCTGATTATTTCACACTTGATTTGTGTCAGCCTGTGCAACGTGTGTGTATTAGTGTGTTGGTTCACCTGCACTTTGTAATCTTTGCACTGTGCCCTTCTGCAGTATTGACCTTCATGTATTTCCGACCTGCACCGGTATTCCCATTGGACAGAAATTATAAAGACCAGCCACACCAGCGGGTCTGTTTGTGTCAGTGAAGGTTTTTATACAGTTTGTTTATGGAGGTGCTTTTATGTGACAAGCACATGTGAATTTGCAGGCGTTTTTTTTTTTTTTTTTTTTTTTTTTTCACTTTATCTTTGCCTTTTGTCGATATGGCCTTCCTAATTTGAGCCAATACACACCAATAATGAAGGTCACTCTCCATCCATTTCCACACAGGCACACACACACACACACACACACACACACACACACACACACACACAAACTCATGCACTCAAACCTACACTCACACTTTTCCATAGGCACAGAGGTCAGCATTCCTGAGGCTTCTGTACCTTTTACTCTAAAAGCTCAGCTGTATCCAGAGGGATGTATCGAGACATGTGAGGGGCTTTTAGATATCCCTGTGGGCAAGCTGACAGTTAACTGAAAGGGAAACATGAGCTTTGCTATCTGTTTGGACGCTCAATGTAAAAATGAACTGTATTCTGCATGCAAAACTGTCCGAACACTGATCTCCAGCCATCTGATCCAAAAAACTGGGTGTCAATTGCAATAAAGTTTAGGTGCGTGCAAATTTACTTGATGCTGTCCTGTTAATTTGCACATTTAACCATAAAGGCTCAGTGCAAAGCACTTTCTATTCTTCTATTCTTCTAAACTTCTAGATCTACTCTTCATGTAAGAAATCTTTGTTATAATAAAATGAAATTGATCTTTGCAGTGTATTACAACAGTGTCCTTGGTTTGGGAACCTTTCTCCTGTCTCTCTGTCCTCGGGAAGCAAATGTGCAAATATTTGCTAGAAATTAGGCTTTTGTTTGAAAACTCTGCTAATTATTCACTTTAAATGCACTAACATAGGCTTCCTCACTTTCAGACTACTCCTGCTGGGAAAGTTTGCCCACGATTCTAACAGACGCCTCATCCTTGAACCCTTTTCTCTTTGTCTAAAAATGAAACATGAAATGCCTCCATCAAAGCAGAGTTTAAGTCCCACAATTTTTTTAGCAAGTTATGGCTACAAATACCCAACAATGTGTAAATGTGTGTGTGCACTCTATGTAATATCATGGAAATTCCACAATTTTAAGAGATCAATCAGAATCAAATATCGGATATTGTTGCGCTTGACTACAAAGAAAGAAAATGTTTGGTGGAATCCATCAGGCACTTTTACCCAGTTTAAAGATTTTTTTTTTTTTATGATATGGAGGGAGGCTGTGAGTAAGATTCGTCAGGTTGATGATTATTCATAAATGTTCTTTGTTAGACCGAAACACAAACTGACAGTTTCTCAGAGTATTTAAGGGATGTATCACAGCCTGCTATTGAGTGCATTCGGGCATCACCATCGGCATTTCAGCTGCGTGCTGAACCAACATCAATATATAGTGTTTTGTCAGTGACTTAGACCTTATCAGCTGTTCACGGCAGTGTTGATGGCTGCGTCAGCGATAACACTAAAGATTTTAGTTTGAACCACTTGAGAAAATGAGGCACTGTGTTGCTGTGGCTGTGTCATGAAGTCACACAGCTTCTGCCCAATATTGCTTCCTATTTGCTGCGAAATAAACTAACCATTCAGGCCTCCAAGTGAAAAGATTCACATCACAAATAGTTTGGAGTCACAAATACTGATGGACATAGTTGTCTTGATTATCCTGAAGATAGCAGCAGCAGTGAAAAGAAATCTCGTGTTGAGTAACTGGTATCATCCTTGGGGCAGCTGTAAAAAGCATTGTGTACTTTCCTCCTTAATGCATCTATATGAGTGAGTCACTTTGATGTTGGGTCCTTAAATTGAATTTCAAGCTGTGCCACTGGGGGGTCTGATTGTTCCCATATGTTGTTTTGGGGAATTTTTAATTTCCTCAGGTAAAGATAAAGCAAAAAGATAAGGCAACTAACTTAGGAGTACACAAAACAAAAGTAGACTTCAAGTATATACATTACCATGACAAATGCTTCCTGGACAGACAGCTTCGCACATGAAGCTTATTATCAGTTTTCTGTGTTTTGGCAGTGCCTTCCAACCAGGACTTTGAAATGTGACCAACAGGAGATAGAAAACACACCCCGACACAGACACATCGTCTGGGCAGAATTGCAAGTGTATCAGCCAGAACAGATGAAAAATGACAGCAAACGTCATTTCCAGCAGACAGATGCTGCATTGACAGAGAAGTAGAGTCCAATGGCTGAAACAACCCATGAGCGACCGATGACAGTGAAGAAGATTTATTGATTTCAGAAAGAATTTGTGTTATTTTGCCAACCTCCTGTTGACCTGCAGTTTTCCCTGATTAACAACGTGAACTTGCTTGATCCAAAGAGACACTGATGTTTTTCATGCTTCTGCTGTCTATTCTCCCATGATGCAACTTGGCAGCTCATTGACCAAAAAAAAGCTTAAATACTGGTATCTCCATATGAAACTGTCTTGTTTTATTCTCCTTGTCGCAGCATTTATTTGCACTCCCTCTTAATGTCTTAATGTCCTCTTAGTGTGCGGACAAAACCACACACACGTTTCCTGACAACTAGATATTAATCTTTTCATTTTCGTGACCTGTACTTTGGGAAGCTTTGACACTTTGTGTTTCGAGGGCTAGTCTGTTATCAACGGCAACTTATGTCACCGCATGTGAAACACCGTATGTGTCTAATGTGTCATTCAGCACAAACGTTGCCAAAATGTGATGTTGATGCTCTGTCCGTGTCACGCTTTCATTTATGTTTGTCAGGTCGGACCTTCCAGGTTTTAAATCTGAGAAGCGGTACGAAAACATCATACGCACACTCTATTCACACTCTTTTAGTTAACATTACAGGCACTTAAAGCACTAATATTTATAAAAAATAAAATAAAATAAAACCAAAGCCTCCTGTTGACAGCATGTAAGAATAATCACAGGCGTTGCTGTGGGGGAGACTGAATGACATAAAACCTAGCTAATGTGTTCCAGCCTTGGCTAATCCTGTTTGACCCTGAAGAGAAAAACAGAAGAAGGATTTTTTTTTCTTTCCAGTGATCCATTTTACATCCTCAATTTAATTTAACTAAATGCTTCCTGAGGGCTGTGATATCAAATGAAAAATAAATGACAGAATTAAATCCAGTCAGCGGACCAATGGACTACTAACAAAGGAGCATAGACACCACACTTTGTTTTCAGCATGTAATCTGATAAGGCAGAAAGATAAAAAAAAAAAAAAAAAAAGAAAGAAAACAACAACAAATAAGCAAACATCGCATTAAATAAGCATAATCGCTTTTTCTGCTACTAATTCTTAAATTTGACCAACTTCTACACTTACCACCAACTTTTCCGTGTTTTCAGCTGTAATCAACTTTTGCTTGATGTACGGATGATTTGTCATTTGTGGGCTCATGAGAAATAAAAATACACAGACACAGCAAATCCCCCAGCAGCTTCCCCTTTGCCCTTCACTGCCGTCTTGATAACCTTTCACCTCATCCATGACGTATATCTGCAAACAGAATGCCATCCAGTCTGTGGTGTGTGCGGGGGATGATAGATGATATAGTACGTGTTTTGTTTTAAGATCCCGGGGAATCAACTTCACCGCAAAGCCAAAGAAAATGTCTAATTAGCATTACAATATTATTTGGCATTAGCTGTGATGTTGCCGCGGACACCTTTTACAGAACTTATGGTCAGGAACTAACACTGCAGAGGAAAAATACAACAGTCGCTACCATACACAACAAGATCCAAAACAAGATTAGTGATACAATGGCACTGCCTGTCACAGAGAAGCAAACAAATTAGACGGGAGTGGCAGTAACATTCCATCTTGCCCAGTTTGATCGGGAAATCAAACCAACTTTCAGTACCCTGTAAAATCTTTGAACCTGGTTTATCTTACAAACCTAATTCTTCCAGCCGCCTTAACGCGTCAATGCCGAGGTTTTTTCAGTGTTCATTCGTAGATCTGAAGATTCGGTTCAATCCAGGTCAGTCAGAATCAACAGGCATTTGAGATTCATGTGGTGTGGTTGTCATTATTGTTTTGAAAGAACAGATTAGCATGGAAATCGATTTGTGAAAACAAAACCATCTTTTAAACCTTTGAAGAGACACTTGAGTGTTAGAGGCCCACAGTTTTAATTCAATTTAGAATTTCTGTTAAATCTTTGAATGAGAGTATCAGACATGGTAAGCTCACATTTTGAACACAAGCGAGAGAAGTCAATACAATTGTTTTAAAAGCCTTTGCATGATAAATAATCAATATATGGAATTTTGCTTCTCGTGATCACTTTTAAGTCAGTGTTAGTCTTTAGTCTTTGCATGGCCCATCGAAAATATTTTCAATCTTTCTGTAACGTCTGCTGACTGTGAGAGCAAAAACCAGATAAAGGACAAGATGAAAATTAATTTTTGTGCATGCCAGCAGGTAGAAAGAGTACAGACTCAGCGCACTGAGAGGTAAAACAATGGAGCCTTTGAAACTGAACAGTGGTGTGTCATCCTCTCTATGGATTTTATGAAGCAGCCAACGCATTGCCACGTCCTCGTTGCTGTGTTCGAGTCATTGTTTTCAGTGTGTAATCAGTTTGCATGTGTATTACCCTGCGTCGAACCCACTGTATGTCACATTTACAGTGCTCAACAGGAGGACAGTAGTTTCTGTTGTACCTATGCTCCTATAAAACTGCGTTGCTGCCGTTACACAATTATATCCATTTTCAGTAACCTTACATGACGTTTTTTCTTTTCCTGCTCTGCTCTTTGCTGGTTTGGTGATTGACACAACAAAGAACAAGTCAACCTGTGTCCAATTCACATTCTTACACCCTTGACTGAACTGATGTGTTTCTGCTGCGATTGTCCTGACTTCTCCTTTTCACTGAACTCTCTCACCAGGAAATAACATCCACACGTTTCTGTAGATGACTCTTGCTGGTGTCACAAGCATCAAAACAATGAACCATGCACATTAAATGAAAATAACTCAAAGGCCTCATATAGATATGAGGCATAAAGTAAAATGGTCATACGTGAGATTTTTAATATCAAATGCTTCTGCAAAGCACATACCTCAGTCTCCAGCAGTTTGCTAAAGGAGAATTCAACCTGCCACGCTGCTTAATCTAGTTTAATTAGTGTGACAGCTAATGGATCCTTTCCTGGCATAACCACTTTCAATTAAAGCGTAAGGAATAATCAATGTCCTCTTATATCCTTAAATTCCCTGAGATTCTTTCAGCCACTCACCTGTCAAACAGCTTACAATACAATTTCAGCCTCTGTGTTTTTATTTTTTTATTTTTTTTACTTGATAGACATGTGACGTGTGTGATAATAACAGTAGAAGAGCACGCTAAAGTGGAACCAGTGAATGGCACAGCTTTTACTCAGTAAATGGACACATTTGGAGCTGTATTGAACTTTTCGAGAAAAAAATATCCACCGACAAACCTTTCCCTCCTGTCATGGTTCCATTGTTCTTCAAAAGTGAAAGACAAAAAATTATGCTGATATTTGTCCCTGAACAAGACATTTTTTTCTTCTGCTGTCATTTTTCATGACATTTAATCACGTTAAGTGACATTTTCTGTTATATTGTTGGGACATTGTTAACAATAACAAGAGACAATCAAATTGCAAAATGTGCCCCATGAAAACTGAACATCTCGCATATAATTTCAATCTAAATATGATTTTATTCATACATATTTCAATAGGCTCTGTAAGTTTTGTATTTTTCTAGGATAACTAAACTTTTACCTTTATTATGTTCCCTCACCGCCTTTCTTTAGCTGCAGACAAAATCTCTTGTCAGTCAAAATTGTGTCGATGTGTTTGATAACAGCATTTTGTAACATGGCTGGTTACGTTTTCACAATGTTTCATATATTAGTAGTATCATAGAAATGCCAGTTCTAGCAGACACACTTAAACAAATCTTTTTTCCAAAATTAACAGACTCTAAATCAAATCTCATATTTCCCCCACAGTGTGTAGGTTGTGCAATTTAAATTGACGAAAGCAGAAGCAGCACTTCTGCAGAGAAGGATTGTTAGTTTTAACAATTGTTGCCATGTGTGCCTCCACGTAGACTCAGCAGCTACTTGTGTCCCGATTGTCACACAGGATATTACCCCAAAGCATTAAGTGACGTTAAATAACAAAGGGAACAAATAACCAAGCTAAAGGTCAGTGGACATTTTTTTGATCTCCCAACCCCTGATCTGTGTGGTTTGTTTCCTTTAACTTTTCTGTCCTGTCTCCATGACCACTCTTTCACTTTTTCTATCCCAGTTTTTTTCTGTCCAGTTGTGTCCTTTTCCCAGAATGCACTTACAGTATCCATTGCTGTCAAGCCGTTACAATTATCTGCCTCTCCCAAAGAGCTAATCTTAATGTTTACGCTAGCATTGATTAGCCAATGAGCAGACAGATGGGCATTGATTATACCACCAATTGTATTGTTCCCTTGAGAAATGGACTTAAGGAGAGTCCCATAAATACAAACATACAGGAAGAGAGCGAGAGAGACAGACGGACAGACAGCCTGGCAGCAGCTGCGTACATGGATCACAATAAAAAGGGGGACACAGACAAAGCAAACAAAAACATTCTGTAATATAATAACCATGATCACATTACATCGTTTTATTATGATATTTTTTTTTTTTACAGCTCCTTATTACTATGCTGAGAAAATCACATTTCTGCCTCAGATCAAATACATTTAAATTTTTACTGGCACCTGTGCTTAGTATGGTAAACAGACACACACACACACACACACACACACACACACACACACACACACTGTAAGGCAGGATGCTAAATAGCAGCCTTGTTCCATTAAATCAGATGAGCGCGAGATGACATGTTATCTATTCTAACCACACTCTGTGACTCAGAAATCTTTTATCAAGACAGTACATCTAACGCCCAGTACGCTTCCAGTGTGTGTGTGTGTGTGTGTGTGAGACAGTTATTAAACGGGCTTTGTCTTGTTCTGCTCCTCAGGAAATAAACCTGACATTACTCATCTATCAGGACCAGTAGCCCTTCTCTCATCTCTCTCCTCGTCTTGTCTTAACCTCCTCTCACTGTCTCTCTGCCCGTTACTGTTTCATCGTCTGCTCAGCACTTTCTCTTCTGTTTCCTCATTTTCTGGTTTGTCCTCTACCCCCACCACAGTATCTTTCTAACATATGTCTGTTTGTGCTCATGTTCTCTGTCTGATATGCCTCATTCCCCCCTTTGTCTTTTCCCATTCATCTTCGTGCTCCATCTTCAGTTCAACCATCTCGGCATATGCTCCATCTTTTCTGGTTTCCATTCAAATTTTAGTTTTTTTCCAGTCCTCTCATTCCTTTTAAAATTACAAATGTTACTTTTTAGTGTTTCCGTCTCTCTTTTCCTCCCTTCTGTTTTATTTCCTATTCTCTGGCTGCATCAGTGTCTCACCCTTTGATCAATCTATATATCAGTTTCTTTCCATCATTATGCTCTGCTCAACTAGTCTTTTCTTACTTATCTTTTAAACAGCCCCTTTCCCCAGCACACGCCATTAATCTTGAGTATATTTGCATGCAATGAACTTTCTGATAAAATGAATGCAGTGTCAGTTTTTTGTCGGTGGGTGCTCATGGTGGCTGGAATGTGTTACACATAGATTTCAGTTCGTCTGATGAGCTCCACATTCACATTTATGTCTGAAAACTGCTTCAGTGACTGTTTCTGCCTCAATTTCAGACCTTAATGGTGGTAGATTATCGACTGTTGTAGTCTGCTTTGTTCTCTGTCTGCTTCCTGTTTTCAAGGAGAAACAAGAGCAAGCAACTAGTAACAAAAGCTTTAATGGAAACATCAGACAGGTGCAAAATTACTTTACCAGCGCTGAAACTTCAGCACCGTGCCTGTAGAATGCCACACTTTGTGGAGCCAATCCCTGCAGCTCTGTTTGTTGCATACAGTTTAATGGTTGATTTTGATCATTATGGCACAGCAGCTGTTTTATCAGATATAGAAAGGGGCTGGAATAGTCCAAACCTCAATTTGTGAAGGAGAACTTAGTATGCAAGTTCCATAAACTGTCAAAAAACTGGCAGCAAGCTGCTACAAATAAGAGTCAGGTGCTGTGATTGATCTCTCAAATGTTCGCATGTAAAAAAAAATTCTGCCTTTGTGCACATGAAGCAATTTGAAGTTGGTTGACTTTTTAGTCAGTTTTGGTTGTCACAGTTATAAACTAGGTTTAAGACAGTGTTGGTACATCTTTCAAGGGAACAATCTTTGTTCAAAACAAAGCAAACAAAAAAAAAAAAAAAAACACTGTGATTTAAAGTCTTAAACTTTCAGTCCACTAGCAAGTATAAACTAATTCCATTTACTAAATATCCTTAATCATTGCATCAGTATTTTGTCTGCATCATTTATATAGATGGGAAAAAATATTAAAATAGTCCAGTGACTGTTTATGTAAAAGATAATGATCTGATACTCTTCTTCTCAGTCAGAAAACTGAATCCCTCCAGATAAGGGCGACAGTGGAGAGTGTACTTTTTGCTGTACCCTATGTCATGTCATTAAGCATGTCTCATGTAAAATCAAACAGGAAATCTCCTGAACGATTTCATTGTCCTAAAAGAGGCTGAGACTACGGCATGAAGTTAATTCAAACTGAACTGAAAAAGGTCGGTCAGTCATTAAAAATAAGAAAAACAACTGTCAAATCGTTCAGTGTATCTTGAGTTTAACAGACAAGTATCATAGCACAATGCTGATTATACCTCATTTCTAGTACTATGGACTGAAAATGTTGTAGAATCCAGCCCTTCTCAAAAAATTATTAAATAACTAAATAAGTAAAATTTCAACAACACTCTCACAACAAGTTTAGTCTCTTTTTGCATTCTTCCATTCTTCTTAGACTGGAAGTATCAAAATCAGATGGTCATGCCACTTTGTCCTTTTTTCAAATTTATTTCAGCTTACTTGCTTCTGTGTTTCTATATATTGAAAATTCAGTCAAATTATCAATGTAAAAGAAAAAGACTCCTCACACAGTTTAGGAGTGACTTTCCATATGCTGCTGAATATTTTGCCAAATGCAGTCATGACACAATATGAATGAAAAATTTCATTTGTGTTGCCAACTCCACGGAGAATCTGCAGCACCCTGTGGTTTCACAGAACGTCAGTGAGTTTCAGCTTATTGTTTGTTTCGCTCTCTCTGTCCCTTGCAGCCTGCTTTTTGGCAGCAGCAGGCAGCAGTTTGCCGCAAAATAAGTAATAAAAACCAGTGACCATCACCTGCTCAGCACCCAACAGCACAATGAACACAATGCAGCATTTAGCTAGAAAAGTTATTACTGGACTTATTTTCTCAAAAGAAATGATGAATAACTGCTGGATGAGTAAATCCAAAGGCTGTCCCCCTAAATGATTAAAAAATCATGAGTACTGACAAAACAATTATGTGATTGCATATTGACATTTTTCTTAGATCAGCCTATTGATAACATCTCATCTTAACATTGGATTGAATCTTCCACTCTATCGATCTAGTCACTGGCTAAATGGTTTTTTCATTTGCTAATTGTTTTTCGTTCATCTCCCCCAGGAATTTTCATCTTTGCACTGGATCAGTTAGTGTTTATGCGTGGGTGCAGTGTGGGAGCCTACATTTCTGTTAGTATCATTTGTGGACCCCTGAGGAATAAAAACACAGAGGTGGTCTCGTGATAATGACCAGAACCACCATGCAGTTTTTTCATTAGCCTTTGGACCCCTTCAGTCATGTCAGAGAAATCATTAAAACGACACTGCTAACTAACAAACACAAAGACATATGAACACAGGAAAAAACACACCACTCCTATGTCATTACCGCTAATATGGCCATGCACATGCATCTGGGCACGAGCAAGAAAAAAAAAGAAGAAGATGGGAATAAGAGATAGAAGGGGTGAGTGAAAGAGGTGAACAGACAATAGAGAAATTATAGAATTGGAAAGAATAAGTTTAAAGAAAAAAATCTGGCTTGTAGGAAATGAGACTGATGGATGGAGAGTAGAATGAATGAAGCGCATTGTGCTGTTCTTATCTTTTTGTATTTTCCTTTCTACCTTCAGATTGTTTTTCTTCCACAATGCTGTTTATCACTGCGGCAACTGTCACTTAGACGTGTCGATGTGGGGGTGATAGCAAGTGAAGATGTGTTATTGAAGACAGGAAGCAGAAATTGCATGACTGCTGCTGAATCTAGAAGAGAATAATGGACATCAGTGTTGAATAATTGTTCGAGGTGGACAAATTGTTTTAATTCCTCTGCTGCTCATCAGCTGGTGCGGACATCATACAGCTGCACACTCATGTGTGTTGATCGTTTTTTTCCTATCCATCATAGAAATAAATTACAAATCGAGGTAGGGCTGTATTTTATCAGTCATGGCAAATAATTTCGTAAAAAAATGTCTTTAGTCATGAGAGATGAAAAAAGGAAAACAGGGGAGGTGCAGCAACATTTGTGTGTGTGTGTTTGTGTGTGTGTGTGCACGTGCCTGGCAGTAGGAGGGACTTGTAGAATCAAGTTGAGTACATTATTCTTCCATGGCAGAAACAATGACATATAATTTAGCTGGGATGAAAACTTGTTCTTAAATAATTAAGGTGTACAGTAGCTTTCCAATTCAGAGCTGTATATAATACACAGCACGTTAGCTCGGTCCTCAGCCCAAGGCAGCTTCTTTAAACATGCTTTGTTCTCTCCTTTTCTTCAGATAGTTGACAACCATCTATCCTGCTTTTTTTTTTTTTTTTTTTTTTTTTTTTTTGCTCTGGTGTATAGACTGCGTGTGTGTGTGTGTGTGTGTGTGTGTGTGTGCTTTGTGTGCTCTGTGTGGGTGTGCATGTGAAGGTTTCTGCTATTCTCCTTTTTGCTCCTTTTAGCAAGCAGTTTTTCATTATGAGATTCTTTTCAGTAGCTCATGTCAAAGATCATGCTCACCCACACACACACACACACATACATACACACATAGTCTGTGCGGCCTCAGATACTCTTTCATATGCTGAGAGGATAGTTGTGAGGCAAATAAACTGATTGATTGCGTCTTCTTGTGTGTAGGCGTCCAGGTCTATTTTCTGTATGACTTCTGAGTTCTGACTTCTTTCAAAGTTTCCTCATCCTCAGTAAGTCAGCAAGTCCATCATTCCTCCATATATATATATATATATATATATGTGTGTGTGTGTGTGTTCAGAAAAAGCTGGAGAGAGAGAGAGAGGCTTGCACTTGTTGGTATTTTCATGACCTTGAAATGCCTGTACCCCTGTGTGTTTCTTTCATGAGCAGCCCAGTTCATATGTGGGACACAACAAGACTGGATGTCTGGCCATTTTCGGCACCGCAGCGTGTGCAAATGTTCTTGTGATCGTTTTTGCATGAAGAAACACCTGAAGACCAAACGTGCTTCACATATTTCCCTGTTTAGGTGGATAACAAATGGACAAAGTTCTTTCATCTTCGACGCTCTTCATTATGCTATTATTGCTGCGCTTTCATTTTACTGCAGAATCGCTGCTATTACCACTTCATTTGATCCTTATGCTGCAATAATATGGATGATGCATGCATGATCTTGATGGCACACGTGTATGTGCTTGTGTGAAAGGGAAAAATACAACAGGATGAAAAAAATCATTCATATGTTTTTATTTGTGCATCATTTTTTTCTGTGTGTATCTCCACACTGTGCGCACACGTGTGCGATGGTGCATCTCTGCAGGCTGACACTTAAACTCATCAGGCCCCACAGTTGGTCCAGCAGCAAGAGCTGTCCCCCTGTCAGAGCCAGCTCGGGAGTAACAGCCTCCCCTTCACTTACTCTCGCAACCTTTTCTTTTCTGACAAAAAAAAAAACAAAAAAATCAATCTCATCATGCATGAGATGAAGCTAGCAAGAATGAAAGTGTCACGTCTGGGGGTAAAAGGATTCCATCGAGAAGGTGACATTTGCTGTAGATAAATATGAGTGTCCACACAGGACACAGAGACACTGAGGGAATTGGAAAAGGAAAAGAAAACTAATTATGCAAATGGACTTCAGGTGACTCCGCGCTGAAAGCTCTGCAATATACATATTTCCGAGGTTTGGATTCCTGATTGTCAAATAAATGTCTGTGGCTTTTAGTCTGATTATAGCTACAGTTCACTGTTGTTGCTGATTTTGAAAATTGGGTTAAATAGAGCCTCAATATTGGCCTCTCCAAAGTCACAGTTTGTTTTAATGTTGAGCGCTGCTGCAATTCAAATGTTTGCAGCCACAATTCAATATGGTGACTGTTTGTGTGGTTTATTATACACCAATGAGGTGCTCTAAGATGCGAGGTGGAGCCTCCATGGATCGGACTTTGTCCAGTGAATCCCACAGATGTTCCATTGGATTGAGATCTGGGGAATTTGGAGGCCAAGTCAACACCTCAAACTTGCTGTTGTGCCTCTTAAACCATTCCTGAACCATTTTTGCTTTGTGACACATCCCATCGTCCTGCTGAAAGAGGCCACAGTCATCATGAAATGCAGCTTAGGTAATTCAAGGTTAAGGTTCAAGGTTCAAGGTTCAGAGTGTCTTTATTGTCCCTGTGGTGCAAATCATTTTGCAGCCAACAGTAACAAAGACCAACAAACACAATAACATATAACATAGGAAACGACAATACATAGGACAAACAGATTAATCAATCACTTGTTTAGGTGACCATTGGCAGCAGGGACAAAAGAATTCTTTAGTCTAATTGTCCTATAGTGCAGTTGTCAAAGTAACCACATCAGAGATGGTAGCACCCAAGGTTTCCCAGCAGAACATTGTCCAAAACATCACACTGCCTCAGCCAGCTTGCCTTCTTCCCATAGTGCGTCCTGGTGCCACGTGTTCCCCAGGGAAGAAACGCACACACACCCGGCCATCCACGTATTCTAAAAGAAAATGTGACTCATCACACATCACCTCCTACATCCATTGCTCCATGGCCCAGTTCTGACGCTCACAAACTGCGATGCAGTGTGTATTCTGACACCTTTCTATCAGAAGCAGCAATAAGTTCTTCAGGAATTTGAGCAACATCCATTGCTCATCCGTTGGATTGGACCACACAGCCAGCGTTCTTCCCTTCAGTCTTTAATATCTGACTTCAAGAAACAGCATTACCCAAAATACAATAAACACAAACAAAATCACTGAAGTCAAACCATGGATGAACTTTGGAGCCTCATCAAGACTTGACCCAGATTAAAGACACGCTCAAACCTTAATTTGCAGTAGAACACTGATAGCACATGCAGGGGGCTTAGGTCTCTGTTCAGAGTGATAAATAACCGGGACCCTGGCCTCGTGTTTGTCCCGTATAAAATCACAATGGCTTATTGTATTATAAATTTGTTTCTGTTTTCAGTCTGAGCTCTAGTTGTTGCTGAGGTTTCAGGGGACTCTTCCTGAAAATACAATTCAGACAACTTCCTCAAACTGTCACCACAATAGCTCCACTATCTTATTCTGTGGGAGTAAAGAACTCTGCGATGGCCCGGGGTACAATGTGTGCTCTGCTCAAAAAAGTGTAAGAAAAAGCTTCATTCCAGATAATCTGCAAAGAGCCCTCTGTTCGTGATTTTTTTAGTAGTACTCACAGATTACTTTTACTTTTTTCTTTCAGTGCCTGCTAGCAGAAATGCTGAACAGATTCAACTAGCAGCACTGATATTAAATTAAAGCAAAGCAGCTTAGTATTTTCAAAAAGAAAGCGTGTATGTTATTCAAATACCGTTTGAATAATAAATAAGTGGTTGTTTCTTAAAGAATTTAAAACTAACAGCACAAATCGACTTGGTCAGCCTGCTCCAACTGAAGCTTTTCTTTGGGTGAGACAACATAACTCTCATGCACAAAATGCTGTCAATTTTTTTTATCTTTTGTTTGTATTTTTAAAAATCCAGTGCAGTTGCCAATATTTGAGTGTAAAACTAAAAGAAGAGCAGGGAAGGAGTTTAATGTCTGCCAACGCTGTGATTATCGTTGCCTGGCTGGCTGACACTGCAGTCATATTACTGACTTTGTGACTACGCTCCACTTGTGTTAGATTCATCTTGTCGTTGTTGCTGGTGGCCACCAAAAGCTACGCCGGCTCAGTGGGATCAGTAAAAGTCGGATTAGTGCTTCTCCAGCTTTTTCAGGTCCAGTTTGAACTAAGTCAGAGCCTTTGATTGATTTCAGAGCTCAACAGAAATAACAGATCCAATCTCGGTTTTCCTCTTATTTCTGTTCATTAATGAAGAAATTCGAAGGGCTTATTTTGAGGGCTATTTTCAGTTCATAGGAAAAATTTTTTCTGTCCGGATTTATGCCAAGTAGAACAAATTTGCTTTTTGTTTGCGGCCATTGGAGATTTGTGTATTAAATCTAAATTTAGCTTTGCCTTCTGTTTGAACTCACTTTTAATCATGTGACCAGAGTCCAGATTGCAACAAACGTCAATCTGACATTTAAGTTTTGTTTTTCCAGACTTTCAAAAAGAAAACCTTACACCAGTCAAAAGTTTGGACACACGTTTTCATTGAAATGAATAGGAAAGTGTGTCCAAACTTTTGACTGTGCACTTAAACATCTAAACGTGTGTGTGTGTGCGTCCTTGCGTGGTTGTGTGTACTAAGCATGCACTGATTTCCAATCAGCGTGATCTCTGGTCAGACCGTTGCGTTGGAACAAGTGAAGTTGAAATGAGGTGAGAGAGACTCCTCTCTGCTGCTCTGTCATCCTGATCCCAGGCAGCTTTGTGCGTCATTCTCCCCTCAGGAGACCGGCTCCATTTCTTTGTTTCTCCCCTCCCTCACTCAACACCTTCAAGTCAAATCAATTTAAAGGCACTGTTGTTTGTTGATCACGGCAGTTATCCATGACATCAAATCATGATAAAAAAGATTACTATGGGCTTGTCACCTAATGCATTTTTGCTGCTTTTATCAATTTCAGTATTTTCCTCCAGAGCATGTTTTTCTCCGTCCTTCCGTCTGTCCCTCAACACTATTCCTCTTTCATTTAGCCGTCTTAAAATCAAGTATACAGTGGAGAATGAAAGATTGAGGAAGAGCCGAGATGGCGTGTAAAATAAACTGCGTGACACAAATGCCATCACAGAGTTGCAGGAAAACGAGCTCCATCCAGCTCTGTCGCATCTGGATTTATTCGTTCAACAAAGTTTTGATGGTTTTAATATCGCAAGCACCTGTCACTGGTCGTAATCCTGTCCTCAACACTGTCTACTTATTTTCATCATGTCGTCATTTAAAGCTCTGTCTACACAAACTTCTTATATTTTAAAGTGTGACTTTTTTCATGCAATGCTGAAGTTGCTCCTATTGCACACATCAAGCTTTTCTGGAAACAACCACGTACTCAGAACTTGCAAGGCTCTTGGGCTCTTATGACCTCTGATATCCCTAGTGGGTTGGTAGAAAGGAAGGAACATGATGATGGGACATTAAGGTACAAATTCTTGGCATTTGCTCAGAGTACAGAGTTTGATCCTCTTGTGTGTTGTGCACTCAACATCCAACATGCCCAAATACTTACACATTGATATGCTTTCAACCTTTCCCAGGTGTAAATGTCCAAGGTCTGGGAATGAGTACCTTCATTTCCTCTTGTTTTGGCAGAACTTCAGATCACATATTGAGGCCTGTAGCTGTCAAAAAGTGGTAAATATATATATAAATATAGAGAAAGGACATCAGAAGAGAATACATTGTCTGTTTGAAGTCGCACATCCTTCCTGATCTTATTTGTTTAAGCTGAAACTAAAACCCATGCTAAAATTCAGCCTTGTTTTGATGCGAGTGACAAGCCAGCTATTCAGTAGCACCAGCACAACTGCTCACATCAGACACACTCCAATGAAATATACATATCTCTGAATGTTCTCGGCACACTGATCATACTGTCAGTCATTACCATCATACAGAATCTCCACTCCTGTGTTACTATATCCAGAGTTTAGTGCTGAACTAGAAATTAATTTCCAATCAGCCTTAATTTGAAATACGTTTTTTGAGACAGTATGGAAATAAAGTTGTTCTGTTGAGTTTAATAATCAGAGAATCACATACACAGCTTCCCTCTTTTTGCAAATTAATGTTTGAAAGAATCGGATCAAAGCTATTAGTAAAGGTTTCAGTGATACAATTAGCTGCAACCAATAAAAGACTGGCTTCCTTGCTATCAGGCCTAGGCTGCTGTTTTGCATCAATAGCCTTTTAAAAACTCTGCACCAAAAATAGTCCTGCAAAGGTAAGAGTCACGGAGTGGGTCAGTCCTGATTAAAAATATCACACACGTGCCATTTTCGTAGGGAGACCCTGTAGCAACTGTGATAATATGGGCACAGTTGATATTAAATTTACATTAAATTTCATGTTCAACACAGCATTCGTTGGTCTCGTCTTAAGAGCAGTCAGAATGTTTCAAAAGTACTCAGCAAGGAACTGGAGCATGACAGAAAAATATATGCTTCTGAAATATAGTGGGATTTAGGAGATTTTCCAGCAGAGTCTTCAACGTGTACTTTGACTCACATGTTCAAACGACACCAAGTGTCTGTCTGGCATTGACCAGCAGTTTTTTGTTTTTGGTTTTGTTTTTTTTTTAGTTTTGTTTTGTTTTGTGTTTTTTTTTTTTTTTGGGGGGGGGGGGGGTTGTTGTGTGCTGATTGCATGGATGAGGAGAAACAAACCAATTTAACTGTTCAGTCTTGTGAATCAGCATCTTTTCAATCAACTAATGTCAGGACTACAAGCTGATAGCACCAAATTTAGTTTGCACCAGGAAAATTGGCTTGTAGTGTTTTTTTTTTGTGTGTGTGTGTGTGTGTGTGTGTGTTTGTTTTTTGCTTTTGTTCATCAGCCTTCAGTGTTCTGTGGAACACAAATGAAGTGGAGCGTAAAGTACAAATCTTTTCTATCTGCTCAACGTCAAAGGGACTCTGCGACGCTATGTAATATTTTTTCTTAAAGGCAGATTTTAGTATTCTTGGTTTGTTGCTTCTTGAGTTGCACCTTAAAACAAGCCAGTCAGAGTTCATGGGTCCAGCTTTGGTGGAAGAAGTGTTTTGTTTTGTTTTGTTTTGTTTTTTTCTCCAACCAAATAGTTTGTGAACAGAGGATTTTCCCTCTGTGAAACATGAAGTGTCCGAATGAGCAGTAAATATATTCCCATGCTCAATATGAAGCAAACTAAGCATCAAACTGACTGTCAATGTAACACTGACCACAGACTGTATGCTGATCTTTATACTCCCCATCTGTCCTCAATCACTCCTACAACTGACAACTGCCATTTTGTTGAATCTTCTAGCCTCAATACTGACTTGTCTTTGTTGAGTGTCTCCCATGACAGAATGTAAGTGGTGTGTGTGTGTGTGTGTGTGTGTGTATATACATACATGTCTGGGTGGTGTGTGTGTGTGTGTGTGTTCTTCACCAGCCCTTGCTGTGGGGGTGTCTGTTATTATTAGCACCTCTGTCGCCATGGAAACTATTCCAGTTACACTAATTGGCTTCATAACAAGAAGAGTGGGTACATGTTGAACTGGCAGAAAGAGCAAGTAAAATCGAGTGAGAAATGAGAAAAAGAGTCAGAAGGAAAGAGTAAAAGTTAGAGGGCATGAAATAGTTTTCCAGTGTGAAAACTGGGAATCCAGATGGAGATGGAGCAGGGATGGAAGCGAAAGTTGGAAAACAAGGGTTGGGGAGTGGAGGAAATACTCTTTCACTTCCCAGATTTTTAGAAAATAGCACACACATTCCCATGAGGTGTGGAAATCAGGCATATTTTCTGACACTGTTCTGCAGGATGTGTGTGCGTCCCTACACTGGTATTATTGTGTTGCATTAACACGAGTGATTGCACGCTGGCTGCTGCGGTCGCTACTTCAGTAACTAGATGTTGTAGACACTGCACATAATCAGAATTGGAGATATCAGGGCTGCCAATTCGATTCCATTATTCCCTTTAAAACTTTCAGGAACAGCCTCCAGGGTCTTCACAACGTAGCAG
Organism: Echeneis naucrates; assembly: GCF_900963305.1. Classification (NCBI taxonomy): domain Eukaryota; kingdom Metazoa; phylum Chordata; class Actinopteri; order Carangiformes; family Echeneidae; genus Echeneis; species Echeneis naucrates. Next base: position 16,568,263 of record NC_042523.1, on the reverse strand, counting down.
GCTACATCGCAGATACAGACAAAAGCCTACATCTTGTAATTTTTCTCTGCTGTGTTGGGGATGTTTGTTTATCCTGTCTGAGATGTTTTCTGATCGGTGCACATGTTCAGTAACCACTCACCAGTCCAAAGAGTATTTCTGCGGCTGAATAAAATATGCTTCCAGCTGATGTCAGTAAAGATGGTAGATAGACAAAACTTTACACCGATCACATCACTTGTTCGTGACACAACACATGCAAAGTAATTTCTCATCCCTCCGACAGTTTTTGCCACATCTTGTTTGAGGGCCTCTCCATCGTTTCAAGTTAAGTTTGACAAAAACCAACAAAGTACAAGTAACTAAATGTGACATGTGTTGCAAAATGCATAGACAGAAGTAAATGGGCTGTGCTTTAACTCAAAATGACAAAATAACACTAGCTGGCTGTGATCTTGGCAATGAAACTCCGCCAGCCTGTTCCATGCATATTGGAGGCACACAGATGGCTTCAGCACTGAATATGGATGAGGGATCTGACACTGCAACTCAGACAGACAGTGTGGAAGAGCGAGCGAAAGACGGAAAGAGGAGAGGAAGGAAAGAAGGAAGGAGACACACAAGAGGGCAGATCAATAAAGCGGAACCTCAGGTGGCAATTACATATCAGTAAATACATCCGTTTTTAATAACCTTGCTCCATTTTCACTTTTGGCTTATTCTATTCTTCCCCTCTTGTGCTTTCTCAATCCACATTCTATCCCTCTGGCTGTGGCTGTATAAATTATGAGACACAAATGAGGTGTGTGTGAGCGATAGAAAGAAAGTGTGATTGTGCAGTGTATTGTAGTCGTGTTTGTGCAGGCTGAAGCTTGAGACTGTGCGACCAACAGGCTCAGTGCAACAGTCACTGCCACAGCATCTGTCTGGCTGAGAGTGTGAAGGTATTCTGTGGTCATACACAGAGGTTAGAAGAAAAACACAGACTCACACACACAAACACATTTTTCACAAATACAAAAAAACACGCAAGCAGAAACAAACACACACAGAGCCCAGAATGTGCCTCCCCATCATCTGAATATGTACTGATGCGGTACAGAATAAAACATCAGAATTTCTACATGTAGAAATTCATTAATGTGTGTGTGTGTGTGTTCAATTCTACAACAGTGTTTGTGTGTTTTTGTGCATGCGTGTCTGTTTCTGAGTGTGTGTGCTGGTGCTGCCAGGAGTAATGAGGTCTTTAGTGGAGGTGGTCCAAAAGTCCCACCGTGTTCTCAATTTAATTCACTTCCTTTCTCAGTAGGAAAGCGAGGGAAAAGGGTGAGGAAGGAGAAGGAGATGCGAGGGAGGGAGGGACAGCTGGGAGCTGGGAGGAAAAGGGGAAAGCAGAGATGGACAGGAGGGGATGCTTTAACTCAAAATGGCAAAATAACTCTGGATTGAGGATGTGAGAAGATGAGGAGAGGATGTAGAGTCTTGTGGCGATTAAAGCAAAAGAGATGATGACAGAATTAATGCAGAGATTTGAGTGGAAGTCATTGCTCTGCTTCTGAGAAACTGAAAGCTGAAGGTTCTTTTCAAAAGCCCAGAAAAAAAAAAACTTGAATCCTCTAGTAAGTAAAAGCACTCTTAAGACACACTTCTTCAATATTACAGTGACATTATGACAATTTCAAATGTTTGCTATATCAGACGCTTCTTAATAATCAAGTCAACGAGTTGAATCAAGGTAAAAATTAAATCCCTCCCTTGTTTCTCTTAAACCTGTCATACCAATATGCAGCTGAAGGGCAATAAAGTGCTTGAAAATTATTAAAGTTTTCTAACTATTTAAATGAGATTTGCGCAAAGGGATCAACAAATCTCTATAACATCCCAAGAATAACACTGAAAACTCATTTCAGTGTTTATGAGGAAAGTTGTTGCTTTAGTATTTATGCTATTTTGTATATTATATTTCATCCATTGCTGAGCAGATTACATACATTTCATATTCTCCACAGCATATAAAGTTGATTTATGACCTCTGAGGCAGCCGCTGCTATTGTTTCATACTGACTCAGAATGAAAATCAACTTGCTGAGAATTGTGCCTTAGATAGGCGATCCATCACAAAGAACATCAACTTCATGTTTTGTCAAACCTATTTGAGTTTTTCTCTTCCTCATGTTTGCTCACTGACACTTTGAAGGTCAACATTAATGAGTTGAACTGTTTCACTGTTGACTACATAGATGGCCTAGTTAGCAGTTAAAAGCAGTTTGTGCGTCAACCACTGTAACTCCTTTTTATATAACATAAACTGTGTCTTTGTGGGTAGATCAGTGAACATGGTCATTTTAATATATATGTGGGCAATACTTTAAATGTTAGTAAACTGTTAATAGAGTAAATGCCACGTACACATCTCACACATTACACGTCACCATTCAGTATGGGATGCTCATCTTCAGACTGCAGCCAGCGTTCGATTGGTAGTTCCCTCACTCTGCTCTCATGGCAGAAGAGTTTACACCTCTTTCCGCTGTGTCTTCACAGCAGACAGTTTGCCTTGTTACGTTAACAGTTTTGAATAGCCTGTTCTCAGTTTTAATAACATTCTATTTCAACCATTTTTCCTTCATTCTTCATTCTTCCCATTGTTTTGACATATCCATTATTAAAATGATGAATTCAAACCGACCTCAGCTTTCGTTTAAGAAACAAACCACAATGGTGACTTTCTAAATCGCCATTCACACATGTACTGAGTATTAGTAAATATTTTTGTACAAAAAACCATATTTTTCCTATTTTTTATCAAAATATTGCGGTCTGCATTTTCATTGAGTTTCAAGTCTTTAAAAGTTTGTTTTCTGAGTGACAAGTATTTAAATGAAAGGAAATCAATGGTTGCCTGAAAGGTAGAAATCAATCATAAAACTTAATGTAGCTGGCAGTATTGTGAATTACAAAGAATAAAGCACGGACTAAAGAAAGCAAAAACCATCAGAATGGTTCTTTAAAGCTCTCTTTCTCTCAGCTTTGCTTCTTTCTGATTTCCCACTCTCGCTTTCATTTTCCCTTTTTTCTTCTTTTACAAACCGAGGGAACCATAAAATGGGCTTCCTCAGGGAGCAGCTCGTAACGTCTGCCTGACTGATTGAAGCAGACAAAGTTTCACCTCCGGCTTGGTTTATATGTGACTGCTCATATCAGTTATTGGGCCTTGATTACTTCTTCCTGTATCTCTCTCCTCCATCAGCAGCAGCAGGAGGATTAAGCACTTCATGATACACTTCTCTGTCTGGGTCCAGGAGTTGAGTCGCTTTGTGAGTCCATCTCTTTCCCAACCTTACAAATGCAAAAATTTAGTTTTTGTGTTTGTGGGTTGATGCACAGAAAGGGGGGTTCCTGTGACAAGCACAGCCAGCAGCTCAGTAAACTAATTTCAGTGATCTAAGTATTGGTGTCTTTCTGTTTGTGCAGTCTTTGTTCAGAGCTCTAAAAGAACAATCTCAAGGCTTTTGTTCCACCCGTCACTTCTTGCTTCCTGTACTGCGCTACTTTGTTTTGTTTGCTCCTTTTATTTGAGCATTTTCCATTTTCTGCTGGTTTTCTCTTAAGATAGCTTTGTCTGATATCACACTAGGATTAATTAATGTTTCATTTCTCAATTTAGTGATGTAAATGTTGGAAAGTTGATTTACTTTAAATCCTTCCAAAAATGCTCCATTCATATTTCTGTTCGTTGTTATTCCCATTATGCACATCTGCATTACCACGGGGCTCAACGCAAGGAGTGGCCCAATAGATATTTCTTACTTTAATATTTGATTGAAGTACACCTCCAATTACAGCAGTGAAAATGATGTTAAGTGTTGTTATCTGGCGATATTGTACTGTGAAAAAATAAAAAAATACGATTGTTAATGAAAAATATCCAGCTTTTAAATGACAGATCAGATGCACAGCAGCAGGTTTTTCATTAAAAAATTGATTTTAGCCATCATCAATATACAGAGAGACACTAAGTAATGACTATAGAGAAGTGAAGTACAGACAGAGAGGGCGTAAATGAGGAGATAGAGTAAGGATATGATGAAACGAGGTAAAGGAGAGCGAAAGAATAAGGGTTTAAGGCTGACAGTGAAAGGGTGTATTTGACATTTTTTATTTTTATTTTGTGAGAGCATTATATTACAGTCCTTACTTTCAGGCAACATACATTCGTATTTCTGCCGCTCACAATTGATTACAAAACAAGAAACAAAATGCGTGAAAACTTTGAACAAACCGGGAAAGACAGACATATAAAAGGGTAAATATAGAAAAGTCCCGCAGTGAGTTTTGAAATAAAATATAGGTAATACCAACTAATTATTAGTCCCGAAAGGGTGTATTTGAAGGAACATAGGTGGGCAGTGAAGCGAGAGAGAGGAAGATGTAAATGGGCGCAGACCTTGTCTTTCTGCAGAATCAGCAGAGTGAGGGAGCCCAGACAAAGGTGCAACGACGGTGAAAGAAAGGGAGAGGTGCGACAACAGAAAGGGAACGGTATACGTGGAGGGCAGAAGAAAGAGATGTCCCACCAGGAAGCTTAACAGGAAGTGGACAAGGATAAGTGACACTGCTGAGGCCTCAGAGGAGCTATCAAACATTAGACAGCTCATCCAAAGCTGTGATGAACGCTACTCAGAGTTGGTGATGCGAGAGGTGAGAAGAGATGTGAAGAGGTTCGTCGTTACACAACTGTGTTCAACGTTAGGGTAGTGTGACAGGCACAAACACATCGTTGGACCCAACAACTCACTATTAATGTCTTTGTGTCCTCAGGATGATTTAGTATCTGGAAACAGAAGCTCTTACATGTACCACGAAAAAAGAATATATCAAGAATAAAATTGCTCCTGTTCAAAGAAAGACAGAAAGAAAGGAAGAGTAGTGAAATGTACCTTCTTGTAACGATCCAACTCAGAAATACATTAGCCAAGAGCTTGTTTCAACAATCAAATGAACACCCCCACAGAACGCAATTACACTCACTCTGGTCTTCCCTCTTCCTCTGTTGCTGCCCGTCTCCCTTGCTCTCTGTCTCTTTCAATACTTTAAGTATTTATGATTTCACAGGGAGCGCTAACAGACATTACAGCTGCCCCCTCCTGCAACACACACACACACACACATGCACTCCCTAACCAATACACTCACAAGCAGGAACATTACTAATGTCACTTTGTCATCTTTTAAATTTTCCCTTTTTTTAACAGTGAAGCTATCTTCATTATGCAACTGGCTGATTTTTACTTTCCCGTTCTCAATTCCCAGGAAGATGACTACTTATGTTTTTATCTTATCTTAAGGCCAATATAAGGCCAAATGCTTTGTAATGAATCTCCTCCAGTCAGAATAAAAACTCCCCGCTTGCTACCCAAACAATGAAGAGTAATTCTAAAGAGATTACAGTAATAAAATCAAATATCTGAACTTTCCAATTATCCATCTTGATGTGTACAACCAAGAAACTGTCTCCCTCAAGCTGTAAGCAGAGCAGGAAGTTAGCGAGACTAAATCATTTAATGCACAATTTAGGCTTTGGAGGCTGAACTGAAAGTAAAAATTCAAATTGCCTCTCAGCCAATTATCACTCTGCGACACTGAATTCATAACTTCGTTTTCAACCTAATCTCTCACACACCAGTTTGAATGTAGGACACACTTATACTGCAGAGCTGACTGTGACTTTGTATTCACTAACTTTTCCTGACAGTGTAAAGTTGAATGAATTATTATTAATTTCCAAAAAAAGAAAAACATGAAATATTGATTAAAAGAATGTCTTACTTGGTATTCAGGGGTGGTAGGAGGGTAGTAGGGGGTTAGTAGAGGGGAAAGAAGAGCGGTTATACCGTCCCCTCGGGGATAGAATGGACTGTTTAATGCAAGCCATCAAGCTGAGGGTCAAAGACAGATGAAGAGCAGGCGTTTGGGTTACATACAGAGGACAGGAGAAGACAGGAAAAGGACAGAGACGTATGGTGGTGTGCTATTATTTGGATGTCGTATCATCACGTTTTGGTTTCTCTCTGTGTCCTTTGTTTAAATTTACATGGTGAGGTAGTTTGTAGGTGTGAGGAAGTGAGGGAGTTTCTACATCTCAGCTTTTGAAGACTCATGTGTTGTTGTAACAACAGAAGATATTACAAATGGCACATTACAGCCTGTGCACTCATCCAGAAAGTGGTGACGACTTAGTTCAGATTCTATGGGAAGAAAAGGTTTACAGGAAACACAGGAAGAAAGACCAAACCTTTCAAATAAAATTTTCCAATTGACCAATGGGAGCCCTGTCTGTATGACAAACTGAACAATGACCTTCCTGTATAGACTCCACTGTTACTGCTGCTTAACAGACACACAAAGGCACATTGATAGACGTGTGACGAGAAGAAGGCCCAAAAAAACATGTTTCAGTGAACATACGTGTGTGTGAGTATATTTAGACATGCGCCATGCCTCCACAGACAGTCCTCCGCTGCGTTACCATGGAAATGACAGAGCCAAATTGTCAGTTTGCACTAGAAAGAGGGGCAAGCGATGCCATTGTGTGTTTGTGTGTGTGTGTGTGTGTGTGTGAAGGAGGCATTAGAGACACGCATTAGTAGTCCATTAATGTACATTTGGGTGTGAGAGTATGTGTTGTGAGTCTCATTTGTGTATGTTTGGGTTATTGAGCCTGATAAACTATATTAGTGATATTGTGTGTTCACGCTCAACCACTTATGTCTGTATGTGTGTTTAACCACGAAACTCTCACACACACACACACACACACACACACACACACACACACACACACACACACACACATACACGCATCATTATTTGAAATAATGATTATTTTCTACCTGCCAATCATTGTTCTCTTAATGTCTTCACCAATACGTCTTTGGCCTCTCTCCTTCTGTTGTGTTTCCTCTCTGTGTCTTACCCCCCCCCCCCATGGATGAGCACAGCAAGATGCAGCTGTTTTGAGAGCAACCCAAAAAACCAGATTAAGAGATTTTTGGGAGGTTCATTTAACTCCTTTCGGGGGGTCGTGTGCTCCATAAAAACAGTTAAACCTAAACTTGTCACGCTGAGAGAACTGAACAGCTGTCAGGAAATCCTGTTTGTGTGAATGGTGTTGGAAGAAGTTTTCTTAGTTTACTTTATTTTATCTCCACATAACTGAATTTGTTGAAGATAATGTGAACAGATTCTATGAGCAGACATTCTGAATTCTTATGTAAACTGTGATAACACTTCCATACAATCTGAGACAGAGATCTAATCACCCAACATTTCAGTGTCATCTGCTTTGTTTGTTTCTAGAAGAATAGGGAGACGGTGCTCACAAGAGAAAGAAACATTGCTTGTCAGTGCAAGCTACGGTGATCCATGATGAGAATTTAGTATTCGGTGGCCAACAGGAGCCAGGTCAAGTCAGGCCAAGTCAGGTTACATGGTGAAACACAGTGTGTTGAAAGAAGGAAGGTTTGGATGAATGGATGGATTTAACAAAGCACAGGTCATATTGGAGAGTCAGTGGTGTTGTTTTATTGTCTTTTATTTTTTACTATTATTATTTTGCCCCGAGTTTTCATCCTACACCAACAGCTGATCAAAACTGTCACTTATCTGGTGAAAAATCACGACAGTACCAAAATGAATGACACACAATTTTGTCAAGATACGTGTTTCAAATGACGAATTGTTGTTTTACTACTTAAGAGATCCCTTACTGGGCTTTTTTCTAGCTCCACCATGAGGTTCATATTTGTTGTCTTCCTGTTGAATTGTTTGGAATAACATTGGTGCATATATACATATTCCCCTCAGAGTATTCCTGAAACTGATACATGTTTTTACACAGCCGTTTGATGACTTCATTTTCCAGCTACAGTACTGTAGTCCTGTTGTCATCTCAGAATTCAGTCCAGTTCTTTGATCTGCAAAACTAACTATTTCAATCAGTGTCAGCTTTACTGAATATCAAATCTGAGAATGCTAACTGAGAACATGGCACACATTATTCTGTTGCAACATAAGCATGTCATCTTTGAAATTGTTTGGACAGGCTACTATTGTCATTTTCATAATATTAGGACTGTAGGATTTTGTTGAAAACTCACGGTGGCTATATACATCAACTCCATGACCAATTTCAGAACAGAAACAACTACGCAACCATTTTTTAGGATGTGCGTGAAAGCTGTTCACTAGTGGGCAGACACCTCTCCACTTCCTCTCTGTAAGCCCATTCCAACTTGTCATACTCAAAAAGTGGAATAAGTTTAGGCAAGGTAAACCCCAGTGTGAAACGAAAACTGCTCCAGAAGATTTTGGCATCAGTTTTGAGGGAAATTACAATGTAATTATTTTGTCAGATTCTTAATAGTCTTCTAACCTCTGGGTGCATTGTTCACTGTTCCATAATGATACATGCTGACACGGATCAAAGTGAAAGTGAAACTGCAGCCCACAGTAAATTGTGGGGACAAGATCAGCACAATCCTCTTCAAACAAAGGGCATGTAGGCGTGAAAATACGGCAGCAGTAGACACAAACTACACCCCACGATGGGGAGAGAAAGAGCGATTCAACGAGGCAAAGCATATCTGACAGAACAAGAAGGAAAATGCACCCCCACATCTCTTCTCTCTCAATGTTTGCATTCTCAGTTTTTCTGTCGCTTTCTGCAAATGCTATCAGCAATGAAGTTAGAATTTAGTGCCAGATGCTCTTACACGGGGAAACTGAGAAGAGATACTTCTAAAATATAGTAAGAGTAAGACAAGGGAAGCTTAGACATCAATGAGCTGGCTACTTTGCTTGAGGGGCTGAAAGGTAGCCTGAAAGAAGTGTGTGTTTATGAATACATAGAGAAAGAAGATAGACATGCCTCTTTCCCTTTTTTTTTGTACTCACATTGATTTTCATTTCATTTCACCTAATTGTGTGTTTTTCCTCGCCATTGTTACGGCAGTGAGTGGGCGCATGAGAGCACTGGAGAGGGTTGAAGGAGGGAGTAGCGGAGGGAGAACAGGCAGCGTCAGTGCTGCCTGTGCTTGCTGAGAGATATTCATGGACAATAGGCCAGATCCAGTTTTGAAATGGGCCCACATTTTGGATAGAATACCTGCATACACACAAACAGAGAGAGAGATTTATGTACAAGTACAGAGGATTAGGGAGCAGAGAAAATAATCAATAATCAATAATCAGTTGTACACAAATGGACCAAGCTGGGCAAATGCCATCAACGATCAATGATTGATGATTGATTAATTTGAGTTCATGGGTAAAGATCTCAGGTTACATAAGGTAAATGAGCACAATTTGGTAAATTTGCATGGACAGTTTATTCAGAAACTGTTCAGACCCCTTCTTATATCATGTTGAAGCCTTATGCTAAAGGAAAAAAGTCATTTCCCTTATCAATCGATGAAAATCAGTAGGTGTGCTTCATTATGACAGAGTGGAAACTGAAATTTGGATGATAGAGACCTGGCTCTTTCCATTTAAGAATAACAGAGGCCGCCAAGCTTTCCCCAGATTTGTGCCTCGACACGATCCAGTCTCTGAGCTCTTCAGGCAGTTCCTTCCCCCACATGGCTTGGGTTTTGCTCTGACATCCGTGTTTAGCTGTTGGACCTTATACGGATCATGATCATGATACAGATCGTATGGATTCCAATTAACGTTCAACCACATTAACTGACTCAACCTATCAAAGATGATCAACAGATGACCTGAGCTACACTGCAAGTGTAATAGAGGGTCTGAATTACTCAATTACTTAATGTCCTTTTTTTTTTTATAAATTACCACAAATTGAGTTTGAACTTTGGCGTTACAGGATATTAACAGGTATGAGGGCATTGTTTTTACTATCGATATTGTTTTAGGATAAGCCTTCAATATAATAAATTAGTGAAGAAATTAAGTTCATAAAAGCAAAGTTTCTTAATTGACTTTTCAAAAACATTCACAGTACTACATCACAACATTTATGACACAATTCTCACTAGAGTATGTTTTATATCACTCAATCTTTGTAACAACTAATCAAAGCTAAAATCTGTACCAAAAGTGCATTCACGATGCCAGACTCTCTTTCAGGTAATTGAGCGGTTGAGGTTTTAGTGTATTTGCTTGTGCCCCGTTCCAGAGCCTCTGTTTACTATCTAAAAGTCTTCACAGCCTGCTGTTTAAGGTTACTACGCTGTGTGTCTGATGGGCCTGCTGTTTTAACTGACTCCCATCTGCCTGTGTACTGTTTGGCTGTGTCGTACGCCTATTTCAAGGTAATTCAAAGTGCCGTTATGCTGTTCTCGTTGACTGGAAGTGTGTCAGCTAAATGGCATGGAGTTAAATGTTTGTAAATCTCTTTTTGAAACCTTCTTTTCTAATGCTAAACTGATAAAAAATAATGAAATCAGCAGAAAGTGAGAAGGAAGTGGAGGGGATTGTGATGAACAAGGGCACCTGTTACAGTTAGTCATCACTCAGTTACCGTAGACAACCAATACAGATGTAAAACAAAGCAAAACAAAACATGAGAATGGAAAAGATTGGAGAGAACAAGATGAACTGGGTACAGGAATGATGGATGGCATTATGGTATCTTACACTTCGCATAATAAGGTGCAAGGTGTGTGTGTGTGTGCGTGTCAAACAAAGGAAAATCAAGGTGTAGGGAGGATTTAATCAGCCCTCTTTTCCTTTCGTTGCAACGTTCTGATGGATACAGTTATTATGTAAATGACAGTTTCTGAGTTTGCAGAAATTCTGCCCTCTGTGTTGCTGCCTGCTTTACACAGAGATCTAAACACAAGTGGGTTATGTAGGTGTAAATATTAGTAACAGCTCCTCTATAAGTGGATAAACCACACTGACCTCTGAGTCACAGGAACCCTCCGATCCGTACAGTGTGAGCTGCACTTATCTCTGTTTTCATTGCAGGTTTAAACCAGTTGTGGAGATATTCTACACAAATCCAACCCACTCTGTAAAAGCAGGTAGACACATTTCAATCCTTTAATCCCTTTAAAAGCTAGAAATCTCTTAATTTTATCCAAAATGTCTTTGAGTTTGGTCGAGAAATGCCCCAAATCAGCATGTGGAGCAGATTTCAGAAGGCCCCCTCCTGATCCAGTATAATCGATAGTTTCTTACATTCCTGTGTGCCGAGCTGGGTCTGGGTCATCCCCTCACACAGTTTCTGTACAGAAACAGCACAACATGTTCAAACACCTGGTGGAAGAACAGAAGCTCTGTCTGCTTCTTCGCCTCAACCAGAAAACACAAAGAGGTTCACCTTACTCACAGTGTTCAGACCAAAAACTTGGGTTTAAAATTTGAAAAGGCCTGCGCTGCTGGGGGCAGGATCTGTTGTTGTGGGAAGGCCAGTTTGAGTCATATATCCACGAGCTTGTTGTTTCAGTGCCAAAACACTGCACAACAGATCACAACAGTATTTCACTGCTTTGGAGAAGTGGCAATTGCTTTACCTTCCCACTTGAAATGAATGTAGCCTAACAGCAAAAGTTCAACTTTCAGGTTCCAAAGTAATCCACCAGGACTGTGCCCTGGCATGTCTCTGTTATTCCAACAAAGCACCGGGGCAAATGAGCCACAATCAGCTTTTTGGTCAGACAACTGATGCTTTTTGCCAAAGGCTTATCCAGTGGTCACACTGACATGGATGAGGGAGCAGCATTTTTAGTACCGTGCTGTTGGTATGAACTTGGCTAACAAACCGACAACAAACAATGAATGCGTATTATCATTACAGGTGTATTTAAGTAAGGTTTAAAATGGGTGAACTAAAGTGACTTCAGTAAGGGAGAAGGTAATGCGTTTATGAGTAAATTCTAGCCAAATGTAGTCATTACTGCTTTAATACTCACAACCCATTCTTGCAAATAAGTGCAACAATTAAATTGAAATCTAAAATGTTACTTTTATTGAATTTATACGAGTAGTGATGTTAGATTTCTGAGCACTATTTAACTCCTCCAACCAACGAAAAAGAGCTTTTACAAATGTTTTTCATTTTGAAGCTGGAGCTTTTCTCTGATTTAAAAAAAAAAAAAAAAAAAAAAAAAAAAGAAAAGAAAAAAGATCTTACTCACATCATTCCACTCGAAGCTTGACCTTCAATGTGAAGTTGTGGGTCTCATAATTAAAGCATTAGTTCCAACAACAGCCCTCGCATAGCTTTTCAGACATTGTCAAGTTGAATTTAAAATTCAGATGAAAGATTTTCTTTTTCGAGATCGATGATAAGTTAGAATAGCAGAGTTTGGATCCAGGGTCATTCAAACAATTTTCCCTCCTTTGTCAACCCCTCAAATCAATCGTGAGGCAGGAATGTGGTCCTCGAGCTGCCATCTCAGTGCTCCACAGGTTAACATGAGCTGATGGGGAGGGAGTTCAGTGATGCGTTCAGACCACTACACAGATGAGAATTTACACTGTAATGCAAAAAAAATGTCTCAACCATGGCAGAGACAAGAAGTATGTGGAAATACTGCATGCATTACTGTGTTTTCTTTTTCTTTCCCACATGAACATTCACGTATCATTTTCACAAATGAGGAGAGCAGACGTGATCTTTCATTCCTTTCTCATCCCAGGATCCTAACTTTGGATTTCCTTCATCTCTCCCAGGTCAGATCATTTTCACTTCCAGCTCAGCTCCAAAATAATCATTGTAATTCATAATGGGAGAACTCAGAGTTGATGCCAGAAGTTCTTTCTGAGTGGTTATTTTGTGTGCTGACTCAATGATGCTGCCTTTCAATCACACCCAAATTCCATAACTTTGACATAAAACCCAAATCCATACCAAACTGCAAGATTAAATATGTTAGTTCACCTTAATTAGCCACACAATCAATTACTAGACTGGCCTCATGAATAGTTTTCAGTAAGTTTATGACTTTTCTTCCGTACAGCGAAAAACCGGCAGCACAAGTAGAGATCAAACTGACCTGATAGGTTAGACTATGAACACATAACTAACTGGCTTTTGCTACCTTTTCATTTCATTTGGTGTTTGTGTAAAGACACCTGCACACACACGCGCGCACACACACACACACACACACACACACACACACAGATTAAAGGCTGCAGAGTAGCTACATAAGTGACACTTGATCAGAAAGTTTTATTTCTCTTCCTCTGTCTGATCCAAAAGGAAACAGATGCACAACATCTGTATCCTGGCAACAGCCCTGTTTCTGCAGCACTGAGGGGTGGACAGGATGCTAATGTGTGTATATAACCCTGTGTCTGGAGTTCTTTAGAGTAATGTGGATGATGGATTTTGACCTGAAATATTTCCTTTTGAAGCGAGCGGGGGTTATCAATTAAGGATATTTTGACATGTCATGGAAAGAAAAGCAGAAGTATAAACAATGACATGAATGGGTTCCATTTGAGTTGTTTCAGTATCAAGGTTGTCCTGTCAAGCACAGGAGCTCACTGTCACACTGTCTCAATCTGCAGATTTAATGCTGGGGATATGCCAGTGACATGATCACAGCCATCATGTCAAGACTGTAAGACTAAGAAGCGTTATCTTTCACTTCATTAATGGGTACTTTCTACCTGAATTGAATATGGCTGTTCAACATGAAGATTTGGCTATCTGTTAATCACAAAATGGAAAAAAAAAAAAAAATAATAATCACAAAATTGTTTCCTTTCTTAAGCAGCCGACCGGACACCAGATGATGCGTTAGACCACTTCCTGTGTCTGTGTCTGTGCTAATGCAGAATTTAAATGTGTGTCCATCGCAACAACAAAGGCTGTTTGTGTTTTAGTGTCATTCTGTTACTATAATTTGAATCAGTCAGTTTTTTGGGTTTTTTTGGTTTCTTCCTTCTTAACAAATTTTGCTTTTGTAAAATGTGTCGCTATCAGCAATACCCCCTTTTGGTTTTCCTTGATATTGGAAGGGAATGAAAATCAGTAGAATCGCACATCACTAATGCAGGTCAGATTGCAGCGTCAGCGCATTGAATTTAAGGAGCTGCTTTCTTCAGCCAGAAAATATTGTGACTGTTCTGCTTGGTTTGATTCAGTCTACAAATCAATTCTCTTTCACAGTTTCCGGCTAACCCACATTCATGAGAAGACGATTATTGTGACGCTGCACCAGACTACATTTGAACACATGAAAATTGATTGATATGGAGTCTTTAAAGGTTTTGTTATAACAAGGGGGAAGTAATGACAGCGTGAATAACCAAATTATATCAAAGGAAAGAGAAGTCATGTTCCCACTGCATATTTAAATATAATCCTGCAAACATCAGATATAGACATTATCTGGAGAGGAGACGCATGTTAATCTCAGGTGTAAAGGAGCCCTTTATATATTTGTTTGCGTAGGAGCCTGGGAGCACATTGTGTGGAGGTGTTTTTAGAGCATATGTAAGCGAGAAAATTTGAGTTTGGCTTGCAATTTGGCTGTGCATATGAGACTCAATAAGGTTGTACCTTTTTCTGTATGTTTGTCCATATGTGTGTGTCAGTGTGTTTATCAGTGTGAATGATGAATGATGTGAAAGGGCATACCTGGGTGTGTGTGTGTGTGTGTGTGTGTGCGCTTGCGTGCATGTGAGTGCATCTGTATAAGTGTCTTAATCCTCTCCGTCAAAATGATTTTACAGCCCTCGCTCATCTCTTCTCGTCTTTGCAAACAGAGGAAGAGAAGATTAGTCACACCTCCCCCTCTCTTGCTCTCTGTCTCTCCCTTTATCCTTTCTTCCACAAGTGTGCATGCCAGTGTGTTTGTGTTTGTGTGTGGGCTTAGCAGTTTTACGTAAAGCTCCATAGAAAAGGTAAGAGTCAAGCAGAGAGTCCTTGGCAGCAAAATGCGATTGCTGCTCAATGGACCATTTTCTGCAGAGCTGACCCTGCCATATTGGGTTTTCTGCAGAGCAGTACACACACACAATCATACCAGGCCTTAGATGATGAAGCTGCATTTAAAGGCTCAAAAACATCCAGGAGAAGTAACAGCCTCATATTTGAAGGCAATAGCATGAGTTCATATTATTATGACACATTTAAAAACATTCACTAACGTTTAAATCAGCACGCACCCACCCACACACACACACACACATATATGAAGGTGACACAGAGCTAAGAATCATGTGCCCACTTTTGGTTTGATAATGATTATCATCAGCTTATCACATATTCATATGCGAAGCGTATTGACCCACAAAGCTCTTTGTAGACAGTGTCTGTGGGTTTGAGTGCGTGTCCATATTATTTATTCCTATTTATTGGAAACCTGACCTGTTGTTTTTTGTCTGTCTTTTTACTTACTCAGCAGGTTTTTTCGATTGGTCTTTTATTAGTTTATTTCATTTTGTTCTCATCCTGGTCAGTGAGCCTTTTGAGCACCTGCCCATGTTGTCTTTAATCTATGTGTGTATGTTGAGATGCCCTCTCCTCTCCTGCTACTGGTACTGCTATGGGTACTAATCAAGCCACCTTGACCTTGACCTTGACCTTGACATATTGTGTGAAGGTGTATATGCTTTGAGGTCAGAAGTGGATGGAGTTCCCTTCACTGTGGAAGTGTGTGTGATGACATTTTGACCTCTTCATCAGTTACACTCCATCACCCTTGACATTAACCAAAACAAAGTCTGTGCTGTGATTCAACCTTCATTTACACATTGACATGTTGTTCATGTCAAGTTTTGGGTTCTGACTGGAAACTAGGCTGTGATTTGTTTTCATCTTCCCTGTCCTCTTTTTCTGTGTCAGAATGATCTATTTTTCTCAACTTTGTGAAAAAAAAAATGTTTTTGTGATGCAGAATATTCATGTAAAATTAAGATAACCTCACTAAAGATTAAATATGTCAGTTTCAGTCAGTTTCCAGTGTATATTGGGAAAACCTCCAGAAGAGCCCAACATCCACTGAGAGGATATTTGATTTTCTATGCTGTAAAATTGTTAACAGCTCTTAATAACCATTTCTCTCTCTCTCTCTCTCTCTCTCTTTACATCTATGTCTCCCATGGTTGGTGATATTGTTTGATGCTTTTCTTAAAGGTAAGAGATTAATGCAGACACACACTGTATCACAAGATAAACAGACAGACTTTGGACTATAAAACTAGATAAAGATTGGAAGTAAACCAAAGCTTGATGGAGCAACAGGGGGAGGATGGATCAATAGACTGGCTGATGAACAGCAAGACTGATCGAGGGACTGACAGGAGTGGATAGATCAACAGATGGGCAGATTAATAGAAATCAGATTAATAGATAGACAGGAATAGACAGATGAACACAGTGTTACAGAGACCAAAAAACAGGCTGTGGCCGGAATGACAATCATACAGCAAGTCTTCTAACGGGCATTTTGGCTGTCATGGCTTTCCTCTGTTGCCATGGCAGCACCGTCACATACCAGTTGGATTGAAAATGAAATGCACCAAACAAACACACACACACACACACACACACACACACACACACACACACACACACCCTTTAACCAAATAATTTCTCTTACTGAGTGCCAATAAATCATAAGCAGACGTGAAAATGATGTAATTCCACTTGACTGTGAGAGCAAATACATTCCTGGCTGTAATTATCGCTCCTGCTGTAAATCCTGCTGTATCTTCCATAACATGTGGCTCTTAAATAACATACACTCATAGTCATTTTATTAGGGACGCCTGGTCAACTGTTCCTTCAGGCAAATATCTTATTAGCTCCATGCATTCAGGCATGTAGACATCGTGAAGACGATCTGCTGAAGGGGATCCGACCCGGTACTAGCAAGGTGTAACTACTAAAGGGGCTGGTCAGTGTGTAACACCAGCAGTAAGAGCATCCTTTGTCTGGTAGTAAACATAAAATTTTAAACCTCGGTAGAGTTTTTGTTTCTGTCAGTAGAGTGATTTTGTTTGAAGAATCAGGAAATTATCAAAATCTATTTTGAATTGTGAATAAACTTGTAAATATGCTTAAAACTTTCAATGATTAGCTTAGATGGCAGTAACATTTAATTCCACTACTGTACTCCTATAACCTGTATACTTCCCTGTACAAGACGAGACAGTACAGGGATGTTATAGTTGCAGTAAACAGATTTTCTCACTAAATGTAAAAATAGATTTAATGGATTTAAGCTTTTATCATTTCCACACAGTAATTGCTTCTTTATGCAATTTGTGTACAGAACATCCTTTTCCCCCTTCAACAATATTTGTGGTTTCTCAAGATTAACACGGGTTGCATTATCCTATATACATAATTACAAATATATAACATTACCACTGATTGTCCTGAATTCACTTCAAACCGTGTCCATTCAGAATGCAGCCCAGATAGCATATCACCTCTACATCTTGTCTGGCCGACTGCAGGCATCATCAATTTCAGTTATCCACGTCTAACCGTCATGTTTGGTGGATGTATTGTGTACATGCTAACAAATTGGTTGGGTCCAGTCTAGTCTCTAGTGGAGTCCGGGGGGGGGGGGTTCAGTCTGTGTGGAAGGATCCAGTCTCTGGGAATCAAACCACAGCCTTCTTATTGTGGGGCGACAGTGCTAACTGGTCTAGTCTCTAGTCTCTGGAGGGGTCTCATCTCTGGTTTAGTCTGGTCTGGTCCGGTCTAGGTCCTGGGGGGTCCGCTTTTCTTTGACGTATCCCAGTCCATCACTCGTCACCAATTAACCAATTCACCTAGACATGTCCGGCTGTCTAATGTTCACTAACCACTATTCCAACGTGCTGCTCAAGTTACCACATACATTTACATCAAGTCACCTCTGTGAATGGAGGGTTCTGGTCTAGTCACACAGCAGGAAACTGGTAGATCAGCGTCCTCCATCTGTATTTTTCATTTACATCCCAGTTCATATACAATCATGTGTAATATTATATGATTTATTAGTATATATATAAATATATATATACTTTATTTATCCTGAGGGAAATCCGCTTACACACAACAGACAAACAATAAGACATACAGAGACATGCTGCCTCACTTTTACACTGCAATGTGCTTTACTTCCCAACATGACAGACAAACAGCTTGTTTTTGTAGTGATTAGATGCTGAAAGGTTGACAAACACAAAGTAGGCACAGCAATGTGGAATTATATTGAAATGTATGTTGATACTTATTTCACATGAGATATTTTTCTAAAACAGCTGGTTAACATCCACACAGCTCCACTTTAGGGGATCAGGGAAGAGGCAGAAAACTGGAGTTTGAATTTCAGCTTTTTTTGGTTGCTATCCAGCAGGAGTCACAAAGCAGATATTATATGGACACAATAGACACAGCCTAAACTCCGGGGGTTTGGGGGTCCAGTCTGTGGAGGTCTGTGGGGGGCTCCGGTCTCTGGGAGTCTGGTGTGCCAACCGATTTGACCCTTTACGCTGATTTACTGCTGAGTCGTGCATAGTTGCTATGTTACCGTGCGTACTTAAGAAAGAAACGTAAATAGAAACACAGCTGGGTGTACGGAAAGCGAAATGGGACAAACCAATGTGCAGGTTACTGACATGTTATTTATTACATTAAAACAATAAATTGAGAATGCATTCCTTAGACCATTCATTGTCAATCTTTGTGTAAATGGATGCCAGCTAGCCTAGCTATGGGAGAGTAGCCTACGTTAAGTAAACCTCACAAATATGCAATTAACTCTTTCATTATAAACAATGACTGGGAGTACCGAATGAAATAACAGATGATCAAACCAATAGGGAAATCTCGTTTTCGCTGCAATCTCCCACAAATCGTCAATCATTTTGTGCCACTCCTCTTTCCGTAGAACCAGTTGTTCTGGGTTGGTCTTGTGGCCGGCGTCAGTTAACATGTTTTTTTTTTTTTGCAAGGGGGAACAGGAATTCCAATGGGGAACCAAATCAGTTGGTACATACGTCCTCCTCCCTCTCCTCTCCTGTCCTGTGCTCCATGTCTAGTTCTTACTCTGCCTCTTTTTGTGGTAGTACTTATTGTCATAGATGCAGGATGACGGTAAAGATGGAGGCGAGAATTAGTGAGTTAGAGTCGCGGCTCCGCACTTTAGCTAGTTCAGCATATGCTAGCGTGGCTAGCTATGAAGTTTCGTCTCATTTCACCTTCAGTTGGGCCCGTTAACGCCGGTAACTATGGTAACTAGCAGCCCGGGCTAATTTCGCACACGGGAGAGGAGAGGTGGAGCAGTTGAACACATGGACCGGCTTTATTCAGCTCTTTTCTTCCTTCAACATCACAACACAGGACTTTTGAGTTTCATCACACTGACTATAAAGCTTACTGGCATTACTTCTCACACCATTCACCAGAGAGAGGGACAAACACACTTCTCTGCAAGCGTACACACAACACAACATGGCTACGTGCTGTCTACCTCACACATTACCCACAAGGCCACCTGCTTAAGGGGGAATGCTCAGGCTGGTCACACTACAGCGGCCATGGGACAAGTGACTCTATTCTACATCTACTGACATCTATTCTAATCCTGCGTTTCCATCAGTGTCACTTCCACCTCATCTGTCTCTTTAATTTACATTGACACACACACACACAAACACATACACCCCTTTGAATCTTTCATCTGTCACTATTTTTCTCCCGTCTGCCTTCTATCAGTCAATTCATCCCCATTTTTTTCCATCTTGTCTGTTGATTCATGCCTCCTCATGCCTGCTTTTCTTTTGTCTTGTCCTTTCTCACCTCTCCCTGTCTTTCTCTTGATCTTTCCCTTGTCCTTTTATTCTTTTATCACACTGTTCTCTGCAGCGCTCACTCGCCCTACGCTATTGACTTAAGTGAGTCTTATACCTGAATTGATTGCAGCTGAGGTCAAGATTTCGAGTTCGGGTCAGGGCTCAAGTGTCAAACTATTCCATTTAGTCGTACTAGCATTTGCATTTCATTACACATACTGCTTATGTTTGCACGTGTGTGTCTGTTTGTGATGTCCACATTGCGGTGTGTTTGGTTCCTGAGACCAATTTCTTCACCAATTTCTTTTAGTTTCAAATCTTTGCTCTTCTTCTTTTTAAATTATTCTGGCTTTCCCTGAATAGTTGATTCAAATTATGCACCTGTGCATGATTATCTTATTAGTAATTATCTGTCCTTACATCACAGCAACAAAAAACAAGCACACACACAAATGCAATGATGTCTGCACACAACTAAGTCGTGCCAAGAGGAGGAATAATCTTGTGAAACTTGTCTCAGTTAAGCTTTCATTAATGCAATCTCGCTGCCTCATACCCCCCCCCCCCAACCCACCCACACAGACACACACACACACACACACACACACAGGAGATGTAATTATTTTAAAATTCAATGTAGACTTCTGCAAGACCTTGATAAGGCAACCTTGAGCAAGACATAGCAAATTTTAATTTTAGTTTTTACTATTTCGCTGTGTGTGTGTCTAGCAGTGATTGTGTGTGCTTGTGGAGTAGCTGCCATCCATCACCAAACTCCCTATCAATCACCTCTGATCCAATCAGCTAAGTGAGCCTCACCACAGGTTTTAAAGACTGAATGTCAGTGTCAGACTATGTGCGTGTGTGTGTGTGTGTGTGTGACTGATTTGTTGAAATCATTTTAATTCAATGCATTCAGTTATTTGGCTAAATCAGCAGTGCGCCTTTAGATGCCGCATGTACAGTTTGAACGGTTTGACAAAGTGGACAGAGATCCTCCTGTTGATGATAAAATCAGCTATAGAAGATTAACCCCTCATGCTAATAGAAAGGCGATAGCTGCCATTCACATGGACTGTTTTCGTTTTCTACTGCTGCATTGTCAGACCAGGCAATTTAGGCCTCTAAACATATATTTGGGATGCATTTGTGTGTTTGTGTGTGGGGGTGTGCACCAGTTAGTGAAATGTATGTTCTGCCGCAACAGTCCAGGCTGCTCTGTCTGTGTCTTTGGCAGGAATCCTTAAATTGGAATTACGGCGTTGGGCTGCTACACCTGTCATGCTGTGTGCGTGTGTGTGTCTGAGACCTTTGGGGCAAGTATTGATTGATTGTCCGATGCCCTGGTGTCAGCACACTGTTAGCCTCATTAGAAATAGGTCTTGCTGCACACTCCTCACATACCTTTGTCACACCTTCTCCCTCCACCACCTTCATCTTCCTTGACTCCGTCTGTCATGAACTCTCCCTCTCCCTCTTTCTCTTTTTCACGTTTTTCATGAAAGATGAAAGACAGGCAGCCACAGACAACGCTGTCATCAGTAGTAATGGCAATTGGCAGCTACACTCAATGTGAAAAACATAATGGACTGCGAAGGACAAACGTTTAATGAAACAATATTTTGTTTTGCGTAATTATTGGCAGCAGCTCCTGTTATGACCTGAAACAGCAGCTGGTGAATAATGAATTTAACATCAAACTTCACTGTGCAATTTCCACAATACATATCATAATTCATTGATATATAATGATGAGATGACACCATAGCATATATGTAAGCAATAAAAATATGGAATAATAGATATTCAGAATCATAAGTTGTTTCTTGCCAGGTATGTGTAAACATACTAGGAATTTGACTCCGGTGTTTCAAACTTGGACGAGGGAAAGGCAGAAATAAAAGCTAAAAATAAAAAAATGAAAAGGAAATATATACAGATAAATATATATACATTGAAATGAGGATATTAGAAATAATTGCAGTGGAATATGTATATATAGAATAATAGTGCAGCAATGTGCAAATATTTTCATGAGGTTATCTGGGTGACAGCCTGGGGGAAGAAACAGTTTTTAAGTCTGAGGGTTTTGGTGAACAGAGCTCTGTACCGCCTATTTATTAGATAAACACAATTGATATATTTAATATATGGGTAGGTAGGTAGGTATATAGATAGATAGATAGATAGATAAGGAGGGTCTTACCTATTTAATAAAGATAATTTGCAAATTATGGCTCTAACATCTAACACAATGATTGTATTGATGGCTACTTCAAGGTTGGACTTCATCCATCAGTCCCAGTGAGGATTTAATAACTCAGGTAAGGTCAAAGCCTGACCATGTAGCATTGTGTGAAATGAAAAACAGTTTGAAATTAAATATGTCTTTCACTGGAAGCCAGTGAGAAGAGGCCAGTCTGAGGTGATGGGGGACCTGCAACGAGTGTCTGTCAAAAGCCTGGCAGCAGCACTCTGCAGCAGCTGCAGCCGGGTTGTTTTTTACTGACTGAGGCAGGAGAACAAGCCAATACCAAAGACCTGACATGGTCAGATAAAAGCAAAAACAAAACACAAACACAGATAAGTACACTTTAAAAATGAGAGCAGGTTGTCGCAGGATAACACCATAGACAGACAAACAGACTCTCACCCACAGACTGATTAGAGTTTCCTGTTCACCTAATCTGACTCTCTCTCAATGAGGCAGGGAACCGTACTATATAAAAATACTAAGGACTAACCACTGAACTGAAATGCTCCCAACTCAAATTAGCACATTAAAATAATCAGACTCACTTGGATAAGAACTACTTACAGTGGCGAACATCTCCTATTGCTTTCTTGAAAAATAACTGATACACAACCCCTCTAAATAATTCAACACAATGAGTCATATTTCTTTGAGTTGTCTGTCTTGTTAGGTATCACGGGCATTGTATAATCATTGAAGTCCAAAGTGGTAACAAATTAGCTCACTCCAATTAATAGACCCATCTTGCCAGCTTGTAATTACTGTCTTTGAGCTTGTTCCAAATTATGCTCATACTAACAGGGTTATAATTATTTTCCTGAATCATTCTTCTTGGCAAATGAAACAATGCATTGTGTGTTTCATCTAACCTATGGTGTGTGTCAGCTGTGCCAATGTCCGGAGTGCCGTATGATGAGACCCTAAGACTGCATTTCTCAATTTACTTACTTTGCCATAATTTTGAAAAGAGTTTAGTGCGACTGCAAACAGCAATTCTGGCCAATTTATATTTTCAAATGAGTATAATTTTAATGAAAGCTTCCTTAATTTTCTGCATTTAGCATGTATGTTCCAGTATTAGTTATCATAACACCACCTTGTATATTTGATTTGGATGGAAAAATGTCCCTGACAGCTCAGAGATACTTCAGATAATCTTTCAGTGTCAGTGGATTAACCAGATCAGCTGTTCTGTTCTGTTTTCTGGCCCCTCTGTGTATATTTTACATGTTCTCCCTCCTTATCTGTGTGGATTTCCTTTATTTACAGTGTTTTGCTTTGTCAACCAACAAACCAACAAACCAAAACTTGAAAACCAAAGAACTGAAAGCGCAAAAGGCTGGAAAAGCTCGGCATAGAGACTGTTTGACATTTCTGCATTTTCCATAGATTTTAGGTGTCCTCAGCGTGCATTTAGTACTCCAGCAGTCCCCACTACAGATTCAGACACATACACACTTATCAAGGTGACCGGAGGTTTTTTACAGGGAAAAGTCACAAAGAAAACAGGTCATGGGAAATGAGAGGGGGAAGAAAGCAGCCATAAGATCCCTGCAAAAGAAATGGAGAGGGAAAGGAAGAGAGAGAAAGGAAAAGTAAGCCAAATGTCAAGGACTTAACATTAGGGGGTTGAGGCACTGTGTTTGTGTTGCTCTGAGTGTGTGTGTGTGTGTGTGTGGTCCTTAGCAGATAAACAAGGAAATTCCCAGATGGGAGTCCATCCTGGAATTTTTAACAGGAAATTTATTCTACCCCCAAACAATGGCATAATGCGCGCACACATGCACACAAAAAATACAAAGTGCACACTACACACAAAAACTCACTGGGGCACAAGACAGTAAGACAATGAAACATCCACCTTGAATATGTATGTGTGTTGAATCTGATAGTGTTTATGTTTTTGATTTGATGTTTTTTTATATCCATCATTAAAACTGTATTAGTTAGCGTGCACCTGCGCATATTTTCATCGCTGTGTGTACTTGTGCTCATGCACATGTTTGTCTGAACTAATGACATCATGAATGTAATTCAGTTTGATACATTTTCATTTTCAATCTGCTGCATTCATGTAATGTGCTGGTTACCGCAGGTGTGTACTTTGAAGTGGGAGCACACATCTGAAACATGCACACACGTAAACACACACACACACACACACACACACGCACGCACGCATGGCCTTTCACAAAGTGACGTCAGCAGGAGTCAGGTGAAGGGATGTGTGTGAACAGTGGGTGAGCATGTGAACACAGGGAATACCCCCCATCTGCATTATAGATATTCCTGACTTCCTGTTTCTTAGGTAGGAGAGAAACCTGGAAGGCAATTAACATGGTAAAAAAACAGACAGAGAGGAAGGGATTAGCCGTTCGCAATTTTTCTTGGCAACTATTGTGCAGAGTCTCTGGAGATTTGGCTGCGAGCTAATTGCTAATAATTGCAAACCATTTAACAAGGCTGGAAATAACATTCCTATGTGAAAATGAAAATGATGATGGGGTGAATAGTAATAGATTCAATTCAGTTAACATCGGATGAGATAGGTCGTTTCCCAGTTTTTGCGGCGGCACATACAGCAGTCCCTTCTTCGTCTTCCTGGTGAGCTAAGGTGAACAAAATCATAACAGCCTCTGTATCATTGGCTGTCTCTCAAATGTATTAACAGTCATATAGTGATGTCTTTGTGACTGGAAATCCGTGGTAGGGTAGTAATGACATAATCCAAGCTCCTAAAGCAGCATTTCTTTGCATTTTGCTTCGTGTTGTATCACTCCAAAACCTTTTATATTTTCATTCAGTTTTCTCTAGCTCTGTTATTTCTAAGTAACAGCTGTTTTACAGCCAATCATCCCATTTCACGTTGGCTGATTCAGAAGAGCCTCTACTTGTTGCCAAACAAGTCCCATGGGTGTCTTCTTGTGGCTTTGAAGCCCTGCAGGTCCCCATGCGTAATGTGACACAACAAAGA